>NC_085047.1:40837757-41466265 GCF_963662255.1 Cinclus cinclus
AGAGCTGTCCCAGGGGGAGAGAGAGATGGAGAGAGAGCTCTCCGCTCACGGTGTGGGTCCTGGTGCTCAGCAGAGTGCTGGATGGTGGTAGTTCACAGCGAGAAGACAGCCGGGCAGGGTCTGATGGTGGTTTCCCGACGCTGGGATGGCAGGGATGGACACAGGCAGCGATCGTCCTTCTCGTCCGAACTCCGTGGGGGAAATGGGCCGAGGCCCAGCCTTCCGCTTCCTCTTCTGGCTGTTTGAATCTCGCGGGGTTCCCTCTTCCCTCCCGTCCCCTCCCCCTTGTCACCAGGGCCCAGTCAACAGGTATCTTAGCATGACAATGGGGAAAATTCCACAGAGGGAAAAAAAGGGAGAGAACTGACCCTCAACAAGCATTTTCACTCCTATACTTCTGTGAATTAATATCATGCTGTAACTTACTTTTCCTGTCAGTTCGGCAGGATGTACTTTTTCACCAATTTTATTCCTGTGCTGAATCATTCCCCTAGTGTTTATAAATGAGAACTCTCCATGTTGGTTTTTCTCCAGACATTGTATATGGTATTTGCCTGGTCATTAATAGTACTAGCTGTCTCCCTTTCATTCTTAATAACATTCATTTTCCGGAATAGACTGAATAAGCAACTTCCACAAAAGGGAAAAAGGAATAGCAGATGTGAAAGAGCAGGTTGTATTTTTTTTTTTTCCAGGATCATTTCCCAACCAGCAAAGCCTGTAATAGCAGAGATAGTAAGGTGATGATTCTGTCATGGTCCTCAGAATAAACTGATCCTGATTTACGAGGCCTAAACATTATCTGAGGGCTTTACTCTGTATTTCCTTACTGATCAGGTTGTGTGGCAGTTCTGGAGAGAGATGGGAGGGTGTAGAGCAGGTACTGAATGAATCTGAGACCCGAATATCACAGTGGTTCATTGCAATATTTAAAACAAAACGAGAAGAGTACCTTGACTTTGTGAGAGGAAATCCAGACTTAGATTTCTGATTAATTTTGAATATTTAGCTATTGAAATTGAAACTTTGGTCTCAGACTTAATCTGTGCTCACAAGTGAATTCAGGGGGAACAACACAACTGTCTGTAAAGGTTGACTGTTTAAAAACAAGGAAAGGAAAAGTGCCAGATATTTTCACCATGATAATTTGCAATCCTATGGGTTTGTAGGAGAAATACACAAAAGTCAGTTCATGCCTTTGTTCAAAGTCACAGGGACCTCTGCTCCTAAAGACACTTCAGAAATCTAGCAATGTCCAAGGTGACCACTCCAAAACAGCTGCTCTCACACTGGGGGGGAGTCTGTGTTAGACACTTTGAGGTTAATTGAATGTGGCAACCCTTAAAATAAAATATAGTGCTATCTTTCAACAAATTTCCCTCTTTTCCTCTTTGAATACACTAGATAATAAAACTTCAGATTCCTGTTTAGTTTTTTTGGTTTTTTGTTTGTTTGTTTGTTTGACAAAAATGCAGTTGTCCATTCTCCAGGTTAATTACAGATCATCACAATCTAACAGCTTTTCTTTACATGCTGATTTGGGCTGATGTGATATGGCTTCTCATTTTCAATCTCTTACTTTTCTCAGGGTTTTACTTACACTTAAAATTATGTTTAAATTTTCCATGCTCCAGAATAAATGAAATTGCTACTGTTTGAACCTCACTCACAGTTGAGGCCTTGTTGCACATTCAAATAAAATACTTTGTATCTAAATAATAAACTTCAAAGTATTTAATTCCATGAGTGTCAATAGAATTTTATTCAGGATTAAGAACATTTTTGTGTGCCGTTATGAATATTTAGTATATGAAACAGAAATACGCTTTTTTTTTGGTGAAATTTGAAGACAAAATGACAAATATTTCTGTTCATTCTATATTGAATTCATGGGAATTGTAATAGAAGGGTCTTGTGGGCAAGGTAACAGTTTTATGCATTTACTTGAGGAATAAAATGACATATCTAGAGGGAATAAATGGAAATTACTTGAAGAATATAAGAAAATTTGGTTTGTGGTAAGGGCTTTGGTATTGTCCTCAAGAAGTCAAGATCAATCCCTGACATGTTGAAAATGTGGTCTGGTAATTTAGTCTCTATTTGTCTCAGTAATTTTTAAGGACAATACAGCATTAATGTTGTATGAAAGCCTATTACCTATTTTCTCAATTAAAAAATCTGCTTGTATAAATTTTAGTTTAGATTTAATCAATTTCATTTTTGGTAGTGGAACAGGAAGAGATCATTGGCCTTTTTGTTCTAGAAGTTATACTTTTGAAAACACCTCTCCTGAAAGTTCATGTTCTGAGGTTCATATTCATTGCTAGATCAAGGCACACCGGGTTTATTTCTTTCTCCCTGAATGCTTATCATGGGTCTGATCTGGCTAGCACTTTCATAATTCATGTTGGGTACACAGATCTGAATAATTTCCTGCACAGTGCAAATATTGTAGTGACTCTAAGGTATTAATTTCAGCTTTAATGTAATTCAGCTTGATATTTAGTTCTGAACATCAGTGCAAATGTCTTTGACATTAGTAGCAAATGAGTAGCCTGTCCTGGAGAGGAGCCTGGCTTGTTACTGATGTACAACACACAGGGAGGATGGACAGCCACATCCACAAATGGCATCCTGTTCATTTGGCCCCTAATATACTGAACTACAGTCTGACTCCCACAGATACAAGGCAGGAAGGAACACACTACAGCAAAGTATATGTTAACAACTGCATTTTTTACAGTTGCACTCGGGGAGATCAGATTCAGAGTTTCAGTAATATTAAAAAAAGTTAATATCTTGATGGACAATTTATTGGCTCTTATTTCTGTTAAGACACATTTGAAAAGCATTCTAGTTTTCAAAAAAAGTGTGAAAGGTTCAAAAAAATGTCTTTCATTGTGGCATCTTATATGTCCCTTTCAGCTTAGCTCTCCTAGTTTTCTAGTGTATTGGCCATGGCACATAGTGGCATTGGTTGAGAAAACCATCCTGCATGAGAATCACTCTGTCTTCAAACACATGCCTGCTTCACTAACTTGCTTGCAAAATTTTTATTGCATTTTGCTTTTAAGTTTGATGTTTAAGTTTTGAAATATTTTTTAGCTCTGGCTAATATTCTGGAGCAATTCATGGGGATATATTATTTAAAATAAATCATAGTGTTATGCAAAATATTCTGCCACTATAGTAAGCCTCTTAAATATTTTTTTTTGATAGATGGATTAAAAACTACACTGTTCTAGTACCACTGAGTAGCTATTGCATGTTCCAAATACATATTTTGATGAACACTGCTTAAACAAGTACCTCTGTCTTGCTGTAGAATAAAAATTTCTGCCATGGAGAAAAAAATATTGCTACAGGCAGGAACAGAAGAAATTCTTGTAATGCCTAAGCCTTGGAAGCAGAAAGAACATTTGCTCAACAAAATAAAAGTCCTCTCTAGGAAAGGATGGGACAGATTTACTGCAAATGGAAAGCATAAAGGATCACTAGAATCAATGCTTCCTCCTCAGCTTTCTGTTATTTTTAATGGTTTACCTAATACTATTGAGAATTGAATTTTCAGGTGTGGATATGATACTAATGAAGGAAATACAGCAAATAATGAAGAACAATGAAGCTCAACACAGAGGACTTAAATCATTTAAATGCCTTTTTCTAAGAGATGATGTAAAGTAGCAAAGAATCCAATGAGGTAGCAAACAGAATGTCACCGCAGCATGTTACTAGGAGTTTGTAATAAATCTGGGGAGTTATTATGGAGATACTCCCCGTGGCCTTCAACCCACTGTGCTTCTGTATTGGAGAAGGCAACCAGAATTGCCAGGAGTACAATATAAATCAGAAAAGATAGTATTATTGTAGATAATGTAGTTAGACTGCACCTAGAGCACTATAAACAACACTGATCATCACACCTAACAAAAGACCTAAGTGTCCATGGGGGTGCAATAGGGAGCAGACCGATTCAGTCTCAAAGGCATTTGCCTGAGGAGCTGGTGTTTTTTTAGTGACTGAGATAAGTTTTTATGCTGACATAGCAGAAATTCTCCAAACTGTGAAAGGGATTAATGGAAAAGGCTCAGGCAAGTAAGCGGAGCATATATCAGCTAAGCAGAGATTGCCCAAAGCTTTATGAGGGTTTGGGCAAACATAGAGTGTTTTATCTTTGCCCATCTTTAGAATTCCTAGCCACTTTAGGAACTCTCTGCAGCAGATAGCTGCTCCCAGTTATTGAACTGTGAAATAGTTAGGGAATTCACTTCACTGGTCAGTGTTTGTTAGAGGAGCTTGTTGGAGGTAGAGCGAAGTGTATTGTGTGGTTCCCTGAGCTTGTGATAATTCACCAACCTCTCCTGAGCAGGAACTTCTCAGTGACATCTGATCTTTTGGATAGGAGCAGCATCCAGGCTGGACATTTTAATGCAGCCTATCTGCCTAGACAGCCTTTGAAGCTGGTCAAGGGCAAGTCAGTAATGTATTCTCCTGGGAAAAAAAGTGGAAGTCTATAGGTATGGTGGAGATGGTCAGTGGTTGTTTACATTCTGTTTTTCACCTACTCCATGATATAACACTGACATCAGGCAGAAATGATGGTCCAAGATCTTTTCTGGAACTGGATGGATTAGGTTCATCTATCACATGGGCAGATAAGGTGCATAAACACCATGAGGTTGAGCCAGGACTCTGGATGAGAGAAGCATAGATGTGATGTCAAGCTTGGAGGCTTCAGAGTGCTCTCAGGACCATGCAAGACCAAAAACTGTAATTTAAACTTACGTATTTTTGACAGAATTGTGCCAGGAGAAGTTGCAGTTCATCAGGAGTTATTCGAGTTAGGAATAATAAAACTGTGAAATATAAATACCAGAGCACATCCCAGCCTTCTTGGTGTTAGCTTCTTAGTGTTCCAGTTGTGTGGCAGAAGTATATGGAGCTGGATGGAGAGCAGTGATGCTGAGGAACCTTGCCATAATCTGCACATAAACTTTGAAGAAGCACTTAATGTCCCAAACCCAGGTTCAGAACCTGGGACATGAGACATTTTTGACCAACACCGTTCACAGAATATGTAGGGTCACCACAGAGTAGATAATTATCTTCTTGAAATCATTTACAGTTATTTGCTGAGGTAGAGATGCTCTGACTTTCTTTAATCCACATTTGAACTATAAATGTTCTTGTGGCTTTGTGGTGAACATTGTCATCAGTTGTGTCTAACTCAAGCAAGCAAATGAATTTTTTAGCTACACATTTCATACCCTGTACTCACCCTGTAGATGTAAAAAACACAGGGCTGCAGCTTGTCTGCCAAAAATCATCTTATGACTTTGGCCTTTACTAACCAAGATACATTGACTGCGCTCTGCTGCAGAATGACCCTGTCATGTGAGGCATTTGCACACCATGGCTGCCTGTGATGGCAAAAATATGAATCTGATGATCTTTTCAGCTCTGTGTGCTACAGTTTCATCCCCTTGTTCCCCCACCTCCCTTCAGGATTACTGCCTGAGGAACTGTACAAAGGCTTGCAAAATGATGGTGCAGAGAGTTCTTATTTGGAATAGGAGTGTGAGAAAATGGAAACTTCAGTACTGATAAGAGTTTTTTCGCTGTGTAAATTGGAGTTTGCAGTCATGGCTGTTCTCAATCAGCTGATGATAGTGTGGATATGTATATGGAGCTTTTGCTATCCAACAGCAATTTAAAACATTGGGTTTTGAATATATCAAAATAAGACAGCAAAAGTATTGTTTTCTGAATCTTTGCTAGTTTTCATCTGTACACTGCCATAGGTGAGAATTATGGCCTCTGTTGTACAGACATATAAATTCTCTTCAGTGACAGATGACTTAGTGTGTGCAGTGTCATTTAAGGTGTGAAAGTTCTTGATCCTTGATATACCTATTGCTTAAAGGATTTTCATCTCACAGCTATGAAAGAATTTACTATGAAGTACAGAAACACTCATATTTGCTTTAAATTAGAGATGTTGGGGCTGGCAGCAGTCCAAAGCATAGGTTAATTCGTACTGGGTGGGACTTTGTGCAGAAATAATCTGCTGTAGATGTCTAAGAGCTTATTTAAAGCTGTTCTGTGTTAGCTCTGCAGTGCTCTGCTGGAGAAGACATCTCTTCAGAGCTAAGCTCTCACTGACTTGCATTGTGGGAGAGAGGAAAAGTTTGGAGCTCCTTCTCAGCTTTTGGGTGAGCACAAACCTGGATTAAAAACTTGTATTTTGAGATGGCTCCTCAGCAGAATCACAGAATCTTCAAGTCAAAGGAAAATAAAATGGGACAGGAAACATGAGAACTGGATCTGTGGCACTCAGTCCTTCCCTTGCTGGTGGATTGGTTTGGTTGTACAGGTAACACGTCATGCTCCTCCACTGTAGGGTCACAAATGTCTCTGCTCGCCTTATTACTAATCTCACTGCCAGGCACATTTGGTGCTTTCACCATGTATCTCTTTCTACAGCATGTTAAATATAAGTGATGTCAGAAAAAATACTGTTCCAGAAGTTGAAGGGTCAGATCATCTGGACACATGTCCCCAAGTTTTTTTTTTTGTTTTTTTTTTTTTTGTTTTTTGTTTTTTTGGCTTTTTTTTTTTTAATGAAGGAAGAAAAGCTTTAACTCTGTGGCTGAAAAACTAGACTAGCACCTGATTTTAGTAAAAAAGACCAGTCCTGAAAAAAATAGTCTAAAAATCCAATGGAGAAATACACGTAGCAGGAAGAGCCTGATCAACACAAACCTTGGGCTCCTACATTTCTTTACGATAGAAATTCACTAAAAATAATTCAAGATCTGTGATTTTATTACTAAAAAGCAAAATAACACCATACAAAAGTCAAGCAAATGCTTAATATATATAAATATATATAATAAAAATGAGTTATAAAATCTGTACACAATAGGATTGCTTGACAGGCAATTTTTCAACCTTATATATAAAAGTCTTATAATATATAAAAGATACATATATTTTTAAAGCATCAGACTAATATTAAAAAACTTCTAAGATAATTAGTGCTTGTATTCTGTTAAAGACTGCTAAACCATTATTTCTTCTAAAAAATATTACCGTGCTTTAAACAAAGTGCCATTACTGATCTGTGCAGTGACAGAAGTTTTCAGGTTTGTTAGAACTACATTTTCATCTGACATTAGAGTTTTTATTTGATATTTTGAGGTAAGAAAATTTGATCTGGAGAAGTCTGATACTTCAGTGCAATCAGACATGAATCTCTTATGGGATAAACAGATCTATCATTAGTCCATCCTTAATGATAGTCTCACCCTTAAAGCAAAATAACATACAGGGAGAAAAATAGGTAGAGAGCTGTAGCTTTAGAAGCTATAGCTTCTGCTATGTCAGTCATATTCTTTATATTATTGCTAAACATGGAAGAAGCATCAGATAAACGTTATTAAGCTTATTGTCAGGATACACTGAACAGTTTATTATAACAGTGAGCATGGCAAAATCTCAGAGGCAAAACTTCTTGCCTGCATCAACTTTTCTCTCACGTTTATAAAGACCCAGAGATATCTGTGAGCTTCTCCAGATTCTTAATCTTACTGGGATGCAATCTGCTGCTAGACAGGGTAGATAGAAAATAGAGTCTCTTCTGGAAATGGAATAATAGAAAATTCTTATTGATTATGTCAGATTAGGTTTTAGGGTAGAAATCAACTGCAGAGCATGACAGACAATGGCCAATATCAGTCAGCATGACTATAGGAGATATCAGTTCTCCCTGCCCCAGCAGTCTCAAATTTTGCTCATATGATCTGAGACAATTTACAGTAAAATGGAATAAAAATCCAGAAATGCATCCGTATGCAATTGCAATATGCCATCTCATTTATTCACCTCGAAGAGACAATAGGAATTTCTTGGGCCATGAGACACAATGACAAGTTGCCAGGTGTGGAAGCTCAAAGGTCACAACCACATGGCAGAGCCAAAGGGAGATGACTGTGAGGAGATCACAGTGGGGAGATGATGATGGTGATGATGATGATGGTGATGACCTTCTGTGTCCACCTTGAAGGATAAATGTAGCTCTGTGGTAGAGAAGTGTGGTCAGGCTGACTCCAGCAACTACATCCTTCCTGCAGTCCAGAGTGTGGAATGGTCCTGCAGAGATCTTCTGCATCAGCCTCACTGCAGAAGAGAGGTAAGATACACTTAATAAGCAGAGGGCTGTATGCATATGGCATGTAAGCTGGCTTTGGAATCATGGAATCATAGAAGAGTTTGGGTTGGAAGGGACCTTAAAGATCACCTAGTCCAACCCCTCTGTCATGAGCGGGTTCATCTCCAATTAGATGAGATTGCTCAGAGCCCTATTCAGTCTCTGAGCAACAAAGAATGAAAGTTATGATATATTTCCAGTAGTTTGCATTTATCAAAATATGAATTGTCCACATATTTAAAACGTACTCTCTAAACTTTGAATTAATATCTAATAAATGCAATAAATGCTTGTGGAGCTATTGCTGAAATGCCTTCAATTTATGTAATAAAATACTTTGGGAGCATATTAAATTGGATTGGAACAGATTTTAATATATTCATGAAGGTTGTATCGATTGTGGGGTGTTTGTCTTAGAATCAAATGGTCATAGCTTCAAAATGCAAGATGTTTTGAGTATTTTTAATGCTTCATTAATCTTTACTCTGACTACTTTGGAAATTTGAGTTTCTGGATTGTTCTTTTAAGTTAAAAATTGTTCAGAATTTAGCTTCTTGAACTAGGATGCACTAAACAGCATTTGTGCATTATTTTTTCCAAAATGCAATATACCAGACACTGTGGAAATGGAATTGATTTCATAATGGATAAGGCTTCTGAAAAGAACAAAATAATATGCACTAAAGTGCACCCCAGTGACATGAGAGTAGGGCTTGGATTGTAGCACTTTTATACAAACTAATTAACATCTCATCGAACTCAGATGGTCTGTCTACAGGATTAAGGTACTTCTAAGAGTCAGTAAAGTAAATCATAACAATAAAAGATAGCTAGATATGTCCTTACATGAGTTATCACTGAATAAATTTCAGAGTTTCTTAAAATTACTCACTGACATTTGCCAGATGCTGATCTTATGTCCTATATTTCTTCTTAAGCTGCTGTAAGACGTATTGCAAGAGGCATGAGTTCTGTGCTGTGGGCTGTACAGAATGCTAATTAGTTGTCATTAATTGATTTTTACTTTTGCTTGAGCTGAAACTATTCCACTTAGGGTGAAACTATGCAGTCTTACTACTGACATCAAATAAAGAAAGGAAGAAGAGGGCTGGTTTTAATATGCCAACTTTAAAGAAAAAGTACTTTTACAGCAATTAGACTTCAATGACTCTACAACTGCTCTCCTTTCCTGCCCTACCCCCGGGAACATTTAATGCCCTATAGGAAGAGAATCTCGGCTGGTCTGTTACTCATTAAGGTAGTTTGACAGAGCTTTAAGGCAACATTTACAGCATCTTAGAATCCCACAGTACTGTCAGAACAATGTGAAACAGGGCATTGGGAACTACTACAGTGCCAAAACTGTCCTTCTTGTGAGTAGTTTGTGGACCATTGCCCCAGTTTTTACAGAAGGAAGACTGGGATGTAGAAAAGTGATTTTTTTTTTGCTCTAGCTCAAGGCAGATGCTGAAGAAAATGCCAAATGGCTACAAAGGAGTCTAGGGTGGCATTTTGTAAGTCATACTAGTTTTCAGCAAAAAGTTGGTATCTCTCTATTGAAACATAACCCACACCTAGATCTAAGCACTTAAGGATGTTTCCCTACCAGTATGGAGTACTTGAAAAACCAAGCATCCTTCAAGAAAAAAAATAATTTTTTTGCTACTGTTCTACTAGTAGTTTTTATCATCTTGGGCATGTCTTTCTTTCAGTTTCTCCAAATGCACATGTATTGTTCTGATTACGTATGTTCTTTTCCCACATGCCTTAAAGGAAAGGGTGCCTTAATCACTGGCAAAGCCTCAGGCATGGGAAAAACTGGACCTGATCAAGGCTGACTGTAGGAAAGATAAATGAAATCACATCTAAGTCTGTTTCATAAACTCCTTTCTGAACAGGAAGAATAGCAGTGGTCTCTGTGGTTCTGAATTTGTGGAATATTTGTTCCTATATCTAGGAAAGCAAATTTATAAAAAATAGCAGGACAAATGCAGGCACATGGGAGAACACATAAGCTGGGTATAGATTAAAGCACAGCACAATTAGTTCTGTGCATGTTCTGTTTTTTCTGGGAAAATAATATTAATATCAAAGATTAGACATAGTTTGTAGCTTGTTTTTGGACATGTACTGATAAGCAATGTGTGCTTGTAATTCTGACATGACTTTCAAATCTGTGAATTTCATTTCTTGCAGAGTGGCATGACTACTATAAAATATGTATAAAGATAAACATATACATAAATGCACAAACATATACTTTAGAACTCAGAGAAAGAAATGATGACTAAGGAGAAATCTCACTAGAAATTCTTTGTTGCTTGGAACTTCTGCTGCTGGAATGAAGTCTTCTTTGCAGAAAAGCACATGAAAAATTATTTATCCCCATGGAAATCTTTATCTTGATTGACATCAGGAGCATGCACTGCTATATTTTAGAATAGATTCTCAGCCAACTTGAACTGTCATAGCACCACTTAAGCCAATTGGCTTATGAAAATATATCTATACTGAGATTCTATCAATACTGTGATTCTTTACACATCTGCAGGTTCAAAAATTCAGATTACTAATCACAATTTGAAAACTCACAAGACTATATTGCAGGAAGAATAGTTTGAAACAGCTTGGCTCACTGGCCAGATGAAGCAGAAGAAACTGCTCATGCTGGAAGGTGTTTGAAGGTAATTTCACAATATTATAAGCCAGGAAAAAAAGGCCAGAGCAATTCAGAGTTTCATGTTCAGAGGTGGCATGTTTCAGAACAGTGTAGTTATATTTCTTCTTTTTATCACTGTCGCATAACCTCAGCCAGCACATTGTGTTCAGTCTGGAACACATAACTGCCAGATAGATCCTGATGAATTTGGGCTTGTTTTCAAATGAAAACCAAAAATGATTAGAGAACTGAAGACATTTGTAACATGTTGTTTGCCAGATGTTTCATCTAGCAAGGGGAAACTTTGCCAGGTTGAAGTTGTGCAGGTATAAATCCAAAGGACTGAAATCAAATGGTGTTAAGAGGGAACTGAAATGAAGAGTAGATGGGCAGGTCAAGAGCAAAAAGAAAGCCTAATAAGACACCTAAACAAGATAAAGCACTAAAGTCTAATTCCATGCAGTTATTCAGGCCTCTGAGTCTCACTGGATTCAGTTTGATATTTGTTATCTAAATACCTTCACAGTTTCTCAGCAAGACTTGTCAAGCCAACCAACAGTTGATGCATTTGTGTATCAGAGCTGTGGCATGGGTTAACATGCTACAGCCCATGAAGACAGACAGCATGCTGTCATGGATCAATCCAAGAGCAGGTTGTAGCAGTGCTAAAAGTCAAAAACAGCAGTTCGGGTGGTGGGGTTGGTGATCAGCAGCTTGTTTCTTGTCACATGGCACTGCCTTCCTCTGGCAAGGTGTTGTGTTCCCAGTTTGGGATGACAAAATGCAGGCTTTTTCTCAATTGTGAGTTGAATATGTCTCTCTGTGAATGAATCTGGATCCAATTATTCTGAAAAGGATCTTGCGGCAAAAAATAATTGCAAAGTAAGTCCAACATATAGCAAACAACCCTGGATCTGAGGATGTCAAGAAGAATTGCACATGTGTTCAGAAAGAGCTCAGTGTTGAAGGCTCAGTAGGAAGCAGATAATTTAACATCTACACCTAGTTTGATTAAGGTTTCCTGAAAATAAGCCAGTGTTGAATGTTGCATTTTAGTGACCCATTCAGAATGTGGTTTGCTCTTTTAGAGCCATAGAATCCCTGAATCATAGGATATACTGAGTTGGAACGGTAACACAAGGATCATTGAGTCGAACTCTTGACTTTTCTCAGGACCACCCCAAAAATCAGACCTGTGCCTGAGATCATTGTTCAAATGCTTCTTGAACTCTGTCATGCTTGGTACTGTGACCATTGCCCTGGAGAGCCAGTTCCAGTGTCCAACCACCCTCTGGGTAAAGAACTTCTTTCTAAGATCCAACTTAAACTTCTCTGGACACAACTTCACGCCATTCCTTTGGATCCCACCACTGGTCACCACAGAAAAAAGATCAGTGTCTGCCCCTGTTCTTCCCCTCACAAGAAAGCTGTAGACTGTGATGTGCTGTCTTTTTTACTGGCTAAACAAGCCAATTGAACTCAGCTACTTCTTTTATGGCTTCCCCTGTAGACCCTTCACCATCTTGATGACCCTCTGGATGCTCTCTAATAGCTTTATATGTTTCTTATAGTGTGGCACCCAACACTACACAGAGGACTGGAGGTGAGGCTGTAGAGCAGAGTGCAGAGCAGAGTGGGACAGTCACATCACTCTGACTGGCCTGCTCTTCCTCACAATGCTGTTAGGTTGTGGATCACTGACACATCACAGATGTAAAATTTCTGTTGGCAGTGGAAGACCATTAAGCAGAATGATCTGTGACCCTGATTTAGTTGGCTGACAGTGTTGCTTAGAGCAGTTTTCAGCTGCCCTCTCTGTTAAAGGGATATATGCTAGTAAGGAAACAGCAATACTTGGATGCTGACCGAGGTTGTTAGTATCTGCTAAGCGGATCAGACATGATACTTTATCTACAGAAAAGATGATAGGCAGTTCTTTCTAGGTTCTGATTTCTATAACTTATTGACTTAAAATTTATTTATAGTCTGGTAGCAGCCAGGCAGGGAACATCCAGCTTTCCAGCAGAAACTATGAAGAATTTCAGCGACAATGGGATGATAGTAAGTTACCAACTCCTCATTTCCTTTCTGTTGGTTTGCTTAGGAGTTCTGACTGGTGTGACACATCCTTCTCTTTAGCAAACCTTTTAGAAATACACCATCAAATTATTTCTCTCAATTTTCACCACAGGTTTTGGTCCTGCTTACTGCATCACCCACCTGCTGTTAAATGTTTTATTTCTTTGCTGACAGGTAAGAGGTTGTAGTGATAGACATTTGAGGACACTATAGTGCCTTTATCTGGGTGTCTTGTCCTTTTTTTATTCTTCCAAATGTTTTTCTGATATTTTTCTCCTTCCCACGGCTCAGTGTGACATAGTATTGGAAATAAGGGAGAAGGAGGATACAGACAGGCTACAGAAGGTATTTGTTAGTGTAATTTGAACCAAAGGTTGGTATCTAGGAAGTAACTGTATTGAAAATATTTTTTCCAGTAATTTCTAGTGGGGTGGTGTGTTATAAACCAAACAGAAACTGTGAGATGCACACATAATGTAATTCCAGATAACATATTTTATACAGTCCCTTCCTTCTACTATTATTTTTTGTCCTTAGACTTGAGCAGGCATTTGAAAAGTTTATAACACAATGCAAAAAGTTTATCCACAATGCAAAACCACAATCACATAGTTTTTGCATGCATAGGCTTTTCCTGGGGCCTGGAAATAACTTTATACAAGAAAGCTAAAACATACTATGGAGCGAGTTATATGATGAAATGGAAAATAAGCAGTTGGTGCAGGGGTGAATAGAGTTGAGGTTACAGTGAAATACAGTATGTACTTTCCAGAAGAAATAGAGCTTTAAAATAAAAAGAAATGATGGACACATGTTTTCTGCTGCAGTAATATAGTTTGGTTGATGAAGGTTCTGGGTAATTTGGTAAACTGTAAGTCGTGTGTTGTTTTAAGCCAATAGATCAGTCAAATTCTTGTTTCTAGAAGGGTATTTTTCTCATTGTGCTGTTTATGCTACCAGTGCTGCAGGGAAAAAAAAAAAGGCAACCACTCCTGCTAAAGACTCTTAAAATATTGGACAGCTGCATTTTTAGGTTATTTGCCTATTTATTAATGAATAAAAGACTAATGAATCTCCCTCTTTCTCACCAAAACTGAATTTCTCCATTGTACTCCTTCACCTTCCTCACTGCATGAGCTGTACAAGCCTAAAGCAAACAAATGTCTCCTGGATTCAGCACCCCATAAATCTCATTTATTTTGTGAAGCCCCTGGAGGAACAGCATACTGAGGGCACTAAGCATGCTGCAGGGATCCTTCAGGCTGTTTCTTCTTACTTCCAAAGGTTGTCAGAGTTGCACACAGGAGAATCCTGCCAATGTGAGTGAAAAGAGCCATGGCTTTGTGTTGCAAAGGGAGAGGCAGATGGCCGCGGGATAAGCCTGTGAAGATTTTTATACCACAATTGATAAGTGTTTAGAAAGCCTCTGTCTGCATGGTGGGTGCTTGTGTCCTTGCAGAGGAGAGTCATTCCTCTTTTCCAGAAGGAAGAAGAAGTGCAGAGAGGGGTCTAGAAGAACTCACTGTGGATGCAGGCTCAAGTATTCATTCTGCAGACTCACTTCTCAGGGCTCAAAACAATATTGTGAGTAAAAAAGCTCTAACACAGGTAAAATATAAAGACAGTGCTGAGAAACTGATGCTCAGTTGGGTGATTTACTGCATTATTTGCACAGGAACAGGCTACAAACCATCATGAACCAAACTTTCAGAAAAACAGATTACAGTAAATTGTTCTTTATAAGGATGGGACTAATATTTCCCATGTGTTTGATTTATACACTGGTAGCTGAAACTTTATTAAAGGAAATACTGATGAAAAAGGTGGAAGAATTCTTATGGAGTGTCAGCCAAAGCATTTATGTTAGAGGGCTCTCCAGGGAATGGAGTGGCTTTGCACAGGTAGGATACTAAAGTTTATGTACAGAAAGTTTTTTTTCAGGGCTTTGCTGCTCTCAGTGACTTGTACAGGGCAAGTCTTTAGCAACTGCTTTTTGGTCAGTTCAGAAATCCTGCCAATATATGATGTTGTTTTGGTCCATCTAAACTTTGTTTCCATTCCTGCTGTTCTAATGAGAATTTGGCCTGGGATTTATGGAGACCATATTCTCTACATATGAAAAAAAAACCAAAAAACAAAAACAAAAACAACAACAACAACAAAAAAACCAAAAAAACCCCAAAAAACCCCAAAAAACCCCAAAACTAAAACAAACCTGTTATTTTAATATATATTAAAACTGAATAATCAAAATTCAGAAAGCAATCCTACTAATCACAGTGATATTGATGCTTAGGGTTCATGATAATACAGAAAAAGCCTCACATACTCAGAATATTTGTAAGAAATAGCCTTTAACTAATACCTGTCCCAGAAAAGGGGTTGAAGGTGCACAAGGACTTGGTGGGGGGGCAGAACTGAGACAGCAGATCCCAAATGGCATAAGGGATATTCAGTGCCATATGGCATCATGCTCAGCAAGAAGCTAGGGAGGTGGTTGGCCAGGGACTACTGTTTGGGGGCTATTTATTTCAGTTAATAAATTCTCCTTGCCTCAACCCATGAGTTTACTTGCTTTTACCCTTCCAATTCTGTTCCCTTTATCCCTCTTGGGGACAAGGAATAAGCAAAAAGCTGTGTGCTGCTGAGTTGCTGGCTGGGGTTAAGCCACAACATGAGATTCTGTAAGTACTTTGACTTGAGAGCTGAAGATATATTACACTTTGGGATAATGATCTGTCTGTCATGGATCACAGTCAACCATTATACTTTTGAAGTGAGAACTGAAGTGCAATTGAAAAGATTTGTTTTTCCTTCTAACTCATTTGTACCTCTCCTATTCAAATTATAGAATTTCAATAGTGAGCTGGGAAATATGTTCCTGCAGCTACGGTGTCACACTGAAATAGTGTCCTCTCAATAAGGTTTATTTGCTCACTATTGAGTGGTGTGGTTTTTTTGTTTTGTTTTGTTTTTTTTTTGTTAAATCAGAATTAGAACAGTGACTGTCTCCTGAAATATCATAGATACAGCTGAAATTTAAAGGGAGCCCCATGTAAGATGAATCCTTAGGGATGATAACACATCTTTCATGTCACAACCTAACTGTGGGAAGCATTGATACATGAGAACACATGGAAGGTGCAAGACAAAAGTTGTACGAAACTTTAAAAGGAAGGAGACAAAGCAGGGGAGGAAATATAAACTTGTTTTCCTTTTCATGGAAAATGAAAAGAACATAGTGTCCTATTGTGGGTAATGTACTACCCACCAGTGACTCTCATGGGTTTATTTAAAGGTTTTATCATTTCAAGCACGTGCCAAGAACTGAAACCTGACTCCAGCACCTAAGTTTGGAGGCTTCAGTACATTTCTGCAGTGTCTAACACATCCCTGTGTGGATGGTGGATAGGACACATGCCCTGTGGGACACACGGCCTTGAATATCAAACACCATGAATGATATCCCAAAGTCTTCAAGAGAGCAGAAGGCACAAAGCAGTGGTCCTGATCATCTCCTACAGCAGGTGGTTCTTTGTTGTCCCAGTCCCTGACTTTGCCATCTGCAAAGGACTTTCCAGAGACCAGAGACAATGCTAAAGGAAAATGTAACAGATGTGCCAGTACCTTCTACATCTTGCCCCGGTTTATTCTCCCAGACCACTCAACTTGCCAAATAGCAAAGCCACACTGGAGAGATGTTACAGTATTGAAAATATAGCCTCTGATATAATAAGATTTTAATAACACCATTTATTAAAACGTAGACCAGACTGTGAGAGAATAATCAATACAGATCCAATAGTTTCTCTTGATTAGCAGTAGCTAGCAAGTCTTGGAAATTATTTACAAACTTATTTTTCAAAAACATACATGTTTTCCTTTTGTTTTATCCCTTTCTTGGTATTGATAAGAATATCCTCAGCAGACTAGAAATTGATGCAATAAATGATTACACACAATATATTGTCAAATGCACAATGTAACAAAATGCAGGAAATAGAGGACATTTTTCTTTCACCCACAGCAATTTTTAGGAGCTGCTTGTAACTATAACAGACACTAGATTTTCAGAGAGAAATGAGATTTTCATTTTCATGGTGCCTCTTTAATTTCTAGAGCTAAGCTTTTAATATTTTTCCCAGCATTTGTTTTAAGTATAGAGAATTTAATGATAGCTCAAAAAATTGTAGTTGCTTTTACATGATATATTTATTTATGAATTATTTGATAAGCTACACAAAAAAGACAGTGTATACTTTTATTACCCATATTAAGTATGCTCAGACTGTACTAAGCAATTCATAAAATATACAATATATCTTATATGACTGCAGTAATTCACAAAGCCATTGTGAGTTTCACAGAAATCTAAGGGCATGGGTAAAACCAGACTACCTTGATCAAACTCCATAAATAGGATGTTCAAACAGATGCGCTTAAATACAAGGGAAGCTTAAATTCAGAGAGACAATATGATGGAATAGCTTGTTAAGTATGCTTAAAGCAGCTTTTATTTAACTTTCTGATTTCGGTACATTTTTATATGTCTGCTTTTCATCAGTAATAAAACGTCCTTACGTTGTTGATGAGACTGTACTGATAAAAGTGGGGACAAATTAAACTACTTTTGTAAGCTGAGTCTACTTCCTATTTGAAGGAGAAAATATTCTTTTTTAAACTGAACTTGTTCTGCTGACCTCATACAAAATCCAAATTTGAGAACCACGCTCTTGTGCTCTGATTCCCCACACAACACAGCACTTGCATTTGTAATTAATTTCCATGGGATTTATTGGTATGCAGAACTTTACAGAATCACAGGAGAGCTGGGTTGGAAGGGACCTCAGCAGATAAACCATCCAATCCTCATCCTGAGGCAGTCACCTAGAACAGGTGATACAGAATGTGTCCAGGCAGATCCCGAGTGTCTCCAGAGAGGGAGACCCCACCACCTCCCTGCTCCAGGGCTCTGCCACCCTCAGTGCAAATAAGTTCTTCCCCACGTGGAGGTTTAACTTCTCGTGTTTTAGTTTATGGCCACAGCTCTCCGTCCTGTGGCTGGGCACCATCCTCTTGGCACCCGCCGTGGAGATACTTGCATGCACTGCTGAGATCCCCTCTCAGTCTTCTCCAGGCCCAGCTCTCCCTGTGTCCCCTCATAAGAGATGCTCCAGACTCATCATCTTTGTTGTCCACTGCTGGACTGCCTCCAGGAGCTCCTTGTCTCTTGTGTATTGAACAGCTCAGCACTGGACACACCAGCCCAGGTGTGCCTCACTAGAGCCAGCAGACGGAAAGGATCACCTCCCTTGTCCTGCTGGCCACACTCTTCCCAATGCCCTTCAGGATACTACTGACCCTCCTGGCTGCAAGGACACATTGACAGCTCTAGAAGGTCAGCCCCCAGCCTGTGCTGCTACTTGGGGTTATTCCTGCCCAGGTGCAGGACCCTACACTTGCACTTGTTGAACCTCATTATATTTCTCTCTGCCTAACTTTCCAGCCAATCAAGGTCCCACTGAATGGCAGCACAGCCTTCATCTGTACCAGCCACTCCCCTCAGTTTAGAGTCATCAACAAACTTGCTGAGTCTGCATCCCATCTCTTCATCCAGAGATATTCTTATTTCTAACAGCTACTTCTCATCATTCAACCTGATCCCCAGGGCTGTCAATGTGGTCATATTCATTTCAGAACATCCTGGGATGTTTTATCTTGTGCAGAACTTAAAGAGATCTTACAGCCTGCCCATTTGTGATTATTAGGGCAGAGAAAAACATACACACCCCTACTGCCTGCAAACCATTAATGCTAAAGAGTGGCACCAATCTTTGTGCTGCAAAGCAATCTCTGCTCTTCCATGGTGAAAGGAAAGTCACTTCTCATGAAAACTTGAGTTTCCAGCTGCACTGAGAATTACTGTTGCTGCAGGAGATGCACTGCTATAGAAGAGCTCCTGTCTCATTCACTCTTAGCTCTAAGTCTTCTGAAGTTTGCTTCCATTTTGAAATGTATTTTATTGTCTTTCATGCTCACACACTGAGGAGTTAAAAGGGCTTTTTTATTTTATGATAGAAAGGCAGCATAAGTGTGAGAGAATTCCATAACAAGTAACCATCACCGAGCAATTAGATATCCTGCATTTTTTCTCAAGGTCTGAATTCTTAATACTGAGACCTCAATACTGATTCTGATAATCTGAGGCAGACATTTCTTCTCTTGATGCATCACTACTTAACACAGCAGGTCAAATAGCAGTATAAACCAGGATACTGTAGATGAACTGCAGATAGATGGTAGAGGACTGGGTAATTTGAAGAGCGCAAATGTTTCTGTTGTTCTTGTCTTGGGAGCACAAAACTGCCCATAACCTTGAGGGAATGGTTATTGCTGGCATATCTGTCATAGCGTAGAGCATCCAAAACATTAAGGTCAAGATAACAAGAAAACATCATAACCCAGCTAACCTCACAGCTGATAGATTGTCTAATTATCTCAGTCCTGGGGTGAATAAAAACCAGAGCCATTCCCAGGAGATCCTTCGTAGGAGCTAGACTGACAAAGGTTTAGTCATATATGGCAACACTAGAAAAGATATAATAAGTGTGTTACAAAAAAATAAAAAAAAAGAAAAAAAAGAAACAACAAAACTCTAATGACTACAAAACCTCTCTGCTCTGTCCTTAGAAACATTGTACATTTGTCGAATACTTAGGAATAGAAGAAGATGGAAGTCTTTATGTACTGCCACCATGGGTAACTCATCAAATGTGAAGAAAAATGGCTGGTGCCTTTGGCAGTTGTTTCTCACAAGTATCCAGGATCTGGTGGGACTGATTATATTCATGACTCAAAAATAAAAAATGAGATGCTGTAATTAAACTGCCTAATAGGCAGCAGAGATTACGGTGAATTGATGCCATCCATGCAGGAGGTTTCTCAGTCAATCGCACAGAAAGTAGAGAGATGAAGAAAAAATAATACAGTGCCCACTAACTTTCAGAATGGAAAGTACATTAAGTATTCAACTGCCAGAGTGGCTTCGTTTAGGAAAAGAACATTTTCTCTAAATCCTGACTCAGGCTGAACCTGGAAATAATTTTTGGAGAGGGATTATTTGTTTTAATTTTTTCCTTTGCAGACAGTGACAAAATGAGAGTGAAAGGAAACAATTTCTCCCAACCAGTCTGTCAAAGGTGCTTTCCTTGAGGACCATTATACCTTCTTAGAGCTGCAGTTGCACTTCTCCAAGATATACCAGAGTTAGGATACCTGAACTTTGGAAACTTTGGAAATATTGATATTGTTATGGATATTGATAGTGTTATGAGGGACATTTTTCATTTACCACTTCATGTGCTGAGGGAAAGAAGGGATAGAAATCCTGCTCACAGTTTTTTTACTAACACATTTCCATTTTAAATTATAGCAGGCTATGAGCTGGACATATAGGACCCACAGAATTGTACCCTTCTGATTCTCCCAAGAAAAAGAGAAGATACAACCTCTGGAGAGGTCTCTGAAATTTGTGACTGTTTCTAGAAAAGGATTTTCTTATGTCAGGGGATATAATTGACAACTAAAACTCCTTCTTCCCTACTTTCTGGGAGAATTTGTGCATGGGATTTTGTATTCACCTGGAACTATAACAGTTTGTAAAAGGACCTCTGGAGAAGACATAATTACAGAACTCGGCAAAGGATGGAAAAGAGCTGTAGAGAAAGAAAAATAAATGTAAGGAGATTTTAGGCTAGGAAATTAGTGAAGTAGTTTTATAATAAATTCTGAGACAAGGGAGAATTCTTTCCTGTGGGAAATGCAGAAAGACCCATTCAGACTTCCTGCATCTCAAAGGCAAAAAGCAAGATAAGAAAGAGATATTATTAGTGTGATGGCATTGGAGCTGATGCAAACACTAATGGCTTGAGTACTGTATCACAGGAGTTACAGGATTGCTTAGAATCATGATGATAAGATCACCTTTCAGACTACAGAATTGTGGAACAAAACATAGTTCATTATGATTGAGGGTTGATTCTTTTTTGTGTATTTTGGAGGTGCAGTGACAGAGTTGTGTGTTCAGGCTTTAGTTTAGACTTGTGTTGACTTGAGTCATTTACAGTCAATTGAGCTGTAAGGCTGTCCCTGGTCATTTGGGAAAAAAAAAAAAAAAAAAAAAAAAAAAAAAAAAGAGAGAGAGAGAAAGGGACAACCTAAGAGTTGTTGTCTTTATTATATTCTGGCACTGGATGTGCTGGGAGCTGCCCTACCTTTGGCAGCCTTATGTGCACCTGACCTTATCTTGGACCTCACTTTTCCTGGGAGACAACCCTTTACTTCCTGAACTAATGGAATCACTACAGTCTCCCCAAGCACAGGACCTCTAAAGAAAGGTGAAGAAGGGCTGGAGGGTGACAATTAGTCAGGGTCTTTGACAGGGGGGAGCTGGCTAATTTCAAATGTCATTTATCACAGTGTAGAAACACCTGTAATGTGAGCTGGGATGATAAACTTATCAAAAAAAATAATAAAATCTCAGTTACACTCCCCCTGTTTTCCATATATATTTATGTAGAAGAGTCACAGGTGGTCTGTGGAGGGCAGGGTTTATTGATCTAATTCTATTAAGCATCATTTGCTACTAACTTATAGCAAGGTCTTCAGGTCTTCCTTATAAGGGAGAGCAAAGCAGGTGGCACTGCTGGACTTGTGGCTCTGTGCAGTACACAAGGTGATGTTGAGGCAATGACACTCTAAGTATCCCCTTCCCCTCCTCAGTATACCACAGAATATTCATTTGGACCTTAACTATGAAGGTCTACTATTAATCCTAATTAACCCTAGTTTATTAGGCTTGCACATTTAAATCATGAAGATAATATCTACAAACATAATCTTTTTTTATTTCAAAGCGAGCTAAGCTGCAATAAGATTTTATGTGCTTGTTTCTTGTATCTTTCTTGTTTCTTGTATATTCTTGTTTTCTTTTGTCTGTTTTGTTTTCTTATTGAGGGTGTGGAAGAAAAGGCAGCTTATTTCTGTACTGAAATAACTGAGACCATCAAGTCTTCCACTGTGGATAAATTCTGATAACAAAGAGTTTGCTTTTGTCAATATTCATTGCTATTTGTGATTCCCTGGAGGAAGGTGGCAATGTCCATAACATAGGGGAAAAACAAAGGCAGATAAGTGCATCTAAAGCTATATATACATCCATCCATCCATATATCTGTTTCTGCTTTTACCCCTTGTGGTCTGCTAGAAAACACCAGGTGAAAATGGTATATTTGGAGTAGAATTTAGTAGGAGATGCATCCAAATCTCTGTGGTAAGTTATCCTGTGGGCTCAGGACTGCAAACAAATTAGGCACATTCTCATTTTTCACCTGTGAGTAAATCATGCATTTAGAGGTCTGTCTTTCAACACACAATGTTCCTGAGGTGCAGTAAGAGATGTGAAGGGAGATTTGTTCCATGTTCCTGCCTTGTTCCTGTGCCTGTTGCCTTGAGTTAACTATCAATTTACTGGAGTAAAAGCTGCTAAGAAAAGTGCCCTAGTAAAACACACGATAGATGGCTTACAAACACAGTCTTTGCTGAGCAAGTGAAATAAAAGAGATTTTTTTTTTTTTCATAAATAGCTGTGCTTTATTGTACATTGTGCTGCACTTGGCAAAGTGATGTTTATGGAAAGAGTGCACTGCTGGGATTAGATGTGCAGGTGGCAAAGGGCCTGCTTTTACTTGGAAACATTTTCTGCTGTATGGAATTACTATAGCCTTGAGCCATACTCTTGGTAGACATTTGTCCTCTGCAGATGACCTGGCATCATGAGCAGAGTAAAAGTCCTCCCCTTCCTTTAGGGGATTCACTGTTCCTAATGTGTTCCCAGAAGAGGTTTGTCTCTCTTGGCTTAAACATCAAGCGGACAGTGTTTGGCACTGGTGATCTTGTCCTGTATTAATCAAGCATTTCATGAGGGCTTGCTTTCTTAAACTCATCTAAGAGGTAGCTGGAAACAGTGTCATTCTTACTACCAAATTTAGGTATCTTTGCTAGAGTCTCTGGGGATGAAAATCCTGAAAGTGCAAAGGGGCAAATAGCTGTAAATAAATATAGGCAGTATCAATAAATGTAGGCAGAAAAATATTCCATTTTCAAACATGGAAAACTGGTATAATCCTCAAAGTCTGGTAGCTGCATTACAAGTTTGTATTTACTTTGCATTTCTGTTCACTGCCTCATTCACTTTTTAGTGTATGAAGACCACTTTAGTGAAATACTACCTTTTTCTATAAGGAAGGATAATCTTTCACTTGTGAGATTTCCCCAGGAAAACTTTTCTGAGGGATTCTTTGGGGTTGCTTTCAGAGTTCTTTATATTCCTGTCTCCTAATGAGAGATCATTTTTCATAGAAAAAAAAACAAACAAAAACCAAATCTCTCCTTCTTTGTCTAATATGCTTCTAAATGAACAAACCAGGAATCTTTCACACAGACAGGCAGAAAAGTATTTTCCATCTGCGTTAACCATGTGTCACTGCTCTGGAGTCTCAGCTTCATTCTCCTTGCCCAAATTCCTGTTGTTTTCAAAGAAAACAGAGATTTCTGAAATTTATGCCAACAAATATGCATACACATATGCATAAGGATGTATAAGTGTACAAATTGCTCTCAATTACTACTTTTTTTAAGACATGGTGTTTGCTGGTTGTTCGCAGCAGTGAAAGGGAAAAGCTATATTCACTTTAACTCTGCCATTTTTAGTTACTGCAGCTATGGCTTCAGTATTTCATACTAGTCATTTTAGACTTACATTGGGGGTGAAGCTGGCAGACAAATGAGAGTGCAATGGATTAGGCATCAGAGAAAATTGGAAACTACAAATAAAGTTAGGCATTTTATGTGGTGTTTTTCTCCTCTATACAGCTAATACTATTTTGCAACCATCTATTTTGTACTGTGAGCTATCTCTTCAACTTTGCCAACATTAAAATTAATAGTTGAATAATTTTTAAAAACTTGACCTCGTTTAAGACTGTTTCCACTTTTCTGAATAAATCTTCAGATAATCAAAGATTCCGGATGAAGCAGACAAACATGCAACACTTTTCTGGACAGGCAAAATGTTATGATCCAGCTTTGCAATTTTCTAAATGTTTTATGGCAGACAGTAAATGTAGCTATCTCTGACTGACTCATATAGCAGGCACAGGTAATATATACCAGCCTGTGCATTCATCAGTCAATGCTTTTAAACACATAACAGTTGTCGATTTTTATATTTCTTTACATTTTTTTTGGGTTTCAGTTAATTGCGTTGACTCTGCTGTGAATCTACATCCATTCCAGAGCTGCTCTGTGCTAAACTCAGTAGCTTTGGGGAGATTCTTTGAAAAGGACACATTACCAGGGGAATAAAAATCAATATAGTGCAGATTTAACCAGCCCTAGGAGTGCAGGTTTGGGCATGGATGATGTCAAAAGGACAGGAGAGTCTGAAGCTCTCCCAAAGGGAGGCTGGTGAAAGGTGCTCTCTAATGAAGAAATGTTTCAGCTGCTGGACTATTTCTGGAACACTGGGATAGAGAAATCATTAAGCTGTCTTAGAGTTTTCTTAGACTTCAGATTTTTTTTTCGTCTCTCCTTGGGAAGATCTTTGGTTGCACTGCAGTCCCTGGCAGTCTTTAGAACTGGAGAAAAACAGCACTCTTTCATGTTGACAAAGAAAAGGCAGAAAGAATAAAGGCTTTTTTTATCTGTTTTCTTATGATGAATGAAGATGGCTAAAAATTATACTTCAAATTTTTCCTGTTTTGATTTTCTGCATTAGAAATGCATTTGAAATATATCTGTACCTTTTTAAAGGATGTTGGAATGACTGAAAAGCAGGCATAAAGAAGTATGTAGGCAATTAACATCTGTTTGACTGGAACAGTTGGTAGAAAAACTTTCTTTGCCAAATGTTCGCCAATCCTATCTTTTTAAATGTGGACAAGAAAATGATCCTGTACTTAATCCTTGAAGCATGTAAAAAAGAAAGACATAAAATAAAAAAGTCTGCTGACAGCAGAGAAACCCAAACAGTGACCAATATATGACTTGATATTTTTAAGGGAAAAAAACCAAAACACCAAAATGAAGATTACTTCAAGGCTTAATTCAGTTGCTTTTATGCATTATACTGGAACATGAAAGAACTCAAGCATGTTTTCCTTATCTTAGCTGGTTACATTTGAAAAGTGTTTTTAAACAGGCGGTCAGTGAAGAGGTAAGTAGTTAGGATAATATGTCATTATGCAATTAGTGTTATAGCTAGGAAGTAGTTTTATATCTTGCAAGTGTGCAGATAAGGAAAATATTTTTTCGGAGGATGGTTCTTTATTAAAAATAATAACCCTCTGATATAATTAGAGCTGGTTAAAAACATGATTAGGAATCCAGTCTCTCATTTTACAGTGCTCTTGATTGAGTTGTACTGCTCAGATTTTTTGATAAGGTCTCTCTTCTTGCTATGCAATGACACAGAATTTCATTCTGCTTCAGACATTTTCCTACTTGGACACTGTGACACACAACAGACTTTTAAAATAATGCCAGTGTTTTCTATGAGGTCAGTGAAGAGTGTTATTCACAGCCCTCTTTATGTCAGACAGCTGAGCAATGCCTCAAATTATATGTATGGTCATATTTTTTGAGAGCCTAGTGGGATTCTTATCCTGATTATTAAACTTTCCTTTCTACTGAAAGATTCTCCTGAGAAAGGATCAACACCTCTAGTTTAGATGATGGCAGTAGGTCACTTGCTGGGAGTAGCTACACAGGCATGGGGAGGAGGTATGCTGAGAGGTCTGTACTCCCCTGTCTAACACTGCAGCTGCACAGTTCCTTGCCCTGTGATGAAGCTGTAATGCTGTCCAGCTTCCATCCCCTCCTTCCTCTCACTTCCCACTGAGTTCTTTTTATTTTCTTTCCAAATTCGTGGACACAGTTATCACTAGGTAGAACACCTATTGCCTTTTGTCTTCCATTTTAATTTTATTTTAGGACACTGTCACTCAGTGGAATAGCTATCTAACTGGTCCATACTTCATACTACTTTTGAGCATCATTCCTAAATTATGAAAGCTGCTGCTTAAACAACATTACTCACAAGAGCTTCCACTGCATTTTGAAAAGAAATAATCAGTGGGGTTCTTGCTAGCACCATACCTTTGAGAATGGTGTCAACAATGTTAATCATAGCATACAACACTCTATTTCTGTAAAGGTGGAAGGCATCCAGGCTGTCCTGGGGCAGCCATGCAACTATCTTCTGTCTGCAGCAAGAGGCAGATTCCCTGTGTGCTGCTGTCCTTTCATCATGTCTGAGCTGCCAGGGCTGAGATCTAACATGCTGTCATGGTCATGAAAAAAAAAACCAAACTTATTTCTTCCTAGTCAAAGCACTGTATTTACTCTGGAATAAAGCTGCCACCTCCAAAACTGGAGAGGAAGGATTCTGCACCCCTGAGCACCTGGATGCAGATGTGCACTTGAGAATTCAACTTACAAAGGGTCTTTTCTATGTCTTAGTCCTCCTAAGATATGCCTAGTGTCCCAAAGCACATACATACTTTTACCTTCCTCCAAAGTATTCCTGTTACCATTTCCTATAACAGAATTCTAGGAAAGGAAAGACTTTTTCCTGTCCATCTTTCTTGTTCTTTTCCTCTTTCCTATTACTTGCCAATGTGCCAGTGCAGGAGAGAAGCATAAAATCATGTGAATGGCCTTGTTTCTTTGGAATAAAACTTCATTTAGCTCGCTAGACTGTCTTTAATTGGTGTATGAGGAAAGACAAAAACTAGGCAAGCATCCTTCACCTTACTTATTCCCAGACTCCAAGTATTGGCCCCTGTCAGGATTCCCTGGTCTTTTGAGTTTGATCTAGTAGCATTCAACAGATGAACAGAGGCACCTCCAAGTTTTTGCATTCATGACATATTTTGGCAAGGAATTACACCAATCAATTCTACTATGCTGCATGAAGAAAGTCTTTATCTTCACTTTTATCTGTCTCTGACTAATTTCATCTTATGGCCACTAGTTCTTGTGCTGGAGGAGACAGTGAGGGTCCAATCCTTGTCTGGCCTTCAGAAGCTCTTTGAATTTTGAAAATCTCAGCTGTATCTATTTTCAGGATGTCTCTTTGCCATCTGAAGACTCCATCTTGTCCTTGGAAGTGATTCTGAATTTCATTGGTGCCTTCCCTTGAACCTTTTTAAGCGCTACCACATATTGCTTGCATGTTTTTCACCCAGTGTAGAGGAGATGAATCCCTCTGCAATCAGTCCTGTGACAGCCCCCTGGAATCTCCTTTGAGATAAGAAAATCTACTTGTTTAGAATGACTCATGCTAGAAAAATGCAAGGTCTTCTTCCTATCTTTTTAGAATATTATTGGTTAGGTTTGGTTCTTTATAATTGGTTGTCCCAAATGAAGAAAAATAATGTAGTTGGCCAAAATGTGTTAACCCTGTTTTTCCACTGGTTTACTTGTGATCCCCCCAAACCCTATAAAAGTACATGTGTGATCCCCCATCTTTGGATTTGTAGCCTGACCCCTTCATGGATGATAATAAAGCCTGTGGGAAAAGTCTGAGCTGCTCTCCTGGTCTTTTTATGCTGGCTGGAAACTACAGGTTTGTGTGAGAAACCATGAAGCTGAGTGCCTGAAAGGCCAGCGCCCACAAACCTTGGAACTTTCCCCTGCCCAACAACAGCAGGGCAGGGGACACAACAAAAAGCTACAACCCAGGGAACCAAAAGTATCAAGGTGTGGGTGTTATCTGGAAGGACATTTTGGATTTTGTTCTCCATTCCTTTTCTTATAATTTCTACTCTTTCTGAACTGCCTTCAGTGCTGAACCAATATTCCATAGTATTGTGGATTATAGCCCCTGCCCTGAGTCACCTTTCCTGACTTACTGTAGGTCTTTGGTCTGAAATAACCCCGACAATAGCTAGGTGTGTAAGCTCTGTACACCATCGGTCTGCATGTGCATCTGCTGCCCCAAGTTCCTGTCAATACACTTAGATAGCTATAGAGCAAAGTCTGTAACCTTAGGTCTGTTTTACACCTTCCCCCACAGAAGCCCTGAGGCTAAATAAATGCTTATTTTCTTATTGAGTTCTCAGGCACTAAGCAGGCAGAGGACTCACTGCAGTGTGTGTGGAAGTGGACTCAAGGCCAGAGGAAAGGATGCAGGAGGATGCTGGGTCATGGAGACAGCCAGAGTGTGGGTTATCATAGAGAGGATCAGTCTGGTGAGGACATTGCCCACCACATCCTATGCACAGCACTGCAGAAAGCAGTTTTACACTTCTCTCTCACAAGAACCTGGAGAAGTCCCAAGCCATAAACTGTTCTGTGCTAAGAAAGAATTCTGGGAAATTATCAGTCTACAGCAACCCTGTTCGTATATCCTTCCCTAGCTATCTGTTTTGCAGCTCCATTAGAGACATTCTTCTGTTTATGTTTCTTGGCTGCAATACACCAGTATGTATCTTCACTAAACCATCTCCATTTTGCTGTCCCTATAATAGGGGGAAAGATATACACGCTTTCTCCCAGCTTTTTCCTCTGGTTGTCTCAGGTCTGGTCTCTGTGTGACTGTATCTTAAAAGCAGCTTCTTCATGGTCTGCTGCTTGTGCTTTGGTTCTAATAATAAATAAGAAATACATCAGAATTCACCATTGCTCTCTTTTTCCTAAGTGACTTGCTAATTTCTGGACTTCAGAAGAAGTCAGTTTTCTGTTAAAGTTTGAGTCCCCTTGCTCATTCCAAATTTTCTGTATGTTGTAAATACAATGCCAGCCAGTTGTCAGGTGCAACTGCTCTGTGAGCTCCTTTTGATTGCTGCTGCATGCCTATATATATGGTAGCTACCTCCTGTGTCCTTGCACTGTCTGTTGTATCTGCTTTATTTGAGACTGGAAATATTTTAGCAGCAGGCAACAGAAATTTTTTATGGATGTATCAGGGAAGTCATAACTCAACCGCCCTAAAATATTTTCTTTTCTCCATAGTGCAATAAAACATCACCCTTTTTTATATAGCTGGAGTTCTGTTAGGTTCAGGTAGAAACCTTTCTCACATTTCTTTGGCTCTTGTGTGAGGTTAGAAATAAAGGTAAGTAACTGAAACAAATTTCAAAAAACATAAGTGATATATAGGAGGCATGAAATGCAGAGACAACCGTTCCACATTTTAAGCCTTTATCTCTAAATACTTGCAAAATGTTTGCATCTGGAAACAGGAA
The DNA here is from genome assembly GCF_963662255.1 of Cinclus cinclus. NCBI lineage: Eukaryota > Metazoa > Chordata > Aves > Passeriformes > Cinclidae > Cinclus > Cinclus cinclus. Next base: position 40,867,012 of record NC_085047.1, read on the forward strand.
ATTTACATTAAGTCCCAATATAATGTATCAGAGCAAACCCATCCCCATTGCTAAACTGAAAATGTTTGAATCACATCTTGCTGTTCATGGAAGCTTTATGTTGCTTTGATAATATTATGTAGGATTTTTGTGGTGGGTTTTTGTATTGTTTGGTTGGAGTTTTTCCCCCCTTTTTTCCCCAAATGCAGAAGAATATGATTAACAGCATGTTTAATTTCATCAACACTTAAACTTGGACATATTTCCAAATCTTGGTCTGTAGCTAACTGCTGTAACAGCTGTCATTAATTACTGCAAATGCCATCCTCAGAAGCAACATAAATCATGTCCATTTTTGTCTGTTACACATATTGCAGTAAATACCCAAATCTTCTAATGTAACTGTGACACTTTGGGAGGGAGAGGAAGATTTTGACTCGTGGACTCTTGAAAGAGCAATCTGCAGGTTTTGCACAGCCTACAGAAAATGCAGCTGTGGCAGAAAGAAAACCTCATTTTAAAAAAAACAAAAAACCCATAACATTTTTGTTAAACTAGCTTAGTGACCGGTCTAAGACAGAGGTATCTCTGTTGTTTGGAATGTGACTCTTGCTCCTCCCATCAGAAGTAGGATGCAGTGAGACTGCAGTCACTCAGTTTTGTGCTGTACCTTGGAGGCAATCTGGGGATGCACAGAGCTGCTATCCAGGATTAGGTCAGCTGCTCTCTGTCAGATCACCAAGGCTATCATGCCTTTAGGGAGGGTTGTGGTGGTTGCCATGTGGCTGCTACTGAGACTGGAGCATTGAACCCTGCTTCTTTGGGGGTATTTGATGAGATTTTGGCACAGTTGTGTCCTGTCTGCTCTTTATGCACCACTGGTTTTCCTTGTACCTCTGTAATCTTGAAGAATGGTGTAGGCAAGGCACTGCAGAATGGCTGAGGGAATGCTGTTCCTTGTCTAAAGGTGCAACCTACCTACTTGGGGAAAAGAACACCACCACTGATTTCGTAATTTTTGGATCCTTCAAAGGAATGGACTTTATGAAAAGTGACACATCCCACCAGAGGATCAACAACTACATAGTTTAAAAAATAAATATAAAAAGAGATGGAAAGTAAGGACTGAGGATTCCACTCAAGTTTGTGCAGAACCACAGTTGATCCTAGCATGCAAGTTTTCTGTTTCAGCCTCTAGTAATTTTCTTAAGGGCAGATAAGACTTTTGTTTCCATCATTATGAAAAACTGAGGGAGAAATAAATGAAACAAATGAAAAAAAATACATATATCCTCTAAAAGCAAAACAGCTCATCCCCACGTATTTTTTCTTGCTTACTCCTCTGTAGTACTTCTGTTTTCCAAGATAAATGTGCTGCACAAGCACACAGCTAGCACAGCCTGGTTTGAAGTCTTTTCAGCAAAAAAGCAGAAAGTGAACTGCCAAGGGAAATGTTTTTTTTTCACAAACTTGAGGGGAGCCTTTCCAGTTAAGATTTGTATGTTACTAACTGTGACTCACACTAAAAAGCCTGTCAAAGATAATAAATCAACAGCAAAAAAGTATGGTCAAAGAAAAAGTAAAGTCATAAAAAAAGAATTAATTTCAAAGCTCACCTGCTAGTGCCTGCTACAACAGAAAGCCTCTTTCCTGTTACAGCTCTGCCTCCTGATCTGAGAGTTGAACCTGCAGCAACAGCTACTTATTGGGAAAAAAGAAAAAAGTTGTCATTAAAAAAAATAAGTAATGAACAAAAATCCCCAAGCAGTGACACAGCAGCTGCCCAAAGTCAGCATAGGTATTGTCAGAGGAAATCAAAAAGGAGACAGAAAGGGCAAAGTAATTATGCAACCAGTTCTTTTGTTTCACATATGCTGGTGTTCCATTGATGTTCTCAGATTCCAGGAAGACCTTATCTGATGATCAAATTTTATGAAAATATTTAGGTCATAATTGCCGGAAAAAAGATAAAATCACACAGATCTGGTCTTTCTATGCTCTTTTTCAGTATGCTACCAAGAATTTAGAAGTAATGTTAAAAAACTATTAAGGTTATTTATGGGTGTTGTTGCTATTTCTTTCCCCCCCCAAAACGTTAATTTATAGAAAACAAAAGCAACCCAAACTTTACAAAATATACACCTGATTTTGGGGTTAGAGGTGCAAGAGGGGGGCTGCTTCTTTTTGCTAAAGTAAAAATACATAGAAATACCGCCAGATCAAGATGACTCTGTATTTTAGATGTCTTCCTGACAACAGTCATTAGCAATTCATAAGGAAATACCTCATTAAGCAAATAACATATAAATTATGGGGTAATTTAAAAATGCTTCTAACTCATTAGAATAGACTGATTAAAAAGCAGATTTCTTTCATAACATCCTCTCTTTATCCATGATGACATTGAACCTGAGTTTCATTCTGTTCTCCTGAAGTCCAAATATGTGGGGACTTTGCACAGTGCTTCCACCAGCTTACATACCAGACCCTAGTCCCAGAGATGCTACTTCCCTTTTAGCTGCCACTGAGCTGGACTGTTAAAGTGAATAGATCCTTGCACAAGTAGACACGTTGATCTAGAAATGGACTACCTCTATGGATAGGCTTCAGCACCTGTATGAAGCTACAGGAAGCTTTCTGGTGCCTTGTAGTTCTCATAGAAAAGTTGAGTTAATAAACTGCTCCTTCCCCCTCCCCCCTTCAATTCTATCATTCTATTGAGAATCTGCAATGTTTATTTTCCTTTCCACTTGAAATGGGAGCTTCAGCTTGTTGGGATGGTCTCCAAATAGGGTTCTTCAAATACTGAAGAGCTGCCAGAGAGATCAGCAGCAACCAAATGGGAAGAGTTCCTGGATACAGATTTTGAGAAAGTTCAAAAAAGGAACTCTGAGCCTGCTCTCCAGGCTGCATGAAATGCACAGCTGTAGTGCAGTTCACACCATCCAAATTGGGTATCTCAAGAAGGGTGCTAGAGGCCCATGCTTGATTTTCATTTGTGGTGAAACTGGAGTGCAATTGTATCTATTTCTGCCAGTGGATTTCCTGATGAGAAGTCAAATGGACATGAACCCCTCATGACCCTGAGCTAAGGTTTTGAAAGCATTCTTGGGGCCAAAGAGGTACACACAGACACATACGCACATAAACTATTTTCACTTCACTGGGACTGAGATTTTTACAAGCTTTGCCAAGGAAATCTAGAAATTATGTTGAATTGGGTTCACATGGAAAGTTTTTGGCAATTAGGGGCTGCATAGGTGGCTTCTGTGGGAAAAGGCCAGGGGCTGTCTCATGCCAGACACATACAGCTCCAGCTGGTTCTGCAATGGACTGCTTCAAGGACACAGCTGAGCCCATGAACAAAGCTGAAAGCCTCTCTGTGCAAAGCCTCTCTATCTTTGTGAAAGAACAGAACACACTGTACAAGTAGAGGAAGAAGGGAAAAAAAGTGAAACAGTGAGAAACATCAGAAGGAGCACCAAGCTGAGAGGATGAAAATGATGTTCTTCATGATGAAACGAAGATAACCCCACAAAGGATCCATACATAAGCCCACACTGGAGCAGATACTTCCCCAATTGTACTACAACCCAAAGAGGCCCTGTGCTGGTGTGTGGAACTTGTGTGGGAAAAAAGGAGCAACAGAGAGAAAATGCTACATCTTGACCCTGACCCCCTGCACCACGTGTTGCTTTGCTGAAGCTGTTGAATATAACCTGTGACAGCTGTAAGGTGGGTGGAGAGGTGTCTGTAGTAAAACGGAGCATGGAAAGAAGGAAAGGTTTTCAACAGGAATCTACATATTTGTTTTCTTTTTTTGCTGTTTAACAATACCCAAGCTGGTATCAAATTACTTAGATTGTCAACAAATTAAGTTCTCCAAGGCTGAGTCTGTTTTGCTGGCAATAGAAACTGTTAAATTATCTTTCCATCCTTATCTGGACCTACCAGTCTCCTTGCTCTTGTTCTTCCTATTTTGTTCCCCCATCCTGCTGGGGTGAGGTGGGGGAATATGTGAGTAACTGTGTGGGTGCTTGACTGTGAGCTGAGGCTATACCACCACAAACTAGTGTCTCTGTCTATCTATTCCCCAACTCTATATGACTTTCCATTTGAAAATAAAAGGCTGCAGTGATGATAAAATGCTCAACAATACCTATAATTAGAGCTCTCTCCTTAATCTCTAAGCAGCAAATTCCCTGCTTTTCAGTGGACATCTCTTGATAGCATGACACTGACTTTAATGTTTAGACAAAGTAATTTGTCATTTACAATTCAGAAATAAAATTATGTTGAGATTATGATTAGGGGCCATACAGAGAATACAACCTATCACTCTCCTGTGTCAATTTATGGATATAAGCACCATATAGAAATAAAATAATTTTTAACATACAATTAATATTATTTTATAATTTAAAGAATTTTGATGACTAAAAATTAATATACTTTTCTCTGCAATTTTAAAGCAGTGCATTTCTGGTGATGAAAGTGAAAGGATGCTGGTGGAGTCTGAGGATGCAGAAGAAGGAAACACTCGGTTAAAGAAAAAATATTGAACTAGAATTAAAGCCAATAATTGTTTTAAGATAGTCATGAAAGACTTCACCAACATCCTTCTAAGTATCTAGGCCTCCAACCAATAAAACTCAGAACCATCAGAATGGTTTCTGTCAAGTGTTATAGCACCGAACACTCTATATAGGTCAGTCCACGAGGTTAAGAACATGCTTAAGTGTTTTACTTGCAAGGTTACAGGGTCTTTTCAAATATGGAATGGAATTACATCACCCAGGCCCTGCAGAATGTAAGCCTGAGCCATTGCCTCCTAGGTCGGGAGCTGGGCTTATTCATGTGATTGCAATGGTATTTCCTTGACAGGATTCAGGAATGTATTTGACATAAACCTCTGTATAGAAATAATTTCTCAGCTGAACACAGGTGCCTCTGATATTCAGAGATCAGTTCTGGATCTTTTTCTCCATGGATGGCCATGAAGTACATTTAGCCATATAATCATTCCAAGCAGTTTTCTAACTGCTGCTCTTTGCAAGTCAGATTACACCTGATCTGAAAAAGTAAGAAGCCATTGTTTTACTTCAGGTCATTAGAGCTCTAATTGGCCATTACCTAACAAGAAATGTATATCCATTATTGCTGTTATAAATCTTTCCTCTCTTTTTTCTTTTCTTTTTAACCAGCTGGAAACAAGAGAAAATCTAGCTAGAACTGAATATCTACTTCAGATTTTTTTTTGCACTTCTATATGATTTGGTGCCTAGTCTGGAGATGGGTTTTCATTGAGTACTTAAAGTGTTACTTATGTTTAGGTTTGAAATATTTGCATCAGGACAGTTGAGCTATATTTACTAAGAAAATAATTGGAGTAGATACTCAATTTTCTGTATGTTCTTGTAAGCAGTCAGTTGTTAAAGATGGTGTGATAGACAAAGCCAAAATCCTGAATCTGGAAACATTTGGATTTTATCATCTTGTTAAAGGAGGAGGGTATATGTGAGAAAGATGGATGCCAATAAAAACAATGAATATCTGGCAAGAGAATTATTTGAAAAATAGTTTCCTTGGAAACTGCTTTATACTTCATACATGCTATTTTTGAGATAACAGCTTTTTCTTATCAAAACACCCACATGGCAGAAAGTACCTGTTTGTATTTTCTCCTCTGTTCAGGAAGAAAGAAAAGTTACAAGAAATTGATCAATACAGAATATTTTCCCTTCCTTCTGACTTGTTTTTTCCTGGTACTGTTATTTTCCATCCCAAAAGGAAATGCCAGAACATTTCTGTATGTCAGTCCTGCAGCTTAGCTCATGGTACTGTGGGAGTTAACATTTAAGGGCTGAGAAGTGGTTTACTGTCTCTGTAAGTGTTTCATGATAGGGAAGTGGCACAGAACTTGTTTCTAGTGCTTGATAGAGTCTTTTGTAACTAAATATATATATATATATATATATATATATATATATATATATATATATATATGCTATAATTATGTTCCAAAGGCTAGTAAAGGTTTTAATTTCTGATGGTGACAACTGACACCAACTTTGATTTCCTTAAGCTTGCTCATAGATTTCCTTTGAGACCCAGGAAACATATGGATGCAATTTAATGAATTGTGAACCCTGAAAAAAACCCAAAATCTTTCTAGAGAAAATGGAGGCAGAAATATATTTGGGTACTTCTTCTTTTATGTAGATCACCTGAACCAACTATAATATTCATGAAGATTTGAATATGTATTTTCTTTAAAAGTCAGACATAGAACATTGTGGCCTCAATTTTTTACAGTAAACATGGTTTTAAGTCAGAAATTACATTATATCTACTGCCCTACCTGCTGGCACCTGTGCAAATCGGAAGGATTTGTGAACTATGAAGAAGAGTGAATTCAAGAAATGACCTCAAGTGAAAGCTCCCACAGGTTCCTATAGCAGAACTTGGCCTCTAATTTTATGGTGGGATCCTAATCAACTTCCAAAGTTTTGATATGGTTAAAATCTGTGCAATTCTAGAGTGTAATATCCGACTCTGAACTATCCTCACATGTTTATCCTAAAAATACTTGGTTTCTTACAAAAACCTAGCAGTTTAAAATTTTGTGGTGGGATTCATCATACCTCCCTTTAGCTATCTAAACATGAAATATTTTTTTCTGAGATGTCTGTACTGTTTCCATAGTAAAGGATGTATGTCAACCATCTCCAGATGATACTTTTCAACACCATGCAGTGGTTGTATAGAACTGCCTTGATAAGTCCCTCTCAGACATGCCTCTTTCTTTCCTTTGATGGGGATTGGAGGCTTGATGACTCAGTTTGACTGGATCACAAAGTCTGAGACCTGAAATATTTATTCCTCAAGACAGGATCTAGGGAAGATGGTGATGGCCATGACTTCTCACACTCTGCAGCAGAGATCCTCCTTTCATAAAAATAAATCAGTCCAAAAGAAAAACTGAAAAGAACCAAACCAAATCAATAGGACCATTCTCTTTGATGATGTTCCTGGAAGCTAATTTTTGCTGTGGAAAACAAATCTTCACCATTAAAATATGCATCTTGAAAAACTGTTCTGTTTTGGTTAAGTGTCTTTTTCTGGTCTCAGAAATTGTTAGCTAAGTTCTTGTCCATTGCCTATTCACAATAATTCATGATAATTTAGTTATTAAATTTCCACTGGGTGCCTAAAAAAAGGGAAAGCTTCTAACTGAGTGAAAATTAAGCTAGTCAATACATGTAAACCAAATCATATTTACTGCATTTGAAACAGGTGGGAGTTTTTCTTCTGAGTCTTTTGGTCCAGTGAACCACTGGACAGTAAGCATAAAATAATATGGAGCCAGTTGTAATTATTGAAGTACAGGTGCATTGCAGTCTTTATTGGAAGTAAAACCAAAAATCTGCTTACTTATATGTCAGTGAGAGAGCATTTTTAGTCTTGCTGAGAAATAGAAATGGCAGTATGTGATGTATTTGACCTTTATAAGTAATTTCTGTTTACAACACCAAAATTTCTGGTGATGACTTTTCTATATTGTTTGTTTCCTTAGTCCTATGGCATATATAAGGGATTTAAAAAAAAAAGAGAAACAACATAAGGAAAAACAGCAAATTGGTGCAACTTTGAGTCATGTAAATACAAAAGACAGCGTGGTAACCTAGTGTTATTGCCTAAAAATTCAGAGAAACTTACTAGTACTGGAAAAATTGATTATGCAAATAACAGTGACTCATGCTGACCTGTCTTTTCTTTGGCTTTATGGCTTTGCAGAGTCTTGCTTTGCCTTGGTAAAGATAATCAATTAGTTCACTCTGGCTTATAAGGTTTTAACACAAGTATTTTCACTGGATGTGAAGTCTGTGGACTTAACTATATACTGGTTGTAGGGAGAGTTGTACAAGACTGGATTTGGCAGAGCAAATCCAATCATGGAATCTTTCAAGAAAAAATGCTCTTTTTGTTTTAGTTTCTCTCAATTTCTGTAGTTTCTAGTGGTATAAGTTACTATTAACTGCCTTTGTATGATATGTTAATCTAAATATGGCTCATTAGAGGCACAATACTGCAATTTGGAGTAATTAGAAGTTTTTTCTGTTTAGGTCTTCAGGAACAGAATCAAACCTTAAATAAAACAGTGGTCTCTCAATTAATTTTATGAATCATCCTTGGAGAAACGTACGTCTAGTTCTACTTCTTTTCTTTTTTTTTTTTAATGATAAAAATGGTAAATGGTATTTATCTGTTTATGTTATTCATTTATTAATTTTTAGTTTTAGGGCTTTTCCTATCTGAATGTTAGCACCATGTATAAGTGCTTGAATTAAAGTCTTCAGATTAACCAAGAAGCCTCAGTCCCTTTGCAGTCACTGGGGAGGGGAATGACATCCTCACAAAGAAATTCAAATCTTAGGTTCAAAAGACTGTCTGGAGATGCTCTGTCTCCACTGACCTTAAAGTGAACATACATTCCTAAAAAATTGGGGTTTGAATTGCACATGGTTTATTGAGATGCTACTGGAGCTATAATGTGACTGTGGAGATTGGGATGAATGCTTATCTGTACCAATTTGGAAAGAACCATATAAGATTTTATGCCCTACTGCTGCAACTTAAGCAATCCACAGAAATCCCAGCCTCTGCTATTTGGCATCTCTAATTTCCTTGACTTCAGTAAGGATAAATGGGATTATCAAGGTACTGTTTATTCTCTTTTGTTCTGAGAAACATTCCTAATTTAACATCCCTTGCATGATAATTTAGAAAAACATTCGTGTACATGTTCCTTTTTGTTCCTCTGGCTTCAGCATGACACAAGACTATCTTCGGTTAAAGTATTTAAATATGCTACTGAATATCATCCCTACTTCTTTTTTATGCCTTTAGGTGGAGTTAAAAATCTTGAAGAAGTATGTTAGTCACAAATAGTAAAAAATTATTATCTTTTGTGAAATACATTCTTTTTAGAATTAAATGAAAGCCTTAAAATGTAGTAATGAAAGAAGGAAGGAAATGAACTTCAGTAATTAGACCCTGGTGGGTGTTTCTGCACTGCCTAATTTTTTCCTGCTGTCCTGTTAGTTACTGAACTGTTTATGCAAATTGAGAATGCTCCAGCCAGGGAATGTGAGAAGAGCTCCCTTTATAGCATAGAGATTAAGGCACTCATCTGAGCTGTAGGTAATCCTTTTTGAAGCTCCTCCTGTCAGCAAGAATTCTCTGCATACCGTCCTCATTTTGACCATGACCATCTTTGCTTGTTTTTTTTTAGTGGGGGGATAAAATAATGGCTTTGTTAATTGTCATTGTGTATTGGAAAAAAATATAAGGCAATCCCAAATCTTGATATAAAGCAAATAATCAAGAAAAGCAACTGAACTGGTTTGATGATGTAAACTTTGTGTAATATTCTGAAAAGTGGTCTTCCCTAGAAATAGGGCTCTCATTTCACTGAGTAGTAGGAGTGTTAAATCCTCATAGTCTTCAACACACCAGTTAAAAAAAAAAAAAAGACAAGAAAAAAAATTAGTAACAATTGGTAAATGTCTTTCACAGCTGCCTTATTGCCTATAACATTGTGAAAGCAATAAACTCACACCTAGGATAAATGAGATAGATAAACCCATAGAGTGCACCCTCCAAAAAGATTTTAACTCACCATCAATGAGGAAAGTGTCTAAATACCTTAAAGGGACACTTGAAATTTATGTAGTTTGACACTTAAAAATTCAGAAACATCCAAAATAGTACGAAAACAACAGATCTGGAGGTTTAAAAAAAAATCACAGAAATCTGCTGTATAATCTTCAGTCAGCTAATATTTATTTTTCTCATTTATTTTAAAAGTATTTTTTTTTTAAAAAACACAACAAATTAAGGAATCTCACAATTTCATTTAAAAATATAAAAAAAAATCAACACAAGGAAAAAAAGAGGCATGACGAAAACAAAATGTTAGGGGCTTAAATGTCAGCTTCTGCTCTGTCAGCTCAAGATTCAGATAGCAAGAAAATGTTTTGCACCCTGCAGTGGCTAAGAACTTTACAGTAGGCTATATTTATATAGGCTGTAACAATTTGATTTGAGTTTGTTTCCAAGGAGATATTTCTTTGTCACTTTATTGCTATTTTGTTGCTTCTTTTGAAACTTAGTGTTTTAACTAATATCTCCATCCTGAAATATACTGAAAGCTCTGGCCTTTCTTTGCTGGGGAACTTTTAAACATGCTTCAGTGTTAAATGAATTTCATCCATGGTAAAGATCGAAAGCGTATCTAACTTCAGTTGTATGGTTCTGCCATCTTCTTCAACAAATACTCTGCTCTCACATTCTGTTTTTCCTCTTATGCGTTTGGTCTCTGGGCATTTGTCAGCATCAATGGTCTCTGGGCAGGATGGTCAACCTGTCTTGGGCCTATCCAGCATGTCAAAGCTAGCAGATCCACCTATCTTTTTGACACTCCTTATGGATATCAAACTGCAGGTTTTGTGTGGTCAAAAGAGAGCTTTTAATTTTATCTCAGAGTTCTTCTGCTCCATCTGTTGTTTTGGCATCTCAGGAGTACATCATCATATGGCCTATCAGTCAGGTTTGTAACTTGGGCATTAGCTTCAACTCGAATGTCTAAGTTCTTCCACCTGGGATATGGCAACATATTTCAGATTTTTTCCCCCATGGCTTTCAAGTACATGACTGGAACTGTCTTCCAGACTCTTGTGCATTAATTACAGTGGGATGCTTTTGATGACTGAGAGATATGACCTTGCCTAAGCCATGTCAATGCTGAGTTCTCCTCCCATAAAAGTTATTCTTTTGGTCTGCATCTTGAAGCATCTGCTATCACCTCTCTTTCAGTTTCCTTGATGGTAAGAAACTCTGTGGCCAGTTAGCCAGTCTTTTTTTTTCTCTATTAAATTTTTGACTCCTGCCTCTGGCTGATATCTACTGTCACTGACCCATAATGTTGATTCATGTTGATTCATTAATTACAGTGAAACAACATTTTTGTGAGTATTTCCTATGCTTTCCTTTGTATGTGGGAAAAATTACTTGTAAAAATGTACAGAGTATTTTGTTACTCTGCATCATACCCCTCCACACAAAGCATCTTTCCTATGCTGCTAAAGCTGTTCTGTTAATGTTTCCCTCCATCATGTTTGCAGTATATTCTCACAACCTCTGTGCATATCTATCTATCTATCTATCTATCTATCTATCTATCTATCTATCTATCTATCTATCTATCTCTCCATAGCTATCTGTTTTCTATTACCTTTTACATGGATTATATAGGCTCTTTTGGCTAGCATCCGTCTTTGTTGTAGGGTCCTAGAAATCCTAAACTGCAGTAAGACAAAAGCATTTATACATAAATTGCTGTTTAAAGACAAACCTGTTCTAGAACACATGCTGCTATAATCAGGTTAAAAGTGCTGCTTGTCTTTACGATGTGATTTTCTAAATCAGTGCCAGCTACTCTATACACTGTCAAAATAAGATATCTTTCTGAGCAAGCTGAGCTCTAAAAGAACTTTTCCTACTTAAGAATAGCCAATTCAAAACTGTGATACAGAGAAGAACATATATATATATGCTATTTATTTGCTGGTTTTACTGTGAATGAAAGAAATGCTGCACTTTGTGGTGAAGAAATGCAGATTATTCACTAAAATAATTTTCCAATTGCCTTTCAAAGTGTATTTTTTTATAATGCATTATAGCTTCATCTGAAAGAGGCATATGAAGTCTTGTGACAGGAAAGGAGATGCATACCAGACTCTGGTTCTATTTTCTCTTATCTAAGTTTGTTTAAGTGAAACTTAGTCAGAGTTGGTTACTTGTACAGCAGCAGACTCCAGGAGATTCTATGCATTTATTCTCACATCTGGTGGAGTGTCCTTCATTTTCTTCCTCTTCTGCTCCCATCACTGCCTTCTTTATACTAGTACACCATAATTCTCATGACCAGACCAAATGGCAACTGTGAGCAATAAGTAGAGGAAATGTATCCAAGTATTTAGAGGTGGGGTTGACATAAAACTGCTTCTAATTATTTTTTGACTTGAATTAAATAAAATATTAGGATAGATGCAACCAGTTTCATTGATACATAAGCAAACATATATCGCAGTATTTTCAATTAAGCCTTGGAGTCCCATAGGTACTAATGTTTTACATAAATCACACAGGGTTATTTTCTGTGAACCAGCATTCTTGAACCTAGAGAAAATACAATGTAGGACAAGACATCTGTGCCCCACAATCTAAGGGGCTGTTCTGTGTGCCTTTCTCTACCAACAGCCTTTCATTTAACATGTTTTTAAGGTAGTTTTGTCCTCATTGCCTCTATGGATGTGTCCCCATTTAATTTGCATCTACCTTGGAGCTCTGATCCTTGGTTTGTACTCTAACAGTTCACCATTTTTTTTCTCCACTCACCTCCAGACAACTTGAATATATTGCCTGTTTCCATCACGGGAAATCTCTCTTTTCCACTTCTGTTGTACAATGTTTCACACAACTAACAGTGACATTTCTGACATTTCTGTGACATTGCTGACATTTCTAATGACTTCTTCCTGCCTGCATCAAAGAGCATAGTCCAGTTTCATGACCTGTGACCTATCAGGTGCTTTAACACCCGTGATCATTACTGTCACCTTGATTTCATCGGTTTTCTTGACTGCATTCTCTTTTGTCAGCTTTAGCAACTCCATCACCTCCAATGTCTCTTATTGTTGCTTAAAGTGACCATCAGGGTGACCTCTAATGTAATGTCAGTCTCCTTAAGTCCATTCAGAATGCTAATGGACAGCCTCTTTGCTATCATGTAAGAATTGAACCTGCTGCAAGATGGTGCAAATATAATTTGCATTCTCAGTGGTTTTTTTATTTTATTTATTTTTCATTTTTTTAAAATCCAAACAAGACAAGGACAAGCATTCCTTTTAAGATTTCTACCTCCTTGCTCTGAGAGAGATTAAAAATGAAGATGGGACGGGAAAATTTTGTTCAATTTAAACAAGAATCAGAATTCTTTTTATTTCAAGTTTTCAACATCATCACAAATCATACAAAATATTTGTACAAGGGTGAATATTCAAAGCAAGCCCCTCAGTAAAGCACCACAGAAAGGCAAACTGGACAAACAAAATGACAGCAGCTACCTCATTCCCTTTTGCTTGTAATACATGTGCAATGCGTTATGGTCTTGTAGAATGTACCCTGTCTGGGACACAGGTTTTTGTGTTTATGTGACATCCAGGACAGCTGGGTAACAACTAGAATAGTGACTTCTAGTGCAAAATGCTTTTAGAGCAACAGTATCTACTTCTCTTCTTTTAGTTATCCTATCCGGATCTTCCATATTAAACTTTTCTTCTCACAGTCTTGCATTCATGGTTTCCTTTTTGCCTAGACTTTTCCTCATATCTACCAAGCATCTCATATGTGTTTTGCCTCACCTGTTCGAAAAGGCCAGACACTGTCTTAGACCTCTTTAAAGAAAGTCTATCACATCAGAAAAGATCAGGCTGCTGCTTTCATACACAAGCATTTTTCGGATATTGCTAGGCTCATGATCATAATAGGCATGTCTCATGTACCTTGGTATCCCAGGGACTGAGAGTGGTTGAGATGAATTCTGCTGCTTTACTGATTCCTGCTGACCTCTCCTTCCACGATGCAACATAGTTTGGCTGGTGGGGAAATACTGACAGCCAAAACAGCATGTAGACAATAAGCCCATTTGAAACTATAATTAAGTTGCATTTCTGTGAACACTCCTTCACTGTGGAAATCTGTTTCTACCATCAGTGAACTTCATAGAATGTCTTCTGTAAAGCACACTCATTCTTTTTACTCCTGGGAAAGGAAGGATGCAAAAAAGGAATGCATATATATTCAGGTGTGTCCATCTGATGTTTTTTAAATCTCCATTCATGTGCACTAGATTTCAGATGTATTTTGCACAATTTTCAGGGATTCTGAGTACATGGCTACTCAGCTGAAAAGGAGTTATACAAATGTCTAGGAACCAGACTGTTTTTATCTCTTGCTAATATTTGAAAACTGGAGGCTGCTTTCAAAAATTTACAATTAGGTCACCTGTCCCAGGAAGCCCAGAGTAACACTGCCCTGTAATCCTGGTCCAGCACTCTAATTTTAGCTCTCCCATCTCCTTCACAGCAGCCTGGATTTTTCTTTCATCCCTTTTTAAGCTAGAAAGTGCAATAATAAAGTGTGGTGGTTGCTATTACTTTTTTATGTATATGAAAGGTTACTACCCTGACCTCTTAGAGGAGAAAACTCCAGAAATGTTTTATACAGACCCATGCATATTCAACACAACACATACTCATGAAGGAAATAGATTAAATAATGCTTTAGAAAGCTGAGGCATTATGCATATAAATACATTCTGTTTATGTCTTTCATGCTGACCTCTGACAAATAAATATGCAGCATCACCTTTTCTCAGAGGCGTACCTGTCATGAGAAGGGGACAAATGCTTTCATGTCTGCCAGTTAGAGAGGGTTTTCATGGGGCTTCAGTGGTGATTCTGAACAGAGAGGGCAAGTGCTGGTGCTGTGTCTGTCTTCCTCAATCAATAAAGACAGTTAGTGACATGAAGCAGAAATCTAGCCTGTACAGAAAAGTGCTGGGGACCATGTGAGGTTGCTTGGAACTAATGCTGATCGCTGGATAATTCAGAAATGATGATGAAAAGCTTGTGACATGCCTGAAAGACAAATGAATCAAAGATAAGGGCTGGAAGAAACCGACTGTCACCTCATCTGTTGCCAGCTGCCAGGGGAAGACTCCTTCAGAAACACAGTGAAATCACACTTGAAAACTTCTAGCCTGGATAAAAAGAGGGGATTTTATTTTGTTTTGTGGAGTATTTTTGTTGTGTTTTTATTGTTTGTGGTTTTTTTTTTTTAAGGAAGATGGTCAAAATGTGCTGTTTGTGAGACATACAGCTCAATACAGATTTAGCTTCAGCCTCATGAATAAAAAAAAATGCTACACTTTGTGCATTTTAACCATTTTCTAAATCAAGACAATATATATTTCCTTTTCTTTTTTATGTTATCTACTTTTTAAATGTTTATTGTATGGTTTTGTATAAGCATTTTGAAAAAGCCAAATATAATATCTAGTTTAACTCAGGAATTTTCATGCAGACTATAAGATGTATTGTACTATTTATTGTACAGATAAAGAAACTGGTATGCTTGGTAAAATCTAATAGTGACAGTGATGGGCTGATGAAGGGAAAGCTGCAATTTGTACTTGACAGGGAAAAAAAATCCCACTTCAAGTGTTATTACTGGACAACAATTTCACAAAGCTCTTACCTCTGATCTTTACTCATAAAAATGTTTACCAAGTTATCTTTCTGTCTCCAGCTTTCTAGTCACAAGCATGAAGACCAGCACCCTATTATCTCTCCACTTCTTTCTTCCTTCAGTCTTTTCTCTCCAGGAAAAGCTCATATAAATTGCTACAAACTTAGCTAAAACCAAAGTGCCTTGGTTGTTTTTTCTTTAATCTGTGGTTACATGAATTCACAAATTACAGTTTTCTGAGGATTACAGAAGTGTGGTTTTTCCACACAGCACTGATGGTGTCTAGGCTTTTCCATATAGCTCTTCGTATTTTTGTTCACCCAGTTAAGATGGGAAATGAGGAGCTGCCAGTCTAAGAAACTGCCACATACCACATGTTGCAAGACATTGTAATTGACAGTTATAGTAGAAAAATTAACAAAGGACTTTCATACTTATTCTCAAATGGATTTAGTCTAATACAAGGTGATTCAGAATCATGGATCCAGAAGAGTCTTTGTATATATTTAACTTGTATTTGAGTGTTATTTAAAGTCTTTGCTGGATAAAGACCAAAATGTGTTTATGTGTTTATTGTACAAGTTTATTCTGAGACACAAGTAATAGGGATTTCCTACTTTTCAGTTAGAAATAAAAGGCAAGATTCTGAAGTTTGTCCGTGAAGAGGATTTTTAGAAACTTCTTAGTTTATGTGTTGGATAGGTAAAGGTAATTTCTGAGATCTGGTAGGTAACAAATATAGTTTTATCAAAAACTGGGGGAATGCAATTGCTTCCTCTACATACGAGCACTAATGTAAAAAAATTCCAGTGAAGCAAAATGTCAGGACATTTTTTTTCAACCAACTCAACATTAATAAGTTTTGTTTTTCCCCAACTAACTTGTTCTTTTCTGCCTCAGCTGTGCAGCTGATTGTAATGGGTACTATTCACATCAGTGGGACAGGTGAAGGATGAGGTTTCTGTCTTTGCTTCGTTCATTTCTAAGCACCAATGCTTTAAAATAAAACCTAATAAACTGAAGGCATTTCAGGGAAGAGCAGCAAAAATGATCGAGGTAGTCAGGAGAGACTGACTTATGAAGAAAGATCTAAGTAACTAAATGAGTTTGTCTTGGCAGAGGAGATAGGATGACACAACAATGACATGATGCAGGTGAGAAATTTTGTGGTGCAGCAGTCAGAAGGGTAACTAGGAGTAATGGGATGGAGTTGCAAGAGTAATTTTTTTCACTGAATCCTTGTGCAAATATCCTTATAGTGAGATGTATTAGATTGTGGAATTGTGTCCCAAGGGGTGCAGTTAAAGCCTTGTCACTTGAGTAAATTCATGCTGGAGAGGACAAAATACTCACAAGAAAGAGAACTACCTGGTTTTGCACTCCTCCATCATCAAGATGTCTGTTTCTATGATGCACTGCAGAGGGCTGACCCTTTCTGGGTGCCTGGTGCCCACCAAAGCCATTCTGTCACCATCCTTGTCAGCTGAACAGAGGAGAGAAAATACCACAAAAGGCTTGTGGTTTAAGATAAGGGTAGGGTAAGATCACTCACCGGTTACTGTCATGGATAAAACAATCTCGATTCTGTATTAACTATCAAATCAGATTTGAATAATGAGAAATAAAAACTAAACCTTAAAAGCACTTTTGTCCCACCCCTCCTTTATTCCTGGGCTCAACTTCACTCCCAGTTAGGAGCTAGGTTAGGGGCTCCAGGGCAGGCTGTGGAGCATTGCCTCTGTAGTGTCACTGACTGTGGAGCAGGGTATTAACTCACCAGAGCAAGGCCCCATCTGCCCCTTCCCCTCCACACATGCACCCTAAAATGTCTTGAGACATCAATCTTTCCAGTCTCTCATGGTCTGTCTTAGCTGGCATTGGCTCAGTCAGATATGAGAAAATTTTCTAGCAGCTTCTTATAGAAGCCAGCCCTGTAGTCCTCCCATTACCAAAATCTGTCCACACAAGTGCTTTTACAATTATTAATTCACTGCAGGGAAAGCTCTGCTAGCAGAGGTAAGACAAATATTATTGTCAACAGCAAATAAAACAGGAATATAACAGCTAAATTTTTTTTTTTTCCTTTTGAAAATGTTTGCATTTCCAAGTCTGGCTGTGCAAAGCTCTTCTTTACATTCACACATGTAAGTGTGATTGAAAGCTGTGACAAAATACTGATTTCAGACACACAGGGGAGGAAGTATAGTAATTTTAAAACGTAAACAAGAAGAAAGATAAAGAGAGAAAGTGTGACTCATGGGGGAAAATGACAATTTGCAAACTCAGCCAGCTCAAATGTTTAAATCTTCTGCCACTTGCATCAAGATTCAACTCCTGATGTGGCCCAAGAAAGGTTTGTGTAATAATGTTTGCTTTCTCCCACACTGGTCTGGCCCTTTCACTTATTCTCTGTTTGATAGTTCGCAGTGCTCTGTCAATCGTTCTTTTTTTTTTTTTTAATTGCAGATTAAGTGTGTTATGTACCATTGTGATCTGCCTGAACTGCACTTTGTAGGGGTTAAAGGACAGTCAATACCTTTGTGAGAACTTATTTCATCCAATGACTATGCAATTCATCCCAAATTTGACTACTTCACTCCACAGAAACACAGGATTACAGAATCGACCAGCCTGGAAAAGACCTCCAATATCATCAAGTCCAACCCATTACTGAACACCAACATGTCAACCACACCATGGTCATAAATGTCACATCCAATCTTTCCTTAAATACCCCCAAGCACAGTGGCTTGACCACCTCTATGGGCAGCCCATTCCAATACCTAATCCCCATTCTGTGAAAAAATCATTCCTAATATTCAACCTGAACTTCCCCTGGCACAGATTAAGAGTATGACCTCTTGTCCTACTGCTGATTGCCTGGGATAAGAGACTGACCTTCACTGGCTATAGCCTCCCTTCAGGCACTTGTAGAGAGCAAGAAGGTCCTCTCTGAGCCTTCTTTTTCCAGGTTAAACACCCCCAGCTCCCTCAGCCACTCCTCACAGCATTTGTACTCCAGACCCTTCATGTTCTCTGGATATACTTCAGCATCTCAATATCCTTCCTGAACTGAGGGGCCCAGGACTGGACACAGCACTCAAGGTGTGGCCTCACCAGTGCCAAATGTAGCAGGGAGAATCACTTTCCTAATCCTGCTGGCCACACTGTTGCAGATACAGGTCAGGACGCCATTGTCCTTCTTGGTCCTGTGGGCTCACTGCTGGATCATGTTCAGCGGCTGTTGACCAGCATTCCCAGGTCCTTTTTCACTGGGACACTTTCCAGACACTGTTTCCCCAACCGCTCACACAGCTGACCTCAGCTCATTGTTCCAGCTTGTCCGGGTCTCTCTGCAGAGTCTTCCTGATCTCCAGAAGATCAACACTCCAACAAAACTTGGTGTCGTCTGTGAATTTGCTGATGGTGGACTCAATCCCCTCATCCAGATCGTCAGTAAAGATATTAAACAATACTTAGCCCAACCCTGATCCCTGGGGGACACCACTAATGACTGGCTACCAACCAAATGTGACATCATGCACCACCACTCTTGGGCCCCAACCAGCTCTTAACCCAGCACAGAGTGCTCCTGTCCAAGCCACGGGCTGACAGCTTTTCCAGGAGGATGCTGTGAGATATGGTGTCGAAGGCTTTGCTGAAGTCCAGGCAAAATACTTCCAAAGCCTTTCCCTCATCCACCAGGCAGGTCACCTGGTCAAAAAAAAAGGAGATAAGGTTGGTTAAACAAGACCTGCTGTTCCTAAAACCTAGGCATGCTGGCTGGGTCTCATCCCTTGATTGTCCTATACATGTCATGTCATTGCACTCAAGATCTGCTCCAAAACATTGTTGAGTACTGAGATCAGGCTGACAGAACTGTAGTCCCCTCAATCCCTTTTCCAGCCCTTTTTGTGGGTGGGTTTCACATTGGCCATCCTCCAGTCATCTGGAACCTCCCTGGGAAGCCAGGAATGATGGTAAATGATAGATGGCAGCTTAGTGAGCTCTTCCACCAGCTGCCTCAGTACCCTTGGATGAATCCCCTTTGGCCCTGTAGACTTGTTAGGGTCTAAGCATCTCAACAGCTCACTAACTACTTCCTCTTGGACTACCAGGTATCCATTCAGCTTCCTGTTCCTGTCTACGAGGTCAGGAGTTGTCCCGAGGAGGTCAGGGCCAGTTGTCCTGAGGATAACTTGTCTTATTCTTAAGACAGAGACAGTTCTGCTCCTTATGTATTTTGCGAGAGCTTTTGATTTTTGCTCACCCCTAGTTATTTTATACATGTAAAAGCAGGTATCAAAGCTTAAAGGATTCCATAGCAGTGGATGGGACCTCAACAGCCTCTCTAAATCAGGTTTGTATTCAGGTTTGCAACCACAAGTCCATAAATGTATTTGGAGCCCTGTGTCCTGCTGAATTGTGCGGACTTGAGTCTCCACTGCATCTTTGAGGACCTGAGGCCAAGGTTGCATACAGATTTCCTGCAATAGGTGCCTAGGTCTCTGAGCACTACCATTCAAGATAAAAAATTCTAATCAAGATCTTGGTTTTCAAAGGCTGACAGACACTGGCTTATTTTTCAGCTATTGAGCCAATTGGCTGTGAAACTTGGGTTAATATTCTGCAGAAGTCAGTCACAGTATCATCTCTCCCTCTCATAACTGGAGGTTGACCAGCAATCCCTGAAGACAGGTCAGATTTTCATTACTATATTAAACATAACTGGGATAATGTTGAAGTTGGCATCTGAAGAAAAGAAGGAGAAACTTATTTTGGCCATCTCTTCCATCAAAATTATAGTGGGTGAATGCTACTTAATAAAAAGCTTTTGAGGTGTAAAGCAGTCATAAAATACTATGACAAATCAGTGTTTTTGGTGTTTGCTTCTTGCTTCTGCACTGTTCAAGGCTGTTTCACATCCAGAAAACTGAAATAGTATCATTTTTAGAATGATTAATTAAACACATGATGTGTGAGAAGTGCAGTTTTATTTTGGATAACTAGTTAGGTGCCTGATTTAGTACTAAAGGGCATCTTTTTCATATAGTATCTTGAGTGTCTTGCTCATATCTAGGCAAAAGAAGAAAAATTAGAAAAGAAGGCTAATGAAGACTGAAACGAATGGGTTTTGAAATATATGATAAAGCAGAAAAATAATTTCAGATACGCAAAAGTCACTAAGACATAGGGGAGGGGTAAAGGAGGGGAACTGTAGTGCATTCAGTATTGAAGTGATCTGATCTTCAAATACTTTAAGTGAAAAATGAAAGAGCTTTGTGGAAACCAATTTAAGATGCTATTGTTTACAAAGGCCCCAAATTATTCTTAACTCCAGATTACCATCAAGTAGGCACATATTTCTTCCTCTCCTTTATGAGGCTGCCAAAATTCAGTATTCCAGCCTGCTTCTAACCTTCCCCATGAGACTCGTTCCAATCCTCCTTGGAAGTCTTAAGAGCGGCTGGACTGCTGAAATGCTTGGCACTTTCATGAAGATGATTGAATAAGAAACCTCTACAATATGAAAGAAATAGGTGGGGGGAGGACAGCTGTGATTTTTTTTTTCATTCTTTTCCAGAAAGTGTGGTGAACTTGAGGTATGGTGTTTAAGTAGAGCCAGTTTATCTTTAAAAGAACAGGTCTGAGCCACACAGAACAGCACACCTCTGAAGATGAACACTTCTCTAGCCATTTTAATGCAGAGAGTAAATGTTGTGGTTGGAAAATTAACACAAACACATTAAAAATGTGAGTAGGACAGTGTCTGTTTTTGTAAGCATAATGGGAAGTAGAGGAAATACATTTATGGAAAAAACATAAATGATCTTGAAAGAAATACTTTTAAAAGTTAAGCTTCACTGTACTACTATATGCCTGTGCAACAACAAATAGAAGGTCATGCAGGTTTGAGTTAAAAATAATGTAAAATCATCTTAACACAGATAGAAGATGGGCTTTTCATGGTTTGATCTACAGCTTGAAAATCAGGCACAAAGAGATGCCCATGTCACACATCAGAAGATATATTGGTTTCTCCAGGGTTTCCGTCTTTAATCACGGTACCTCAGAACTATCCTGGATACCTAGACCATGAGCCAAATTGTAAAGAGGGAATACAGCAGTGGGTGGAGAAACATTACTTTGGAAGCAGGATTCCTTGGTTTAGGTTCTAATCCAGAGAAGGTTGGATTGTTTACATAAAATATAAAAGCATCAAGAGAAGAGTGGGGGATTCATTCCCTACCCTCTTGTCCCCCTGCAGTTCAGTCAATTGATTCCCTCTCAGAGAAAGGAATGAGCCCTGAACATGAAGATTTACTGCCCGTGTTACTTTCCTTGTTACTTTCTTCCTTGTTATTATCCCTAGTATGGGATTTATTGGCTCTCTTTGTTGGATTTGGCTTGTATAGAGTTAAATTTCTTCACAGTTGCTGTCAATAGGCTGGGTTTTGGGTTTGTTGAAAACAGTGTTGGGGAGGGGACACAGCTGGGACAGCTCACCACAAGGAACTAACCAAAGGAATATGGCAGGCAATATGGTGTTATGCTCAGCATATAAGCCTGGAGGAAGGAGGAAGTGGGACACAACTGTTGCAGCAACATTTTTCTTTCCAAGTCAGAGGTGTGATGGAGCCCTGCTGTCCTAGGAACAGCTTGCCCATGGGAAGGGGTGAATGTATTGATCTTGCTTTGCTTTGTGTGAGTGGCTTTTCTTTACCAATTAAACTGTCTTTATCACAGCCCAAGATTTTTCTCCCTCTTATTCTTCTGGTTCTCTCTCCCATCCCATCGGAAGGAAGTGAGAGACTGGCTGCACAGGTCTGAGTTGCCAGCTGGGAGTTAAACCACAACAGTCTTCAAGCTTAGGAATTCCTTCACCATACTTCTTAGGGTAGACAAAGTGCAATTTCTCTCCCTTAGCTTCCTCATGTTCCAAAATATTTACAACCAGCTCAGTAATTCTTGATCTCTTTTATTTAACTGTGGAGAGTTCTGGAGATTGGTTCTTGCTCATTAGAATGACTGGATACATGCTTCAGCTTAAAGCAGGTGATTAATCCATATGGCATATTCCCTCTAGGAATTTTTATGTGGGCCAAAGCTTCAGGAGACAAAGTTGAAGATCTGATGACACCTGAAGATACTGGTCCACCTGAAAGCAGTTCCCAATTCAGGAGCCTCTGAGAAGGACTCTGAAATGAGCAGGATAATTCTAAAATAAGAAAAAGTACTTTATGGCAACTTTTCTAGGTTTGATGTTGTGTGACATGCACGAGTAATGCTATTCTATTACTTTCTAGAAGTTTTCTTCTACTAATTTCTTTGCAAATTAACCAAGAATCATTTAAAATGAAAGTTTTTCTCCCTTCAAGCTGTTAAAAAGTGATATGGGAATACAACAATGCTAGAATTTTCACACTACTATGGACGCTTTAAGTTTTCATTAAAAAGTTGATGTCCCCATTGCCTCCAGCCAAAACTCTCAACCAAATTGAAGTAGCACTACTCATATGGCTATAGGAAAGGCTGCTTTTGTATCAATTTCCTACCTGTTGCTGTAAATATTCATTTTTAGTTGAAACTTGGTACAAAGTTCATTCTGTTGCCCTTAGAATGATTATTTTTTGTGTTTTTGTCTGATTCCCGGTTTCTTTTGGAAGCAAACACTACACTAATATGCAACACTGGCTGTAAAAATGTTGCCTGCTTCTGCACCCGTTGCTCCAAAAACATAACATGTACTTCTCTATTCTACAAAAAGGGAGGAAATTCTCCTCTATTAATTTATCAGAGAGGCTTATTTGAAGTGGAGTATGTCTCACAACTTCATATGTGTAAAATTTAATAATGTCTCTGATTTCCTGTGAGCAGGCTTCTCTTGGAATCAATTTCAACCTCTTCAGCCACCTTGCAATACGTAGACCTTGCCTTGTTTTTAGTTTTCTTCTCTTGCCCTACAGATTTCCCTAATTTTGTTCCAGGACTGGCCATTAATTTGCTACCCAGCAGCATTATTTTCTACTCCAAAGCTTGCCTCATCATGAATCATTCAACTAGAACTGAAGGCTGGACTTTTGCAGAGGTTTCTTACACAGAACATGGAAGTCACAAGCATGGTGGTGGCACCAACTAGCAACCAGAAGACAGCAGCCCATGTCCAAAGAATCTGAGCCAAAACTCCCCTTTTGTGTATATGCTAATGGTTTAATTTTTCCTTTTATACAATTATCATTCAGTTCTTACTGCATTTAATTCATGCTGTGTACTGTGTATTGTATACTCTGAATGGTTTTGATAAATTGCGCAACTGATAATATTCCATTTATAGACCTTTTTGAGTTATTCTGTGGATTACAGCTTCACTCCTTTCTGTTCTATTTTTTTACACTGTCAAGCTTCCCTTTGTTTCACTTCATAGTCATGATTGCCTCTCTTTTTTTCCCAGTCCTGGAAAACCCTGGTTTAGCCTCAAACCATGAAATATACAGGGACTCTAGAAGATTAATTTAGACTATGTGCTCAGATTTAGATCTCTACAGTTATGAATTTAATTCCAACATCATCTCATTCTGCTTACCTTTCTATGAAAACAGGAAAGAAAAGTAACTGTGTCTCACACAGATGAGGAATTTTACTCAGATGTCTTCCTTATTTAGCAGTGTTGGGGAATGGCTGGATGGAAGGCTGCCTGGGAGTTTGATCCTGGCTGGAAAGGAGTACATAGATCCAGTATTTACAAACTTAAGGATTAAGTCCTATTCCACATTGTCTCCCTTCAATGTGCACATGTTTATTTACAATATATGAAAATAATATGTGGTTCTTTTAAAAAATGTGATATAGCTAATAATAAGTGTTATTAAAAATAAATATTTTTCTAAGTAGCTACAGTGTAAATAAGATCAATGTTGAGCAGGTTTACTTTTCACTTGTCTTTCAGAAAGTGCAAGATCATTCTCTCCCAAAATGCTGACAACCTCATAGACAAATTAGAATGGCTTTATGATGCAGTCTTGAAGTATGTTTGAGCTTATCTAATCCTTTTATTGTGGAAACAATCAGGAACAAAAGAGGTAGGCTTTCGAGATATGTGGAAGAAGCATATTTTTTTCTATAAATAAAAGGGATTTTTTGCTTTTCTTTGATGATGAGAACATCTTAATATTTTTTTTTTTATTTTCCCCCCTGTGTTGCAGTTAAAAACAACCTCTGAGATTACAGCAAAAAAAAAAAAAAAAAAAAAAACCAAAAAAAACAGCAACAAAATGATTAGTTCCTTTTGTGGCTGGCTGAACAGAGAAGGTATGAACAAAGATTTTTATTTCCCTCTATATCATTAATGAAACACTAATGAAATTAATTTATGCTCTTCTGAAAAGAAAGTTTCATGTGCATGACTAATTTTATTAATTTTGTAGAAATATATAAATTGACTAATTTGATTTCATATTTGGTGTGAGTGTGTGGGTATATATCTTTTATCAGGTAAATTCCATCACAAAAGGCTTTCATTTTAAAAATAAGATAATGGTTTAAGAAACGACAGTGCATGATTTCAAATTATCTGGATGCATCATAGTAAAGGTAAAACCCATCTTGCAACTTCCTTGAACAGATTTCCTCATAACTCGAGGCAAATTAATTGTGACACACATTTAGTGATGGCTTTCATTTAATCTCACTTTATTTTCTGAAAATTACTCATCCAATCTAATCTGTTGGTCTGTGCTACCTCACTCATTAATGGAGACAGGCTAGTTCTACAAATTGCAGCTTGGGGTATCCTGAAGTGGTTTAGAAAGACTCACATTGAATGATAACCCCTGGCCCTATGCCTCTGTTGTGCCTGTGCTTCATTCTTTATTCACAATGTTATGTATTTAAGGTCTGATAGCTCTTTTGGGTGTTCATAAAATAGAGTTGGTATAAAAAAGTCCTATCTTGTGCCTGAATACCTTGCAAACATGATGGGACAGGCAAGCCTGGACAAAGACTGTCTTGAGAAAGTCTTGTTTGTGGGTTATTGCAGGTTCCTTCAGGGTTAGCTTTGATTCCCAGTGGCTGCCATGTGATTTCCAGTGTTCATCAAGACCTTGCTCTCTTCTCTCTTTTCTAGCATGCACACATTTTATTCTTTCTGCTGACTTGCTATGTAAAAACGTACCTGCCATACACACAGTAAATGATCTGACTTTCTGAATTCAGTCAGCAGACTGTGAACAGAATCAAGGGCAGCAGTGAGTATGGACAGCAAAAGTGGTGCTTTACAGTTGAGCAAAGCAGGTATCTCCAGCCTATCTGAACTAATTACACCAGGCTCTCTTTGTAGGCCGTGAAGACAGATTGTCCATTTTACAGTTCAATTCATCTAATCCTGAAGGAGCCATAAAAAGTCATATGAATCTCATTTTGACTGTAACTGTCTCTGCTTGGGCCAATGAGCTCAGATATGCATGTCTGTACTGAATTTGTCTGTTTTGGGTCAGATATATACACTTCCAAAAACACCTGTGTAGGCAATTTTGACGAGTCAGAGTTCAGGTCACACATCTAAGAGGGCTCCATAGGGACCCTGGATGGTTAGCTTTAGGTTATGATGATGTGCTGTTGTTCTGGTTTAACCCTAGCCATCAGCCAAGCACCACACAGCTGCTCACTCCCCCACCAACAGGATCCGAGAGAGAATTGGAAGGGTAAAAGCCAGAAAACTCATGTGTTGACATAAAGACAGTTCAATAGAGGAAACAAAAGCCATGCACATCAGCAAAGCAAAACAGGGAATTAATTCAGTGCTTCCCAAGGACAGGCAGGTGTACAGGACAGCAGGGCCCCGTCACACATAGTGGCTACTTCGGTAGAAAAATGCCATCACTTCAAACTTCCTCCCCTTCCTCCTTTCCCCCAGCTCTATATACTATGCCATACTGGGCATGATACCATACAGTCTGGAATAACCTTTTGGGCACTTGGGGTCACCTTTTCTGGCTGTGTTTCCTCTCAGCCTCCTATGACTCCCAACTTCCTCACCAGCATGGCAGCAGGGAAATCAGAAACAGCTTTGGCTGTGTAAGCCCCGCTCAGCAATAACAAAAATGCCTCTGTAATATCAACACTGTGTTCACGACAAACCCAAAATACTGTGAAGAAAATTAACTCTACCCCAGCCCAAACCAGCATAACTTTCTGGCTCAAGTGATGGTGCAGCAAACTTTTTTGTAAGCAACAACATTGTTCCTTTAGCTGTAACAATTTGACCACACAATGCCACATATGGCTGCTACGTGACAGCCAGGAGGAGAATGTTCTGTGGTAGGAAGATATAAGGGAGAGGATTAAACAGTTAAACTGTGATTGCCACCAAATCTGTGTAGAGTTGAAGTTGAAGTTTGGAGACAGCACCCAAAGAGCATCCAGAAAATCAAGCTTTTCTTCCCTTAGCTGTTTTGCTATGCATTTCCCTTTAGCAGCAATTGTAATCAGATTCCTTTAAAGTTATATATTTAACAGTCTCTTTTTGTTTTTTTTTTTTAGGTTTGTTTTTAAGCCATGTGTCAAAATAACTCTGTTTTTAAGCAGTAAATGTCATTTTGATATAAATGCATGCACTTGCCATCCATTGAGAGGTGTTGCCTACTGTGACCATAAAGCTAAACTTCATTCCCTTGATAAATACCTCATATCTTGGCTGCTCAACAGCAGGGTGCTGTAGAGGCCTTAAACTAGTAACACTTAACTAGTAACCCTTACTTAACTAATAACCCTTAACTAGTAAATGTAGGCTGAGTGCCTTTGAAAACTATAATTTGTCTTTCGATTTTAATTTCTACACAAAATTATCTATCATCTATTCAAGGAAAAATAAACGTGGGAGAAAGGAATTTTTCAAGGAAAAATAAGCTGTCTAGCTAGTTGTACCTACCCTTTGGGTCAAAAATGGATTAGCTTTGTAGTCCCATGGTAAGGGCTGAATTGTGCTGTGTTGTTTTGGTTCTCATATGTTTTATAAGCACTAGTCTGTGTACTTCAGGAAAACCATGTCATCCTGGAGCATGCACTCTGCCAGAACAAATATCAACAAGTAGACTCTTCCTTTAAATAAGATTTTCATAGTTCTAACTGATGTCTTCTTTTATTTTATTTTTTTTTTAAATCCAGATGCAAAGCACAGTATTCAAATCAGAAATAATGTTGTGCTTCTCTATGACCAGTTAATCTAGCAGAAAGGATTGCTGATGAATACACGGGTGGGACATCACCATATAGTAGGGCTTACTTTTTCAAACTTTCATTGTGCCTTTTAATAACAATGTTATATCACAAAGAAGGATACATAATGTATAAGCAAAGTGTGGACAAAGACATATATCATGTGCCTGGTAAGTACTTTATAGCCTTTGGGGCAAATTCTCAGCAGGAGTAAACCGAAGTAGCTCTTTGAAGCACATACACTTGCATGGTGCACACTGGCAGTCGGGCTCTGGGGCAGACAGGCAAGCAAAACACATTGTGACAGGTTGATTTCGTGCCAAGAATCTTCTTCATTTCACCTTTGCACAGAACCTTTCTCCATTTTTGCAGGCTGTAAACAATCTTCTGCTCCCTTTTCCCAGCTACCCAGAAATGCAATCTAAATCCTGGACCGATATCCATATTGCAGAGAAAGCATTTAAAGAAGACAGCAGATGTGTGTAAGAAACATGAATGAATGGCAACAGCTATCAGCAAGTGCAGCAGTGGTTGACACTGCCCTAGGAAGGAATTGAAATATATAGGTTAAAGAAAACCTTTGGGATGGTTTCTTTCTACCAATTGTGCCTTCTGCTGTTAGGAAATAGACACAAATCAGGGTGTGATTTTTTTTTTTGTGTCTGATGTCAAACAACTTTTTCATGCACTGTGGTTCCTGTGCCAGTTGTCAAATGCTGGTGGCCTAGGGATTTTCTAAGAAAGGTTGGAGTCCTGAATACCCATGTCATTGTCAAGTGAAGTATTCCCAAGGAAAGTTGATTTTCCTCCCTTAATCATGCAGGGGGCTCAGAATGAATATTTGGGATGTAGGCAATGCAGATTTCTAAGAGAGAGAATGAGTTCTGTCTCTGGTCTCTGCTTTTATAGTCATATAACCTGCACAAATTATCTGTGAGCATCTTCACAAAATGTAAATGGGATAAACCTATTAAAGACAGGTCTGCACCCCTTTCTCTCTTTTTCTCTGTGAGTGGTAATTTGCTGAGAAAACAGCTCAAGCTCCAAAGCTACTGCTGGCTCTGGCTCCCTGCCTACCTCTCAGTCACCACCTTGACATAAAAATCTCCTTGGTTTTGAGTTATCTGTGCATAAGTATCTTTAAATCCCATGTAGGTTCAATCAGAATATGTGGGTAAATATCCAAGAGTTCAGCTGCTGATGGTTAATGTCATATTTGTTGTCAATTACCCCATGACTGTCCTTTTCTGTGTGACAGAATGCATGGAGAGCAGTTAGCAGGGCCAGCACTCAGACATTGATCTTGGGTTGGTGGCACACATCAGCAGAGGATGTCTGTTTGACAGTTGATTCAGCATGTTTTCTGGGTCTCAGGCTTCCTTAAAGAAATGGTAAGAAGTAGGTGCTCTCAAATAATGGAAACACAGGATAGTTTAGGTTGAAAGGGACCTTAGAGATTATCTGCTTTCAACACCTCCACCACAGGCAGGGAAAAGAATACATTGGATTATCTGTCTGGCAGCTGTGTCCTGCATATTTAGAAAAGCTAAGATATATTTCACTCTATTTAGTGACTTTAAAAATGTTAGATTGATCTCTGAGATCCAATAGGTCCACAGGGAGGTTCTCTAACCTCTTGACCTCAGAATTTCCTTAGATTTCCTGCCAGTGTCGTTTAGCACTTTATCAGCAAACATGTAATGTGACAATCCTCATTACTATTGAACACAGGAATTAGTGGCATGTGACTGAGGATCTGTCATTCAAATGCAAGCACCCTTTGGGACCAGAATGAAATCATTTGATGGAAGAGGGGAGGAGCAGAGACAGGATGTTTAATTTTTTTTAGTGTGATTTGAAAATACTCCTGCTCCAATTTCTAACGGTCTTTATTAACAGAGGGCAGTAGTGGCTAATATGTGATGAAGTCTGTTTTGCAATCTGCTGCTGCAGGCTTTGCTAAATTTAATGTATTAAAGGCAACAATATATCACATTTACTCAAAAATAGTAAAAAGAGGCATCTATGTTGTGTCTGTCTGTAAAAGACAGGCTTGCCTCACAAGAAGTTGGTTAGATTCTGTGATCCAGAATTTGTCGTGATCAAAGCACATTCTGCAAAGAATACAGAGAATGATTTTGCTTAAAAATCAGCTGCTGAAACAAACATCTAAGCATTCATTTATTTCTCATATGGCAGCATTAAAATAATTGGCAGCACTGCAGCAAGCATAACAGTAAAATGTATTTGTGCTTCATGCCACGACAGAGTGATTTTAGTGGGGGCTAGCACAACTTGAATGCCAATAAGGTACTGAGAGCTATGAAACGTAACCACCATACCATACTTGAGACTTAGGATTTACTCAACTTACTACAAAATCAATAATGGGATCATTTGTAACAAAATCTATTTGCTGAGAAGGAATGTCAGTGCAGGTGTTTATCAGAGGAACGGGATGCAGACGGGGTACAGTGTCAAAGCCAAGGATACAAATGAAGGTCTTTTACAGCACTCTGGCTTATAGCTGACAGTTTCAGAAATCTTGGAGACTAGAAGGATATTAATGGGTCTAAGTGGATGGGAAGACATTATAGAATTTAAACATCCGCAAAACCTTTGAATTATTTTTGATCTCACATTTCCCAAGACTAGCCAAAATTATCATCCCCTGTCATCTCAATGTTTGTTGGCTTCTCTTATGATTATTGTTTTCAAAATAAGTCAAGCTGTTGAAAGTAAACCCTTCAGTTTTCCTTCTGAAATCTGTTCTGACCCATGACAGAAATGGAATGTTATATCTTTTTCATTGTTCATTAAACTTTTTATTTGTATTTGTTCCTTCTTTGCTTAAACTGTACCTTGGCTCATGGTGACCACAAATTAAAATTTAAAGTCAAAAGTATTAGTGTTGAAAACACAACTGTGTTTTCCAAGGGAAGGGTAATATGGCTATGCCATCCAAATCACTCATTTTGGTAGAACTAGCAGCATTTTTGAAATAACCAGATGTACTAGCTTTTCAAGATGGGTATCCCAAAATGGAAGTATCTCCATTTGGCAAGTATTCACAAGCCTTGGCCTTCAATCATTTTCTGTAAGGGATGGATCCTCTTTGAAGCATAGATCTTAACTTCTATGAGGACTTCTGTAAAATAAGGTTGTTTTTTTTCTTTTTTCTTTCTTTCTTTTTTTTTTTTTTGTTAGAATTCTTTTTCTTTTTTTTCTTTGAATGCCCATTCTGTTTTTAGGCACGCTCAGTGAAATCTTATATCTAGAAATGTCCAGGTGAAATGACTCTTAAGTATTCTTCATCTTACCAGAAATCACTGTTCTTATAGAAACAGTCACCTTTGACTCTTCTGGCTTGTATTTTGTATACCTAAACAATTCCAATGATAAATATCAAACGATGTCTTCAAATAATTGGGTTGCCTTCCTAGCATCAGCTTGTGATCCTGTATGTGTGAAAAGGAGAAGAGTGTAATGTGTTGTTACAGATTCTATCATCTCCATCAGACCAAATTACACCATTTTCCATGTTCTGATCAGCTCTAGATCTACCTTTGGACTAGGTGTCTCCTAAACTCTATGTGCGAGAGCTGCATGTGATCCAGGACACCTTCTGTTAATCTGCACTTTGACACTGCTTGACTGTATACTCAGTGCATAACTACAGAACAAATAAATATTTTAACAGGAGGTTTGTATATTAAATCTACCTTTGACTGTTTTGTTTCTGTGTGAAGACAGAATCTGGTGATTCTAAAGAGAAACGACTGAACTGCTCTTAATAATCTTGATTTTAATGACCTTTGTAGGTGGTCTAAATATTACTCAGTGTGATATAAGGTCCCACCAGAACCTATAAAAAGAGGCAGAAGATGAAGTTCACCATAGTTGAAAAGTTCAAAATCTTTTAAAAATCTGAAACTGTTGTTCTTGGCTCAGGATCAACATTAGCATTCAGAACTGATAACATGATGCTGAAATTACACAGAAAACAATTCAGTGCATTAGCAGAAAGTGCTACATATTCAGTCTTCTGGAAAGACAGCGGGAGGAAAAGAGATTGGTGCTTATTTGCCTTGCTTTCTTAGGGAGAATTGAAATGGATAGTTTGATTTCTGCAGTTGACAGAATTGTTTTGGAGGATGCTGCTGGAGGGACAATAGCAGGGCAGTGAAGGAGTAGGATACCAGTAGATAAAGTACCCAGTTAAACTGAATCACACATCTCAAAACAGCCACTACAACCTCAGCACCTGCTATCTGCCATTATCACTGCTCCTTGGTTGGAATGAAAGGACAAAAATTTTTTGCAATGAATGTCTGCTACAATGAATCATCATGATGTTTCAAAGTCTTTTTCAGCAAAGAAGAGTCAACAGTGTGTTCACATAAAAAATGAGGACTAAGTCTCTAACATCTCTTTTATATAGCACATGTTTGACAAAAGTGACTCAAAATAGAAAAAAAAATGGCGACTAAGAAGTTCTTCAATGTTTAAGGTGTAAATGGCAACAGTAAATCCAAAAGATAATGGGTGAAATAAATAATTCTAAATTATTGTCTGCATAATGACAATTCTGTCAGCACAAATGAAAGAAAATGTTTAAGCTTTGATGTTATGAGAATGGAGTAGAGATTTTATAATGCAAGGTTTTTTTGCTCCTTTGCCGTATATGATACCAAATAAATGAAACTGTGTAATGAACCAAATCTTCCACAGATTTTAGTGAGTGACTCTAATATGGTGGCAGATGGTGTAAATCAGTGCAAAATTTGGCAGTAAGTATTAACTGGTATCTGTGGTATTTCCAGGGACTTATATGCATGCAACCCATGAGTTTAATCTGAAATCACAAAATTTTTCTTGCGTTTGGATGAATGCATGAACTTAATTTAGCCGCTCAGACTGTTCCCAGCATTTAAGGTGTCGTTAGTCTTCATTTTGATTTGGGAGAAAATGTGTGCTAACAAGTCAGTTAGAAGACAAAAACTAGTGACTTCCAGCCACTAAAATATTTGGTAACTTAGTGAAAATCTCCTAGGACAAAAAGCTGACTGCTGCTGCATAATAAGACATTTTTCCTTATCTTCACTTTTAGATTAACTTGAGAGAAGAGTTTGTCAGAAGAGACTCAGTCAGTGTGGAGAAGCTCCCTCTGGTTTTTTGGCACATGGAGTTGTAAAGTCCGGGGAAGAGAACTCTGACTAAGTACAACTAAATACTGCTTATCACTGTGGAGACAAAGGCTGAGGACAACATATGATAAAGTTTTTGTCTTTCTTAATTCTGTTAATCTGTCTTTAGGAACAATTTATCACTTTTGCAAATTATCTTGTGACTTTATGTACTGGTTATGACTCACCAATGAAGCATTTTCAGTAAATATTGCACTCTTTTTCCTTGTTCCTTCACCTTAATTTTGTATTGAAATTTAGTACTATCACAGACAGTGCAGAACTGTTTATTCCCAGGAGAGCTCAAGTCCCTTGCAGGTTTACTTAGACATTCTTTCCCGGGTGTAATGCAATCCTTCCTCTTCCTGGCATGGATTGTAACCATTATCCCACATCGTCTGTATTTGTGGCATTTTGTCTGGGGCACTTTGTAACTATCAGATACCAAGTCCCGTGTTTCAAGTGCAGATTCTGAAATAAATTTAGCTCTAGAAAAAATAGGGACACTACTGAAATATTTGTCCTGTCTTCTGTTCTATACTCTGCATTAAGGTAAGAAATTATATGCCCCTGAATGTCTGGTGCACTAAAGTGAGGATCTTTTGCTTTTAATAAAAGTGATAAGGCATGTGATGAGAAGAGTTTATTGATAGAGAGTGAATACAAAGTGAATTATTTCTTATTTCTCCCTTTCTCTTAATATTATGTACATAAAGTGCAGATATAAGGATACTAAACACTTTACATAGATGTAGTTTTTTGCCATTAAGTAGAGATAGGTTCCTCCAGAAATAGTGCATTGAGAAAAAGATCTCAAGCTGTCATCTAGTGTATCATCTGTATCCTCTTGCAATTGATAATTTCTAGCTACCTGCAACATTTTATGTATGGCTGTGTTGATTTGTTTTTCCATATTTTTCTAAGTAATATTTTCAGATTATGAAGGTGTCCTTCAAGGTACATACTATTCATGCCTCGACACTCAAAAATCATCATCCTCTGTGAATTTAATAAACTCTGTGCTCCAACATTGTGATTGTTGGTGAATTGACAGATGAGTAGAGCCACACCCAGAACATACACTTGCAGGACCTGAGATCCATTCTTATTCTTATTCTTATTCTTATTCTTATTCTTATTCTTATTCTTATTCTTATTCTTATTCTTATTCGCAGTTCGGGCAGCAGTTTTGCACACATTCAGCATTTCAAAGGACCTATAAAGGAGTAATACAGAATGACTGTTTAATTTAAATTTTTTTGGTGTTGCTGATGCAAATTCAGAATCAAGAAAAAGGTTGAGGTTTCAAGGTCACCACCACATTGAGTAGAAGGTTCTTCTAATTATTCTGTTTTCTTTTAAGAGGTAGAAAGAGACAGATAGAGCCATAATATATGTACACATTGCACATGCTGTGGGTCTGACTGCCTCTATTTATGAAGGTCATCCCTCATGTCCAGTTCTCCTGGTAATATCATCAGAGATATTTCTTCTTGACAAATATGCTTTAGGGGATGAATCAAATATTATTGAGCTGTCACTACCTACAGGTAGTTTGGCAGACTTCTCCTCCCAGAGTAGTTCTTTTGCCTTTGGATATTTTAATAGGTTCTTGTATTAGAATCTAACTCAGGTCTGTAGTTACAAAAGCTGCAAATTGAAACTGCAGTTCACTCAGCAAATTGGACAATTTTGCCAACTTCCTTCTGTTGAGAAGTTTACAGTACCTATTTAATTATTAAGGTGTCAAAAGAAAATTGACTTCCCTGAGTGTTTTGTAAGCATTCTTATGCAGGAAAAATGGAGAATGTGAAAGCTGAGAGAGAAAGATGGAAACTTGCTTTTGTATCAGACATTAAGTACCAAAGCTATGTGTAGAACAGCTGGGCATTGACCCTCTGAGGTTTGGAGATTTGGCCCTGGCCTGGCAGGGGAGTGTTCTGGATGGAGCCTTTGATGGAAGGCATGAAATGGGTCACTCATTGCAGTTTTGCTGTGGATTTTTATCATTGTCTTTTCCTTTGTTCAACTCTGGGCACCTGCTCCGTGTGACAGCTGAATCACACGCATGTTTGATCGACATAAAGGGGCTGAAGATTTCTGACTTTTTAGGTCCTTTGAAGTGCTGAATGTCTGCAAAACTGCTGTCAGAAAGTGCCAGTTCTCCTTATTATCTGCTTATTAATATAATCAGATAGTCAGTTGCTATGTCTCCTGTCCCAGATTATCTCTCATGATTCTCTGGTTTCAAGTATCCCATGGAAATGCTAGTTTTATTATGCCATACATTTATTCAGTCTTCCTGAATGCTTCCCAAAAATTCAACTAATAAATGGCTCATTCTTTCCTCTCCAAAAAGGTTTTATAAATCCGTGTACGTACTGGAAGCTTAAAACTCCAGGGGCTAAGACTTCCTGCAGAGGTCTGCGCGTGAACTTTCTCACACTGACAGCCTTAGCCCTGCTGCAGGAGTTAAATGCCAGTGTAGGGTTGATTAGAACAGACACTACTGAATCACCTCATTTCCAGCCAATTCAGGACACTAGCTGAACCTTAGGGTTTCTGCCTCTCCGTGTTCTTGTGATTTTGAGGACCAGAGACATCTCAAACTTTCATAGTTCTGTAAAAATCTGAAAACCTAACAGGTATCATTAATTAAAACCACCTTTCTTCTGAACATGGAGTTTTCATACGTTCATTTGTAGGGAAATCTTCATTCACATGTTTCTAAGCCTCTTTTTGCAGTTATCTCACTTTCATGGAGAAAAGATCTTTTGCTTAGGTGTTTCAGTCCATAATAGAGTTTGAAACCAAGATATTGGAAATACTAATGTTTATTCCTTCTGCAAGCCTAATTTCTGTACAATAAATGACTGGAACATACCGTAGAACAATTTCCATCACAGGTACCTTCTAGAAGAAGCTGATCACCTTCAGGAACATTTATACAATTTATATTTTTCTCAATATTAGAAATTTATCCAGAACCAGTCAAAAACGAAAATAAATTTGAAGGCGACAAATAATAGGTTTTAAAGATACTTACTTACTTACAGGCGTACACATATATAGATGAATGTGTGTCTATAAGTCTATAAGTGTGTATTTATGGAAGTTTTATTATACGTATATCTGCATATACATATATACAGACTTTAAAAATTAGATGAAGGAATTTCCTTCAATAAATGAATACAAATAATGAATAAGGTCCTACCTCTAAATGGCCCTGATGACCAGATGAAAAGTTATCTGACTTCTCCTGGCATCCCACCTTTCTTCCTATGTTTTCAAGAAGCCCATTCAGCTGTTCCCACCCAGCTTCCACAGGTTTAACTTCGTGTGTTTTTTACCTGTGGCTCAAGTAATAACTCCAGCACCCATTTTGCATCTTTGTGAGAACCGTCGCTGTACCCCATAGAGCAGCAGTTTGATACAGGTTATACTAGAGTATGGACCTTTTTTATAAAAACACATGATCTGTACTGTAAAACAAATGGTTTCTGGCCCTTTTTTACTGCAAGGAGTAGGTATAAGGAAACTGTTGTTTGTCTTCTTCATTAGTCACTGCTTGTCTACTCAGTGACTACTAAAATAAAACCTGTACTCACCCCATGCAGTTACAGTAGTGGTATGAACTGTGAATAGACAACAGAGCAGATGTTGGAAGGTCACTGTAGAATCAGAAATTATGTATCTTTAGATTTAACATCTATCTTCCTGACTTCCAGGAATTTGATTCCCCCTTGATTATTAAACAAGAAAAGAACATTTGTTTGGGTGAGCCTTTTGTTTGGTGTTCATGCAGTGTATAGCACAACAGGATGCAGGGCCTTCAAAAAGCGATGATTGATGATAGTTCCATCTCCACGCCTGTAATGGGTTTAAGCAGTAATTGCTGCATCAATGCCAAAAGATTTACAAAGGTCAAAATCAAGAGGGAGAGAATACCCCCGTCCCTGTCCCTGCCACCAGGAGAGTAATTGTTATCAGTAGCTCCAATAATGGCAAAAGTGCTGAGCTTGCTTTGTGGTTCTGCCTTAAAAACTTGATTATGTTTCCTTGGTTTTAAAACCTTACTGGCAGGCTTCGCATGCTGATGACAGTAATTTTTCTTCCCACTTGATGTTGACCATTGCAGTTGTCCTTGAAACACCCTTCCTCACCACCCCTCCCACTCCCAATCTCATTATAGTTTCAGCAGTGCTCTTGCTGAACAATGAAAGTGACTCAGTGGTGGATGCCTCCTCTGGTATTCCAGCATTAGTTGATAGCAGAGAGTGGTGCAGTGGGAGAACAATTGTCCTTGGTTAAATCATGCTCTGGCATCCTGAAGAGGCAGAAACACTCTTGGCTTGGAAAAAGGACACTTGAAGATGTTCTGTAGGCATGGAAGTGTTTGTCAGCAATGCTGGCAGTGTTGTGACACTTCTTAGTTCAGTCTTGAGCTCTGCCACAGATGTTTTGACCAGCATTGTTTGGTCAGCCATGAAATGGCCATGTACAGGGAATAGGTTAGAGGCTGAAAGAGATAAGGAAAATGCTGACACTTCTGCGCTTCTTCATGTTTGAGGCTTGCCATGCAGCCCTCGTCATCTCTGTTTTTGACAGCACAAATGTTTTGTAGAGGTGGAAAAATGTCCTTCCTCCTTCTCTTTGGCTTTGGCATATGTATTAAAGAATAGAAAAGAATATCTTAGAATGAATCTGGAATGGGCTTGAGCCTTTTCCTCACTTCCATAGGTTTCAAGGCAGTACAAGTGAAATGTTTTGAGAAAGCCACTGCTGTCTTCTGAGAATGAGGCTGGATAATCAAGCCAATCTTAAATATTCACTAGTTTATCAGTTTTATTGGTTAAAATACACACTTTTTAGCCATGAAGTTTAAACTAGATAAAAATAAATTCAAGTATGAGCAAATATTCTGCCAAGTCTGCTTCAGTCTAACATAGGGCCGTGTATCCTAAAAAACTATTGCAATATTTTTTGTTTGTTCAGAATTTCAAGAGACTGAAGAAGCATAAAGGGATTCCTCTATGCCAGCCTCAGGCTTATAAGACCCACAGGCCAGCTCTGATTGTGGGGGAGACCTTTGGGCAGTGTAAAATCAAGCAGAGAACAGCTGTGGGATTTAGAGAAGATAGACAGCTGGAGGGAGGTTTCCTCTCATGAAAAACACATTTCAAAAAGCTCTTGATTCTTGCTAATTAAATAAATCTGAAGCTATTCCCTGACTCACTGGAGTTTAATCTCTTTTTCATCCTTCTTTCTAAAAGTCAACAATTACAGACGGGTGGCTGCTCACTGAAACATGATGATGCTTCTACCCCTAAGGTAAAGCGAGTTTTGTCTGGACGTACATCCACTCACTGGTTTTATTATACAAGTTGTCCTGGTGTAACTAAGGCAATTGGGTTACACAGTGCATATCCTTGGACAATCAAACCACTTTAAAACTATGTTTGCATTGACTTGAAAGGGTTAGTTTCAGCTCACTGGATAAAAGCATAGCTTTAAGTACTATGAGTAACTCTCTATTAGATGTTCACATCCTTATAACTAGGTCAAAATTACATTTACTATAGTTACTCTGCTCAGTGTTTCAGGCTAAGAAAGCCTCCCTAATCCTTGGGATCCATCACCACTGAGATGTCAAGGCTTTGAATCAGACCAGACTATGCTTTACTAAGTGCTTAGACCTAAATACAAACATGATATTTTTCCTTGTAATAATATTTTCCTCCAAACATCTGGTTCTACTTCTAATCATGCAATCTGTTTATTACTCTTGACCATATTCCATATAACGTAGAATCAAAGAATCATAGAATAGTTTGCATTGGAAGAGACATTAAAGATCATCTATTTCCAGTGCCCCTGCCATGGGTGGGGATGTCAGTTAGCAGATCAGCTTGCTCAAAGATCCCTCCAACCTGACCTTGAAAACATCCATGGATGGGGTATCCACAACTTCTCTAGGCAGCCTGTTCCAGTGTCTTGCCACCATCACAGTAAAGAATTTCCTCCTAATATCTAATGTAAATTTACTCTTTTTCAGCTTAAAGACATTACCCCTTTTCCTATCACTACAGGACCTCGACAAAAGTCCCTCTCCAGCTTTCTAGTAGCCTCTCTTCAAGTACCGGAAGGTGCAGCATGGTCTCCCTGGAGCATTTTCTTCTCCAGGCTGAACAACTTAATATCTCTCAGCCCGTCTTCATAGGAGAGGTGCTCCAGCCCTCTGAACATTTTCGTTGCTCTTCTCTGGATGGACTCCAAAAGGTCCAGGTAATTCCTTAGCTGTGGGTCCCAGAGCTGCACACATCACTCCAAGTGGGGTCTCATGAGAGGAGAGCAGAGGTGGAGAGCCATCTCCTTTGACCAGATGTCCACAAACCTTTTGATAGAGCCCTGGAAGTAGTTGTCTTTCTGAGTAGCAAATGTACAATGCAGGGTCGTGTTGAGCTTTTTGTCAACCAACACACCTAAGTCCTTCTCCTCAGGTCTGCTATCAATTAATTCTCTACCCATTCTCTCTAATTGTGTTTGGGATTGCCCCAATCCAGGTGCAGGACCTTGCATTTGGCCTTGTTGAACCTCATGAAGTTCACACAGACTGACCTCTCCAGCCTGTCAAGATCCCTTTGGATGAAATCCCTTCCCTCCAGGGTGTTCACGAAACCATACAGCTTGGTGTCACCAGCAACTTGCTGAGGGTGCACTCAATTGCACCGTTCATGTCACCAGCGAAGATGTTAAGCAGTGCCAGTCCCCATACTGATTCCTGAGGAACTCTATCCATCACTGGTCCCCACCTGGACATTAAGCCCTTGACCACACTATTGGAGTGTGTCCATCTGTCCATGTCAGGTCAAAAAGTGGGTTCCTCCACACCCTTGAGAGGGGACTTGCCCACTGCTGTCACCCATCACCTTTTCTTGGTTATGTGGGTGATTACATGGGGAGCTGATGGGGCTGCCTTGCTCAGCTCCAGCACCTCCTTTGATGTGATGGATCTTTTCAATCTGCAGAGCATGGATGTGGTTCTGCAAAGGTGTGTCCAGCATCAGGACAAATCTATTCCTCCTTCTGTTCTTTGCCATTGCATATTTCCAGTCTCCTGCAACTTTGTCCCTTATGGATTATGTCCACCCCCTCCCCTTGTTGTTTGTGCAGACCTCAGCTGAAGCTGCACTCTAAGTGAAGTGCCCACCATTCTGCCTTGAGGATCAGAGACAGTGAGTGACCTTGACCCGAGCAGAGAGTCACAGCATGATTCCTGGATTATGTGGACTTTGAATCCCAACTCTTAGCCAGTTCAATATCCCTCTTCTGAAGAGGTGCTGTTCCAGCAGTCATGAACTGCCATACCACACCTGGAGTGATAGATAGAGTCTATCAAATCTAATACTTGTCACTTTGTCTTTTGACAGATTCTTAATGTTTTTTAAATTGCAGGATTATGGAGGTCATTGTTCTACTGAAAATAATCTTCTCTGCTGCTTTTTTAAAATGTATTTTCCAGTCAGTAGGACTGAATTATTTTTTTGCTATTCTATTTTCTATTTTCTTTTACATACTTCTCTCTATAAATCCATATACAGTACGGTATAATGATGAGAGACACCACCAAAGTGCCTCGGGAACTGGCACTACTGTGATGTCACACTCATCGCTGCACCATATCCTGTGTTTGCTGTTGCTCCCCTTTTCCCTTTTCCA
This sequence comes from Cinclus cinclus, assembly GCF_963662255.1. NCBI lineage: Eukaryota > Metazoa > Chordata > Aves > Passeriformes > Cinclidae > Cinclus > Cinclus cinclus. Next base: position 40,907,487 of record NC_085047.1, read on the forward strand.
TTGTACTGGAACAAGTTATATCCATTGGACTTAGGGGGCCAGTATGGAGCTCTTTGCTACAGGACAGAAAATGAGTCAGAAAGGGAGTACTGGGACAAAATTGCACCAACACTGTATGTGTATACCAGATTATGTTATGGGAGTATCCATTACTTAGCAGAAGTAATAGTGTAATGAAGAATGGAATAATCCTATACCCCTAGAAATGCTTCTGGGCCTTTGTCAAACACACAGCGATATTGTAATACCGGACTGTTTTAATCCTCATGGTACATGTTGTCTTTTTTCAGATTAAGCTCTTTCTTCACAGAGAAATGATAAATGTACTAAATATAAGCCTGAATTATTTATTTTTCTGAAGTTTTTTCCCCCAATGAAATATATTTAAGTAAATAATAATGTTGAGGTTTTATCACAGATAGTTCTTGAACTAAGCCTTACGTTTTTGAGTAAAGTTGAATTATTGTTGCCTTTTATAATACCACTTACAAGGGGGAATTTATCTTATCTGCCTTCAGCCACATAAAAATTCCATATTTATTCTAAGATGATAGTTTGATCTGTCTAAATTATCAATAGAATTAGGTACCCCCACAATATACTTGGTACAATGAATTTACTTTACAGTAAACATTTAGGATAAATGATGTGCACAACTTTAGAAATGGACCTGTATGACACACTGACACTTGTAAGCACAGAGATGAGTGTTTTTATTAGGAATGTGTCATACCAGATGGAACTCATATTTCCAAAGGCCTTTAAACCACCAATGTTCAATTCACTCAGATTATGGTTTCAGAATATGTGCAGTCTCACAGATTTGCTGGAGTGGCTCCAGACAGTATCAACATTGTAAACTAAAACTAAGTCAACGTCCAAGACATTTTTTTTGTTCATAACTCCACTTTGGCTTGGAACTGACTACACATTGAACCAGATAAAGCATGCAAAACTCATGGCTTTTCTGTTCACCACCTTCAAGTGGCTCTACAATATAGTCAGAATAGAGAAAAATTTCAAATCTATTGACAGAGAAGGCATCAGCTTTGTGCAGTTTTTATCAAAAGTTATATGCACTTTAATGTTAATACTGAATAGCCACTCAGCTCTGCTCTGCATCTCCATGCAATATTTTATAATAACAGGACAGTCGTGACTGCCATTTCTCTATTAATTTCATAATTTGTTTTCCCTTTTTACTTATCTCTTGAATGGCTTGATTTTAAAAATTTAATTTCTGTATTTGAGCTTTCTTTTCAAGTCATAAAGCATGCATTTCTGTCCCTGAAACCTGTCTTGCCTTTTGTACATATCTTCCCCTCTTCAAACTAGAGAAATGAATGGGAGATGCATTCACCCATGTCTGGACATCATTTTGCCTATATCTACAAGTGTTTGAAAATATTAATTTCAGATTTTAATTATTAATTTCAGACTAGCAGGTGTGCCAGGACAAATTACTACAAAATTTGTCCTTGTGCACTTTACCCTTGCCTTTAGTTCTGTTTTCATTTCAAGACATGGTATGGCAGTAAATAGACCTTTAAACTAGCTCTGTATGTGTGCTATTTTTGTCCCATTTATCTAATTTCTGTCTCATTTTTTGATTTATTTCATGGCTCTGAGTGAGTCTTATGGACCAATTCACCTTTATTTTTTCTGATTCTTTAACTATTTATCTTTTTACTTCTATTACTGCACAATATAAGGAAAAACCCGCTCTCTGAACCAAAACTGTTGCAAAGAAAACTCCTACTGATATGTTTCAAATTTTGCTTCCAAAATTTTAAAGTATTATGTGGTGGCATTAGTATTATTATAATTATGATTTGTTTAAAAACCAGTATCCTTTCAGCAAAATAGTGCTTGCACACCTTTATATCAGATACAAATGTAGATTTTTCTCATCTGAAAGGGTAATCTAATTTGTCTAGGGTGTACATATATGCTAATCTACAAGATTGGATAGGTGGCAAACAAAACATTAGTTAATTCTATTTTATCAAAATTTGTCTTCAAATTCTGATTTGTTTAAACAGCTTATAATGTCTTTAACCACAGAGAGCTACAATTGAAAAGAAATAATGTCATCACTAATATAAAGAATGTAGGAAAACTTCATTTCCTGGTTCATGTTCTGTTTTTTGATAGCTATATTCATCAAATAAAGGTTGAGAGGTTAGTAACAGCTTTAAAAAATAGTGGGAAAATAAAAAGAAGTTTTTTTTTTTTTTTTGCTAGAGTTTAGTTAGAGGAAGAGGGGTGTAGGCCAGGATTTGAAATTGGAGGTGCAGAATGTCATAGAGTGCTAAGGGATATAGATCTCATGTATTTACATTTCATCAGTCTTGTCATCCACGAGGCTTGTACCATGTACAGGGGAGGAAGTATTTATTTGTAAGGATCAAGATTCTGGAGTTAATGGAATTTGGAGTTAATGGAATACTCATCAAAGCCACAGAGTGAAGCGCAATCATACTTGAAATAGATATGAAGAAACCTAGAATTTTTCTTTTCCTCTTCCCCTTGACTGTAAATATTTATTATTCTTGCGTATGTCCTTGGCCCATTCATCAGACAGTCTCATCTAGATTGTGAGAAGCTTTGTTGTTTTTACGCCTTTTGCATGTTTTATACCCATTATATGTTTTGGCCTGTTTTGCTGAAATATCATAAGTTTCTTTCTGATTTCCCTGGATACATGAAAGAAATGCTCTTTTAGCTGTTACTGCTTTTAACACATACTTGAAGGTGAATTTGGGACAGAGACACTCTAGAGGATTATTTGAAGCAGGAGTTTACAAGATCTATTTCTTCCCTGCAATTTTATTCCTGTAATGGGAGCAGTCATCCACAGGAACTGGGTGTGATGCTTCGCAGTGAACATGCTGGAGGCTCTAGTCAATTTTTTTGCCATGAGTCTTCAAAGGAGATGGACTGTGATGCTACTGATGTTTTTCTACTTTCCTCTGTTTTTTCTCTAATCACATTCTAGTCAATACTATGGGCTATAGTTGTGAAACCTTTGATGTCTCTCTGCATATACAAATCTCATTGCTTCTTTGTCCATATTATCCATTTAATGACATGTTTCTTGAATACATGAACCATCACAAAAGCAAGTAGCTGCTAGAAGAAAGAGATTGAAATAGGAACTCAGTGCTCAGCCTGCAATATGCATGTGAGCCTCATATTTGTAGATTTTGCTTAAAAGCAATGGCCAGTTTAGTTTTGCGTGCATTATCATGCAGAAATTATAAACATGTTCAGATCTTGCACAGCGCTATGGTCTTGCTTGGATTTTTGTGGTGTTCCCCCAGGCCTTTACCTCTGTATCCTATCTAAATATGCCCAAAACCATGTACACCGTGTGTGCCCTGCCATATCCCACCTTCAAATCTGTCCTTGAAAAGCAGTTTTGAACATGTCAAACCCCTGTTTTGAAGAGATCCTCTCTGCAGTGGACCAGAAAATGGGTGTGCATGGTTTTGTGCTACATGCTGTAATCTGTCATGCCATGCTGAATAAAAATCTCTATTGAGATAGAGACATTTTAACTTCTGAATGCAGAAAGCTAAGAGAAAATTCATGTTGCTTTACCTGCCCTCATATTTGTGGTTCATCATCTTGCTACTGATAATTTTACAAATGAATTTTTAAAGAAATATTTATCATTTATATTGCTACCATGTCATCAGCAAAACAACACAGCTAATTAAAGAAGAAACCATGAAAAGAATAACAAACCTTTCCTTTAACCCTGACATCTTATCTGCGAGTCAACATTTGGCTTTTCTGTGCTTCAGTTTCTTTATTTGAAAAGTAAAGCTACCACACAGTATATAGTGATTGCCAGAATAATAAACATGAGAAGGAAACCTTCCCCACATCATGTCCACAAAAGTCAGGAAAGGTAAATGGGATAAGGTAAGTAATAATTTTTTTCTTTCTGGATATAATTCCAGAAGTTTTAGGTATTTAAAGACTGCTGTAATGAAGACATCAGGAGCACAAAAAAGTGACAGTGTCACTGCTTCTGTCACAGTGGGTGTAGGGTAGGACACAAACTAATGTTTTAAACGCCAAGTTTGAAAGTAACAACAGTTCACACAATTATGCTGGTGACCCAGTGAATTTCATCTTTTAGAATTTCCTCAGCTTTGACACATCATGGGGTGACTTTATGTCCCACTGTTCTCACATCCTTGTTGATAACTTGAATTAGCCAGGCATCTGTTAGTCCAGTGAAATCAGATATTTTCTAATATGGTTGTTTTCAATACTGAAGTTGATCTGATTATTTTTTGTACTGAAAAAAAGGGAACACATTCTTTTCTTATTCTTTCTTCTTTGTTACAAAGGAAACTTATTTGTTCCATTATATTCCTTTTCTTACTGTTCAATTAGATTTACCTACCAGTGACTTATATTAAAGCTTCTCCTTACCTGATTTAGTATCTTTTAGATGAAAAAATATTAAATTGGGAAAGTAATTATTCTGAAATACATATCTATCCTCTGACTGCACACTATTGGAGTACTAATAATGTTAAAAATTTATTTTCCACAAAATATTACATTTTTCTGACCACCCAGCCCTAATTAATCCTTGAAATCTCCTGTTTTTAATTGTATTCTTTGACAAGATGACTTATTTTCCCGGTCCAGCATGACTTACTGCTTCTAACATTCAACTCATTCTTATAATACAGGATTCAAAATATTGCTGCGAGGTTTATGGGTATAAATTTTGAGCAGAGGAATAGCTCCAAATTTACTCTCTGTAATGGGAGGTTACTTTCTGAAAATGCATAGAGCTCTGATATGTTTGTAAGAGTCAAGGGAGGAATGCTGCACTTCTAATGCATTTATGTGATTCCTGATATAGGTAGACATTCATATCTTCTGATAAAGTGGTTCATATTTTTGATTAGCAATGTATGGAGTGACTCACATCTTCAAGGGAACCAAAACAGTTAATCTTCTTGGACATCAAGAGAGATACCCCTTCTTCAAACTGCTATATGGCCCAAAACCTTTAAGTAGTATTGAACAAGTTCTAAGATACATCAGCCCAAATAAATACTCCTGGGTCATCTGTTTTGACTCTGTTTCTTGACAAAATGTAACATAAACTATTTTTGTAAGCTACATGTGATATATACTTGTTGTTTCCCGATAGTTGAGATTAGAATTAGGTCTTTAAACTCCATGTCAACAGCCAGTTAATGAAAGTTAGTCCATTCCACTTATTTCTTATATAATTGCAGCTTGCAGCCCTGTCATAGAAGATGTGTCAGAGTCCAAAATGTAAATCTGTTGCTAGAACCTTATATTGTATGATTGGGATTTTTCTGTAAAATACTGTATCACTGAATAGATAATATGCAAAAAGCTTCCCTAATATAGATGTGTGCCAAGTTGTTTAATTCTGCAGTGGTATTAATGTTCAGTGATGTTATGTAACCGGTCCAATTCATCCATTTTCTCCTAAAATCCATTTTAGATGTCCTACCTTCAGTTAACAGGGAATTACTTGGATCTAAGGAGAATATTTTAAAAGCTGAAGCTTCTGATTTACTGGGTATATCACACAGCAGGGCCTCTAACTCTTATGGAGATATTACATTTCCAGTCACTTTGTAAGTCACAAGAAGAAAATTTTTGAGAGAAGCTGCACAAAACTGTCAGCAGCAATTCTAATTGATGCATACTGCAGAGAACAAATGGAGGCTTTTTTCATCTATCCTCACCACTTAGGGATACATTTTTTTTCTTTTGGGAATTATTGACATTCACATAAGATACCCTAGAGACCTCTGTGAGAAGAGCTGGAAAGAAGGATTTAATCTAACTACAGAATACTTACTTATATATTTGCTTATTTATAATGCACAATTTGAAATTGTTTTGGAAAGTGTTTTTCTGATGATCATAGTTAATTTTAAAAAATGTAGTTGCTTATTAGAGAATACATACAAAAGCTCTATTAGGAATTAATTTGTGCCACCCATGATTATATCACTTGCCTCAATTTTACTTAAAAATTTCTATGAGTGTCTCCTACAGAATTTCAGATATTCCTTCAGTGTAATCTGGAAGTTCCGCCTTGTTACTGTCCATTGCATTTAGCGGATTTTATTGCCTCATTTCCTTCCTTCTAATGATTTCTCTGCTAAAAGAGCATAACATATACTACTCTATATAATCTAATAAGTAAATTCAGTGCATGTCATTCCACTCTCAGGACTGACTCTGATGTTGTCTGAATTTTGGATCTCTCAGTGGTTTAGAGCATTCTCACAGAACAGCTATAGTCAGGTCTCAACATAAACTCAGATGAGTATGAAAAAATAGTAATTAAATTAAACATTTCCATTGTCTGGTTAAAGTGCAAAGCATATTTAATTAACATGAAATTGTCCATACTTAATTCAGTGTACTGTTTAATACAATGTTCAGCACAGATTATTTCCAACAGTGTTATATTTCTGACACTCCATCTCACAGGAAGAAGTAGAAAAAGCAAACATTGGATAGGCATTGGTCACTTTGCTCAATACACATACTACAGTCACAGGTGTGAGTATTTACATACTGGGGAAGAGGGGTCAGTGTTCACAGCCCCCCTTTGCACTTTAGTTCTTTTATGGGGGAGGAATTACCTGTAGAACCGCAAATAGCTGAGATCAAGTTGTTTATATTGCTATTTTTCAAGTAAGTATTATTAAACATTTAGCAATTAGCCAAAATATTTATCCTCAAAATGTTTAATTTATTGATGCCATTTAATAGATTTACTTATTTTTCTCATAGTACAGCAGCACAAGCTTCTCAACATCTTTATTTTACAAAATATAGTAATAAGCTCAAACTGACACAATCTAAAAGGTTATGTTGAAAAACGCATAACCTTTGATTGGAATCTAGACATAAATAGTCTCATTGTGGGAGGCTGTGAAAAGCTGTTGCTGTAGGGGAAAAAGCCAAATTTTCTGGGATCTACTCCTGTGCTTACTCCAGAAACAAGTTTTCTCAAACCTGGTTGAAAAAGATAAAAATATTTTTCAGCAATGGGTTACTATCTAGAAGCCAACTCAGTGGCACATCAGTCCTGGTAGAGTTTTGAAGGTTAATCAAAGCATGATGGGCATATCTGAAAGTCATATACCCTGTTTCTGATTTACAGAATTGAAGGAGAGGCTGCAAATCATAGAAAACAAGAATCCAGTTATTCCCAAAGGATAGAAGTGGATTATAGACATAGATCAGATTTCCTGGTCTTTTGATTCTGTGTGTCTATGTTATCTTGGTGGGAAATGATTTTGCACTTAAGGTGAAAAAGACTTTGAGAAGAAGCCATACTCATGCTCAGCTGCTGGGGAATAAAAAGTGCTGTGGAAGGCTGCTAATTGATCTGCACTGTACAATAAATTAACTTGGGATTTTTCTTGTGGGTTGGAGTCCCAGGAAAGGTATGGCAAAAATAGCTTCAAGGATACAAGAAATGCACAGGATAAAGATTCTAGAATTTTGGACAGCCCCTGTCAAAACCCATACAGTTGCATACTTTTAATCATTCCTTCACTCTCTTATTCTTTAATTTCACCACTGAGCATAATGTAGGTATAGTCAGTCTTTCTCTCCTCTCTCCAGCATAGTCATTCTACCCTTTTGCCATCTAATTTGTTCACCACTCAGGTGAATGGAGCACAAAGGTGACAGGATCCTTCAAGTACATTCTAGAAAGTGGGGTTTGGGCTGACACGGAGCGCATGTTTATGTGCACACGTGTACGGGTGTGTTCATACCAGCCTGCTTATGGCTCTTGTTTCATGCATGTGCATTTTTGGGCATAAAGAGTACTCAGTGTTCATTTCTCATAGACTGGGAAGGTTCTCATGGCTGTAACAGGTATAAGGCAATTGTGGGCCATTTGCATGTTACTTACATTGGCCATGGACTTCTTTGTTCTGAAATTTGATTTTGAATCTGAAGGAAGAATAATTTGAAATTAAGAAATAGTTGGGAGCCCACCACACATCCTATTCCACCAGAAAATATTTTCTCCCTATTCTGTGTGATTAGATGCCCTGGCCCAATGTTTTCCAACAATCCAAAAACCCCACCTGACATAAACTGCTTTTCTTCTGTTCTAAAGGCTCAGTTTGGAGCTGAAGAAATGACCTCTGTGGATCCTGAATGTTTTTAGATGATGTCCCAAAGGCATAAGATAGAGATAACAGTGCATTGTGTTTAAAACTTGAGGATAGGTTTCAAGAAAATTAGAGTTTCTTTATAGTCCTGCACAAATACCTGATGTCTGCTCTCTGTACACTGAGGGTAAAGCTGTTGTAATTCATGTCAAAATCCTTAGAAGGATAAATCCATAAAGTCTCAGGATGCACTGACATATATCACCAGGGGGACTATATTGATAGATAAAAGTCACTATGCTGTCAACAAATGTCTTACCAGTACATACAAAAATTGATGAGCTTTTCTTACTCTGTTGGATGTCCTGAAAACCAGGTGAATTGTGACCCATCCCCGGCAGTTATTTTAACTGTGAGTTGGATTTTCTAAGTGCAAAATTCTAGCCTGGAGTGCTTATAACTGCCTTAAATAAAGAGTAGGATTTGTTTTATGAATTGGAATAAGTATATTTTCCTTGCCTAGCAAATTATGAGCCACTGTGTTTATTATTGGAAGGAAATGGACCAGGAAATAGTTAGGATGGCTAATGAGCTACAGATTATTATTTGTGAAAAATTTCAGACATATTCCATGAACCAGTCCTTCATGAGGTATGAAACTGAAGTATCTAGTTCATCTTTTGAAGTCAAACAAGCTATTTTGTTTTGTTCCAGATAATGGGTGGGAATATGTGGAAGAAAAAGATATGAGTGTGATATATTTTCTTTTCTTCTTTCCTATTTGTAGTGAAACTGTCATCCAATAAATAAAACTCTCTAATCAGATATCATGTTGCATCACATTGTCTAACAATGAAGCTGACAAAATATCTAATAAAAATGAAGTGATCTGGCAGGTATGGTATGTTCAACAGGTGCTTTATGAAAAAGTCTCGCATTAGAGAAAACTATCAATGAAAGGTCAGCAAAATCTGATCTTTGAATTTACTAAGCCATAAAATGACTTTCCACAAGATATGCAGGAAATACTGTGAAAAAAATATTACCTCTTTTGTGTCTGGGTGACTTTACAAACCTTTGAATAATATACATCCAGCTGTGGGAACTGGCTTTTTCTTTCACCCATAAGAGGATCAGAGTGAACCATAAAGTCTGGTTGGTAGCATGCAATAGAATGGAAGTATCATTTCCTGTGTCTGGAGTGTCACTGGAGTCAGTCTAGATGAGGTTCTTTGATTTGACTGCTTGTACATCTGAACACACAGCAGTCCAGCTTAACCAAGCTGAGCTGACTGGCAGTGAATGTAATTATTGCTAATCAATGAGCTTACCACAGCTGGGTGATCCCAGTTTGATATACTGGATCCAGTCTGTGCTTCTTCAGTACTTGCTTGCTGAGCAGAGTTAGGTGTTTAGAGACTGTCACATGTTTATACTTCCTGCTTGACCACTTTGCAAATTAAGCTGAAATTTCCAACTCCTTAATTACTCCTCATAACAAAGATGTACCTTTTCCCAAGCAATGCAGATAAATGTTCAAATTGTTCTGGAAGTAAAAGCAGAGCAAAATGGCTTTCCAAAACTGATTCTTAAATCACTACACCCTTCACGCACAAACTCACAGACTAGACAAAGGATATGCTCAGTCTTTTCCTTGCTTGATGCCCTGTGAATTACTGAATTTCCTCTTGCAGTTAAACTGAGTGCAAAATTTCAGACAAAATCTCTGTCCTCATTGCTGTTACATTTATGAGAGATGTTCTGTCTTCAATAACTCTGTCCATGTTCATAAGATCCTTTGTCAGCACAGGCTCCTTCCACACTTGGTCCATCATACCATAGCTACCTGCAAAACTGTGCTCTCCTTCCTATCCACACCATTTATTCTTTGCTTACATCTATTCTGCTGCTTGCATCTACTCTCCATTTATTAATGGTACTTAGTTGATCTTCAGTGTTTGATCTTCAACAACTCCTGAGTTACAAGTGTAAAGTAGAAGTGGGAAGACAATTTTCATTAACAAAATGTAGTTTGTGATTTGTTTCAGATAGATGTAAAAGGATTCTTCCTGCCAGCTTTAGGTATCTACAGAGTACCTACTTACATCCGAGCGTGTAGTTTAGAATCCCTTTTTAATCAGTGGAGGAAACAAAGCACTTCACGGACAGAAGCCATCTTATTTAAAGTCAAATATTTGAAGCAGGTGAGGAAACTGCTTTATTCTTTCCATTTACTGTGGCTGGACCTGGTGATCCACAAGGAGTCAGGTGAGATAAATCCTTATTAATATATTCACATATTAATACATTATGAATATATTCAAATGGACATGCCTGCTTTCTACTCTGCTGTACAAAAATGCTCACAAGTCTGAGCAGAATCTTCTGAATTGAGGTGATACAGTCTGCTTCAGCAGAAACATTTAGAAAATGCCTTTGGGAAACCTGGTCCCCCACAGCTGCTGACTCCTGAGAGCTGCAGGGTTTGTGCTTGGCTCAGTAAGAGGCCTTCCTGTGGCATTGCACCCTTGGAAATCCCAGTGCTTGTTTGTAAGGAAAGGGAAGCTCAATCCCCTACAGGATCCCCACCTTCTCTGTGCTTCAAATGCTTTGACCCTATGGGAAAGCACAAATACATGGATCTCTGCTCATTACCTCGCTTTCCCCCAAAACTTCATTTTTCTCTTCATAGTCCTCATCTAAGATTTGCTATAGGCAACATTTCTAATGAAGGCCCATTGGCAGTATGGGGACAGATAAAGCTGTGATGAGGATGGGGAGACAGTCCTGTGGTCAGTCAGGAGTATTTGTTCTGCACAGAGGCACTTCTCCCAGCATCCTGCTGGAGAATCTATCCCTGGGCTATACTGCATATTATAATACTATCCTGTATATTATAATAAATATGTCTTGTCCACAGAGAATAGAAATAGCTTGTTTGTTTACAGTAAATATCTGTAGGCATATGAGTTGGGCTGTAGCATATTTTACATATGGGAAAAATAAACCACAACACAATCATTGTGGGAATGGCCAAATTTGAATCGTTATTAGGAATGTCAGACAACAGTCTGTACTCATCATGTCCCAATTCTCCTCAAATGCTCAAGCTGAAATTTGCTTTTACTCAGTACTTCTATCTCCATTGCAGACACAGTCATAAACACACAAAATTGTATTTGCAACAGTGAGAAGACACTTCTGTGTCCCTCCTATGCACGCTGTGACCTGTATAAAATTTCATTCTTTTTCTCTCTCTGAAACAGCCCTATTCCTAACCCCTGTGGCTTATCTATTCCTTAAGCATTAGCCTCTTTTTCTGCAAGAGGAGTTTGAAATGCATTATCAGTTTCAACAGCATTCGGAGACCAGATAAGACAAACAAAAATGTATGAAAATATTATCTAACAGTCCTATTAGGAATAACACTGAGAAGAAGAAAAATCATGGCACAGACTTAATGTCCTGCAGCTTCAAAACAATGTAGTCAGGCAGCTACAATACACTGGTAATAACACCTCTAGTTTCCACTGGACAGCTCATGCCCTTCCAAATGCTTTGTACCAAGCCACTCTCTGTGGTCCTGCAGGGCAAAGATTATCTAGAGCTTGCTGGACACTGTTGGTTCCATGGCCATGGGGACAGCAGCCAATCTGCTGCATGAAAGGAAGCTTGCTTTATTAAATGCTAGAAGAAAAAAAAAAAACAAAACCAGAAACAAAACCAAAAAAACCCCTCAGTTTTCCTCAGGGTGGAATATCCTCCTTTCAAGCTGTTCAACAGATAGGAATGAGTCAGTCACCTTGTACACAGTCATTAGGAGCATCTAACCACTTCATGCTCTGCTGGGAGACTGTAATAAGCTTCGTCTGTCAGATCTTCTCACCCCACCTGTTAGCTTAAACACTCTGCTGTGTGGGGGCCTCTTCCCTCACTCTGCAGAAAGCATTTAACCTGCTGCTGCCAGCTTGGTGGGGTGTAGAGTCCCTGCCTGCAGCCTGCCCACCTGCCAGCCCCAGTCTGCTGTGCTGCCCAGCACATCCTCCCAGCATCCCACAAAGGCTGGTAGGAACTCACTCCCGTTCGAACGAGCTAGTGGCTGCAAGAGTACAGCCGAGATCTCACCTCTTTTCTCACTTGTCTAGTGACCTCATTTCACACATCTGATTCCCTTTCTCTGGCTCTTTTTACAGTTTGTCTTTTTTGCAGCCTCTGATTTGCTAGTCATGTTTTTCCCATCAACACTTTGAATTTGTTATACTTACAAAAGTGCTGCAGTTCTTTATCTTTCATGTTATCATACTCTCCCCCAGGTGCCTATTACACCGATTTTTAATTTTTTTTATCTTTTGTCTTTTATTTCAGATTTTATATATCAGCTTCTCTATAATTATTGTTTTACCTTACCATCTGGAGTGCAGGTGTTTTGTTGTTCCATTGGGTTTTTTTCCCCCTAACTCTTTCTCACTTTAATCTTGTTGAAATTTTCAGTGCATTGTGACATAAAACTGTGTAATAATCACCACATCCCCTGGTTTATGACATTGAAAGAGGCATAAAGAATTGGAAAAATCAGAGTTTCATTTCAAGAGATCCTGATTTTGCTGGGGAGTGTAGGAGAGGGTGTTCAGGGTTTACTGAAAAATTAAAGAAATATTACAGTGTTGGATTTGTAAGTGAGCAAGGTTAATATTTCATATGGGGCCTGAATTGTACAAATGAAGGCTGATTTCCTTGATATCCCAGACTCACTACTATCCTTCCCTATCAAATTTGCTCTCATCTTCACTACCTTATTTTCTACAATCATCTATAATTTTTCTTTAAAAAAGGGACACCTTTCTTCCTTTCAGGATTCTTTTAGTCCTTTAAAAAAACAACAACAACCAAAAAAAAAAAAAAACAAAAAACAAAAAGAAAAACCAAAACCAACTGCTTTTGGTAACTAGAAGCAGCCATGAAGGGTAACAACCTGCCCTAATCTCTAGCTTTTTAGTATTGCAAGTAGGCAACAACTTACATCTATGTAAAACAGTTGTCAGAAATGCTATTTAAAAATGAAAGCATTTTGCACTTAATTTCCCTGAGTGAAAATATGTATCAAAGGTGACAGGAAAGGGTATAAGGAATTAGGTTTTAGGTACAATGTGTAGTAACTCCCTAAGATTCACATCTCTTCCCTTCTTGAAGACCTACGTGAAGGTATGTTCCTCCACCTTTACACATCCCAAAAGTTAAAACTTTTGTTGGATTGGAAAAAATGTGTCAGGATATTTCAACAGTGCTGTACTGAATTTATGAACAGAAATTTCCAGCAGCTGCAAAACTTTCATTCTTATTGTAGCAGCAGGGGTTTTTGACTCTGCAGAGGTGTTATGCCTTTCCCTAGGGATGAGTGGCGCGTCGCCCCTGCATAAAACAAGTGAGGACAGAGTTCAATGAACCCATCATTTAGGGTTTACTGCTACAGCTGTCTAACCATGGGAAGAGCATGCACCACATGGGACAGTAGTCCTGGGGAGGGATATAAAGGATTTGGGTGCTCCAGTGTAACAATTCTGAAGAGATTAATCTTCCTCATGTGTTTTTAATAATGTACTTTTAAACTAGGTGTGGCAAGAAATCCAAAGGGCTATGGAAAGAGTTCTGAAATGGATTTGAAAGTTCATTTGAACTACTTTAAAAATACCCATCAGAAACCTCTCTTCTGCACACCTGTGTCAAATATCAGCAGTGCAGATTGTCTCCTCAGCAGTTACTGCATCACACAGTGTCAGAGAACGTGTCATCATTGTTGCTTTGTGGTAGTGGTAATTTATGAGGTTTATCTATGTACAAATTACCTTAGAGGAACAGGCATCTGGTAAAACAGAATGTGTTTGCATGTTGTGTATTGTCTAAAATGGACAACTTGGTTCTTTTGGTAGCTTGTTGGCAAGTTGAGTAAATTTTTCTATTACACCATTTCAGAGATAAATCTTTATGCTACGCTGAAGCATAAAGAAGACTTTGGCAGGACAGTATCAGTCAGCTGCTGAAGGGCTGTCATATTTCAAAATTAAATATGGTTCACCAAACTAAAAGCTTTCTTGTTCAGTGTCAGACATAGCAAGGTATCTTTTTGGTGTTTAACAAATGCCTTAAATTCTCTGGTTTTCATCACTTTAACTGCATACTTTGTGCCCGGTAAACTCCATTACTCTACCAAAGATGTACTTACTCATGCAAAGAAATATTTAAGGCAATTATATAAAATTTTCTCTCTCCAGAAGAGTAGTCAGAGAAATAATTCATAGCAGGGCATGAATAGCAATATGAAGAAAGTTTGTTTAAGCTGAAGGGAAGTAAGAGAGCATTCTGAAGAATGTTACATTTTAATTAAAAAATAATTAGAAGTATTTTCATTATTTGAAAGGATTGAATTAGTAAATATTTTAAATGTCTTTGGAAAGGTGGGTAATTAGGAGAACTTTTTAACTCTCTAGCTTTCAGTTTAATGAATACAAAATATGCTCACAGCAAATAAAACTAAAGTATCATAATGTTTGGGTTAGAAAAATTAGACTTAAAGTTGGATTGATTTTTGTTTAGTATTTTCCAGCAAAGGAGTCTTGCTATTGAGGCAGTAAACTCCCTGTAGAAAAATGAAAGTTCAATCCTCGTATCTATTTCAGACCTTTTGTTTGACCTCTTTGGGTCTCTTTCCTCAATGGGAAGATATTAACTCTATTTTTTTTAACCAACATTGAATTTTATTTGTTTGTATGTATTGCACCTAGGGAAGGTAATTCTGATGTCCATCTCATTTTTTAGATGTTAAGGGAGTATAATTCTCTGTTGTAAACATCTGCTACTAAAACTGATTAAAAACCACATTTATGGAAACTGAGGATTTTTTTCCTGAAAGCCAAATATTTTTACTCCATCACCTCCACTTTTTCATGGAGATGAAAGACATTCTTTCTTGAAGGGAAATTGTTATTTTCTTTTTTTAAGTCTGGTTTTAAACATCTGTGAAAAATAAACAAATCAGAGCCTGGATGAAATTAAATACATTTATATTTATATTTATGGGGGTCATATGTAGAAGCACATAAAATAAATTCTGTAATTTTTTCCATCTCCCACAGCCTAGTTCTTAGCACTTCATTACTGAAATAACTTCATATGTCAAAGGAGCATTCCTCTCACCCTGCTTTCTCCTCAAGCTTCCCATCATTTCTGATGAAGGGGAAGGCATCGTATCAAGGATCCTTGCCAGTAAGTTCAGATGTTACAATGCAAGTAGGGAAAGGAAGGATTGTGCAGACAGAAAGTGCCATATCTTGAAAGTGCTGTAGTCAGAAAGACACACTGGGAATATTTAGGAACAAAGATTATAATTCAAGATTTTCCACTGATCCTAAGAGACAAAATATTAACATGTTTAGGAACTTTTCCTCTGCTCTTGGAGAAATAGGATTTAATTGTGAACAGAGGATTTTGAAGGGAGAGGTGAACAATCTGAATAACAAAAGGCCCAAGATGTCTGCTCATTTGTTGGGGATTTCACCTATGGACAGATTTAGGCAAATTGGCAAGCACCATTGATTAAATTTTTATTAACTCTAATACCTCTAATGCTTCAGGTATGATCAATTACCCAGGGCTGTCTAAGTAATGACCTTACTATCTCTTGCTATTCTTGACATACAGGGTTTATTGATGCCTTTGATCTCTTTTAATGATATTTTTGAAATACATTTTGGTTGACATTTTTAGAGGGTTTATTGTATTTTTCTGTTTTGCAAGTGGTCTGTTGTGGGTGATGCTAAGGTTAATAACTTGTTCAGGGACTGTAACACCTGTTTTCAGGACCAATATCTGAAAAAAACCCCTATGACTTCTCTAAGCTAGACAGTGTTTCTGCTGAATTCCTCTGAACATAGAGAGCCTATGTGTTGGCTTTGTATGCCCAAAGGAACATGGAGGCTTCCTCATTTGTATAAAGGAAAAAAATAACCTTTCTGCATCCTGTTCTGTCACTCTCTATGAGCAGATAGATTTAACCTGCTTACCATGGGGTGCCTCAGAAATGCTGTCTCTACTTGTGGACTTTTCTGCAAAGAATATAATTTTTGGCTGTCAATTCTTTTAATTATAAAACACTGGACAATTGCTTAGTGATGATGTGCTGAATCACAATAAAATATTTCAGGTAACTAGCAGACAAGGCTGACCAGTTTTATTACCATTGTAGATGTTTATATTCCACCCTTTTCCTTCCAGGTCAGTAAATTCTGATAGTGGACCATTTGCACTTTCTGCAATCTATGTTATCCAAGGCTATAAACTTTACAAATGAATGGGGCAAACTTTGACTGCTGAATTTTCTGGCTCTTCTGTTACAGTACATCCATCTTACCTACTTGCTATCTCTCCAAAAGGCAATGAAGCATCGTGACTTCATGAACAATATTAAAATATTCACATTCATCCCTCTGACTGAGACTGATACCATCATGGATGCTGAGATCTGTGTTTGTGCTATCTGCAGCAGCTGTGATTTACCTGTTCTGCATTTGATAGGTATTTACAGCATGGCAGAATGCGTATGAGAGACCCTCAGATCAGAAAATTTACTTTCACATTATTTTGAAAAATCTGAAGTGATTTGATGGAGTACAAGCACAGAAGTGAATTGGTACTTTCACTTATTTACCTCTTACACTGGCAAGGTGTGTTTGGGTGATTGTACAGGTCTTAAGAAAAGCTTATAATCTATTCTCACAAACTTTGAAAGTGAATTGCGCAAAAAAATCAAAATATTGCAAGAATGAACAGTGTATGTGACCACTTTCGTTTGCAAATTTGCCAAAAAGTTACAGCAGATCTTTCAAGAACTCCAAAAGGTGGGATAGATAGGAAAGGTCTGCCACAGCCAGCATTATTGTTTTATAAACTGTGTGGAGAGCTGTACAACGCTGACTGAGAGAGAGAGGATTTAGTCTTTCTTCCACCCACCACAGCCACCTTTCCCTGAATAGTTGTCCGGTTCTTCACTTGCACCAGTCTGTAGAATGGTTCAAATGAATAAAATAATTAATTTATTCATTTGCTTTGAACAAATGGTTCCTTATTTATGGAAGTCCTTTCTATTTCCTCCAATGCCTGGACTCCTTTACATGGTCAGCATGCTGAAAGCACTCCTCTCACTCCATGTGGGTGATGGCACACAGCAGCACACACGTGCTCAAGCTGGCACACCGCTCTGGGCATCAGCAGGTTGCAGGCTCCTGTCACACAGTGGCACCAAAATCTCTGTGTATCTGTCTCATGCAAAAACTTAGAATAGTTCTTCAGCTCCATAAGTCAGATTTTGGATATAATTTTTTGTCCTCTAACAAGGAGTAGAAGAAAGGAGCTAAAGGAAACTACAGGTTCTTGTTAACCTGTCATTCCTGCTCTGAACTTTCACATGGGAGTCTGGCCTGTCATGTGCGTTTCTCATGTGCTGTGACAGTCATCTTTAAAAAAAAGTGTCAGATGGGAGCTCAGACAAGAAAGACCCTTGTAATGAGCATAAAGCAAAATGAGGCACTGTTAAACAACAAATAAATATAACAAAGGTTGGCTTCTGAAATTGCAAGAGTTTGATTTAGTGAAGAACAATAATGCTGACTTACAACTCTGTGCAAATCCACTCTACCCAGGCACTGACAACTAATGCAGCCAGTAGTGAATAATGATATTACACTCTTGCAAATTTGAACATGTGATGGGTTTCCTTCAAAACCATGCATATATTCTAGAGTCTTAAAGGTGTCTGTCAATATCACTACCCTTCTTTTTCTGGCTGTGATTTCAAGTTTGCTGCCTCAACTTCTGCTTTCAAGCCATAGGGGAGGATGTTCAAGAACGAAGTTGAATGTAGTTCAAGGTAAGTTTAAATTTAAAATATATATCTTCACTGCAGAATTGTAATCTTATGCTGTCTTACATATCAAAGGATGAAAGTTTTTCTATATATTTCAGTCCATCTAACTGACCTTCCAGGATCCCTTTAAAGTTCATAGAGGAATTTAGATAGGGCTCTTTCCTGTCCAAAAAAATTACGTATTTGTGATAGAAGCATTAGTTTCAGAGGTGTCATTCTCTCTTCATTTAAATTCTAAAGCATGATGCTGACTATCTTAGACAACACGTCTAGGTTTTTGATGGATAACATAAGGTGAAATGAAACCAGCCATGAGCATCTAATTCAAAATGTTTCAAAACCAGTAGGGAATATTCTGTGGACTGCTTAAGATTTTAGATCATTCCCTTAGAAGAGTTCAGAAACCTGCAATGGAACTCTGCATGGTCTAGAATGGACCTCTGGAGACTCCAAAAAGAAAATAAGGTTTTGTGAAGCATTGAGAGTAAGATTTCTCTTTGCATCTAACCTTCCCAGCTTTATTTGCCATTTACTATTGAAGCATATTTGACTTGCTTTACAAAGAGCTGCTTTTTGTGTGGATGGTTTTCTCTGTGCAGTTCATTTTCCTGCTTATTGTGCTTTAAAATCCTCATAAAATCAGGTGTTGCATCTCACAGGGCTGAGAAAATATGTCACTAGAACATGAAGGTACACAGAAGGAAGCGTGTTTTTTTTTTGTTTTGTTTTTTTTTTTTGCTAAATGTTTTTTTGAGGGGCAGGGACACATAATCTACATAATAGATGATGTTCCATTAGACAATTCAAGATAGCAAGATGCTTTACCCTTTCTTTTTTCAGAGCTAGAACTTATTACCATCATTTTTTGTTTCTCACTGTCATGTCACAGTTCACAAACTGTTAGAGAGAAAATATATTTTTTGTTATTTGATTGTAATGTATTTGCACAAATGTTTCTTCATATGTGCTGAGGGCACATGTTATTATCTATGAATATTATTATCTATTATTATCTATGAATGTTTATTATTATTATCTATGAATAAAAATAATAAATCTGAGAGAACAGTAATGGCATTACAGGGCAATTTATCTACAAATATAATAGTATTTTTCCACTGTCTAACCATAACCCTGCAAGCATCTGGACACATTTGTCTTTGCAACATTCCTTTGACTTCCATGTAGAGTGGGTATTCTTGTTTCACAGATAAGAAAATGTGAGCACAGATGATAATAGGAATAGCAACAGTATCAAAATTCAGATACCTAACTTAGCTAGATAGTATTTCTAAGTTTCAGCTTTATCCAAAGGAAAAAGGATGGAATTCCCCAAGGATGATTCAGAGGAACCTTTTTAGACTCCTTCTTTGAGGTATCCTTTAGGAAAGCTTATCTGTAGACAGATTTCCAAAGGGCTGGGACATCGACTTAGGCAGCAAGAAAGAAGAGATTATTAAATCTCGTCTGGTGCTCATGTATGTCTGCTTCTTCCATACCCACCAGCTTGACTGGGTTTGCTCCTGAGTGCTGGGCTGCCTCAGTAACCCCATGTAGGCCAGAACACCCTGGGAGCTTCTCAATTTCTGCTTTTGTTCCATCCCTTTCAATCACATTCTCATTGGCTTCTGGTAGCAGGGGTTCAGCTGAATTGGAACACCCCCAGATTTTTTCAAGCTGTTTTAGAGATAGGTATTATATAAATTTGATGAGAAAGGTGAGGATGGTGCCTCGCCTTTCCATTTAAATGATCACAGATCTTAGCAGAACTTTTCTGGTATACATTATATACCTAATTTTCTGTTCTGTGGCTCTGGTTTGTCTTTTTAAACTTTATTGATGTGTTTGCATATATGTTGCAGTATCTTGTATGCACCTTCCTATGGCTTACACCACCAGGAATAAGGACAAAAGGTGAGAGATGTGAATTAGAGCTCTTATTTCCATACTCTATTCCATGCAGAAACAGCCCAGTATGATAGGAAAAGGGAAATGGCCTCAAATTGACCAAGACTGGTTCAGGTTGGATATTAAAAAAACTTTCTTCACTGAAAGAGTGGTTAAGCATTACAACAGACCCAGGGAGATGGTGGAGCCACCATTCCTAGAAGTGTTCAAAAATGAGTAGGGGTGAAACTTTGCAGTGTGGCTTAGTTGACATTGTGATACTTGGTTGGAGGTTGAACTTGGAGATCTTTGAGGTCTTTTCCAGCCTTAATGACTCTTTGATTCTCTATAGCAGAAAGCTCTGTGCCAATGAAGCAGGTGCCATTCTTCTTTATACTTTTAAAATTATCAGTCCCTCAATTTGATAATCAGACTCTGGAGCAGTTCTTTAAAAAATACAGTATTTAATGATGATGGGCTTTTTTATACCACATTTTGTCTATGGACACATACTTAAAAGCAGAAACATCTGTAACTGAGGTTGAATTACAAAGGTACTTATATTTACAAAATTACTCAATTATTTTAAAGACAATCTGTCTAATTTGGCAAAATCTACTCTATGTTGTAAACAGTATGAACAATCTATTATACTTACCTCTTAGTCTGCATTGCAGTCTTCCACCATTGAGGTAAATAAAAATAACAGAAAAACAGTTTAGGAAAAAAGAAGGTTATTTCAATTCTATTGGTTTTTAGACAGTGACAGCAGTAGTGTTTTAAGACAGAAAATAAAACAAAAGAGGAAATAGAGAAAAAGATAAGTTTATGAAGAAACAAGAGAGAAAATGTGATGGTAAGGGAGAGGAACAACAAGAGGAAAGTCAGCTGAATAATTTTTAGGGGTTGTACTGGATGAATCAAATTCTGCCTGAGGTTTTCTATTCTATTGAGAAAGGAAAGTATCTATCTGTCTGAATGTGATACAGTCAAAGAAAATACAGAGAGCCATTACAGGTATAGATCATGCTAGCAAGATGCAGCTAAGACTGAGAGGAGTACAAATTCTTCTCTTGCAAAGAGGAATAAGGTGAGAAGTTGCAGAGCAGATACTCTTCTGAAAGCAAAGAAGCATCATATCCATCTGAATACTGAGGAAAGAGAATGGCATTGAAGAAAAAGAAAAACAACTTAAGTCCTCTTCTTTGTATGATTGCTCCTATCTCTAACAGCAGTAATTTTTTCACTTTCTCTTCCTGATTGTGTTTAAGAGGAAAGACAGGAAGGAAAGGAAATGAGACACTTCAACATCTACATGAAAAAACTGAGTTTGGTACGGCTTCTCACAAGGGCATCTAGAGATTCTATCAAACTGCATCACATTGTGTTGGCAGATAACCAAAGATGGACTCAGGAAGTATTACAAAATTCCTTAGATGTTGGCTGTAGCTGTTGAAAGAATGAAGGTCTAACAACTAATGGCATTGTAACTCCTTGGAATTGAGTAGATTTTTCAAATAAGGTATAACTATATTAACAGTCTTCTGTCATCCTTCAGAAAAAAAAAAATTCCTTCTGCTTCTATGAAGATACCAAATAACTAATAGTATGGAGTCAGAGTAACATCAGATCAGGTCTGCTGTGATCAGATGATTTCATGCCTTTTCCTATCACTGAACACCAGAGAAATATTTGAGGTAAATATTTGCTTTCTTCTTTGCAGACATATTTAGAATCAAGCCTGGCTGGTAAAGCTGTGAAAAATTAATTGGTATAATCAGTGGCAGACTGGCCTGTAGATGTTTCCTGTCATGTTTATAAGAAGATGCTGTAAGCACACCTCTGGGTTGCCCTGAGCTTTACAGTATTTTGTGATTGATGTAAACTTGTGTGACCAGTGTAACATGCACTGCACATAATGAATCCTATAGTCATTCTGTGGCACAATGTCTTTCTAGTCAAAAGAATTTTGGTTCAGAAGATGAATTCAACACAGATTGAAATTTAAACACTTTTAAGAGCTAACACTGACAGAGGTAGAGCAAGGACTCCAAAAGTCTCTGAATTCACCCATTTCCCTGACAAAATAGCACATACAACATTTAGTTCATCTCCTTCCCATAAAGTGAAAGAAAAGGGTTACGTTTTTAAATAAAGAGCTGAAGTTTAGTAGGTAGCAGATGTGCCATAAAAACAATATAAAATTAAATAGAATAAAAGCCAAGGACAGAACAGTGTGATTGTCAAGTGTCCTGTTCTGTCTACTGATATTTTCTTCTCTTCTACCTTAAGAAGATCACAGAATTACAAATTAAACCCCATAGTAGCTGGTGTTTACTGATTTTATTATCATGCTTATTGTAAGGGTCCCATACAAACACTTTGTTGCAATATCTATTTAGGATTGCAATCCTTGTTTTAAAATACATTTAAATAATTAGCAGACCAAAGATCATTTGAGAAGCCTGCAATCTTAATGGAAGAAATTTCTTGATTTTATTACAGGTATTAAATATCTTGATTTTAATTCTGTTCTGAAAAAAAATAAAAAAGGAGGGCTTGTCTTTATTCCTTGCCCCCCCCCCCCCCCCCCCCCACTTTTTTTTATTTTTCTGCTGGCATGGTTTATCATTCAGCAACACTATCATTGCATGCTTTAAAATCTTAAAGTCTACAATGCTGTTCTTCTACTTTTAAAGGACAGTAGTTTACTGTTTGCATCATGAAATTTATTTCAGGACATCAACCAGGTGTCAACAAAAGTGCCCCAATTTATCCAGATATTTTAGGCTTAGAGAAGAAGGGTTTGTCTCGATGTTAATAAGAATATATGGACAGGATTTGGATCAGATGCTGAACTGACACAGGTAAGGAAGCCTTAGGATATGAAGGTTTCTCTATGAATAGTGCTCCTCTGCTTTAGCACATGAAGCAGGACCCATGGAAGGCCCCAAAGTCTCTGTTTGTGTCTGGAGTCCAGGTGGGATGAATTGAAGTCTCTGAAGTAAAATTAGACCCCTGATTGCAAGCAACCAAACAGTGGTCTGGATCTTCATACCGTGTATAAAGACTCATAGAACTGGTGCGCATGGACAAGCCCCTGTCTACCACGTACACACACCTTGTCACAGAATTCAAATTGAACTTCTTGAACTCAACCTTATCCAAACCCTACAAAATATTTCAGATAGAGGGAGGATTTGACTGTATTCCCTTGAGACCAAATTCAGGCTGTGGATTTGACTGCCATATTCTGAGCAAAAACCTGTGGGTCTATCTGGGAGCTGTACTGGTTTGTAAAAGAATTGGCATATTCCTTGACCCAGGGGGAAAGAAAACAAGTTACTGATTCCGTGGTCTTCCAGATGTGACATCCTGTTATAATGTTGGAAAATGCAGCACTGTCTTCTGCTTCAATTAATCTATTAGAAGTGACCCAGGTTGGCATGGTCTTTTTCTTTTAAATCAAATAGAAACAGTGTAGTGGGAATGCAAAAATGAACTGGTATTCTTGATGATGGTAGATAATAAAAGAGTCTGACTGAGTAGTAAGACATATCTGTCCATAAAATATAGATTCATTGATAGATTATTTGATGTGTTATGAGTATAGCCATTGATGTAAGTTCTCTTTTTTTTTTTTGGGGGGGGGGGGGAACTATTCTTATTATTTTTTTCTTTCTGCTAGCAAAATGTCTCATTTACAGCAGAGATGTTGTATGCAATCGATCTGTTTTAATGCTCTAAAGTTTTCTGTATTTTCTTACAGACAGATAGTGATTTTTTTTTCATATAGTGAAACTTGAAAACCAGATTAAAATTGCATTGATTACTGCACAAATTTGGATAAAGTCCATTTATATTCTTGTAGTAACTTGGGATTTTATTTGGCTAAAAAAACTCATATTTTTATTTTAATTATGGGAAGAAAATAACTTTAAAAAGAAATTTAAAATGGACTAGATTATTTTTCATAAAAGGAAAAAAGCACAAATTGATGGGGTTTTTGCCTATGCTCTCCCACCTTCTCCTTGAAGTGATACTATCTTTTTCAGAAAGTGGCTGGAATTTTTTTTTTTTTTTTTTGTTGTTGTTACTTGTGTTATGCTGTGTCTATAGAGGCACAGCTGTACTGCAGCATGTTGTCAAAAAGAGAAATAAAACATATTGATACATAAGACAGACTTCATCAGATTGCAGAAAGCAATTCTATACAATGGGTTTGGCCTGATTTTGTATCCCTTTTATTTTAGCAGTACTCAGGCACAACCTTCACTCTGAGATAATAAAAGGCTAGGTATGATCTAGGTTGTTTTTTAATGAAAGGATGCTCCCCTTGCCCAGCTGTAAGATTTGGCTAATGAAGGAGGAGGTTGCAACCAGCAAAGTCTTTCACATGTAATGTATAATTGATACAGGATTTTAGTGGCAGCAAATACTAATATTCTAAAGTTATTTTTATCAGTGCTTTCCTTGATGTGATCTCTCTCACTGTCTTACAGTTTAATGATGAAGAGTCTTTTTGAGCACAATCCTTATTTTATTAATGAGATGTTGCTTGATTTGACAAAATAATAACTCTTTCTTTATAAAAGACTGGTTACTGCTTTTCATTTGTGGCTAGTGTGCCAATATGGATATTTTTACGTACTAACACCAAAATCTGGAATTATTTATTTATTTACTGTATATGTTGTCAAAGCAGTAGATGAAGATTTTAACACACTTGAAATCACTTGTTCTTATTTTTCTACATATTGGTATTTTACTTATCAGATTATCACTGATGTCATTTATATCAAGTACTGATACAGAAATGTATTATTCTCATTAAAAGTCATGATATCGCATTACATATATCACATTCTTAATGATATCACATTACACACATGTTAAACCTTCTCTGAATGTAGTAAATTTACAGGTACATGCAAAAACAAGGAAAACATAGTCCTGTTACACTTTCCATCTTGGAATAAGAAATGCAAATTATTGAGGGCACAACTGAAAAGGGAGTCTGTGTGCAAGCTCAACCACATATGAGCAGTATGGGGAGATTTGAAAATATTTTGTTTCACTTATTTGCTGGTTTTCATTTACTGCACAGGCCAAATCCATGTTCAAGCACAGTCCTGAGCTGACTGTATTATTTCCTCTGAGTTACACTTATTTTGCTGTTCTATATTGCAAATAATTCTCTCCAGTTTTGTCAGATGAGAAGATATTTATATTTTAAATGAATAAATTAATATCAATAAAACAAAAGAATATAACCTACCGACAAAGAAGCAATCCTCTGTTCTGAAGACATTCGATAGGGGAATTGGGATGAACAATCACTTTAGGGCCTACAAGGAGAAGAGGTTGGTACTATGGCATAAAAACCTGTGGATGGAATGCTTTCCACCTCTGAACAGGTGGCATGTGGGATGTTCTCCTTTCTTCCTTCAGATTTCTATGATGGTTAATTTGCAGGAGGTGATAATAACAGAAAAAAATACATGATGAGAGATCAATTCTTACACCCTCCTTTTGTTACTATTTTGTTGCAACCAAGTTACAGAACAGGTTGCTTAAACTCCCACCCATTTATTACGTTCAAAACCTTGTTATAGGTAGAAATGACACGTTTTTTATGCATAGTCAAGAGTTTATTATTAGTTTAATTAAAGTCTTTAGGGTATAATCAGAGAATTATTATTACAGTAACACTGATATAAACATTTACAATGCAAATTATATGCAGCTAAAGTGATCTGCACACAAACTATCTGATATTTACCCCATTATATGAAGTTGTACCCACCTCCTCTGCTGCATCACTGGGACCTTCAGTCAGAGGGGAAGGGTATAGGCAGTCATCATCATCATGAATCCTTCACAGAGAAGCGCTCAAAACTTTTGCTAACTGCTTCTTCCTCCTCTCTTTAAGATCTTCTTGGGTTCATTTGTGAGAACAGAGTAGAATAGAATAGAATAGAATAGAATAGAATAGAATAGAATAGAATAGAATAGAATAGAATAGAATAGAATAGAATAGAATAGAATAGAATAGAATAGACCTTGCTCTTTATTAAATTGTCAGCAAGCCCACATTGCATCTGTGTTTGCTGTATATCATGCATGTGTTTTACACACCATGGAGGATTGTTCTTTGCTCTTTTTGATAACCCTGTTTCTGCTCACATTCTAGAGTGTACTATTCATATCCTTGGTGTCATCCCATGGCAGTACTTTCAAGCCCATCTCATTATTTTCTTTGTCATGGGCTGTGTTTTTTCCTAGAGCTATGGGTAAGCCTTTTTGCACAGTCACTGCTTGTTACTGTTATCTGCTAGTTTAAAATACATAAAAGTATTGAAATAAACAATCTTGCACATGAAAAAAAGTAAAAAAAATAGTCATCTCCTGAACACTTGATGATTGCCATTACTGATTTAAAAAGTTCATACAAAGTTTGAGGCAGACCAAGACAAGGTCTGACAAGTCATTAGGTCTGTTTTGTTAATCTAATGCAAAGCCTGTATCTGTTTAGAAACAAAAGGAGCCCTACACTTCCCTTGCTGGGTAGATACACCTTTATGTAAGGCCTGTGTCCTTTACAACAGAACCTTCAGCATTTTGTCATCTTTATCTTCAGTAAAAACATGTCCAGAGGGGCACCCTGGGAAGTAGCAGTCAGTCTCACTGCTGTTCCGAGTAAGATGATGGAACAGACCCTCCTGGAAGATTTGTTGGAGCTTATGGGAGACAAGGAGGTGGTTAAAGACATCCATTGTTTAGACATTCCTGCCTGAACTCATGAGCTGTGATGGAATTGCATCAGTGAGTAAAGAGACACCTATGGATCTCATCTAGACAGACTTCTCTAAGGCACTTGATGTAGTCCCTCATAGCATCCTTACCACTAAATTGAAGAGATATAGGTCGGTTTGACAGATTCTTTTAGATGGGTAAGGATTTATTATAAGGACTGACAATGAGGGCAGTGAGACACAAGAGCAGATTTTCTAGAGCAGCTGTGGATGGGGAGGCCAGGCTGAGTGGGGCTTTGAGCAACCAAATGTAGCGCAAGCAGTCTTTGGCCACAGCAAGAGTGTTAGAACTAGATGGTCTTGGAAGACCTCTCCAATCCCAACCTCCAATCCCATTCTGTGATTCCATGAAGGAGCAGTGAGCTGGTGCAGGCTCCTCTGTTCCTGCTATTGCCTGAGTGCTGCAGGCATGGTCTCTCTGTCTTTCAATATGCTCAGCAGAGCCAAATTTAATTACCAGTAATAAGAAGCCTAAGTTAGGCTACGCAACATAAATGAAAGAGTAGGTACAAGCTATTGTTTCCTTAATTTCTTTGTCGCTTGTGCTGAGGGAGGGTAAACATATAAGATATTTCTGTTTTATATTCCTTGACTTTTACATAAGTGAGCTCTGATTGCCTGATGTCTGATTAGCTTAGAGTAGGAGGAAATAACTGGTGAGGAAGGATGGTTGCTGCAGTGCTGAATGCTAAAGCTTTATGATTTGTGGTCTTGAGTACAAAGAGTATTTTTTTATGAAAGGTTTTGTTTTCTTGTTTGTTTCTTTGAATTCTTTTTTGTTTTCTTTTAATTCATGACTTGTATATAAACAAAACTTTCCCCCATTTCTCTTGGTCATGATCGGTTTTTTCCCTTTATCTTTTTTTTTTTTTCCTTTTCTTCTCTGAACTCTCCCTCTCTGTTCTCTCTCAACACCTGTTTGGTTACGCAGCCATTTCTATAAAGTTTTGTGACACAAATATGAGCTGACATTACTAGTCCCCTGGCAAAGTATTTTTAATGCTTGAAAAACTTGTGGCTGGAGATTTAAAGCAGGAAAAAAAAAATAAAATTGTGTTTCCCCTTCTGACAGAGATTCAGTCCCAAACCAGTGAGAAATTACATTTAATAATTGTTCTGATTATTTAACATATCAGTAATAAGTGTGTTTATAATAATATTATTTTATGCAGTTTGCAGTGACTTTATTTGCTAGGACAGTTGTGCTAAATAGCTGTAAAACAGCAGTCCCTGATACTGGTGTGTTTTTTTCCAAAGGACTGGTATTTATGATAGCTGGGATTCTGACTTCTCTTTTTCTTTAGGCTAAAGTATGTTTGCTCAGGCAGCAAACAAAATCCATTGTTCTTATTAATGCAAAGTAATCCGGAGAGCGTGACCAGTTAATTAAGCCTATTAGCTATGATCACTAGCATTAGGATCTCATCCTCTGGTATTTCTTTAAACAGGAACACATCCTGTAAATAGCTCCACTGGTGTGAAAGGGTTGGTATCAATTGGTATCAGGTGAGAAGAAGGAGGAATAAAACAGGAATTGAAATCAGTTAGATATGATCAAAAATGACAAAAAACTTTGAGCTCCAAGCATTTTTGTCCTTGTTGCTTTGCCTAAAAGTTGCTGATTCTCAAAGGTGCTAGGCACCTCTCTTTGTATCCTGACCTTTAAGACATGAAGAACTGTCAGACTGAGCAAGCACCAACATGCTTATTTAAACTGTCTAGAGACGAGGATGTGACAGGTAAACGTCTGAGGTCTGACTTTGCTTTTAGTGTCTATCTGAAGCTCATTTCCCTAGCAAGGTAAAAATAGCCTTGGGTTCTTTCAAGTATTAATTTCCAGAGTTTCTCAAGGTGACCTCTGTTAAAAGGCACCTCAGTTTGTAGGAGTATCTTCTGGGCAGTAAAGATTTGTGAATATCTTTGAAAGCATGGAGCAACTGAATGTTGCTGTTTGCAAACAGCACCTCTGTTTGCTGTTGCAGGGATGTTTCCACATACTCCTTGGTCAAGAGTTTCACCAAGGAGCTGGATCTCCAATTGCAGCAGTTGTATAGTGGCACATTGGTCATAAGAAAGGATTTTCCTTTCACAGTGGGCAGTTTCTCAGCACATCTGCTGGTGGGTTTCTCAAGCGCATTATGGGACAACTAAAATATCCATTTTTGGGAAAATTTATCTATTGGTTAGAGAAATAGAATATCTTATACTTTAAATAGCTAAAATGTATTTAGTTTTAAACATTAAAACTAGAGTATACTCTTTAAAAAGGGAAAAAAATTGCTGTGCTTTTCCTTTGGTGTTTCCTACAATGTATAAGGGCTTTCCAGTAATGTGTGTCACTCAAAATACTGAATGCCATGATCGTTCATTCTATGGGGAAGAATAGTGAACATGTGTGTGTGTGAAATTATCTTTATGAGGTTTTTTTTGTTGTTGTTTTTGGGGTTTTTTTTTGTTTTTTTGTTTTTTGATAATTTAGTTGCTAATTTTGTTGCTGCAGTACTTAGAATGCTCTTACAAAGTCAGGGCCTTAGTGGGTTAAATGGATTTTAAATGAGTAACCAAATGCTTTTCTGATCCCAGAGAAACCATAACCTAAACATTAAAGGGAGGCAACAGACTCTTGATCATGTTGCTACTTCCCTTCCCAGCTCCAACTGCGCTGCTTAACTCACTCTCAACAATCTGATATTTCACACAGTTTTCTCCCTTCTTGATTCCACTTGTAGTGGTTTATATCCAGCTTTGCTTTTACTGCTGTAATCTGTATTGTTTATGCTATCTTCATTTTCTGTCAGCACAGCTTTCCCATCCCTGTTTTGCTGTACTGTATTGCCATATAAATAACTAAGGAGGAGGCAGCTGTAGCAAAAACTGAGCTGTGCTGGGTTTTATAAATTCCTCTTGTGAAAATTAGAAATCATTTGACTTACACAAATTGCTTTGCTAGAGGAAACAAAAGTGAGTATTTCTGGTGCCTGTAACGAAACAGAAACAGGCACAGAACTTGGTGGTGTTGTGCCAGGAATATATCTTTCATTAATTTGGAAAGATAAAGCCCATAGTTAAACATCTCATCCACAGATGCATATTTCTTTGTCCTAGAAACAAAAGTAAAAAAAAAAAAAGAATCATAAACTAAAACCAGGCAAAACAAAGCCAGCCAACAAACAACATAAAATCTGGCTTTTATCACATCACTGTGAAAGATATACTCAAACAACTCAAGGTAAATTACTGTGAATTAATCACCACTTCAGTGAAGACATTGCACAATAATTCTCTAGGGTCCACTTCTATAGTGTGTTTCCCTTTTATAGGAAAGCTTGATGTTTCTGGCAGATGAGTACTTTGTGATGCTCATAAGAAATCACAGGGATAGATATCAGTGACTGAACTGCTCTTGTTTAGCATTTTCAGTACTTGAATATTATCATTATAGAGAGACCTGCAGTACTTCAGAAAGCAAAGGGGATATTAAATTGTGGGGAAAGTGGAAGAAATTATGGGCCATCCAATGCATACACTTGACAGTACACTGCTGAGCTTGGAGGAGTGAATTTGAAGGATATCCTTGAATGGGAATAGGTCTGGGATTGTAACCCAGATGTGAGGATGAAATGTACCCGAGCCATTCTGAGTTTGTACCACCAGCCTGGACTCCTCACCCTCCTCACCTTCAACAAATGAGATTTGTCCAAGGGGGAGCATGAAGCACATCCAGCTCATTCCAATTAATTCTGATTCAGGTCTGCCTCACTGTACCAGCCCTCATTTCAGCCTCTTTAATTAAGCAGAATGGCCCTCCCCCTCAGTATTCAAGGTACTTATCTGGATTGCCCCTTATAGGTCTGTCAGATAATATGTAATTATAATTTGTTGGTCTCTCTCTGTTGTGGAAATAATGTAATACTACTTTAAATATCACTAGGTGGACATAAAATGGGCAGCAAGGCTGCAAACAAAAAAATATTAACAAGCCTCAAGGTACTTAGTGGCAAGGAGGTATAACTATACAACTCCCTGGAACTCCTGGCTTGATTTAACAGAGGTGGTTACAAAGAATTATTGCTCAGGATGTACCTCCTGTTTATTTCCTTGTTAATGCTCTCTCGTTGATGGTTTGATTTTTATTTTTTTCTATGCTTGCCTTTAGAAAACAAGCAAGATAGAACATAAAGTGGGAAATGCTGCACAGAACTCCCCGAATGCTTAAAAGAGAGAGAAAAAAATTCCAGTTTCTGCTTTAATTCTGCATACAATGTCAGCTTCTGCATTTTGAAACATGCAGATAGATGTCTGGCCCAATTAAAGGCGCTGAGAGTTTTTGCTGTGGAGTCCAATGCCCAAAGTATTGACCCAAGTGTCTGACATACAGGCTGTAGAGTTCATACTTCTTGAGTGAGGAATATTATACTTTATAGAATATTTACAAAGTATCTTGGAAAAATAGGATGTCTGTGTACATATTACATATTACATATTACATATTACATATTACATATTTCATCAGACATATCAGATAAATCAGATAAATAAGGATAGTGTTCTTTGAAAGCATAGATAATCAGCTTTCTTCTGCTAATGAATTAAAAAAGTATGTTCCTAATATCTCCATAAATAAGAAATTGAAAAGCTAAATTCGTTAATCGTAAGATAAAAATTGTTTGGTTTGTCTAGCTTTTCCCTAGGAAATGAATGAAGAGGTATGATCCATCTTCTTATAGTAGAAATGTAAGTGAGAATGTTTGATTTGGTCCATAGAGAGATCAAACACAAAAAACACAATGAAGGGAGAACAATTGGAAGAAGCTGAATGAGACACAGAGCAGTGTAGAATGATTTCCTTTATCCCCACTGTGTGTTTCTGCTAAATAAGTCCTTATTTTGCCTTTTATAATACCATGACAGATCTTAAATTGTTCATCTCTTTTTTTCAGATTCTAAGAGAGATATAGGAAATGCAGCAGGATGTACAGCTACTGCAAACGCAGCTGCTGTAAATGTAATATCTATTACCAACTCCACTCACATATATGTGCTCCAGACATGAAAATAATCTTAATAGTTTCAATTATGCCTACATAAAGATAAGCAGAAACATTCCTTCATCGTGGGAAGGATAATTTTTGCCCAATATCTAGAAGCAAAGTGGAGAGATTAATATTTTTCAAGGTATTTCACTGAGAGTATTCACTATGGATTTTTCATGTCTTTAAATAATAAATTTTACTAGTATATTGACATAAGAAAAAACCAGATCTTTATTTTTTTTGACTAATTTATTTCATACTAATTTCTATGTCTTAAGTGTGATGTAGATATGCATGCATTGACAGAAATGTGTAAATTTCTATAATATACATTAGGTAAAATTTCATGAAGATTTTTAGTTGATGGCTATAAAAATTCCGTCTACCCAAATTTAATGTGTGCTGGCCAGAAGGTGGTGCTTTCAACCATGGATGTGCAAATCAGGAAAGAAAACGTGAATATGAGCTGTGTGAATAATATGAGCTGCAGTGAATAATAGAGGAAAACAGAGAATTCTATTTATTTTTCTAAGTCAAACGCAGATTAATAGGTGCCACAGTCCATAAAGAAGTGAGTATGATAGATATGGAACCTTTTTTCTTCTTTTACACTTTTCTTCACCCTACCATCTAAATTAGGTTTCTCTTCCTGCTTGCAGCACAGTGGTAGTGCAGATTAGAAAGCAAGAGTGACAGCTTCTACCTGTGAGAGCAAAGGGACTTTCACCTGACTTCAGAATCCCTGTCGGTCATACAGTTACACAAGCTAAGTTTAAGAAGCATTGAAAAAAAAAAAAGCAGCAAACTTTTGTTTGTGTGTGTGTGTGTCCCTTGCCTTTAAAATATCTTCAGTTTTTGAACATCTGCTTTAGCTTTCAGTCATGGTTTATAAAGCAGCAGAGGAAACAATTTGCTATTATTTCAAAATGTGGAGTATACATGCAGGAGAGGAGGAAGCAAAGGACAAGTCTCACCCTGCAAATGGTTTTGCTTTCTGTGTAAAGAGAAGAATAAGAAGAAACCTCCTAGAGACAGCTTCTGAATAGCTGGCGCTACAGGATTACACTCGTGAGTGTGCACCCAGTGCCTCTTCAGACTCATAGGTACTGCTGTTCCACTGCCCTCCAATGGCTTCCATAGGTCTTAGGGAACTCCCTTGTGCTCTAAATCACTGCTGCTCAATCAGTCCCTGCACCCTCCCTGCACTTATGGCAGTGTCATTTCACCTGAGCAGTTTTATTGCTCTCAGCAGCGTTATTTGCACATGTAAAGTTTATTCATATTTACCTAAATGTTTGCAAATTCACATCAAGAAAATTATCTTCCAAATGTTTGATTTGAAATTACACTCCTTTGATTAGAACTCTGCTCTTAGCCTTTAATATTTCTCATTAAGTCGCTTGACCTCTAGATGATCATCTAATTATCATCTCTCTTGTCACATTACTTAACTACTTGATGGGAGGTTTCAGATGATGATGAAATATAAGAGAATAGGAAAGTTCATAACCAGAAGAATATTTTGGTGAATATTCATTGTATTAAAAACAATTAAGCAAAAATTTATGAACATGGTTTATGTACAAGGGGTTTTTTTTTGTTTATTTTGGTTAATTAAGCAGTGTTTCTGGGGAAAAAATCTCAAACACATATATTTTAGTATCAGTAGCTTGTTTTGTTCAGATTTCAACAGAACTAAATTTCTGTTGCAGTTCTTGAAAATCTTTTTAAATGAGATTTTAGTTGTGCTCTTAATGAGCATGTTAAGTTTTTTAGTTCTGTTGATTAAAACAAATTAATTTAGGACTTTAGTATTTGGGAAAACTGTCAAATTCTACTCCAGGGATGAAATTAAAATTAATAAAGATATGGTATCTTTTGAAATCTTTGAAGGTTTTTAACCCTTGAGGTTCCTATGTCGTTGTCGTTGTATGTCCTGTGAGTGACTTTTTCCCTTTCTCCTCCTAAAGAAAGTTAGTGCAAGTCTATGAAAATTCAAATACTGTTAAAAAACTTTGGTACATAAATGGTGTAGATTTAGATTACAGTGAACCATATCCCACTGGTCTAGTCACAAAGTCCTTTCTCTGACATCCTTTTCAGGGGACTCTCTGCTTTTGTAACAGCTTCAGACTGAGATGTGGTAATAGAAACTTTGGCATTTTCTATTAGTATGGATAAAGAGATTATTACTATAAAGTGATAGAAAGCTAAACAATGTTATCACTTTCTGAAGATTATATAGTTTATTAAATTTATCTAATCCTTAT
Source organism: Cinclus cinclus (assembly GCF_963662255.1). Classification (NCBI taxonomy): domain Eukaryota; kingdom Metazoa; phylum Chordata; class Aves; order Passeriformes; family Cinclidae; genus Cinclus; species Cinclus cinclus. The sequence goes on from NC_085047.1 coordinate 40,941,567, forward strand.
TAATTCCACACCTAGAGGATTAAAATTGATGGGATGCTTTGAAATAGGCTTTGGATCCAAGATGAATTGAACTATGTCTGCTCAGAACAGGCCCAAGAAACCTCTATGCGGAAGATCCCTTATCTTTCCATTTGTAAATGCACACACCTATCTCATACTTTGGACTATTAACAAATAAATTTTAAAACCAAGGAATTTGCCTAGTAAGAAAAGTCAAATGCAGTGAAATCCACGCTGTGGATGAAATTAGGACTTGCACAGGCATGGCTTTGTAACATAATAACTTACAGCACAAATGCCACACTAACTGTGCCTAATAGAGCTCTATTCCCCATCCTCTTGTTAAAACTGCACCTGTTCATAAGAGATAGCTCTGTCCTAGGGAAGGATTACTCAGCCTCATAATTTTTCTTCATCTTCTTTCTTGTCACTGTCATACTTAATGCTGCAAAGGCTGGAAAAACAAAGGTCTCCAGAGGCTGGTATGGAGATATTTCTGCCTCATGTACAAAAAACACTGTAAGCAGCTTCAGTTTGTCACCTGTCCAAGCAGGGTCACCCTATCTTCTGCTTACATTCAAAGAAGGGTACTAGCACCTTTACAGGGTGATTAAGCCTGGCCAAAATTGTATAATGGAAATGTGTTTTTCTTTTTATTGTCTGTAGAAAACATTGAGGACGAACTATTATTCCCTGTGGTAGCACAGCTCTGTTAATCACAGGATGAAATTCAGTATGTGAACTCAGAAGCAGGCTGTATAGAAAGCATCAGAAACACATCAGAGGCCAGTAGAACTGAATCAATTTACACTAACAGAGATCAAACCAGTGTGTCTGGCATGGTCTGGTGAATGCAGCTGATGAAGGGCAGCCATTATAAGGAGCTCAGTAAAATTGCTCCAGGATTTCCAACAGAAATTTTTTTCATCAGGAAACTACCTTTTGATCAAACACAACTATTTTTCCAGGAGCTAGTCCATCCTGCTGAAATTCTGAGCTAAAACCCAGAAAATGCTCTCGAAATGGAATAAAGTCATTTTTGGGGGAGATTTTTTTGTTGAGTTTTTAGTTGTTTGTTTTTCCCAGAATGAATTTTCTTTGAAGATGCGCACTTGTGTTTTAAATGTTACCATTTAAGAGCAGAAATAAAATAAAAAAAAATCAAGTTTCTCAGAGCGAAGTCTCCTGAGTGATTTATCAGCTTCTCGCAAACACTTTTTTCCTTTTTCTGGGAAGTACCAAATTACCTTTGTTTCATTAAGAACAAGAATGGATAGAGCTTTCACTGTAACAAGCCTTTCCATGAATAAAAATACGGTATCTTGCACAGCCTTGTTACTGTTTTTCCCGGAAGAGAGGCTGATGCAGGCAAGGACTCTCTCAGGACATATGTGCACAGATGGGAACAAGCAGACTCAATCTGCCTTTGCTTCATGGCCATATTGGCACAGGGCTGCTTCCCTCAAGATAACCTTTGGGATCAGGACAGTGGAGCTATAAGCTGCTGAGAGTAATCTTGGGAGCTCCCAGCTTGTGCTGCTGCATTTGTATAGGCAGACCAAATCCCACATCCCAGGTTTCCAGGCAGATGTGTCATAGATGAAATGAGCAATGAGATTTGGGGTTGAGGTGAGGCGAGATGGCAACAGGGCATGGGAAGGAGGAAAAGCAAATTTATACCATTTTTATATTACTTTACAGTGCCTGGAAAGGTTAAGATTGCCCATGGGAGGAAGCAGAGCTTGGTTTGGTTGCTGGGTTTGGAGTCTGCTTGTCTGTTTTTGTTATTTTTCCTTTGACAGAAGAGTTGGGATCTAATAGTAATTTTGTGAGAAGGAGAAAAACATCTAAGTGGTTTATGGGGGAGTTACTGGAGGTACCTGAAGGGACACTTTGCACTGCACGGTTCCCAGCTGACAAGTATGACCGGTTATTCTCCTGTGGCTAGATGGGGATGATCTTTATGGATCAGCATCACTTATAGCCAGTTGCTACAAAGCCCTGTAGTGGTTAATTTCTCAGGATTTGCTAAATGCTAGCAGTCATCTCTCTGCTGTAATAGACATGGCATGGGAAAAAGCAGACATAATCCCCACTGCAAAGAGTTTAGTATCTAAATAATCTGCTGCAGTTTATCAGGCTCTGAGTGTGATAGTAACACAATCATCAGCAGCTGAGTAGCTCAGAGATGGTTATCAGCAGATGTTCGTCCTCAGCCTTGTGGGATTGAACACTAAATGATTAATAATTCTCATTTTAAAGTAAAACACATTAACTGAGAATTCAGGATTTGCTTAGCTTTTGCTGAGCATTAGTGTAATTCAGATAAAAATAAATAAATAAAGTTACAGTGCTGCAAGCAAAGGTTAGCTATGATTCTATTCCCTGCTTACTGAAGATAAAGGATATTCTTAAGAGAAAATTCAGAAAAAATAAGAATGTGAATTTAAATCTAGTTGAACGATGAAAGTGGCCATTAGATTAGACCCAAGTTAAAGGATTATCCTTAAATATTAGATCAAGGCAGATGTCTGGCAGTTGCTCTTAAAAAAGGTATTAAACTCCTGGAAAATTGTTTATTTGATTAAATCAGTGCAAAATGAATATAATCCCTTTTACATTAAAGAAAAGTATTCAGCAATGAACGTCACATGAAATTACCTATGGAATTAGTGAAGGAACAGGAGAACCGATGAAACATTTTTTGGCACAGTAGGAGTAGGGAAACATATTAATCTTTGTGAAAGGACAGATAGAAGGTGGTCTTCTGTCTTATAGTGCATAATTGTCTGAATGATGAAAAATATAACGCATTTGAAAGTGTTGATGGAGCATTAATATAAAGTTAAGGATGTCCTTGTCAGGAAGCACAATCAGTTATTATTTTTCCACCATAGGCCCAGACTAGAGCCATGTGCTCTATCCAATGAAGTTATGAAGCCATCTTGCCTTTTCTTAAAGCTCACACATCACCTCTCTCTCCTTGAAGCTTGGTATCTTGTTCCCAACACCTGTCAGGGTCCACAACTGCTGGCTGGAGCTGATATTACAACATCTGCTTGTGGAAATCCACACAAACATCTCTTCGGTGAGGTATGGCACGAAAAAAACACTGATTATACTTGATTGGAGAAAAGTACACCTGAGACAGCATCATCAAGTCTGGCACCCAGACTTCTGCCTTTTCCTGCTTTTCCCTATCAAGATCATGGTACAACCATGGAGACCCTGGAAAGTTCAACAATGACTAGAAGATTTTGGGGCGTAAGCATAGAAGCTCAGGTATAAGCTTTGCTGTTCATTGGCTGGTGTTGCCAAGAGGATCTCTTTGGCATGTTGAATGGAATTGTCTCCAAAAACATGAATGCTTCTGGGGAGAGGCAGAATCCACTAATGAAATATTGGTCTCTGGGCAACCTGTTACAGTGTTTTATCACCTTCATGTAATGACTGCTCTTTTTTAATCTTTCAGATATCATGACAGTTGAGATAGATTCCTGATGATTAGAAAAAGCAAGCAACATGCCCACCTGGAGGATGGCCAGGTGTCATAGAAGACCTGGGGAACTGCAGGCTGGTCAGCCTTATCTCAGGTACTTGGAAGGTTATGATAACTATACTCATGTGAAGGAGTAGAGGATGACCAGAAGAAATTAGCATGGATTTAGAGGGGTTAAATTTTGCCTGAACAAATGTATTGCCTTCTACATTTGGAGAGGACTGGTGAGCAAGCCGTGATCAGTGGGCTTGACTGTAACATCTATGTAATCTCCATGAGCCTCAACAAACCTACTGTTCTCTGATGTGTTGTCAAACACAGGTTCTTCATTTCAATATTCTGAGTGTACTCCGTGTTTTAAGACTACTTGTGTCCATTTTCTGAAGCAAGAAGGCAGCTGTCCAACCATCTACTACTCAGATATGAGAACTATTTACTTTGATGGCACAGATGTGGTCAAAAATATATGTATATCATCAAAAGCTGATACACAAAGAAGAGCTTACAAACAACATAATGAGACTTTACCAGAAGGACATTCTAGCCTTCAGAAACTCAGTTAGGGACTTCCTGGGTGAGGGTGAGTCCTGGTATTCAGTGTCAGTCAATGGATTCTTTTTTTCCCATGATTTTTTAATCACCTCCTGATAGAGTGGGCATGAGTTTAGTAATGATATATGTATGATACTAGATAATGATATCTGGTAGTGATATAGTGTCCTGGTTTACAATGCAACATACATATTCTATTACCGTCTGAGAAGGGTGATCATCCTTATCTCTGTGGGAAATGTCTTCTGTTGATGGGCCATAACTGATAAGGGTGATCATCCTTATCTCTGTGGGAAGTATCTTCTGTTAATGGGCCATTGAGTCCTACTGTATAACTGAGAAGATTACATCATCCCATTGGGAGATGCTCCAGCCAGGAGGACCAGCCAAGCCTTTCCTACCTAGATAAAAACTGAGGTTTAGAACGCCAAAGGCAGCCTTTTCCCACTGGATTCCAGAGGAAGAACCAGGTTTTTTTTTATCCACATCATCGCTGGACCCTTTGGAGGAAAACTGCACCAGCACCCTGACTGACAGTGTATCAGGTTGTATTCTGACTCTGTCAGTGGTTTTATTTTTATTATTGCATGTATTTTGTTTTTTCTCTTTTTTTTTCCTCTTCCCTATTAAAAATTTTATTACTGACTTGAAGTCTCACTGGTTTTGCTGTTCAAACCAGTACATATAGATTGTATACTTAATTTGCCACTTTGTCCAGAAGTTAAACTCTTGTTTCGTTTTAAGGGACTGTGTCTAGAACAAAATGGATACGACTTTATAAGTGGGATAACTTGTCAGGCATGTCTTGCTTTCCATCTTTCTGTGACAATAAACACTCTTCAGTAGAGCGGTCATAAATTAGTGACAATCTTGAGATTATTTTTCGTAATTCAAACTTTTCAAAACCATGGTCTTGTAAAAACAAATTTATAGGATCCAAACCATGGGATTGCATAACTAAATTATTGTTAAAGCAATTATTAATATTTGCTCATTTACACTTTATTGTCACCAAAGAATAGTTTTTTGTTGTTACTTTTGTTACTTTTGTGAACTCTCAAAAAGCATTTTAGCAAGTTTATCCTGGCTCACAGTTCCAAGTGTTCCACAGTGCTACATAATCTGTTCAGGGGAGTCTCATGGATTTTCCCAGTAGAATATATTTTCTTGGTTTGGATCAAAACAAAACAAAATCATCACTAGAGATTTATCTTCTTGAGGGTAAGAAAACCATCCTTGAGCTTTGTAGTGTAGTTTAGGAATACATAGTTATGATAAAAAACACAATAAAACATATTTTTTCACACATTTTGATTACTTTTATCACAAAGTACCAAGCTTGAGGGTTAATTATATTTTGTAATTCCATTAAAAGCATAATTATTTTTGCATGTCAAAAATCTCATATTTATCATAATGCTGAGCTACCAGCTGAAAATTCTGCCATTAGGAGGCAGAGCACTTTACAGAATAGGCGATGTGCCAGTCCTGATTTACTGATGTGAAGCTGAAGTGGTGAGGACTGAAGTGGTTTGCCTGTGGTAAGTCAACAGACAAGTAGCAGCTGAGGGAATGAAGCAGTGCCAGTAAGGAGCATTCCTCATCAGGTAACAACATCAAGGTGTTTCAGTGGTCATGTATTCTTTATGTTTTATTTTGATCTTATTTCATTTTAGTGGAGGTGTCATTTTTAAGATTTTCTCGCCTTGCAGACTGGGTGGTTGTTTTTTTTTTTTTGGTTTTTTTTGTGTTTGTTTTTTTAATATATATGTAATGTGATTAAAACAAGATTATCCAGGAGCGGACGAAGACCTTGAATCACAGAAGTCTTGGAGAGACTATCTGGGGAGTACTTGAATTTTCAAAACTTACTGAACATTCCTTCTGAATCTGACCATTTTTATCTGGTGTAATTCAAGAAAATTTTTACAAAAGGTTGATCCTGGCTTCATTTTATGATTGGAACTGGTATTTCTAATATATAGACTGTATTTCTTGTTGCAACTTTTCTATCTTCTCCGATTCATCCATTCTGATGATCAGTTCCTTGAAGTCTTGCAGCTCTATTGTTTGTGTCCACAGTAGTATTTTATAGGATTTATGACAAATATGAGGTTTATTGAAATAAATAAAATACCCTGGCATTATATATGACTTTCTTAATTGTATTTTTTTTTTTTTTGTTCTTCCTAAGTTACAACTGTCCCTGTTACCTTTATTTACTTCTTTGCTTCCTTGGTAAATGATTTATTTGAAAATTAATCTCAGACTCGAGTTAAGTTTCAAGGAGTAACATTGTAAAAACACCATAGATAAAAGAAAACCAGACTCCAGAACTTTTCCTAGCAGTCCCTAATCTAGTACACATTCTCATTTTGTTGCTCTCCTGTTTACACCATTAAAAATACACAAAGATGAAATTTCTCTTTAGCTTTGGAAAGATTTTTTTTTAAGTATTACATGATTATTGAATTAACAAGTAGTGCTTTAATAGTCTAAATTTTCAAAGCCTACTATATACTGCCAATAAGCTTAAACTAACTGTTAAACTGAATTTTTCACTTTTATCCAGCTACATAATTGCCATACACTGAAGCCAAGGTTTATTTAATCTCTTAGAATCATAGAATCAGCTCCAACCATTAACCTGGCACTTCCAAGTCCACCACTAAATAATGTTCCCGAGTGAAACATCTACATGTCTTAAAAATGTTCCAGGGATGTTCACCTGTTGACTCAACCACTTCCCTGAGCAATCTATTCCAATGCTTGGCAATCCTCTTGGGGAAGAATTTTCTTCATACCAAGAAACCTGCACAAGTAGACTGAGAAGTTTACACCTGAATTAGTTTTAAAATATTCTTAGATTTAAACACACGTTTTCTTCCTAGAACAGTATCAGAACTCGTAGAAATTGTTAACACAATATGTTTACTGTGCATCAGGGAGGTTAAAAAGCACCGTTTAAGAATAGAAGTTATTAGTGGGGAAAAAATAACCTGGAAAGATTTCAAGCAAATTTGAAACCTTATTGTCTGTGAGTATTTGGAATGTTGCACTATATCTAAGAAAACCTAATTAGTTTGGCTTTATTTAAGAAAAATCAAAGGTTTTTATAATTTATTCTGAACTGTTAGGCAATTAATTTGCAAAGCACTGGATAAAGATTCTGCATGATTTTTTTATTGCTTTTTCCCCATGTATGTGTTCAAAGTGTATTAGTAAGACAGATAACATTTTTCTTCAGAGGCCACTGTGGCCCATCAGCTAAATAATTTATATTTTGAATTGTATAAATATGTTATTGTGTTTTCTGCAGTGAATAATAAAGGATCCAAGTTTTCTCTCCTCTTATTAGCTTTACATAAGCACAAGGAACATCCCTCCTGAGACAAAGGGGAGGGAACACAGAGACTGCTCTTAGTTAAACAATGTACATTTTAACTTCTGCCTCTTTCTCTACTTATTGCAGAAAAAATACAAGAACAGAAGAGAATATTTTCAAGACTATGAAGCCTAGAACTTAAAAGCTAGAAAATTATAGAATTAAGATTGCACAGAGGTTTTATATGCATGAATTTTCCTCCTCACCCACAGGATTTCTGCTTCATCCAAAACCTTCTGTGAACACAAGAATATTAATCTTTTCTCCATCTTGGCTACTGCAGTCATTGCAATGGTACCCATGAACTTCAAAATATGAATTAATTTTTTCCCATACTACCTTCATAGATGCAAATTATTTCTCAGTGTCACACTTGAACAAGGGACTGTTATCTGCTGCATAAAATAAGCAAGCACCAATTTTTCACTAATTTATGTTGAATGATTAGAGGCTCTGAGTTGTTTTCCTATTTTTTTTTCTCCATAATAGAGTACTTAGCTCGACAAAGTGTTCACTATAGTCAAAACCAGGTCCCAACATCTCTCAATCCAGCTGTGAAGGATTAATACCTCTGCAAATCAAATCCTTGATACTTGAGTTTTTAAACACAGAAAATGCAGGGTTTCCCTTAACCAAGTGGCTCTCAGTTTCTTTTTACGTGAAATATCTTTTTTTCCCTTCCTTTTCCTCAAGTCCATTTTGTCAGGCCAAAGACTCCTACTCAGATGTACAACAAGCACAGCATTGATCACAATTCACAACAGACCCTATACCAAACCAGAGATTCTAGGCTGCTTTGTTTTTTTTTTAGCTTGGCCAGAGACAATAACTTTTCCCTTGGAAACAAGGGAATTTTTCTAGCTGGAACTTTCTGCAGAAACACTGAACTTGAGTCAGCCCTTACACATGGAAAAATTCAAAACCCAGGACCAGTGTCTGGAACATTACTTACATTTGACCTGTTGTAAGGATTTATAGAGCAGAGTTGTCGGTGTCTTAAACTCTGTTTTGACCACAGAAGGACTTTGCCATGAAATAAGCACAGAATGGAGCTTATTTGGTGCTAACTCCAGGCCTGGTCTGGCTGGCACATCCTGGTAACTCATCCAGACAAAAATTCCCACTGGCAAACTGTGTGAGGAAGCAACTGCTCATACACATATCACAGTGAAAGAAAAATCACCCCAAGTTAAGGGACAGAGAGCACCTGTGACCACTGATGTCACCCCCTCACCCCCACCCAATATGCCTCTGTTGGACTGTTCTAAACCACTGTGATGGGAGCTTGAGATAAGATAAAGATGGAGCTAGTGACCAAGTGCTTACAAAGCTGGGGGAGAAGAATGCATTACTGATAATGGACACAAAGAATGAAGAATTTATGGGCCACAAGGAAAGCCAACTCAGCAGCTCTGCTGAAATCACCACCACCTCAGTAAAAAGTAATAATTCTGGTAGTGGAAAAGTGCAACCACCAATCACGACCCACTGAATCAAGAAACCCAGGCCTTTTCTAGATTGTTTAGAAAGAGAGAAATTTATTGTTATTAGTCACATATTTTTTAAATGTCATTCTGTTAATTTGCATGCAAATTATTTTTTTTTCCCTGAATACTACTGTGTAACAAGGAGGGAGAAGAGAAGAAGGTTCTGATTCCTTTTTTTTTTTAATCTGTCTGTTCAATAAGCACTTTTCTTTCTCACACAGACTGCAAGCTTGTTTTGTCAGTATACGCTGCTCAGAGACCTTTTAGTTTTCATTGTCAGTGCAGGATTACTGAGGTTACTTCCTATAGGCATTCTGTGTCTCTCAAACACCACCATGGCTGCTGCCAGCCACACTTGTAGCCTCTTAGCAACTACCCATTCCTTGTTGCAAAGAAAAGAGTAATTTTCATTATATCAAGTGATGACCTGTGTTATTGAACTGTAGCTTGAATAATTATGTCAGTTGCTCTTCCATTACCCACTAATGATTTAATCCCACAAGAAGGCCACCAGACTTGTCAGACATGATTTGATCTTAGTGAAGCCATGCTGGCTGTCCTTAACCACTTTATTTTCACTGTGCCTTAGCTTAGTTTTCAGGAGAATCTACTCCATGATCTTGCTGTGCACTAAGACTGATTGGTCTGTAGCTTCCTGAGTCTTCCTTATTTCCCATTTCAAAATGGGGATTATGTCATACAATATATTAAGAACCAGGATCTCACTCTGAATATGTTCTGATGGAATGAAGTACAACTCAATTCCTTCCCTTCTCTTTGCCATTAAAAAGAAAAAAAATTTTCCGCCTGTGGTTAAATCCTTGCCTTGATTAGTAGGCAAGTCTGCATTGGGACTTGCACCTGAAAGTAAGCCAAACACACAGAGGACCACCCCTCTCAGCGTTTTTTATGAAAACGACTATTTTGCTTTGTGGTTTTCTATTTTTTCCAGTTATTATGAAATGAAAAATATTCCACTGCTCATTAATGAGCATGAATTAAAAAAAAAATCAGTTCTATCTGCTTTATCAAAGTCTCTGATTGACAGCTGCAATTATCTTAGAATAGTAGAATAATTTTGTTTGGAGAAGTTCTTTAAGATCATGTAGTCCATTAACCCAGCACTTCCATGTCCACTACAAGTGATTGTTCCTAAGCACCATATCTAAATGTCCTTTACATCTCCAAGAGAGCTGGCAACAAAACCAAATTATGACAGCAATGATTATGTGAAGACACATGTGCATGTAGCATTTCTCGTGGAAAAAGACAAAAAAGGAAGGTGTATGTCCAGTGGAAGCAAGGTCAGGTAGCATGGGAAGAATACAAAGATACTGTTTGCTGCTGTAGGGAGAAAATTGACAGGATTTTTAGGTGTGTTGGCTGAACATAATTCCTGTTTCTGCCACTCTCCTTCTCTGATGCAGAATATATTGATATTCACTTTCAGGACGGACAGCTTCCGAGCAAAATATTCAATGACCAGAAAAAGGGCAGAAAACAAGGATGTTGCCAAATTGGAATTCTAAGATTAACAAAGGAACAATGGAAATTAACAGTGAATCAATGAGCTCCTTGACAAGAGGAACTAAGAGTAGGAAGACACTTGGAAACCCAATGTCAGATTTGGCCAGATGTCATATCAGCCACTACACCTTCACAAGAGATCTGATTCCAATTTCTATATGACTCTTTATTACTCCTACACTGTCTAATTTTGCAGGCCTTTGTTATGTCTTTGCTTGAACATCTATTACCCTTCAAAGAAAAGAAATTAAATTTTTTCTTCTTGTCCTAAGAAAGCATAACATTTCTTCAGAAGTGGAAGTCTGTGGCAGCCTCATTTTAAGTACTAATGGGTAGAATGAAAAAATAACCTTTATTCCATTCTGTAAAAAGGGTTTTTGTAGGATGTACAGGGGTTCATATCAAAGGAAAGGGTCTCCAATGCTCAAGAGACAGGAGAAAATATTCTTAGATTTCTTCTTGCCATCCTTTCTAAAGAATAACAGGACCCTCATACTTCCAGGGCCCTTAACTGTTGAGATTTCACATTTATTCCAATTTTTTCAAGTCAGGTTTATTTCTTTTCTCTTCCATACGACTTTCAGATTTTAGAGAGGAAGTGACTCTGCAGAACTTTACTCCTCCAAAGGGGGCCAAGAGATGACATATGAGTTGTTAATCTCTCCTTTATCTCCTTTATGCACTATTCTTATTTCATATTTTGATTTCAGCAGTCAGACAAAACACTTTCTGTTCGATTTGCACTTTTTCATTTCAAAAGAGAAACTAATTTCTCTCAATACCTTTTTCTATTTTTTTTTTGAGTAAGTTTATACTGAGATTTCAAATTACAGTGACTGCTATTTAAAGGAATCCTTACATGTCCATTGAGAATAAACTAATGACTATAAGTTTGACTATCCTTTACGAAGCAACTTATGTTTGCCTGACAGAAATTCACATGTTGTAAATGTCAATGAAATCCTGAGGACATTATATCACAAAGACATAAATGCCTTCTAGTTCACAAAATGAAGGCTTTAAGTGGTCTGCAGAGCCATTCAAAGTCCCCTTTATGTGATGGAAAAATCTCATTTTTTGTGAATGCTTATGTGTAGCAGTTGCTCTGGGTTGAACATTTGAATTATTTGTCAAAACAAAATTGAATACAGTGGTAGTTCAATAATAAAAAAATGTTTGCCTTTACCACACTTAGAACATGTCTTCCTAGCTCTGGAGACCTAAAACTAAAAATCACAAGGATAAAAGTATGTCCATTCATTTTATTTTTTTTTTTTTAGTTACAATTATTTAATTACATTTTGGTTACAATAATTATTATCACAAGCTGTATCTGTGGAGATATTTTTCAGTGACTAATATTTTCTTAGGAAGATGACTGAGCAAGAATATATTGTAGGAAAGAACAGATGAGGTTTTTTCCCACCAGCTTCTTACACAGAGACCATGGTCACTGGACATAGTTTTCTGCCATGTCAAAGATATACGAAAGGTCACATATGTAAATTTACCCTGTCACTTTGGGATACTTGTTCTATTCCTTCATCTAATCCTTAGGAGTTTGGTTCCATAATTTTCTTAAAGCTAAAAGTTTTTTAGTGTACAACCAAATTAGACATTAAAAAATTGTCCTTTAAAATACATTCTTCTCTTCTGGAGGCTTTTTTTCTGTTGTTGTTAGTCTGGTATTTTGTAGACAACACTTTTGGCTCCACTAAACCAGTCAGTTTGCTCCATTACCTGGTTATTGCAGGTTCATTTGTGACAAAGCCACTCTCCTTCTCTCCTGTGCCCTCTGTACTTTGTCCTTGTTTTGTATTTCAAACTGATTTTATAGAAGGAGTCCTTGGGCTTAGTATCTTGTTTTTCTTTCTGCTCCTTTTGCAAAATGTCGTTGACATTGTAATCTCAAGTTCTCAAGGTAATCCATTGCTTTTATCCATTGTGTTTATCTCCATCTTCGCTATTGATAATGCCTCTCAAATGTTCTTCAATGACAATATTCATTAACATAGTCCTACTTTTGGTGGCAAAGATCATTAACAAAAGTACTCATTAGGTGGCTAAATAATTTCTGCACTGGTACTCCTTCTTTAGTGTTCACTCCTGCTGTGAAACACTGTTGTTGTAAAACCTTCTTCATTTTTTTGTGTCTTCTTTCATTTCATACATTCATGGCCATTAGGAATTTTTCATGTGACATTTCTCAAGGATTTTGCTGCAGCCTAAAGTATCTTCAGCATACTGCACATCTTTTTTTTCCCCCAAATCAGTTACCTTATCAAAGGTATGCCATATGAAATTACAACATGTACAAACTTCAAAACTATAGTAAAAATGGATGTGTACCACAGAAAGCGAAATAAGTACAACATGAATATCTTTTTTTTTTGTGACACTAAGTTATTAGGTTGTATATTTTCTGAAAATAGCTTGCTGTGGTGCCCAGTATTATATTTACTAGGCTATTACACCTCCCGCAAAAATAGAAATCTTTATGTTTGCACTTGTTTACAGAAAATTAACCCGTTTTCACTAAGCACAGCTGCCAGAATGCTGGGACATCAGGGGAAATACTTCTCACTGCCAATAAGCTCTGAGAAGTATTTTAAAGCAAAGCTTCAATTACATTTATCATTTCTGAGTGTTTAGTCTGAAAGCATTTAGTTTTCATGTTGCAGCATGAACACAATGCAGTTATCATGCCGAGACTTTTACCTTTTAGGAAAAGCAAGCGGGAGAAAATTTAAGTCTAACAAGCATACTCTGTGTAAGTAAATGAACTAGAAATATGCTGATATTGGAGATACGTTATTACTCAGTAGTCTAAATTAACTTTGTATTTTATCAGAGAAAAACCAAGAAATGTTATTTTTGTTAAGCTGAAACATTTGGTCTATAAATTATAATTAGGTGAGTAAGCTTCCAGAAAATAAAGTTGTAGTAATGAGAGCACAGAGCTAAGTGTACTGTTGCACTAGGTATAAATGAACATTTTGTGGCTGCAAGCATCAGATGCCCCGTGTTAAGTCTGAGCTAGGAAATGTGTAGAGAATATAAACAGATCGCCTAGTGTGCTGTGCTGGACCTGCAACTACGTGTAATAATTTTTGAATAACTGGCCTGAGCTAATTTGTGGTGGATTTGTCCCATATCTATTGTAGAAGTGGGAGGTGTTAGCAGATGAGGCACATTCAAAGAGAAGAGAGAATAATGCCAGTGGTGCTGGCAGTAAAAGGAGCACAGTGTCAAACCCTGGAAACAGGTTCATTTGAGCATATACTGGGCACCAAGATGATAATGTGTAAACAGGTAATCCTGCTTGTCCTGAGAAACTGTCAGGTATAAAGGAATGATTGATGGGAGAGCACATCAAAACAGTAAGTATGTAATGGAGCTGAAAAGCTGCAACTGTGCCAGTGAGTAGATGACATTCTTGTTGGAGGTGATTTAAAGGGTGTGAGGGTGTTAACGTCCAAACCATCTTGAGCACTTTACTGTTCAGTTTGTGCATTTCAACAGAGGACTGAGCTTGCTTATACGTAGGACCTGAAGACAACACGCGTAGATGCGCAGTGTCCTAGAGATGGTCCCCTGGCTTCTGCAGGAGGGAGGCATGACTTTGTCTTTATTGCATTGTAGGCATTGGATATAACTCTTGTTTACATTCTGTGTCATGAAAAGTTTGCATTGATGATGCTTCTGTGGCAAATCTTGCCGCAGAACTTGCCACAAATCTACACTGTTTGCTCTGGAGGAGACCTGAGCCCCTTCTTTCCCTTTAATATGCTTTGTATTTATTTGTGTTGGACAAAACTTTCCTTTTTATTTTCCTTTCCAAATTGTCATTCTGCCTAACTAAATGAAATGAATGAGTTTTGTTCTTGGGCAATATATATTTTTTTGCAAGTACACAGTTTTAATCACATAAGTAATTCTCAAGTCTCTGTCCAGATCAACCTGTAAGCCTTCTTTACACACACGATTTTAAGCCTACCTAGCAGAGGAATAAATCTGTTCTTGACTGCTGTTGTAAGTGAGTGTGTCTGGCCAGCATGAACCTATTGTAAAGATAGTGTGTACAGTCCTTGATGTGTGATAGTTCAGGTGTGAGAAGTCTACCACCCAGCAGGAAAGAGCTCTTTGCCTGTGTGCCACTTTGATAGTTGGGCTGTAGTCATAAAAGTATACTCATGGCAAAGTCTCTTGTGAGGCAGTCCTGAAGGGAAAAGAATTGCTGGACGGATGGACTTTTTTCAACAAGGAAATTCTAAAGGCTCAGGAGAAGGCCATCCCCATTGCCAAAAGATGTGCTGAAAGAGAAGATCAGCCTGGATGAACAGACAACTTTGGCTTGAACTCAGGAAAGAAAGGGAAGTGTATAACTTTTCAAAGAAGGGGCAAGTGGCTCAGAAGACATTTTGATTGGTATTGTGAGGTTATGAAGGGAGATAATTAGAGGAAAGCCCAGCTAGAACTTAATCTGTCTTCTGCTGAAGATGACAATAAAAAATACTTCGATAAACATACTAGCAACAGGAAGAGGGCTAAGGACAATCTCCATATTTTATAATGTGGAGGGAAAAAATGTGGAATAGTAAAAAAGGATGAGGAAAAGAATAAGGTACTTAATGGCTTATTTGGTTCAGTCTTTAATAATCAGATTTCTTGTTCTCCAAGTATCCAGCAACTTGAGATGGAATACAGGGAAGGTAAGCAGAATGAAACCGCCATAATCCAAAGGGAAATGATCAGCAACCCAGGTACACCACACACACAGAGACAAGTCTGTGGAGCCAGATGGGATCCATCCAAGGCTACTGAATTAGCTGGTGGAAGAGATTGCCAAGACACTCTGTATCATTTACATGCAGCCACAGTTCACTGGTGTGGTACCACATGACTGGAGGTTGGAAATAGGACACCCATCTACAAGAAGGGCTGGAAGGAGGACCTGGGGAACTTCAGGCCTGTCAGCCTGACCTTGGTTCTAGGGAAAGTAATGGAATAGAAACTTTTCAGTGCCATCATGAAGCAGGTACAGGATAATCTGGGCTGGGTGGATGGGTCTAGAGAGAGGTGGTGAATGGTGCCAGATCCAGGTGGTGACCAGTCACAAGTGGGGTATGGTTCCCAAGTGGTTCTTCAGGGCTCAGTATCTGGGCCAGTTCTATTTAATATCTTTATCAATAATCTGGATGAGGGAATCAAGAGCACCCTCAATTTTCAGATGCTAACAAATTGGGCAGTAATGTCAATCTGCTGGAGGGTAGGAAGGCTCTACAGAAGGATCTGGGCAGGCTTTAGGTCTCAGGGCACCTCTCTGTTTTAATTTTGTCAGTTTTTATGAGTCTGTTCTCTAGCTATTGTCTCACAAACAGAAAGCCTCAACACCCTCCCTGACTACCCTTATCACTATTAAAGAAGTCTCTTCCACACATAAATTCAAGACACTGATTCGCATTCTTCCCAGGTGGGCTTAGTATTTTGGTCCTTTCAATTTCCTTGCAAATGAGTTTGACACTTCCATGAGAAACTGCTTCTTGTTCAAACCTACAGTGACCTTGTATAGAGTTGACTTCTGGGCTGGGAACTTAAAAGTTAGCTTGTCATGGACAATTAAAGCAAAGTCAATATCCTCTCAGAAAGTCTCTAGGAAAGCTTCACTGTGAAATGTACCTATTGCCTTTAGCTCAGTTATTTAACAAGCTATTAGTAGTTTAGTCAAGCAGAGGAAACAACTGAACTGTTTAAATAACATTAGCAGTTTCACTGCAAAGGGATGAAGTTCAGGAGACAAAGATTGAATCTGTCTCCTTAAGAACAAATCGGTTGTGGAAGGCAGGAAAAAGGAGAGAGTTTAAGCAGTAGTGAACCCCTGGTCAGAATCTAAGTAGTAGTGGAAGTATAAAATTCAGCATGCTTCCTTTATTTTCTTCTACAAAATCCAGTTGCATCTGTGGAATGTGAAAAAAGAAAAAGCACAAAGATCCTTACTATGTAGGCTAATAAACATCTTTAACTTGTCTGCTGAATGCTGGAAAGAAATGCCTAATAGACTTAATCTCAGCATCAATAAAATATTAAATACATATTTTTTATTCCTTTTTGATATACAATTTCAACAAGCCTTTGGAATCTTCGTGGCCATTTTTTCCTGTTTTATTTATTAACTTTTTCAAATTAAAACTTTTTTATTGCTTGATTTTCCTGACATCTGGATTGAGTGACAGGCACTTTCTGAATGGTAATCTCAAAGTTAGGTTATTGGAAGCTTCTTTAATCACTCTCCAGTCTATAGTGAGTCTCCTAGAAAGGTGAAGGTAACAAGACTGCACAGACTTGTTTAGGAGCTGGTAGTGCAAGTCACTAAGCATATGTGCTTTCCAGGGCCTCTACTAGGTAAAAAAAAAAAATTCTTGGCTTGAGCTGTGACAGTGGAAGCAATGCCGGAGTCCTGAGGGTTAGGGACAGGTTTGTAGAGGTTTGTACTCAGCACTCTCTCTCTCTGTAAAGATGTCACTTATTCCTCAAGGACCTGATAGAGCTTTAGCTCAGGGGTGGAAGCTTGCTCTATGGACCAGAGGTAACTCCTGCTTCTCATGGTCTACTAAAGTTAATTTTGCAACTGACAGCAAAGTGCTGAGTTAGGTCCCCATTCAGTCTGTCTCAGCTTTCTCTTCTCAGATTCATGTTAGAGACAAGTGGCTTTGTTCAGGGACTAAATTAAAAGAAACTGTGGATTGAAGTGATCCTAAATTATTCTCCCCTGATTTCACATGAACTCATATTCTACCCATCTGTGCAATGCAATCTTTTGTCTTCTAGCCAGTGCCACTGAAGAGCAGATAAGTGTTTTGGATTGCTGCCTCAAGATATGTCAGTCAGATGAGGCCAATCTAGTTCTTTTGTACTTACTTGTGAGGCATATAAGTAATTTTTGTGTCCTGCTTATGTGTAAACAGTTTGCACATTGAGATACATATTTGCATATGTTAACCTGGTAATTTCACTAGTTTATATAATTTAAAAATATATGTCTTTGACGATGCATTTCTCTTTGGCACCAGGCAAATTGTAGAAAATTAAGACAGAGAACTAAAATACATCTGGGCTTTGGATGTCTTCCTTGGTTCATGCAAAGAGCTTTGAAATCTTTTCTGACAGTAACTTTTAGATTGAAAGGTGTCATATGTAATATTTTAACTTGTCGGGTAATTTGAAATTTGGATAAAATCCGGTTTTATTAAATCTGGATAAGCCCACATTGTAATCTCCTCATTGACTATACACACTTCAGACTTGCATTGAGATCAGAGTCTGGGCAGCAGTGCATCAAAGAAATAGCAAGGTATGTAATTTACAGATTTACAGTTTTTATTTTCTGCTTTCAGATGTTTGACCAAAAGGAGCAATAGTTTATCTGATCATTTTCTGAATACTTTCATGTTTATTTTACATTCCTAAGCTCCTAACATCCCCAAATTTCATTTTTCTAAATTGTGTTTTCAGTTCAACATGAAAAGACAGACCACCAGGTGATCCCTTTTTTCATCAATTAATCATTTGTTCAAATCATTAAGAAATCTGAAAAAAGTATGCCTATTGGCTTTTTTAAAGATTTGTTTTCTGGTCACTGTTTTTATCATGATTTTTTTTTTTTTCTTGCTAAAGGCTTGTTTAGTGTCCAGCATTTTCTTCTAAGACAGTACTGTGCTGTAAAAAGCTTGCAGCTGATGAGATTGAAATAATTTTTGGTCTCAGAGGAAGAATTCAGGAGCTACTGACAAGTAGTTCCTTTGGTATCTCCTGTTGTTTTACATTTTTTCCAAAAGTCAGATATGATAATATTATACAGAATTCTCACATAATTTTCATTATTTTTATTTCCATATTTAAATTCATCTCCAAAATTCATGTTACTTCTTTGCTGAAAAAATCAGAGGAAACAGCAAAATTTTCTTACCTATAAGTGTCTTCTGGGGTAAGAAGAAATGCCTCCTAAAATATTAAAATATTTTTCCAGATTAAAGGTGTTCAAGCCATAAATTCTTCCTTCTTAATTTACAGCCTTTCTATATGTCGAGCTCTAAGCCTGGCTGTTTTAAAGAGGTTATTTTAATTAGCCTAACTCAAGTTGTCTTTCTCTCTGTTTTCAATGGTCTTTTTTTAGTCCACACATTTTATCAACATTTATTTGTGATTTACTTCTGCATATTTGATAAAAGATTTTAACAACTCCCTAAGTCTGATTGTTACAATATTGCTGCAGATACGTGATCTGTAGATGACAATCTCCCAGCTTTTGGGAACCCTCAGTCTGCTATTGCTGCCTTCCATTTTTAGTGAATTTATATTACTAATATGACATTTTTAATCCTAAAGTAATAATTCTAAAAAAATAATCAGTTATTAAGCTCTGAGAAAAGTCTCTGCACTTAGTTATTACCAAAAGCCAGTACTACCATCGAGGAATTAGTTTCTATAGTTGTCATATTGAAACAATGGTTTTTATGTCTGAGCTCTGGACACAGAACTCAGACAAAATTCTTCCTTCTCTGAACACAGAATAAAAGAATATAATTTCAACCAGTGGCACAGTGGTGCATCTGCACATGTAGAACACAATTCTTTCACTGCCCTATATACTAAGCTGGTGCATGATTTCTTATCTACCTCAGTAACTAAATAGAATTTTGCGGTATTTTCAATACATACTGTCTGACCTTGAAACTCTCTACCTAAATAAGAAGACTTCAGTAGGAGGTACAGTTAATCAGTTGGAGCCCAGTGCAACTATTCTAGTTTTCTAAGACCAGTTTTGACATTGTTTTGCTAAGAGAATCCCATCTTCACTGGTCAACAGTGAAACAGCTTTTACATCCATCCATCCATCCATCCATCCATCCATCCATCCATCCATCCATCTATCTATCTATCTATCTATCTATCTATCTATCTATCTATCTATCTATCCAATATATAATAATGAAGAATCAATCAACATTACAAAATACCTTGGGAGCCTCAGAAAAAAGACACAAAAATTAGGTGCAAAATATTATCTAAATAATAATAGATAATATTTATCTAAATAATAAAAATATTATATATCTAACTCCCTCAAGGAATTATGTCCAACAGCACTTTCTGAATTACAGTCTAAAGTACGCCTATTGAAGTATGTTAATTGCAGAGTAAATATTTAAAAACAAATTTCATCACATATAACTACAAAAATCAGGAAAAATGTCCATGTATGGAAATCTGCCTCTTTAGAGACATGAGAAATTGAATGTGTCATAGTCAATATATGTTAATTTTATTTCCTATAGAGATAGCTGTAGTCTTTTAGATGCTGTGGTGATGGAAACAAAGTAGCTAAACTGACATCTATTTCTTTTTTTTCAATTTGTTGAATTTCTTGCTTCAAAATGTTTTGTAAAGCTAAGAGAAGTGTTCTTATACAGAAGGTAAAATATGAAGAAAAGCTGTTTTTAAATTTGTTGGTTTTTTTTCCTTTTCTCCTTTTCCTTTCTACAGTGTGATTTTTCTTACAGGATTTTTTGGAAAACAGCTGTAGTTTGGACAGGCCTTGTGTTCAACATGAAGAAAAGCATTTTAATGGTATATTCAAGATCAGTCAAGTTTCTTCCATATGAATAAAAAAAAAGCTGAAAAATATATGAGCTGAATTGGAAAGCAAAATGTGAAATTCTTTTTCCTATTCTTACACACAGTATTAATGACATTACTCAGTTACTGATACTGATAAGACAGGCCTGCCAAAACTTTCTTGTGCATTTCTATTATTGTTCTACAATTACTACATGCAAATGTCTTCTGCTAAACAATAGCAAGTTAAAAAGTTCAAAAGGAATTGGACAGAGTTAGGAAGATTAAAATTAAAATTTTAAATAAAAATTAAGATTAAAATTTTTGTGTAAGGGGTTGACTTTGGATGGACGCCAGGTGCCCACTGAGCCTCTCTGTCACTTCTTTCCTCAGAGGGAAAAGGAGAGAGAAAACAAGATGGAAAAAACCTCATTGGAAATGATAAGGCACTTTAATAAAGGAGAAGCAAAGGTTCAAGATGTGAAAGCAAACAAAACCAAAAGATTTTATTCTGTACTTCCCATCAACAGGCCATGTCTTTGTCACTTGCCAGGAAGCAGGGTTTCGGCATGCACAGTGGTTGTTTTGGAAGACAAACACCATCATAAAAATTGCCCTGCCCACACCCCTGTTTCCCACACCTGCCTCCTCCTTTCTCCTTATTGCTGGGCAGACGGCTCATGGTGTGGAATATTGACTTTGGTCAGTCAGGGTCAGCTCTCCTGTCTGTGCCCACCCCCACAAGACTCTACCCACACTCAGCCTGCTAGTGAGAGGGGGTGTTGGAGAGAGAGCACAGATGCTGTGCTGGAGCCTGATTGTCCTGACCTTGTGATCTCCAGGATCTTCAAAGGAGCTCAAAAATAAAGTAGTGGTACTGTAAAGAGAGGAATCCAAATGAGGTGAATTTTGTAGGGAGAGAGGTTATCTTTAACTGCAGCCACTGAAAGTGCCAGTGATCCGGTTTCTAAAGTGAAGGGGCCAAACTGTTTAACCCAATAGATTTTTTGAGATTTTTGCTCATTTTCCAGTCCGAAATCTTTATCTGATTTTTATTAACATTTGTTTTTGTGAAACATGTCTATTAAATGTCTGTGATGAGGGACCTTTAGCATGCTCAAGTGGTTATTCAATTACTTTCTAAATGGTCTGTGAGATCTTTCTGTGAAGCAAGAACTTGAATTTACTTTGTATGAAAGAATCACAGAATAAAATTTAAAAAAATATCTGTTAAGTGTGAACCAGAAGATGGCTTCAGATTTGCACCCTATCTACTAACTGTGGTTTTTAAGGGTGTCACCCAGTTTGGGGGCTTCTCATGGGAAGCAGTATCTATTTTCTGTTTGCCAAGAATCTTGGAGTCTGTCAGAATACTGGAGGTCTAGCTACCTTCCTCAGTGTTTCTCAATCTCACAATAATTTCCAATAAACTAGAAATGCCATTGCAAATATCAGCTACAGATCACCTTTTCTTACTGTCAGAATTACTTAGTGAAGAATATCTTCCCATCTTATTGATACTAGTACCTTCCTACTACTTTAGCCTTATTACAGATTGATAAAGATCCACCCCATCACATTTAAATCCGGTTATCCAAAAAAAGCTCTTTTCTGTACCTTTTTACCATATCATTTTGCTCTCTATAACATAAAAGTATAAAACTGAGTCTTGAGAATATGACAGTGCAGTTCACTTTGTAAGTGGTCTCAGGCTAATCAGATAAATGTGTATACTTTCAGGTGCATCTCAAAACAGATTTTAGTCTCAGCAATTACAAAAAAAGAATTCTCCTAATTTTTACTATTTTTTTTTTTAGATGAAATGAGATTTTTGCTCAGGAGAAAAAGTTTAGAATGGAATTGAGCTTTTCCCTGCTTTAAGTAACCAGTGATGATTCCAGACTTCTGAAAAGGTCCCAGAGATTGCCGGCAAGCTGGAAATGCTATTACTAAAACAAGTGGTGAAACATGTTTTCATCAAAGCACCACTATCCTTATAAAAGGACCCTTTTTTAATCTCAGTGATGGCATATTGTTTATAGGTTGAGTAAGAAATGAGAAGAAGAAAAAATATCAAAATATCTCCTGAAGTGCTTTTTTCTTTTCTCAGAAAAAGTTAAATAGGACTTATGCTTTTTTTTTGGTTGGTTTTCTTTTTTTTTTTTTTTTTTTCTCCTAAGAACAAGGCACTGAGCCTCATACAGGGGAGATATTTCTGAATAACTATGGGGAGGATTCCATTTTAAGAAAGGGATAAATTGCAAGGATCATTGTTGCCACTTCTGGCTTTGTTTTGCTGTTTCCCTCAAAGATGAATTTTGGCTTCAAAGATGAATGTACAGGACAGTGAGTAGTTTTATTGGCTTGGGATGGGAGAAAAAGATATTAATTTGTGATCTGCACCAAGCTCTTAGGTAATTTTCCCCTGCTGACATGTATTTTTCCTTTTATTCTACAAGTACTCACATTTGCATTCTGGCTGATTGGCTGAAATATAACCAAAGTTTGAGTGTGTAATCAGCTCTATTCAGACAGATCTTGCTACCTGTGCATTGCTTGTTTCCTTCTATCTTCTTTGTATGTGTCTTGTTTCTTAATATCCTTTGCAGTATACATGCCCAGTAGTGCTCAGGCTTGATTTAAATGTACAATGCATTTGTGCACAGAGGAGCAATCACAGCAAGTTTATACACAACCCATCATTAATCTGTTCTGCAGTGCATTCCCATGTTAGTGTGGAGACACAATGACTTTCCAGAATCACACAAAATTTGCTGCTTTTACAAGGGCTTAGCACAAGTTTTCTCCTCTGTGATATGTGACTAATATTCACTTAACATCAGGAGGCTGAAGCTCTGAAGCTCAACTCATTAACATTTGTAAAATATATCAAAAACTTGGAGTGAAATACGTTATCTGCAGAAAAAAATATGGTAATATTTATACACATATATAAAAAATATAAAAAACCCCCAAACCAACTGAATTATTCTTTTTCTTTAGGAATGGTGCTTCCCCTATTTCTGTATGTCTGCCATTCTCACATTTTCTGAATATTTTTTTTATCTATGACACCTCACATTCATTTTCTTGTCTCACTTTCTAGAGTCAAGCTCAGAATGTTTTCTTCAAGTCGCCTTTCCTCAATAAAACTCAACTGAAATGGGAAGTGGCTGTAGCTTTAAGCTCACAGCAGCTATTAGGAGAATCATTAATTTTGTTTGGTAACTGTTCTATCATTCCCCTCCTCAGAAAACAAATGCCCCTATCATATTTTTCTGCAAGCCTTGAGTCAATCTGAGAAACCTTTATCCTGATTAAAATCTTCCAAATTCCCTTGTCTACTGGAAATGGTGGAATTCCTCGTGTAACAATGCTACTTATAATTCCTTATATGTTAAGATCTCATAATCTGCATTCTTATTTTGCTTTGCTCCTTTAGATGCTTGTGTACATTACGACTAATGTCAAGTTGCTAGCAGGCTGTCACCCACATAAATTTCCTGTTATATCCTAAACTTCTCCATAAATTATGGGATTTTTTTAGACAAAAGGATGTGATAATCTTGTGAACCTTGAGGGGCATTATCCAAGAGATATGTAACAGAGAGGAAACTATATTTTCATGAAAATCCTGAATATGAGGAAAAACATTTTTAGTGTGTGGGGGACCACACATTGAAACACGTTGCCCAGATAAGCTGTGAAATCTCCCTCTGGAGATATTCAAGAACCATCTGAATGCAAAGCTGCGTAATATGTTCAAGGATGACCTTGCTTGAGTAGAGAGACTATACCAAATAACCTGGTATGGTCCTTTCCAACCTTACCCATTCTGCATTTCCATGATTCTATGAATCTCTGGTCATACTTTCTTGATAGGAGACAGTAGTACTCTTGCCCGAAGATTTACAGTCCAATTTGCATAAACATTAATTAATTATTTTAAATAGTATTAGCTATTTCAGAATGTTTAACTACAGCTTTGTACTCGTCGCAATTTTTCACAAGACTTGATTTTTGCAGTTTAGAAGTCCATTTGTTGAACTGGTTGCTGCAGTCTTGATCCATTAGGAGTGGTGGTAGCAATGAAACACAAAGTTCAGTGGGTAAATACATGCTCAGCCTAGGTGAGAATGTTCAGGTACCTCTCTGGGTATGGGGAGTTCTACACTGTTGCACCTTCTAAGATGCAACAGCTGTCTCTCATGTCAGAGCAGCTAAGCTGGTTATGCCCCATTGGAAGGGATAAATACCTTCAGGCCTATGTGAGCATGTGTGAACATTCCAATATCTCCCCCAAGGCAAGTTTTCACACCTGAGCCCAGCCTGTAGGGAAGGACTTTGGCATGATAATAAGCATTATGCCTCCTCGAAGGATTTCCTTCTTGCTGCTTCTGCAAACGGTTGATTGTGTTGAGTCATTAGACATTAATAATCCAGTGCCTCACTGCAAGAGAAGAACTAGCCATAACAAACTGTATGAACTCTGGGAGATTAGCATAATGACTATTTGAAGATGGAATTTCAGACCATGTCTTAAAAGACTTCTGAAGTTACATACATACATTATTATCTTTCTCAGGACACAGAATTCTTATGCAGCCTTTTATCAAGTCTTAGCCTTTCCCTAATGATTAACTTTCACTAAAAATTAAGAAGAAAGATAAAATGGCAAAATAAGGTTAAAATATTTTTTTTTGTTCAAATCCTAGTAAGTAGTCAGGCATTTCAGAATAGATATATTACCGAATGTAAATATGTCTGTATTTTTTAAGCTTTATCATTGCGTATTTCTTGAAGAAATCGTATTTATATGACAGAATTTTCCACCATTCCTCTTGAAATTTATCCTTTAATAAAATAAATTAGGTCAGAATGTTCAAAACATTGAGAACCTAACTTTTCTAACTTTGAGAAAAGCCGCTGAAAATCTCTGACTTCTCCATCATCGTCTTCTTTAAGAACCTTGAAATTGCAAGTCTGCAATTCTCATTAACAGACACTTTACCTAATGGCTGCCATGCCGAATTTAAGTCTCTAAACTTTAGCAACAGTTCTAAATTAGTTTTCTAGGTTTGTTTTTTTTTTTTTTGGTTTGTTTGTTTTAGTTTTTTTTTGTTGTTTTTGTTTTGTTTTTGTTTTGTTTTGTTTTGTTTTGTTTTGTTTTCTTGTTATAAATGAACCTCCTTCAATGGGTCAGGTCCCTTCCAGAAATGTCAATTTCTCTCAGTTCATCTATAGCAAGATGTTTAACAGAAGCAGCTGATTTAGGTATGCAGGATGTTTTCCTTTGCATATTACAGTATTATCTAAGTTGAAAGGTCTGGGACTTTTATGGTTAAACCATAAACTCTTGTATGTAAATATAATTTCAGATGCAAAGTTTAAATGCATTTTTTATGATATTTAGTCTTGACAATATTTCTCAAATTGTACTGCAAAGCAAAAATTATTTAAAAATGAAACATTTGATTTATTTAATATTAACTAATTAACTAATATTCCCTTTCATTATATAATTAAGAACTGCTATAAGGGACATAAGTTCAAGAAAACAATGGTCACCTCACAGGAAAAATAGGAAACACCTATAAAATATTTATAATTAAATACTCTGTCTATCTTATAGAATCAAGAGTAAATAAAGGAGGGAATCTTGGATAACAGTTCAATGCCTTTTCCTGTCATTGACTGAGGGGAGATCTCATTGCCATTTTCAACATCCTTATGAGGGGAAGTGGAAGAACAGACACTTGATCACTCAGTGGCTGGACTCGAGGAAACAGCAGGAAGTTGTGTCAGGGGAGGTTTAGGATGGGTATGAAGAGTTTGTCACTCAGAGGGTGGTTGAGCACTGGAACAAGCTGCCCAAGGAAGTGGTCACAGATCAAAGCCTGAGAGAGTTTGGACAATGCTTACATGGTGTGACTCTTGGAGTGGTTCTGTGTAGGGCCAGGAGTTCAACCTGATGATCCTGATGGGTCCCTTCCAACTAAGTATATCTTATAAATTCTGTGATTCTATGATTTTACTTATTTTATTTTTTTTAATCAAACTTGAGATATGCTCTCAGAAATAACTCCTGACTTATTTGTTGGTGTGATTTTCCAATTCATTGACCATTCAAATATTTTATTTAAAAATTAACCTGAAAAACAGACCTTTTATTTCCTTCAAAAAGAAATGTAATACATAATTTTATTCTGATTTCACTGTTTCATTGGGGTTAAATTACTTTAGCTTTTTCTGTACACCTTCAGGACTGTCTCCTGTATTCCCTGTGTCTCAAACATTTGGTCTGAGTAGCAAATTGGAAATTACATGCAGTCTCAAAATGAAATATAAACTCACCAATAATTCTTGCCACCAGGAGAGAAAAGAAAATAGAAACATCACTCTTGTCTACATTCCATACCATATGAGATCATGGTCAGCATAGAAATCTGGGGGAAGAAGGAGGTGGGGAGGGGGCATCCAGAGTGATGGCATTTAGCTTCCCAATTCACCATTAAATGGGATGAAACCCTGCTCTCCTGGGCATGCCTGAACACCTGCCTGCTCCTGGCAAGTGATGAATGAACTCCTTGTTTGGTTTACTTGGATGAATAACATTTGCTTTAGTTATTAAACTGCCTTTATCGTGATCTATGAATTTTCTCCCATTTCCCCTTCCGATTCTCTCCCCCATCCCACCATATTTCACCATCATGCCACTGGCTGTGTGGGGCTTAGCTGCTGCTGGGATTAAACCATGGCAGTACCCTAGAGCATCTCCATCTACTAGACACAACTGGGCAACCATATCTTCTTGAAAGTGACTGAGGTCACTCCATGTCATTTTTTGATCATCTTAATTGTAGAAGAGCAAAGACATTTGGTGTACGTGTTGGAGTCTACATACATATATTCGTACATACATAGGTAGTATCCCCATCTAGAACTGATTCACACATAAACTTTCCACAGAACAATGGATCCTACAAATTATGGACTGCAACAACTGCCCTAACTCACCTAATATCTGTTACAACTGTTCAAAAAGTCACCTTCCTTGTATTTCTTTTCATCTGAGTAGGTTAAACATTCTCATACAACATAATAGCAAAAAAGGTCTTCTGAGGACATTGGTAGAGAGTGTGTGGAATCACAAAAAAAATTATTTCACCGCTACCATGACAATGTCCAACTGAACATGACCAGAGCACTGTTGTACTTATGAATTTGTAGTTTCTTCACAAACCTGAAATGCTCTTTAATTTTCAGTGAAAGGTTTTTACTCTGTTAGGCAGACTTAATACTTTTTTATGATTCAAACTCTATCTCGCAGTTCTGCCTTTGAAATTATTTATATCATGTCATGCCATGTCAAGTCATGCCATATGATATGATATGATATGATATGATATGTTGTATATTTATTATATTATTATTGTCTTTAAAAGTCAACAACATGACTCTTCCTGTATTTTGTCACAAAGGATTTAAATTAATGATGCTTTCTATTCTATTTGTATTAATATTGGCTAAATTGGCATCCATTTTACTCAGAATGCCACTGGGCCTTCTGCCTCGAGGGAAAAATATTACCAAATTTTCTGTGAAAAAGACAAAAACCTAATACATCTACAGAGGAGTAATTAAGTTCAGATTTTGTTTAGCTTTAGAGTATAAAGTTTGAAATGTATCCAAAGAGCACTACTAGGTAATATTACAATGGCTATTTAATTATCCATTCTAAGCAAAAACATCTATCACTAAGTGGAGGGACAAATACATAAAGGTACTGAATCCTAGGCTCTAACAATCAATAACAGTTTTACTCCTGACCTCATTAGGGACAAGATTTTCAGTGCAGCCTTTGTTAATAGTAGCAAAGAGACAGAATGGAAGGAAAACAGGCTCTCCTGGTACCCTAAGAATAGATACAAGCAAAGCAGCCATTTATCAGCTTTCTGATAATAAGACAGATATTTTCCTTCCCCTTTCAATGATGTCCCAGACTTGATATTTTTGAACCTACATAGTTTTCAAAGCAAGCTGGCAGCTTGGTTTGTGCTGGGTGAGAGAAATTCTCTTGGGTAAGGATCTGCAATTTGGGTTTCCATTCATAAGCAAAGGGAAGTAACTACATAAAATTACATGAAAATAGAAGAGAAAGTAAAAATCTTATTTTCCATTTCTTTTTAAGCTTCTTGAACTTCCCAACCAGCTGTAGATGGCAGGTGTTTTGGTCATGCTTCATTTCACACTAGTGAGTACGAGAGAAAATGGTTTATTTTCAGGAGTGCTAAGTGGCTGTGGAGCCAATTACTTCAACAGGCTCTCAGCAGCCCTGTGAATCAGGCCAATTTTTTAGGCTCTATATCATCAGCATTGTGTCTTGTCCAGTTCTCTAAAACTCTTCAGCTCAGCATATAGTGACCAAGAAAGACTAAAGTGCAAAATCTCCTCAAATAGTCTGTACAGTAATACGCTATAAGAAGGCATCCAATATATTAAGAATATAGATATGCTTTGTAGTGCTGTTTAAGTGATTCTTCCCCCACATACAGCTCATTTAACCACTTCTAATCTCTATTAGATATCTTTTCTATGCTTTTAGCAGTAAAAAAGCAATTTCAGCTAGGTGCAGTTTTGAAAAGATTTTGCTGATGCATTGTTTTTTAACCTTGAAACTCATGGCTTCAGAGTTTTGCTTTCAAGTGTGGATCTAGGAAAGGAGTAAGTAAAACCATATGTCACAATAAGGAAATCCAAAAGGAAGAGTCAAATGTAAATAAATCCATAAACAGTTTTGATCTCTGCTATCTAGGCAGTCTAAAGGACTTGTCTCAAATCACCTGTATTTTTCAGCACAGGGGCAGCCTATACTTAACTGGCATTAAGTCGAAATGCCTCTTCCCTGGAGCTTTAGTGCTTGGTTCTAACACACTTAATTGAAAGTGATCTAATGTCAGATGTTTGAGTGTTTGCTGTCAGCAAAACAAGTAATACACTGTACCAGAGGGAACGACATGAGTCTGGAGACAAAAGGGAAAGTGCTTCAATGTCATCTTCAACTGGCATATTGTATAAAATATTTATTGTTCACCATTGTGGGTAGCTAAATGGGTGCTACATGTAAATTATATATATGCAAATATTCTTTACAAAAAGAAGTTATTTTCTTAGTATTCTTTTTTTAATGGATATATTGTTTTGGGTTTAATTGAATTATTTTTGAAAATGTATTTATGCCTTCAAAAATGCAAATAAACAAAGAGACATAGGCACAGACCTTGTGTGGAGGATAAGAAGCAATGATCACACATAGAAAATTACAGTCAGAAAACTTCGTTGGGAAATAAGTGGGGAAGGTTGAGACCAAACTTAACAGAGGTCAGCTGGAAATGCTTTTTCTTGACAATTTTTCAATGTTATTCAAATTACTTTAGAATGCCTTATAATGTAGAAAGAAGGAGTTTAGAGAATTTCTGAGGGTTGTCAGCCTTCCACCTGTCATCTTTTCATGTCTGACTTCCCTCTGCCATGCTATCTTATATTTTACCCTCTAAATTCTTGGGAAGCCAAAAGTCAAACAATCTACCTCTTGCTTTTTAATTATGTTGATAGGATTTCAATGTCAAAATTCAAGACCTATCATTGTTTTGTCCTAAATGACTTTTTGTTAGACTCTTTTCCTTTCTGAGAAATGATGGCATTATGAATTTGTCTTCTTCCAGTCCTTAAAAACCTTATGCTTGGATATTTGGATATATATTTAATAAAGCACTTAACTTGGTCATCTGTGTAAATAGAAATATTTGAAGACTATACTGAAGCACATTGCAACTATAATAAAGTCAAGATTGTCATCGACTGGTGTATCTATAGAACGTTCTATTTCCTTGTTTTCCTTATGCCTTTCCATCTAACAAGCCCAAAAACCAGTATAAATTTGTAAAAAGAGTAAAAAAATGTACAACTTAAAGAAAAAACAAGAATAAAAAGCAAGAATGAGCAACTGAAATGCTTTGAGGTTTATAACTAAAATGTACTTTTTTTCTTGTTGCCATGGTTCTTTATTCCTCTTGAGGATAATTTTAAACAATAGACAATGCCAAATTATTGGGAATACAGATTTCTTTTGAACTAAAGTAATCAAAATCCCTAAAATATGGGAGCTATAATGTAAAGAGATGCCAACATTAGATCAAAAGAACTTTGAAGAATCACATGGGTAAAGTAATGCAACATTATTTTGCCCAAATACAGGATTAATCTGCCATAATTTTTTTTATTCATATGCTTTACTCACCATACCATCTACTTTTTTTTTTTTTTCCCAGAGGAAAACTCTCTACATTCTATAGCTGCATTTTAAAATCAAAATATTTTCTGGCCTGAAACAACACATCCTGCAGAGAGTAACAGAGTTGAAATGAGATGAAACATGATGTTTCTCCTTTTGTGTCAGCAAACCTGCTCCAACGAAGTGCACAGATCTCTGTGAAAGAGTTCCTAAGGGGCAAATAGCCTGAATGTTTGCACCAGTGTGCAGAGGAGTGTGCTGCTAGTCATAATATTTTAACTTCTTGGCCACTTGGATCAGGGAGCCTCTGACTCTGGCCAGCCAAAGTCAGGTCCTGAGGGGTACAGATTTGTCAGTGTGGCAATGAAAGCTGAGAGGAAGCTGCATTTGGTTTGAGGGACTGCAGTGAGAACTACTGATGTACTCTGTGTGAACATCTAATATCCAGCCTGGCTAGGAGAGCCAAGATTCTTCCATGCATCTTCATTTGTAGGCACAGACTCGTGTACAGACCTGGATGTGACTCAGGAGAAAGATGAGACTGACGCATTCGTTGGCTAACAGTCAGTCATCCTGCAGTTCTTCATCTGGAAACAGACTTGGGAACCCATCCTGCATGCAAGGTCGCTATGATTTTGGCTGCCAAATACAGGAAGGATGCCTCCATTCAGAATGAATGATCTCACCTCTGGTTCTCAGTCCAAAGGATGAGGGACATTTTAGGTGATTTGTGATTGCATTACATTGACTACTCTGAGCAGTGCTTAGAAACATTCCAGCTTATATTTTGATGGAGGAGATCACCTTCTCTCTTCTGGACATATTGTACAGCTCTCTTTACTGTTGCCAAAAGATTTTGTTCATAAAAGGCAACAGCTGGACATCAATATTTTTTTTCTTCCTGCACGCATAGTCATAAAATGAGAGGGGCATTGAAAATTGGATCTGCACACATACAGAGAACCACTAGAGGACATCATATATCTCTCTGTATAAGCACTAATGGGTTTAACTTTTAATGCATAACATTAATACAGAAGAACCTGTTATGTCCACAAAGGTAGAATTGCCACTGCTAGGATCTTACAAATGGAAAGGATAAGAGAAAAGGGCAGGCTCCAATTGACACAGAAAAAAATAATTTAAATTAAAAAAAAAAAAAAAGAGAGAGAGGGCAGAGAGAGAGAGAAGGAAACTTTTGTAAAATAATCTTTCAAGGAATAAAGGCTGGAAGCAATGTCTTTACCAACAGCTATAACAGAAGGAGAAACACTTTCCCTGCATAACAAGAGTGAGAGAGTCCACTGCAATTGCCTGTGAGCAGGTGGCTGCTGAAGAAGTGTTTTTCACACATTAACAGCAAAGTCAAGTGTCTGTGTGCAGTTTGGTATCCAGGTAACATTACCAGAATAATTTCTTTCCTAGAACTAAGAACCAAACAGTATGGCTTTGACCTCCAAATGTATTTGATGGCTCACAGCAGGTTTCTAGTTCTTTGCATCTATTACAACAAATTACTTGGCATAATTTGTCACATCTATTTGTTTCCCAAGGAAGACATATTAAGGTGCAATTAAAATGAAAACTTAAATGTAAACAAGGAAGAGTATTTGTACTTTACTTTCTAATGAATTTATAAATCCTATCATATTGTAATCACACTCCGTCTTTCCATTTGGTCCCATTAAAGTCAGCATGACTGCATTTGACATCAGCAGGAAATTAATCCACCCCTTTGCATTTTTACTTTCTCATCCCTGGCTAATTTTTAATATCTGTATTACTGTAATGCCTTGGAGTCATCTTCTATGGACAAAGGTTCCACTGCGCCAGGCATGAACTTGATTTAATGATTAAACTGCAAATATTGATATATTAGCTTGAGTTAGAACTTCCTTCACTGATTGTGTAATTGCAATTCTTCTCTAATTGGATACAGTTATGTCAGACGTGCTTTGGAATCACCCTTAACACTCATGAAGCCTCACAAGAATTAGTACCCTCAGCTCTGGGGCCCCAGCATGAGAAGGAGCTCAGCCTGCTCGAGCAAGTCCAGAGGAGTTCATGATGATGATCAGAGATCTGAAGCTCTGATCTCTCCTGTGAAGACAGCCTGAGAGAGTTGGGGCTGTTCAGTCTGGAGAAGAGAAGGTGCCAAGGAGACCTTAGAGCAGCCTTCAGTTACCTACAAAGCGTTAAAACAGAGCACAGGAGGTACTTTTGACAAGGCCATATAGTGACAGGACAAGGGGCAATACCTTAAATGGAAAGAAGGAAGGTTTGAATTAGATACTAGAAAGAATTTAGGTGGTGAGATGCTGGCATGGGTTTTCTAAAAAAGCTGTGGATGCCCCTTCCCTGGAACTCTTCAAGGCCAGGGTGGATGGTGCTTTGAGTGACGTGATCTAGTGAAAGGTACCCCTGCCCACATAGAAGGGCTGGAACTAGGTGATCTTTAAGGCCCCTGCCACCCCAAACCTACCAGTGATTTTATGACCTGTATTTATATGAGATATCTGGATACGTAGAAAATAGTTATTAATGGTCAAAGATGTTAAATTCAAGCAATTCTCAATACGCAGAAACAGGATCATGAATTTGAATAGTTGTGCTAATGCAAGGACACCTTCTTCCATTCAGCGTTAGTTCACTTCTCTGTCTGTCCATGAGTCCATCAGTGCATCTGCAGCTTACTGTGTGATTGCTGTGATGTTTCCTTAAATACAATGCTGTCTGAGATGTGTCTAACTGAACTATTTTGTCCTATTAGGGCTTGTATCGACTTGAACTAAAATTATTGCTTTGCTTTTTAAAAAATAAATAAAAAATTCAAGTATAAATGTAGGCATAATGTACAGATTCTGCTTCTTTAACTTATCAGAAGATTCATCCTGCTGCCATACTAACCACCTCTATAAACTGAATCCACCTCAGAAATCCAGGTTGTGGAGTTTGACTAATATCAGAGAGATATTTCTTATCACACAGCTTCCATTAGCATTACTGATACAAGTCACTTCTCAGGTTGGAAGAAGGCACTGCTTTTCTGTATGAATAAGACTGCCAGAATATGTAAACAAGTCCTGTTCGCATTTTTTCAATGGCATGGTTGCCATGTGGCAGCATTAAGATATATTTTCTGAATTCCTTCTAAAGCAAATTTTAACTTGTCTCATACTTTGCAGACACATAGGAAAAGTAGTCTCTGGCAGGCTAGAATGCTTCTCAGGATCAGTGATTTGATCTTAGACTGGCATCTTTCATGACTGGGTTGCTCAAAGCCTCATCTGATCAAGCCCTGCACACTTCCAGGGACAGGGCATCCACAGCTTCTCTTGGCAGCCTGTGCTGGTGTTTCACAGTCTCATAATGAATTTTTTCTTTAACCTAAATCTACTCTCTTTCAGTTTAAAGCCACTAGCTCTTGTGCAATGACTACATGCCCTTCTCAAAATTCCCTCTCTTACGTTTCTCATAAGCACTCTTTAGGTTCTGGGAGGTGCTTGAAGGTCTCCCCAGAGTTTACTTATCTCCACGTGTTTATTGGATGCTGATTCACTTTTCCTACAACTGCATACACTACCTATGCCTATATTAATCCTAGTTATGGCTATGAAGAAACTCACAGTTAACACTGATTCACAGTCTAATCTTTGAAACGCACACTTGTTCTGCTTGTTCCTTGCAGTGTCTACAGGGTCCATCCAAGTTCTTGGTCTCTTAAAGACTATTTTTAAATCTTCCTCCCGTCTATTCCTGTTGCAAAAATATTGCTTGTGTGGGAACATGGGATAGGAAAATCTAACCTTAAAATTAGCACTTGCCACTCAGACACAGGACAGCTTGCTTACAAATTGTGTTCCAGATGTAGTGATATCAGCTTGAAAAACAACTTATACTTGCTCCTGCTTCTTACTGGAGGTTACCATAGCTCCAATCTGCATGACTGTCACTTTCTACTCTGTTTCAATCTAAAAAAGTGAAGGAAAAAAATTAAAAAGAAGCAAATAAAGTCCAGAACTTAACATGTAAATTTACTGAGCAGTTTTAATTTCCTTTTAGCTACTTAGCTAGCAAACTGGAGAGGGTAGTAAGGTTTGCAAGGGGAAGTGACTAGAAACCAGCAGCTGTGAGGGCTAGTAACCTCTTTAGTCACACATCTAAACCAAGGAAAAAAATATGTGAAATTCTTACTCAGCTTGTTTAAAGGACCTGAGAGCACTCATATAAAAATTATATCCTTCTTCATCATTACAGTACCTGGGTTAAACTAATAAAAATTCAGGTGAGTATCAATCCTATGCTTCTGTAAAGGGAAAATGTATTAAGAATATATTTTGGTAGGTTTCTCTGATCCATTTGTCTTTTTTTTTTTTTTTTTTTTTTTTTTTTTTACTTAAAGACTTGTATTTACTTATCTGATCATTATATTTTTTATTCCTCACTGCTTCAAAGGCAGCAGAGGGTAGCTGTTGCTTTCTTCTTTGTTTTTCATTTAAAGTTCTGTATTTAGCCTTTTTTTTCTTTTTAAATTATTTCAATTAACATCAATCTGCTTTGATTAAAAGACCTTTAGCATGCCCCTTGTGCACTCATTCTGCACTTCCTCTGTGTTGGTTTGTGGTACCAGATTTAATTATTGTTCCTTATTCTTCTCTATCCTAGTATTATTTTAATTTGACTTAAATTACTCATTACTTACCCTAGAAGTTAAGGACCATGGGTGCAACTCATATTCATTTGATCTGTTCCAGGTCTCACCTCTCCAGGCTTCAGAAAAGTCAGTTCTGCTCTTTGGGTTTGTACATTACCTAAGCATTCTTGCAGAGTAAGGGGTGCTGCCATGCACCAAGAGAGCCCAGTGCTGGTGAGAGCAACCCGTGAGGAGAATCAGGCATTTCAGCACGTCCTGAACAGGCAGAAGGCTCAAGTCACAGCTGATGGACATGTTGTGTGAAGGGCTCTGAAAGTAACAGGTGAGAAAGTTGCTTTCCTTTGTACATTATCCCAGTGGCTTGGGAAATTTCTTAGGAAATCAAAGAGCAGCTATTTTAACCCTGTTTCAGTCTGAAGGCTTTCAGCTCATTATTCTTTCCTCCCATACATATCCATTCTATGCTTCAGGAGGAGAATTTGGTTTTCCAAAATTTACAACATGTGTCAGTTACTTCTTTTTACGGAGAGACATTTTCTGTTTGATTTTTTTCAGGCAATGATGTTTTTCATATTAAAAAACAGATCACTACTCAAAGGAGTCACCAAACCTCCAATTATTTTAGAGCTGCCAGCCCACCAACCTGTACACCTACTTTCTGTCAGTCTTATGTTTTCCAGAGTTATTCAGAAAACAAAGCAGACAAGCATACAGGGATTAAAAGGATTTAATATTTTAGGATCTCAGACTAGATATCAGTCCTGTGATAATCAAAGATTTAGTCACAACCTAATATTAAAGACTTTCAAGTTCCATTTTACCAGTGATAATAGGTTGTTAATAAATCATCCTACCTCCTGACCCTTACAATATTATTATATCATGAGCCCAAAAGTTTCTGTTTAACACAATGATTGTTGTGTTACCCTTGGTATTGTAGTAGAACTTGAATTTATTCAGAGAAGTACTGTTATGAAATATTACTCTATTCCTATATTCCCTATTTATACTCTTTGTATCCCAAATATAAAGGGAAAAATACAATCTCGCAGTCCCTGTTACTGAGTTAGGGAACTTAAATTGTGGAGTCTTGGCATGATCCTCAGTGTCAGAGTGAGGATCTGAGGGAAACCATGGACTGAATACACATTTGACTCCTGATCCAGTAATTTAATTATCAATTTAGTAATTGATACAATATAAGAGGGTAAACTGGGTAGTCCATTTAACTATTCCCTGAAATCCAAATTAGAATATTAAAGAAAATATTTTTTACATGGGAAACCATATCCAACCCTCTTGTTTTCCAGCTGAACAACATAGTTCCATCATTTGTCATTGCTCTGCATCTCAAATGATCAGCAGTGGAGCAGTGTTATTTTCTGTTAAGTTAAAGCTCACATATTATCATTATAAAGAACAGTTCATGTAAAAAATTCGGTTAATATGGGAAGGACAGTTTTGTAGTTCTGAATTACTTTAAACATTATGTATTTTAGAAGTAATGAACTGCCCACTGAACAGAAATTATTTTCTCAGACATTGCTGTGAATTTTAACTGGTGTTAAGGAAATGATTCAACTGATTAAGCTAATGACAGTGTACAACCTCCACTGACACAACAGGGGACAAGAGCTACATTGCACTGGGGGAGAGTGGGAATAGAGTGTGGAAGGAAAGGATATTGTCCCACAGTGGTATATTGACTTTTGCAAAGAAGTAAAAATGTTGAACTGCTTCTATTACATGTGTTTCTGAAGTGAATGCAAAATCATTATAGCTGTCTTCTAGCAGTGACTACAGGCTTCATGTGAGATTGGTATCCTCATTACTAAACAAACACAGTGAGATGCTCTGCTTGGCAGAGCTTGCAGTCTAGAGACAGGCAATGGTAGTAGGAAAAGCAAGAATGTAAAGAAGGGAGGTAGGAAAATATCAAAGCAGAGGTTTGTAGAAACAACACCAGAGCGTCCTTGTGATTAAAAGTAAAGCTGTCACTGGCACTTCAAATGCTTCAGGTTCTTTGAATATTCCCATTACCTATTTTCAAACACATATCACTTTGGGATGATGTTTTCTCACTTGCTTTTTTTTCTCTTAATGTGTGTGCCTGTATGTAATTACTGCTTCAAATATTCTTCATAGTGAAGGAGGTTGGTATATTCATTCCATACATAGGTAAATGTGTCACAGAGAAAAAGGGATGAGCAGATAAATAAACTGCTTATAGGTTGGCTATAATTATGTCAAGCCCTTATGACAGCTTCTCACATAAAAGTCTTTAAGTCTCCTGCAGTATAAACTGCCTTATATGAAAATAAATATGTGACTATGCATAAATTCATAACTATGCTTTACATGTCCTTATGTCGTGGACTAAAACTCACAGGATGATAGAGGCATTTAGATCCCACTAATCTTCACTATCTAATCTCCACTTTGTGATGGTCAAATTAATATAATGTTCTCAAACTTCTGCTCCGTGACCATGAAGATTTACTGGCTATGAAAATCTACAGTGCCTGAGGCTTTCCCTTTCATTCCCTGACTGCTCCCAGTGCTGTACCTGCTCAGCAGAGTAGTTCCTTGCTTTCTGAATGCATTCAGGTTCATGACACATTTTCCCCCGGGAAATAAAATGTGTATTTGTCTGAAAACATACCAGCTTGAAAACATGACCAGCTCTGCAAGTCATGAAATAGAAGTAAACTTCACCCAACTCTTCAGTCATGGTAAAGTACCTTTCCATGTTATATACATTAATTATGCTTCTTGAATATCAAAAATTTAAGTAAATATTTGCTTTCAGCTCTAAAATTCCCCAAGAGTCTAACTTAAACTCACAATTTTTTTTTCCAACATGCAACATAATTTTCAAAGAAGTTGTCTTAATTGGTCAAAATCTACATGTGTGATCCCCAGATAGCCCATCAGGCTGAAAATAATTCCATCATATTTAGGAAAAAAAAAATAGAAAAAAAAACCAAATCCCAAGCAAATCATATTTCGTCTGCTTTGGAGGGGAGTGAAATCCTATTCCTAATAATTTAAAAGGAACACAGAGAATGATCTTCTGGACTGACAAATTTTGGCTTCTGATATTGCAAGCAGCCAAGTCATATAATCTCAATCATTAAATAAACTCAGTTTGGGATGCCTGTTTTTCTCCACAATATCCTCAAGAAGGTTATCCAAAAGCTTGTTTTACTCATTGCTAGAAACATTTTGCCAAACTGGTTGCACTGGGCCCACTAAAATACAGATATGTTTTTGGGTCCATGATTTCTCCAAAATCCTGTCTAATGTATTTAAAATACAGGATGTTGAACTATCAGTTTGGCTCTGATGCACTTTTATTTAAAATAATTTCACTTACTGCCACAGTTACACTTGTCTACATTCTGTCTTGATGTGTTTTAATGCCAGAATGTCAGTCTGTCTTTAAGGAATGGGGAAAAACCCATATTACTAAAGCTGTTAATCTTCATTTCAAACACAATTTACAAGAAGACTGTCAGGTTTCATCCACTGAAGAATGTAATTGGAAGAAAGTATTGAAAGCCATTGAAGAAAGTATTGAAAATAAATAATCTGATCAATAACAAGACTCTCTGAGAGCAGTTTATCATCTAGTTGTTTATCTATACATTGAAAGGGTCTGTAAAAACCTGAAGCAAGATTTCACAGTCCAGCTACAAATATCTGCTCATTTCTCCTTTTCATTGAGAGGACAGTGATAGTTCTGATAATAGTATATTGCTTAGTATGCCAAGAAAATCTATTTTCTGAATTCCTGCTGAGAGATGAATGAATTATTTGCTAGACATTCAAAGCACAAATGATTTAGCTGTACTAGCTTAAAATGGTGTTGGTCAAAATAATTCATGGAGGTTATTCTTGTGAAGTGGAGCAAACTATAACAAGCTGTATCCGAGCCCGGTATTTATGATTTTCAGCAACTGTGTGAACTTATTCCACTTCAGGTAAGCAAACGCCCTGGGTATTATGCAGCTCTGCATGAGCTCTGCTATATGGCCAATCATATGTATGCAGTGAAAAACAACTCTGATTAAGGAATATGGTTTTCCCATATTTATTTTGACACTCTTTTTCGTGACACATAGTAGGATAATAAACACATGACAGATACACTACAAAGAATGATTGTAAGTGGTTTAGCCCTTCCAAGATATTCAACTAATCCCCTCACTTCCTCAGAGCAGGCTTATCTCTGTTTACTTCTACAAAGATCATTGTTGCAGTTGTATTTTTAAGGATTAAAGCAGGCCTGACAGGTTAAGCTTTAGTTTTAGTCAAGAAACAGCATGGTGTATATGGAAAAGGAAGACAGATATATTTATTTGTAGAGTTGGTTCAGGAGATTACTAGGCTTCTTCTCTTTTCCAGAGCACCCATTTTGAAAAGCCTGTATACAGATACCCACAGACAAGCTGCCTAAAAAAAAAAGAGGAAGGAGAGAAATGCACATAAGAGGTTAAGCATGGTAAAGAAAAGAGAAGAAATTTAAAGGGCAGTAAACAGGAAAATGCCCTAATGTATGGTGATCTATAGCATTGCTTTATATTGTCTAACAGCCAGGCAGTACCAAAAGATAATTATTTATCATGGAAGCTGGAGGGATGGCTGGGATCCAGAGTAAGCTCTAGAGTCATGTAGAATCTCTGTTTCAAATCACAAATAGACTAGATGCAAGTTTCCTGGAGGATGACTACTTAGTACTTTGTAAAGTCTGACTGGCTTCAGTAGATGCTGAGCAGTCAGTACCAGTATCCACTGCTTGGATGTAGGAATAAAACTGTTTTCTGCATATAGCAAGGCAAAGACCCATGTACTGACCCAAGAAACTAAGATGTTATAGAGATATAACAGCAGTAACTCTTCTGCTGGTTACGCTACTGTATTAGCTAACATGTGATATCCCCAGGTAAGCATAATGCTTTAATCATCAGCTCATGAAGTGTTTAATTAGGACTGTCATCCATCCCTGATACCTGGAGAAAGACTATGAGTATTGGTAGACGCTGGAGTTCTGCTTCACAAGACATGACTGCTCTGTATCTTTTCTACCAGTTGGAGTACAGGTCTGTATTCCAAAACACAAAATATTTTCACTAGCCATGTTAAATGGAGGTTGGTGAGTTCACTCAGTGCACGAGTCAACACATTCAGGTAGAAAAGACTGATTTTGTTCAGCCAGGAGGACTAAAACCTCTGTGGGGGCTATACTCTTCTTTCCCACAGAATCTTCATACCAATGAGACTCTTCACTGTTTAGTCCTGTCACACAGCATCAGTCAGCTTGTGAACAGGCACCAAGGCTCTGCAGAGATGTCTGCTTTGCCAAGCACCTTAGTGTACACTGGGACTCTGGTCTCCCTAAATATCCAGTTTGGCACCTGTTTGGAGAACAAGATGTGTTTCTGACAAGTTAAAGCTCCCTCCTGTTGGCAATTAGGGCATACAGCTGAAGGCAACAAGACTTGGTGCACCTGCATGTTATGTTCTGACTTGTATCTGGGCACACACTCAGGGAAGAGGAAAATGGTTTTGAGTCAGGTGTCAAGGAAATTTCACCTAGAAATGACTATCAATAGGAAACAAAGACCCAAGAATATGTCTTGAGTGACCTTCAGTAAAGGTCAAAGAAATTGCCTTTTTCTCTCCACAGGCATGCTGTAGTGCTGCTCTGCTTCTTGCTATGACACGCAGACTCATATCAACATGGTAAAAAAGATCCAAGCAAGGCAAGAAAAACTTGAGAGAGCAAGGCAGTCAAGTTGTCATTGAATTATGCAGTTTAATCAATTAATATCTTTACAGAGAGTAGTTGTTCTGACTGAGGGAATCAAGTGCCGCAGCAAACATATAACAGCAACAACAATGCCACAACAACATATAGCAACAACAAACATATAGCAACAACAGCGAATGTGAGAAGAAATGGCAGGCATCTGTCTCAAAAAAAAAAAATATTAGAGAAGGCAAATTTGAAAGCGTAGCTCAGGGAAAAGGGTTTCTCAGTTGAATAGAGCAGGAGGGGGAGTTGTATCTGTGAGATAGTAAATGAGAGTCTCAATATGTCTATGATATAGAAATTTAGAAGAGAATATGGGAATTTTTTGTGTTCGTGTTTATCCCATATAGTTCATTCACCCAAGGATTTTGACCCAGAAATTACCCTAATACGGCACTTAAGACTGTTAAAGTTGAACAATAAATGTTCTTTGCAACAGATGGTGGATTTCTTTTGTAGCAGCATAAAAATTTAAACTTGCAGATAATAGTGTGGGCATAGAACAAAAAAGTAATAGAGTACACTTGGAGTTGAATCATAGAATTAATACATCAAAGAATAATGGAATGGTTTGTGTTTGAAGGGACCTTAAAAATCATCTATTTCCAGCTCCTTTGCCATGGGTAGACACCTTCCACCAGGCCAGGTTGCTCAAAGCCCCATTCAATCTGGCCTTGAACATTTCCAAGAATAGGGCAGCCATAATATCTCTGGGCAACCTACTTCAGTGTCTCACCACACTCAGAGTGAGGACTTTTTCCTAATATTTAATTAAATCTTTCTTCTTTCACTTTAAAGCCTGCATGTCCTTGTAAAAAAGCCCATCTCTAGCTTACTTGGAGGCCCGTTTTAGGTACTGAAAGGCTGCTCTAAGGTTTCCCTGGAGCCTTGTCTTTCCCGGGCTGAATAACACCAACTCTCTCAGCCTCTCTTCATAGGAGAGGTGCTTCAGCCCTCTGATCATCTTTGTGGCTTCCTCTGGACGTGTCCATACCCGTGTCATATTGTCTAGAGCTGGACACAATCCCTGATGTGGGATTTCACAAGGGCAGAGGGCAGGATCACTCACCTTGACCTGCTGACTATGCAGGTTTTAGATTCAAGCCAGGATGTGATTGGCTTGTTGACAAAAAATCTTCATGTACCTCAGCCTTCTCCATGTTCCAGGTAACCAGGAACCTTCAAAAGAGGACCCACATTTTCCCCAGCCTTTTTTTTTATCACCAACTTGCCTATAGAAACTTTGCTTGGTGCCCTTGATAATCTTAGAAAAGTTTAATTCTTTCAGAGCTTTAGTTTGATGCAGTGGGTCAACCCTGGCTGGATGCCAGATACTCATCAAAGCTGCTCTATCTCTCCCCTCCACAGGTTGACAAGGAAGAGAAAAGATAACAAAGGATTCATGGGTTAATATAAGGACTAGCAGACATCACTCACTGACTACTGTCACAGGCAAAACAGACTTAGCTTGGACATATTAACTGAGTTTATTACTAACAAATCAGAGCAAGATAATGAGATGTAACATCTTAAAGACACCTTTCCACATGCTTGGTCATGTGGTATGTAGCAGATTCTTACTAATGCCCTGTCCCTTCACCTGTCTCTGTCTTTAATTCTGATCTTGGTCAGCTCCTCATCTGTCCCCAGGCAGAGATCCATGCATTCCAGATGATTATTGACATAAAGAGTCTGTATCCTTCCATTCCAATGCTCCAGTTTCAGGAGCCATCCTCCCATGTCTGGGTAGTGTCAATAAGGTCACAGCCCTGTAGGGATGTGCATGTTTACAACTTCTATTGTTTACTCTTCATGTTACATGTGTTTGCAGAGAGATATTTATGTTGGCCTGCAGAGGAAGCCAAGCTGGAATTCCTTTGTGCTGCTCTTCAGATGCTTTCCTGCCTTTACAGACTCTGAGCATCTCTTGTTGACACGGGCTTTACACTCGTAGGAGTAGGATGGGTTGAAGTTTCCGTCTCCTAGCAACTTGTTTAAAGCCCTCCTCACCATCTCAGCAAGAAAATGCCCATCCCCTTCTCTGACAGATGGAGTCCATCAGCCCCCACTAGATCAAGTTTCTCACAGCAAGTGCCATGGTCTAAGTAGCCAAACCCCTGGCTATGGCACCAGGCCTGCAACCACTTGTTGATTCACCAGGTTCAAGCACTTTCCCTTTGAGCAGAAGGACAGATGAAAGACTATCTCTGGTCCAGAGTACCTTGCCACTGCTCCCAGGACTCTGTCACTCTTCTAGATCCTACTCATACTGCCCCTAGCTGTTCTACCAGTGCCCACATGAAACAACAACTTTAAATATTTAATAAATCAATATACACTGTATTGCACTCTACAGAAAAAGACAGTAAATTGTTTTATTTCTATTGATGTGAAACTACCTTGAGGTCCTAAAATCTACATGTTATGTGTGTTACACCAGCTGAAAATCTAGTCCAATATTTTCTGTCACCACATTTTCCTGGGAGCATAGCTTTGAATTCAGACTCCTGAGTTGCAGTCCCCCTCATTTGGATCAATTCCCTGGAAGGTGACCACAGCAGACATAGAACATTGTTGACAATAATTTTTGATGTCGTTGCTTTACAGATGCCAGTGTGATTTGAAATAAACTCCAGCTGCAACAAGCCCTTCAGCTGATTTCCCAGATGAACTGTGAACCTCCAAAGTTTTTCTACCAACCTTGTGTGGAATACGCTTTTTGGAAAGGAAAACAGTATCATTTAGAAGTGAAGCCCGTTTACTAAATATGTGAACTGTCTGTCACTATCTGGCAGAGCTCAGACAGCTGTGACAGTGAGGACTAGGTCACACCAACATCCTTTCAAAGAGAAAGTGGAAGAGAACCTATGGGAATTCAGAGAATAAAACACCTGAAGTGCTGAAAGTGTGTGATACGTCTGTTCATGAAAATTACGGTTGAATGGTACATTCAGGCTTTGGCATTAGGGATTTCAACTCTTGTGTCCTATTCTCTTAATGAACTCAATTACTTTAGGAAAGTCTATGAATGATGGTGTCCTTACTGTGAATACTGAGTATTTGTGATTAAATTAAACCCATTCAGAGACAAGTTTTGACAATATTGCAGAAACCATATTGATGGCTGGCTTTTTATTAGTTGAAATAGAAGAAAACCAATAAACAAATCTGCAACAAGCATTTCCCTGGGTATTTCAACACATCAGTAAGAATGAAATGTGTGTTTCATGGTATTGTCATGTTACAGCTGCAGGCTGAATATATCAAACTAGATAAAAACTGCATGGGAGAAACAAAACATACATCATTTAGCAGAGTTCTGTCTTACCTAATAATTTTTTAGCTGTCTATAAAACCAGTTTCTAACTTTTTTACATATTACAAGGCCATATCCATTTTAAGACATTCTGTCACCGTGACTTGCATCATAATGGGACCAACATATTTTATAAGTAATATCAATAAGAACAATAGGAATTTTCAAGGAATAAGGTATTGATTAATAGGAACACAGATGTCAGACTTTGTTTCCTTTTTATCTTTTAATAACAAATTA
Organism: Cinclus cinclus; assembly: GCF_963662255.1. Taxonomy (NCBI): domain Eukaryota; kingdom Metazoa; phylum Chordata; class Aves; order Passeriformes; family Cinclidae; genus Cinclus; species Cinclus cinclus. The sequence goes on from NC_085047.1 coordinate 40,985,951, forward strand.
CTGTTCTGTTACCTACTCCCACTTCCTTTTTTTCAAATGAAATTTTCAAAGGCAATTAAAATATAGACATGGTTATATTCCTTTACACCTTCATTTCTTGAGCTGCTTTTATATTTTACAGTATCCCTTATCAAAGTATGAGAAGTGAATTTTAGGGATGCAGTAAGGTACTCACAGTCATAAGAACAGTACTCTTAACAAATGTCTTCGCTGCCCCATTTCATTGTGAGCAGTTTGTTGGTTAGTTTATACTTTCATGTCATAAATGATTCATGGTTGGATGCACAAGCAAAACAGTTTACTGAAACTAATCCCAGCAGTGTGCAAATCTATTTGTATTGCTCTGGCAATGTTCCTTGCAGTAGCACAGTCAGTTGTAAACATAGCAGAAAAGGGATCTGTAACTAATTCTCATAATATTCACATATCACCAGGAGGAGTATCATCTTTGTTAGTATGAAGGTGTGCAGCCGGAATCTTCTTCAGCTGACCAACTTCCCCACGCTCCAGGAGAGGGATTAATCTCCTGTCAGTGTCTGTACCGCAGTGGTGGAGGCAAAATGGCCTAAAAATATAGGCTTATGTGTTGTTGTTGCAACTCTTGGTGGTCTTAAGAGTTAAGAAACAAAGGAAAAAGGAAAAATAAGGAAAAAAAAGAACTCCCCAAACAAAAACCCCCAAATGGAACAGAGTACAAAGCTCCTAAGTCAGTTTCCACAGAGAATTTTTGTTTTAAAGGAAGGTTTCATCTTTTTGTGAAATAAAAGCATATTTTGTCTGGGTTCCTGTTTGAGTGGCATAAAGGCAAAAGTTGGACTAAGTTTTACATTTTATTCTCCAATGGTAAATAACAAGGTTTCTATATAATGAATGGAGAACAGCAGCTGTCTTTGAAAGCCTCCAGAGGGAGAACCTATTTATCTTAGAACCTAAGCGTGAACAGGCTGATATTCCATAAACAACCAAGAGAGCTGGCTTGCAGCTTCTATGTCTGTCATCCATAGGACTTTTTAACCCAAAGTTATTCTGGAGTGAGACTCACAGAGAGAAGCAAGGCTGCCTCCTAAAGTGGTGGGCGTGCTGGAAGCACCACAATGATGACACATGATACTTAACAGCTGCAAGAAACCTCTTAAGTTTTTTAAGAATCACAAAGGGAGATTAAAATAAAAAAAAAAAAAACCCAAGAGGAAAAAAAACCCTTCAGAACAACAAATACTCATGGTAGTTGGCTTGAAATATGAACAGAGCACCTAGCTATAGAGCTGAAGGATCTTGAAAAAAAGCAATACAATGCTTACAAAATTCACATTTGTCCTCTTTTTATGGACCTCTTATGACGCTTTTGTCCTACATGCTGAGTGAGAACTACTGAAAGTATTATCTCAGCATGGTCGTTTAGATGAAATTTTGAGCTTGATACTGAAATAGTTATGCTACACTTTTAAAACATGAGATATGACTAGAAGCGTCTCATTGATAGTTGTTAATGGGAATTCATTTTTATGTGTTTGCCTTAATTTTGCCTAGCATTTTCTTTCTATAGATCTTTATTTTATCCCTTGCTGTTTCTCCAAAATATTGTCTGAAGTCTCTTATTTTAATTTTTAAACCAAATTGTTTTTTAAATGTGTATTTTCCCCTATGAGTGTTATACAAGGCAGATACTGCAAGAGTCTTGTTAGATTGCAAGTACCTTTTGTTTTTCAGATTCTCTGTGCTCTGCATTCAGAACTGCACTGTTTTTCTGATACTAATAGTGCACTTAGGCTAACTAATGCATGGATGAAAAAAACCTGTTAATGAAGAAAGAAATTTTAGTCAGTGGTCTTTCTTAAGTAGAATATAACAAATAGAACTGAAGAAAAAACCCTTATTACTGCTCTTCAAACAGATATGAGCCTGACTCTCTGTTCTTTTATGCCTCATCTGTAGTTTCATGAAAAAAAATTGTCTTTCTTGGTAAATCTGGTTTAAGAAACTCAGAATGCCACCACCTTCAGCCAATTATTCTTATCCCTGTTCAGCCCTTTGACACTGCTTAGTTATGCCAATACAGTTGATTCAGGATGCATACTGTAAATTAAATGGTCCAAGTTAGAAGTAAAAACCAAACCAAAGATCAGTGAAATCTGATTCTGTCACAGCCTATAAGGGGTTTGGGGTGCTGCACAGGTGCAGCTACTGCAGCATTGCTGGTGTGCTTTGAATGATCGCTTCAGTTACAGGCATTCTTTGATGTTAAAATGCTACTTTGAACATTCTGTGGTGCCAGTGGTGACCCTGGCAGCTTGGCTTTTCCAATATATGTCTATTTCAGGAATTAGCTTCCATAAAAGAGAAAAATCTACCATGACAGTAAAATGGTCTCTGCTTGAGAAAATGTTTTGTTCCTTTGAAATATGTTTTACATTTCAGGAAAATTTCAATGGAACATTAAACCTAAGGAGATTCACTTAGATTGCAGAAGCTGTGCTGTCTTTATGCATGAGTGTCAAGCAATAAAGCACGCACACCCCCTGTGCATTGTCTTGGTAGGGGGCCCGTGGAAACTGCCGCTTTCAATTCTATCTAATGTTTACACGCTAGGCAGTCTTCCTTCAGATATTGAGGGTTGCTTGCTCCTAATGTTCAGGCATATAGACCAATCCATCACATGAAATTGTCAGTGACATTTCTACCCCTTTTCTTGGTTTTGTCATTAAAGTGAGGAAATAAACATGAGACCTCTACTTTATCCCTTCAGTTTTCCCCTATAAGGGGATTATTCATTCCCTTCTATGTGTAAAGCTACGAATTACAAATGAATGCTGATATATTCATTTTGTACCAACAGTCTTGTAATTCAGCTGAACTGTATCTGAATTTACTATGCATTGGTACTTGAACATGCTTTTGGAAAAATATTTTTCTTCAATCTGTGTTTCGAAAAATGTCCTGAAAAAAAATCTTCTTGTTCTATTCCTAGTTAGTAGGAAGATTATGATGATGAATTATACTTTTGTGGTTTTTTTCCTGCTCTTTAGCCTAAATGAAAAGGTACAAGGACATGTATTTCAGCTGTAAAGGGAACCTAATTTTAGGTTACCCACTATGAAAGATACCTATATGTTACCTGTACTTTTAGATCAGAGAATCCCAGAATATTCTGATTTGGAAGGGACTTACAAGGAACATTGACTCCAACTCTTAAGTGAATTGCCCATTTGGGGATCAAACCCACAGTCTTGGTGTTATTACCACCATGGTCTAACTGATCAGATGTACATTTATAGTGCATTAACATTTATATCTAAATATTCCTGCAAAGCTGTCCAGGGAAGAATTCTTTGCTAATAATAAATGGTGAAAATCAAGATGCATTTTTCACTTGTTTTATGGTAGGAAAAATCAAGTTTTAGAAAGAATTTCAGCTAGAGAAGTCTTCCTAAAATGGATGCAATTCTGGAAGACATAGAAATATGGCCTTCAGAGATGAAGTTTGGACTATGGGGCCACGAGTTGCTTAGAGAAGAAGCCTAAGTTCTCTGCTTGATTAACCAAAAAGTAGAGGTTGATAGGAAACCCTTTATCTTATTTTTTCCAAAGATCTTGGGAGAGTTAGAGACACAAGGTTTGCAGAGAGGTTCAAAATCCTTTCCTAGATTAACTGATAAAAAGTCAAACAGACAGGGGTCAGGCACACCTCAGGTCTAGTCTAGCTCACTCCATAATCCTGAACATGTCACCTGGAAGTGGGAAAGGCAAGTTTTCAAGAATTATCTGCTATGTCATTTTTAACTGAGTGAACAGAATTGCAGAGAATAACTTAAATTAACCCAACTCAAAAAGACTCAAATCGTACATATGTTATCTTTTCTTTTTCTCCATTTATGTTGCTTTGCATTTAGTGACATTGAACTTGACTCATTCAATTTTGTGAGATCTTTCTGCAAACCTTCACAATGAATTTCACTTTTGAATACAGTGAGTAGTAATTTTGTAATCAGCAAACTTTAACATATCATCTTTCCAGAGTATCTCTTCCAATGAAGTTCACAAGTCCTGGTTCAAATTATTCAGACACATCAATGGCAGTATCCTTCCACTGTGAGAAAACTCTTGTCATCTTTTCATAGATTTCTCTCTTTATTCAGGAATATGACAGAAGGTTTTTCAAATCCAAAACCACTCTGCCAATTACATCAAAGTTATCTTCATGCTTATTGATTCTTTAACAAACTCTAAAAGTTTTGTGAACCACAATTTCCCTCTACAAAGGCCCTGTTTTCTGTCTTATTGCTTCACGTACATTTATGTCTCTGCTAAATTTACCAAGAGTTTCTAGCAATTTTCAGACTACGGAAGTCAAATGTACAGACCTATAATTTCACATGTCTTCCCAAATGATAAATTTATAAATCTGTAGGTTTTGTCAAATTCAATTCCTTTACTAATGGTGATGTTAGTCATAAATTATATACTACAATTAACAATTACACAATTTACTACTTGAGCTCCTTCAGAGCTTCCAAATGAATAACATATGGCACTGGAGATATTTTACACTTTATTTTACTAATTTATTCTAAAATATCCTCCACTGACACTTCAGTCTGAGACTGTTTCAATGACTCACTTGTCAGAGGAAAAGCTCCTTCCGACTTCCACACTGATGTAAAATATTCAGTCAGCTTTTCTGCTATGGCCATATCTTTTTTGTTCTTACACCATCTCAATCATCTCTCAATGGGATAGGGAGAAAAATTTGTTTGAGTTATTTGTAGGTCAGGATAAGGACAGGAATACCACCCACTGGTGGTCTGTCGTCAGGGACAAAACACCATTTCCTTTGGGGAAGTAAATTTGATTTATCTATCCAGCAGAGTAGAATAATGACAAATAAAAACAAATATAAAACCACCTTCCACCTACACCCCCATTTCTTCCCAGGCTCATGTTCACTGCAGACTCTTCTACCTTCATGCCCTGATCAGTACCATGGGACTGGGAAATAGGGCTAATGTTGATTCTCACGGTCCTCCTCTGCTCCATTGTGGAGTCCTTCACATCGGAGACAGTCCTACATGAACTATTTCACTTCACATCGGAGACAGTCCTACATGAACTATTTCACCATTGGTCCTTTCCACAGGGTGCAGTTTTTCAGAAACAGACTGCTTCTGCCTGGGTCTCCTGCTGGGCCACAGGTTCTGCCAGGACCCTGCTCCAGCAAAGGCTTCCCTTGGGGTCACATCAGGCATGCACTTGCTGTGGCTGGGATTTTTCAGGGGCTGCCAGAGCTCTTTGGTTATTTGTTCCAACATGGACCTCCATGGGCTGCAGCAGCACAGCTGCCTCACCATGGGCTGAGGGGAATCTCTGGTCCAGTGCCTGGAGCACCTCCTGTCCTTCTGCACTGACTTTGGTGCCTGCAGAGCTGTTCCTCTCACAAATTCTCACTCTTCTCACACCTTCAGTGCAGTTTTGTCTTGGTTTGAAAGACAGGTGTCTGATAAGAAAGGCAGGAGCCTTTCTTTGAAATGGAGAATGTAAACCCCCTCCTACCCAAATTATTATAATTTTGAAATTAAGGGACTCTCAGGCAAAGATATAGGAATAAAAGCTCTTTACTAGGAAAATTAAAATAGAAATACAGTATTACAGAGAAAACCCCCAAAAAAACCCCACTGACAGAGTCAGAATCCAACCTGACACCCCATCAGTCGGAGTGTTGGTTGCAGTCCCATTAAATGGTGGCTGCAGTACTTCTGGAGTTACAGATGTGGTTCAGTTGAAGCAGTGGTCCCGTAAAAGGGTGCAGATTTCCTCTGAAGGTCCAGTGATATGTGAAAATGTCCAGCTGGAAAATCCAAAAGGCTGCTTTGGTGTTCCAAATCTCAGTTTTTATCCAGGTAGGAAAGGCTTGTCTCCTCCCCTATCTGAAGAATCTCCCAGTGGGATGATGTAATTTTATCAGTCAAGCAGTGGAACTCAATGGCCCATTAACAGAAGATATCTTCCTGGAGGAAGGATGGGTTTGGAAAATATAAGGATGACTGCCCCACCTGGTTTTTAACAGATAGCCCATTAGCAGAGAATATCTCCCACGGAGATAAGGAACACTATGCCATCTGGTTCTAACAGATGCTGATAGAATACATACCTTCTACCTTGTCTCAAATATGTTATCCCAAAGGTGTTACCTGCATTGTTGATGGCTTCAGCTTTGGCCAGCAGTGGGCCCTTCCTGGAGGTGTCTGGAATCAGCTGTATTAAATAGAAGGACAACCCCAGTCTTTTTTTCTCACAGAAGTCACCTTTTTTGATAGCCTTTTTGCAATCAAATTCTTCCCTTATAAACCACATAATATATACATGTTTTAATACTGGTTTTACTTGTCTATAAGTTTATTCCTTTTTCATCATCATTTTTTACTTTTACTTTTAAAAAAGTAGACCTTATCCTTTGGTTTCTTTTCATTTTCCTCACCTGGATACAAATTCTATTTTTAAAGGATACTTTATTCATTAGTGATGTGCTCTGTATTGACTGGTATAATTCAGAAATTGGATCTTATGATGAATAGCTCTGTGAAAATGTCAGCTCAATGTTCAGCAGTGGTCAAAAATAAATTGAATGTGAGGAACTATAAAGAAAAGAGTAGAAAAGAAAACAGAAAATGTAATCATATTGGTAGAAAAAGCTGTTATCCCAAAATCTAAAAAAAAAGGATGTAACAGAACTGGAAGAGGTTCACAGAAAGCCACCAAGAATAATCAAAAATATAGAATGGCAGTCAAGGGAATTCATAAATAGCCCAGGACTATTCAGTCTGAAAGTGACAATTTAGGGAAGGCTTTGACAGAAATCTGTCCTATCATAAGGGAAAAGGAATAGATAAAAAGAGACAGATGGTTCATTTTCTCTTCCAAAGTGAGAATGGGAGTTTCACATGCTGTTAGCAGGTGGTAGGTTCAAAGCAAAAAAAAAAAAAAAAAAAAAAAAAAAAGGGAGGTGGTTCTCTGCATAATAGGTAGGTAGGTAACTCTATCCCCAGGTCGCTGTTCTTTCAGTATTGTTTACTTTATACAAAAAGACTCTGAAAGCAATATATGAACCACTTACAAGCATGCAGTGATTTAATGGCTAGCTAGAGCACCCAATGGGGAGCAAAAATTACCACTCTGCATGCCTTGTGATCATCTCTGGATCAACAGTCATATGATGGTGGGAAGTGTTAGCCAGCCCTGTTTTGCTCTGGCATGGGTTGGTCTTAGATGTTGCCAAAAAGCAGATTCTATGTTTTTTTCTATATATCTGAGTAGTTACATGTCAGTATTTTTCTCCTGAATTTCTAAGTTGCTAACTGTTGCATCTCACTTCAGTTTGTGTATTTTACTTTCATTACTCTGCAAAGTCTTAGCTTAGTTATCCCTGAACATCTGAGAAACAGGTTACTCTAAAACCAAGCCAAACCTGAGTGCTAAGTTGGAGGTGGCTTCATCTTAATAGGATACACTTTGAAAGAATTTTGCTCAGAATATTTTGGATGCTAAAGGTTTGCATACATTGAAAAAGGAAGTGGACAAAAGTATTTTAAGATATTAGATAGAAATACCAGAGACCTGATCTATTAAAGGTCTTTTTCTGTTTCAAGAAACCCCCAAGTAGTAAATCACTGTGGACTTCAGAGAACATTCACAGCATACATCATCATTTGGATCTTCCTCAGAAATCTGCTTGTCATCATTGATGGAACAGGGACATGGGGTTTAGCCAGACATTGGTCTGGCTCAGCACAGCTGCTCTTGTGCTCTGAAAACCTTTGCTCTGCCATAAGAAGAGCTGTGGTCTGGATTTAGTCCTTTGATAATCTAATACCTTTTTGCCAGAAGCTGCGTGTTTCTTCTGGCAAAATATTTTTAAGCAGTGTTGTCCGTATTTTTTTTTTCCATTTTAGTTCATCTTAATTTGTTTTTACCACGATTTCTTGGAGGTTTTATTTTATTCAGAAGTTTCTTTTATATGAAGTGGATGGTGTAGGGAGAGGAAGGGAAACTTTTCAATCAGATTTAGAATGAGTGAAGTTTGAGACAAAGTACAATGTTTAAAGAGTAGGTCGGTGTAGATTTAGGTACTTCATTTATACTACAGCTACTTCATCTTCTCCTCTTGTATATTTCAAAATGCAATTATTTTGGTATCTCACTAACTATTTATCATAACTCATTATTACACTTTCCCACATAATGAGGATTAATTAAAGTATCAAATTATGCTTCTCTTTTCATTTCTTGTAGCGACCTTAATGTTAGCACTTCTGAGGCACTATCATGACCACATGATGATATAAAGCAAACCAAACAATATATTCTTTAACCTAAGCGTGACAGTTTTGTTTACATAAATTGTGACAATTGTTATGGCTAATTCATTTACTATATTTGACCTTCAGTTTTCTTTAAACTCTGGAACTTTTCTCTAGCAGGCCAATCTACTTGACAGTGCTATATATTATCTTCTTGTTTCCAAAGGCACATAAATTATTAGTTTCTCAGTTGAAGTTTTTCTATGTTTGCGATGTCCATATCCTCACTTCCAGCCACTCCTTTTGGTTCAGTCATCTTACTTTATTGTTTTTCAGGATTTATAGACTTTTACTATGAGTAAAACACATTTTTCTTTGATCTAGTTGTCTATTTTTAGATCCATATTTTTGTGGTGAGAAGACTCTTTGATGTCTCCTATCTGAGGTTTAATGAATTATATATATATTTTTGGAGACTGGAAATTTTGCTCTTAGAGTATGAACAATCTCAGACTGTTTTCTTTGATTCCCTTGTTAGATTCCCCCTAATATTTACAAAAACAAAACCAAATCAACAGCTTCAACTATTTTATATTTTGAAGTCAAATATCACAAGGCATATTCTGTATTGGCCTAGACAGAAATCATTCCACTTTTATAGGACCGATATATTTCAAAGGTTTCTGAAAATCCCCTCATTGCCCTACATTACTTCTGTGAGCATGTTTTAACACTGTTCCTTGCCAACCTGTTTACCAAATGCTGGAAGCCTTTCAGAGAGTACTATTGGCAAGACTTTATATCAATATTGAAAGATCAAATTTTGCATCCTTTCTCTCCCCTGCTAGTGGTGGGCACTTCATTGACAATGTAAAACAGATAGAAACCTTGTGAGGTTCATTGCTTTCAAATGCAACAGAGAGTTTATGGACATTCAGAGCTGGCTGTGCTCAAGTGTTGAAAAGAATCTCCACTGTACACATTAAAGAACTTCTAAAGACTGCTGTTGGTCGTCTCTACATTGCCCTAGGGTAGACCTCCAAAGAATCAAGTTTTCCTTCCATTACCTCCTGAGGTCATTAAATAAGGGGCAGGAGGACACAGTTCTGACTAAAATCTCCATGCCTCTCATGGGGGAATAGTGATGTCTCTCCCAGCCAATTGCTCCCACTTTTTATACTGGGCATGACATTCTATGGCATGAAATATAACTTTGGCTGGTTTGGGTCAACTGTTCTGGCTGTGCCTCCTCCAGATTCTTGTGCCCCTCCTTGATGACAGAACTTGAGACACTCAAAAGGCTTTGGCATAAGATAAGCACAGATCAGCAGCAACCAAAACATCAGTGTGTTTTTCGACATTATTCTCCCACTGAGCCCAAAACACAGCACTGTGCCAGCTACTAACAAGGAAATGAATTTTATCCCAGCCAAAACCAGGACACCCTCTCAGCAGGGTGTTAAGAAAGCAGTAACACCTACAAGGACCCTGAGGGCTAAGCATGAGATAATCTCCTGCTTGGGTAGCTTAGTCTGGAATGAAGTGAGCTTGCCCTCAGTTTAACCTTAAAGAACAGGCTGGAGGGAACAACTGTATAACTGCCGTTTATCTGCCATGTTAGAAATTTTACTAATCATATTGATGTGGTATTTTTTTGTGCCAAAGGAGAGAACTGCTGGCAGAAAAAGCAGCCTCAACTAAACCAAAAAAAAAAAAAAAAAAAAAACCAAACAACAACAACAAAAAAAAAAAAAAAAAAAAACACAACAAAAAAAAAAAACCCCAAACAAAACAACAACAACAAAAAAAACAAAAACACCAAAACCACACCACTGGAAACCTCCAATTGGGTAAATCCATTCTTCTTATTAACTGAGCATTTTCATTACACCTTTTATGGTTGTCATGCTTCATTTTTCTTCATGTTTGGTAATGAATTTTATGGTATTGTCAAAGTGATATTGATCGCTCCCTTGAAATGTTTTTAATTTTAAAATGTGCTGTGCTGTTCTATGAGAGCATTGCTTTGGTGTCTAAGGCAACTGTCTTTTATCACAGGTCAGCTGGTGTGAATCTCATCACTGGTAATGGAGAGAACTACATTAAGATGAAGGTGATTGTATGAAATCATTACTATTTATTAGAATAAAGATCATTCATTTTCCAGAGTTTACACTAGATGAATATGCATGTGCGTCTAGCAGAAATCATGCCAGCTCAAATAATTTAAAGTGATTATACTTTTTCCTAGCACTTTTTTGTTAAACAAATAGAAATTGAACTTGAGATGAAATGTACTTGAAGATTTTACACCTTAAAATCAGTCTTTGTGTTCTTTTTTTTCAGTTTCAATGTCAGTACTTTTACTTTAGAAACTACATTTGCATGTTAAAAATTCATAGTTAATATGACTCCTGATTACATATTATTCTGAAGGTAATGAAAGCTATTCTTGATATAAATAACAATAACAAACATAGGCAACAACAAGATAGTTACAGTGTTACTCAAAAATTGAAATTCTGACCCATGGGAACATTTATTGTATTTCTAAAGCACAAGTTTCAGATTGTGTTGAAGACACTAACATGTCAACATAAGTTTTCACATTGAGCTTAAAAAAATGAAAAATACCTGTTTTTCTCATCAGTAAGTTTTATAACAAATAGTTTATTCCATTTAGCTGGAAAATCTGATTCTATATATACATTTATATGCAAATTATTACATATATATATACAAATATATACATATTAAAACCACAATAGAGTCTGTTCATTTTATCTCCTTTATTCATTTATTTTTAATTGATTCTTATAAATAAATGCATAATATCTTTTTCAGAATGATCAAATTTACTGCTGAGTAAAATAAAAATAAGCATGGAGGCCAAAATTTCCACTAATGGATGTCATGGCTTGAGGTTAGCCAGACACCCACCAAAGCTGCTCGCTCACAATCCTCTCTGCAAAATGGGAAGAAGAGAGAAGATTTAACAAAGGGTTCATGAGTTGAGATAAGGACTGGGAGAGAGACCAGTCATCAAATATCATCATGGGCAAAACAGGCTCAACTTAGAGACACAAAGTGAATTTATTGCTAACAAAACCAGAACAAGATAATGAAAAGTAAAATAAGTCCTTAAAACACCTTGCCCCCACCCTTTTCTGTTTCCCAGCTCTACCTCCACATCCAGCAATGCAAGGAGACAGGGAAAGGGGTTTATGGCCAGTTCATCACCTGTGGTTTTCTTCTGCTGCTCAGGGAGAAGTCCTTCCTCTGCTACACCACGGGGTCCCTCCCGCAGGAGATAGCTCTCCACAAACTTCTCCAGTGTGGCTCCATCCCATGAGAACAGCTCCTTGCAAACTGCTGAAGTGTAGGTCACTTTTCCATAGGGTGCAGTCCCTTAATGACAGACTGTTCCAGCATTGGCCTCTCTCTTCATGGGTCTCCCTTGTGGTCACAATCTTCTCTCAGGCATCCATTCACTCCAGCACGAGCCCCACCACAGACTGCAGGTGAATCTCTGCCTCCCCATGGATCTCCAAGAGCTGCAGGGGACCAGCTGCTCTGCCACGGTCTTAACTAAGGGCTGGAGATGAACCACAGCTGTGATGCCTGGAGCATCTCCTCACCCTCCTTCTTCACTGACCTTAGTGTCTGCAAACTCGTTTTTCTCGCATGTTCTCACTCTGCTCTTCTCCAGCCACAATTAAAATTATGGCACGACCACTATGGCACAAACTTTTTTTTTCTTTTTTTTTTTTTTCATTTTTTCTTAAATATGTTATCATAGAGGTGTTACCACCATTTCTAATTGGCCCAGCCTTGGCCATCGTCACAGTGTTCATCTTTGGAGCCACCAGGGATTGGCTTTGCCAGACACTGACGAAGTTTCCAGGGGCTTCTCTCAGAAGCCACCCCTGCAGCAACTCCCCCACTTCCAAACCCAGGTCATACAAACCCAATATAGTGCAATTTTACATGCGTATGGGTTCCAAACTTTCAACATATCAAGTTGTAAATCCATCATCTCTTTGAGGCTACTGAGTGCACTGGAATACCAGCTGCTGCACTCTCTGACTAAGCTCAGAAACATCAGCATCAGATTTGCTCTCTTAGGGTTTATTTTTTGGGGTAGGCGTGGGGTTGTGGAGTGGTATTTTTTTTCAGAATAGAGAACTGAAACAAAAAAATATTTTCCAGCTATCTTTTGTCTTTTGTTATTTAATAACATTTTGTCAAAAAACCTACTTTTTCCTACAAACTTATGTGAAAAAATCCATCCTAACCAATGACTACATATAGATGAAGCTAAATGTAAAAGATCCCCTCGCAGTGAGTGAAGGTTTTAGGTACTTACAGAAAGGGACTAAACTCCCTTAAGGATGAAACCTACTATAAATTCAAATTATACAGTAAAATTAAGGTAGTATTGAGGTTTCCATTAAGTAGAATATCCTAGTTCTCAGTGAAAATGGTCCAAAATGGGAATTTACAAAATTTTCCTGTTTTCATTGCAATATTACAATACTGCAATATTATTATCACTGCAAACTTATTTAACTGCAATATTTCAGTTTCCCAGAAATAGGGGAAAAAAAGAAAAAATATTGACACATGTCATATTCCATTAATTATACCAAGGACAATAATGAAAGTGGAAACTAAGTTTCCAGTTGATTTTTTTGGTGAAGGTGGTGGTCCTTGTGCGCAATTTCTTTTTTTTCCCCCTCTGCATATATTTATCTTGAGCTGGAATTTCATGTCTTACAGAAAAGATTTTTTTTATTATCTACCATATTTTTATATTTGAAAGTGATAATTGACTTATACATATTATGGATGTGTTTGGTTCACTATGGAAATCTGTCGCATTCGGAGGATCATGGAGGGTCATTCTAAAAAAGCAGTCTTTCTAAATAGTTTTACTGCCCTGAAAAAGTGTTATGTAGTTGTCATACTTAGTAGATCAGATGGTTTGTATCAGCACTTCTGAACTGCAACACCAGAAATAACTTGTTCTTTTGAGAAAGCATATCACGTGTCATATTTTCATATGGTATTTGTAAGAAAATGAACAATCCTTATAGTCAAACGATATTTTAAAATCATGCCTCATGAAAAAGTGATTAAGAAGTTCAACACAAGATTTGTTACTAATACATGAAACCTACAAATAAAATTGTGCATATAATCTCTGAAAACTATTTTTTTTTCCAAACAGATAAATTATCTCTCTGAGTTTTATGGTGTATTATGAAATTGACAGAGGCTGCAAGTAAAGTTATGCAGTGTTGAAACAAATCTGTTATGGACACTGTACAAGTATAAGAATTTTATTTCATGTTTTCAGCTCTGAAATAATAAAAACAAGGCTCTGTGAACAGGAGAAAACAAGGCCAGTCTTCCCATAAGTAGACCTATGGAGATATTTTTCATGTCAATGTGAACTTCTGCATGCATTCAGTGCAGAGGATTGTTGAGGGGGGGAGGTTCATAAATATCACTGTTGGGTTTGATATCTCTCATTTGAAGTCAACAGATTAAGAACAACACTGGCTTCAGGTTTGCTACTAAATTTCCTATATCTAAAATTAAGGCTTAGCTCCTTCAATGTCCTGCCAGAAACCAAACTGTTTTTTAAGCCAGGTTCAGTGTAACTGCATGTATATTCTTTATAAGTAGTTTTGTTGAGCTGAAGTAATTCTTTTGCTAACTGTAGGCAAGATAGAGCAGCGAATCAAAGAGAAATATTATATTTGGGGATTCAAATAACTTTTCTCTGGAAAAAATTCTGTTTGTTGTTGTTACTTTTGGAAATACATTCTTGTTTTTTAAAACCTGGTCCCCTAGGGTCCCTCATATTTTACGTATGAGGGAAGAAATATTCAAGTGAATTCTTATTTCTTTACTATTTCACTCCATGAAATAGCATAAATACATGCTGAAGTGAGAGGGAAGACTTTTTGCCAGCAATGGAAAATAGATGACAGAATAAATGGCGATAGAATGAAATTGGTCATTTGGTATTTGTGAGTCCATACAACAAAATGTGAACATGACTAGAGTGCATCTTTAAAGTATATACAAGATTTAGTTTAATTATTTGTTATTATATTGTATTATTTTTTTTCTGGGATTGATACTAATACAATTCTGAAGGATCTTCTTAAAGGTTTTACCTCACAGTAATCCTTAAAAAAATCTCCAGCAATACTCAAAGGAACAGCTTATGTAGCTAATTACTACTTGTGAGGCTGGTGCCCAGCAGAGCTGGATTTAGTCCATTACTCTCCAGGTCCAGCATTAGATCTGCGAACATGGACGCTGGGGTCTGAGCACAGTCAAATGAAACAATGGTTGTACCTCAGTAAATCAATGTTAGAAAAAGAGCTGATCTCAAAGCCTGAATAACAGACAGATAAGAGAAGTGAGTAAATGAAAACACAAATGAAGTATGCAGGTGCATCAGCAAATATCACACAGTTTCAAAGTAAACTTTTATATGTGTTCTCTGTCTTCTTTCAGGGGTACTAAACCCCATGGTTTTGTCATGTGTCATTCAATCCCTCTGTCATGTCATGCCTTCCCTTCTGAGTAGTCCAGCCTGTGAAACATGCACCCCAACACACTGGATTTATTATCTACATCTTCCTTGCAACTGAAGCATTCTGCCACCTGCCTTAGGAAGCTCAACCATCCTATACTCCATTTGGTATTCAAAGATACCTTGCAGAAGGGTATTGGTCCAGTTAACTTCTGTCCTAAGGTTTTAACCTCTGTCCTCTCTCTTCATCCACAGTTGAGGAGCACCAGGAAGAAGAGGTATGGCAGGGAGTTGCCTGATACAATCTGCTCTCCTTCCTAAGGGCCCTTCAGGTATGAACAGGGGTTACATATGTCCCCTTGGCTAACTCGGTATAGATGTTTAAGCTGGACTTTCCTGCTGTAATGAATTGGGATCTCCAAACTACAACAGGTGTACTCCATGACCCTGAGTAATCTACTAAAGTCTGACTTAATCTCCTGTGTTTGCTAATGTCTGTTGAAACGATAACATTTTCAAAGTGTCTTGCCTCTATGCTACTGTCCATTATCCAGCGCGGTGGGGTCCTTATCTCTGGTGGAACCTCTACATGCTGGTTGGTCACAGATAATGAATAGAACGTATTTGCCATGCAAAGGTAATGAATGTAGAATACTGAGGAATGAAGATAGGCCTTATTCTTCTTTAATGCTTATTATACAGACTGAGAAGAAACAAAACATCTTTTGCGTGGGACTGGAAAATAACCTTTTTATCCTCAAACAACAACAGTACCACAATCTGCTGTTTACACAGTAAAGAAGCAGAAATCCACTCATTTTGTACATGGTTATCTGTGTTCCTCTAAACTTTATAACAACAAATTTTTCTCCCTTCGACTTTTTCTTGTTTTGTCTCTGGACAGTGGATAAATGTAACTGTTTTTAAGTGGTTTGGGGGTAACCTTATAAGCATATAAAGTAATGTTGGAATATTCATAACACTGTTTTTTGTGACCCCATAAATGAAGAGCAATGGGCTTTGTGGATATAGAGCTGTCATGCAGTCATGCTGCTGAGTGCATTTTTATACAAGAGACAAAATTGCTTGAACAGGTACCTAATTTTTTGCACAGACTTTGATTCTCATCTCCACCCTCACCACTACATTTATCAAGTGACTGTCATTCATGTAAGTCTTTACATACATTTTAAATAAATAATTTATAATGAGAAGCAAATGAGGCACAAATAGGAGAACAGAATACCATAACCTGATGCAGCTCTGACTAGTAATGGGTATTTGCAGGAATGCCCCATGTTTCTCACCCTCTCTTGTCCCTAATGGAAAAGGAAGACTAGGGCAAGAAGATCCTGCTGTGCTGGGAAATGCAGCCAGGAGACTAAAAAGACTAAAGATTCAAAGTTGTTTGGATATAGACTTCCTACAGAGTTTGATGGTAGACTTAACGGCTTTGAAGATTTCAGATCGATTGTTTCCACCAAATCCACGTCAAACCAAGCTGAGGTAGCCCAACTGCTAATTATTTTTCTGTCTGGCTTTCTGTATTTCTGTGTCTCAATAAAGAACAGACATTTCATCAGATCTCACCAATGTGAATTGCTTTCTATTTGGAGCAATCCTAGGAGCTAGAAGACGTGCCATGTAAGCGGGAACATATGAAGGCACACAGTCACAGGTCCAGGAGGCCATTGTAGTCCCAAAAATGCATTTTAGTGGAGATAATTCCCCAGGTTTCATGTCTTCTCCTTGATATCTTGCATGACAAGCCCTGTGAAACACTTCACAAGGGAATCTTCTGACTATGGCAATGGCATGCTTCTAGAATAGGTACACTCAGGCATGTGTCTTCATAGCAAAAGCACTCATGCAGTAGAGAGGAGAATTTTTCTTATAGAGCAGCTGTGAAGGAGAAAGAATGAGAAAAACATGAGCAGGTTCAGAAATTGCTCCAAGGGAAGTGTTTAATGAGTGGTGTAAGTTGTCTCCCTGCTCAAGTGCAGAACTGTATAGTGATCTCAATTTACTGCACAAGGGCAGCCTTACTTGAAATTGTTAAATAATGAATTACAGCAAGCAGATGTCTGAGCCAAGTTCTTGAATCATATAAAGTAGCCCCATTCTGTTGATTTGAGTGGAGTTACCTTGGTTTTCACCATCAAAAAGATATAAAAGCAATCTACATAATTTAGCAAAGAAGCTGAGGGGTATTTACATTCTATCAATTTTTTCATGAAGTCTGTTAATCCTTAAATGAAACACAGTGGCCATGATTTAGGTAATATACAGCTTCATAAAACATTTTCCTGCCCCAAAGATATAGCATCTAATAAATGAAATGGCCAATATACATCGAAAGTGGTCCCTGCACCAATGTATTGATGACAGATAAAATATGTAAGAGGATTAATGTATGCTCTTTTAGATTGTTCATGCAAGTTTGTAATTCTGAGTGACATGTGCCATTCAGGAATGGATTGGGGCAATATGGCTTATGATAAATTGATTACTCATTTGAAATCGATATAGGCTTACCCACATTAATTTGGTTGTTTATAACTTCTTGTGAAAGCACTTGAAAATATTTTGCCCTCTCCCTATAGATAATGTTCAGTCACCTGGTTTTCCAGTTGAATAAATCACCTTTAATCTCTTCATTTAACAGTAGTGGATACTTTATTAATCTAAGTATTTTGCTTCACTCATGTAGTAAGCTGTGGTCCTCTGTGCAATGATTTTCTTTAACTACCCACAAGGAGTACTGCTCTCCCTAGCACCCATCACCCTTTCAGTATTATCCTGTTCACAAAAGACTGTTTCAGAGAAACAGAAAATCAGGTATTGATCTTTCTAAAGCAAAACATATTGATTGGGTAAGCATAATAGAAAATAAATGAAGAATTCCTGTGTCATTATGTGTTTTTAATAATATTGTATTAAAATCAAAATTTGACACTTTATGTAGTATTTTAAAATGGCAATGCAACTCACAGTGTCTATTTGAGTATAATTCAAAACTGAGTGACAGTTACTGGTTAATAGTCACCCATACACAGGGTGACCCATACACCAAATCAATGAAATGGAGGAAAAAATAAAATGAAAGCCTGTTAGTGAAATCCATCATGGATTAATAAATACATTTTAGGTTGTTTTATTAGAGAAATGATGGTATTTGTTGAATTATAAAACAGTGACTTTCATATTCATGAAATAAGGAAGAAAAATGAAAAAAACCACATTCTTGACATTAAAAATATGCACCATATCCAGTGCTTAAATTATGTATTTGTATACATACTTCAGATTGCTCTGATCTTTAAGGTTTTAATTTAGCTGAAAAATTTAGAACTGAGTTTTATGTACTCTTTGTTTTACTAGGATATATTTTAAAAATCTGTTTAATACAAACTCTTTCTCTCTGTCTCTTTCCTTAGAGTAAAGATAAGTCAGGAACAATATGCAAAATGATGAATGCCGGGTATACTGGCTCTTGTTTGTTTTCCTAACTGCTACATGGTCTTTAGTTATTATTGTTTTTAAATGTTTTAGATCAAAATGCTATTGTGTTCACTGATTTAAAAATACAGGTGCATAAAATGTAGATTAATGAAAACAGAGGTTCCTCTCCTTAGCCTAAGGAGAAGTAATACAAACTGAATTAACTCTGCTCTTGGACTAATGGTTGTAACAAAATATAAAATTAATTGGCATTAAGCACTTCCATTTCAGCAATGACAGGGTTTTATTAATTTGGTTACAGGAAGGTTAGAGACTGGAAACTATCCTTTGAATGTTTAAATATGTACGTATGTGAATGTATTTAAACATGGTTAATTATTATATACTTTTATTAAATACTTTCCACTTGAAACACTTCTTAACCCATACTATAAACTGAATAGTTGGATGCTTTATAATTACCTGAAGATGAATAAGAAACTATAACTAATCACTGAAAATCTAAAGCTGAAATTCCTTCAAAGTGAGACATGTTTATTATTTTTCCCTTTTAAATATGAACAAAATAATCTCTAATTCAAAATGTAATATTTTATTTATCAGTTATCCATTTGAACATGCAGTAGATGTTGTATCTCAGGCAAGCTGAAGCAGAAAATCAACATCTGAAAAAAATACGAAAGATCACAGTGTCATCATTTAAGATACAACATTGTTAGAATTGTACATTGTCAGATTACTGCTAACACATACCAGTGTGTGAATGTATCATGGAAGAAAACTATGCAGACACTTGAACATATGGAAAAATATAATTACTGAAGTTTTTAATGTAAGGATATTACTAAAGTTTTTAATGTAAGGATATCAACTGTGAAATATTGCAATAAAGGCTTGCTATATTAGTTTTGTTTTATTTAAAAAAATATTTTGCTTCAGGAGACAGAGCATTTATACACAAGGCAACAAAGTGTTTGTACTGCCTTTCATTTTTCCTCTTGAAAATAGAGCCGACTAAGTCCTCAGTATTTAGAAATGTAGAAATAAAATATTAGATATAGACAGTGAAGTATTTCAGACTTATCAGAATGCAGACCTCTGTCTTAAGTTTATGTGTCACAATTTGGATAAGTAGTCTAGTACATTGTATGTCCAGGTCATTAGCTGCATACATTTTGTTTTTTTCTCATTCAAGAATTAATCTTGCAACTGGACACCAAAATTGATAAGTGTAGACCTCAGAGTTTTATTTTCAGTCCTAAAATAATTTCTACAAAAAAATAATAAAACCTTAGTGTTGAGGTAGAATCACCCTCCCTCTGTCCTATATCTTTGGATTCAGATATTGCTCCTGTCCCCATGGACCACTCTTAGGTCCTTTGTTTGAGGGTAATATTTTGCCAGAGTAATGATAGGGGCTGTAGGCATGAGGTATAGCAAGTGGTTTTATCTTGTGTACAGCAGAAGGGTTACATACCAGAGCTGAATGTAAGACAGATTTAATTAGAAGCCGGAGGGGACTGAAGGTTTGTGACAGGAATAAATCAATGGTTTTGATCATTAGACCTTGTGCAGATTATGCTGCTATAATGGAAAACTAGTACATGTTATTTCCTGCAAAACCCTTGACATAACTGTGATATATTTCTCTGACATCCTGTTAGATGGATTTCTTTGACCTTCACCATCCCCTTTTTGATCTCACTTGAAATTATTACTAAGGTATGAAAAAAATATTATTCTTTTGGTTGCTACAGTAACATGTACTATGACCACCAGGCATGTGCTAGCTCTTTATCAAATGCT
Source organism: Cinclus cinclus (assembly GCF_963662255.1). NCBI lineage: Eukaryota > Metazoa > Chordata > Aves > Passeriformes > Cinclidae > Cinclus > Cinclus cinclus. The sequence continues at coordinate 41,006,063 of NC_085047.1, forward strand.
TGTGGCAACAGCTAAATGTAAATCCACAAGGAAAAAAGATGATAACCACAGTACACTTAGTTTACTGGACCTTTTGTGTGCCACGAAGGTGATGGACCATATCCTCAGTGGGAGCTAGGCTAATTTGTTTCAGGTGAAGGTCTATTCCATTCATTCTCATTTGACTCAGCATAAACTCATGCTGTTTTTGAATGGCAGCTTCTGCCATTAATGCCAGTGAAAACATTGACATTGAGTTCATCTTGGGCTAGGACTGATATTTTGTCCATTGTTTGTGTGTTATTTTCTTCTGTGGGATATGTTTATTAGACTTGGGGACAATAAGTTATGGATTATTCCTCTCTCTTAGACATAGCTGTATTGGGACTGACCACATATAAAAAAACCAATTAATCTCTTTATTCTCTAATGACAATTATGAAAAGTCAGATGCACTTTGAGAGACAAAGTGGTTGTGTGTCTCAAACTGTGTAACTATAAATATAACTGTGTTCTGAAAACAGTGTGTGAAGTTCTTTGTCTGTGCCTGTGTGGAGTTCTCAGTGAGATGAATCTGTTCTCCCACCTGGAGCAAATAGCAGAAAATACAATTATAGAAAGAGTTAACTCCTCACTACCCATGAGTGGAATAGTGTTGTCTATTATTTAGGTAAAACTTAAAAGAAATTAAAACCTTTCATTTTCACAAGTGCAGATTGATTCAGGTATAACATTCATATTCTCAAAGATCCTTTTCAATAAGTACTCTCAGGTTTTAAAAGCCAATTTATACATATTTTGTATTACACATATTCTTTACTAAATTTACTTTCATTCAGAATGTTTGTAGCTATATTGAAAGTTGATGATAGTTTCCTTTTACTGTAATTTTGTCCTAATGAGTGTTATGAGGACTGCAACAATCTCCAGTCACACTTGTTTAGATGAGAAGAGCTAATACAAATAATGTTTTATTTCTGATAGAAACTGCGTTTTGTGCTCACATAGTTGCCTGCTGGACCAGATGTGAATGAGCAATAAACTACAAAAAACAGCAAAAACTTTAAATGATGAAGACATTTGGAGGAAACAGTTTTCCCTTCCTTCTCTGTGGTGTTCACTCCATGCTTGTTACAGTATTCAAATCTTTAATGGGACAGAGTGTTGTGGTTAACCCACAAATAGGACTTTCCCTCTACACTGCACTCTCTCAAGCTTAGGAATTGGTGTTGGAGGTGAAAGGTCCAGCTGTATTCACAGAAAAAGACACACACTATTTCCTAATAAATATGATTGTGGCTTCATAAATTGCTTCATATCATCAATCTATAATCTAGATTAATGGAGTGAAGAGTATATGACCCTTTATAGGGAAAAGCTTGTAACTGTCATGCAGAATCTTTTCCAATTCAGTAGTGGTGTCTTTTTAATAGTTTTGGCTTGACACTGACTTGGAGGAATAGATGATATTAGTCCTCCATAGCAACTGCAAGACAGAAAATGATGATGAAACAACAACTACTAAGCAAACCACTAAGTTACATCTACATGCAACTATTACTCAGCTATTAGGAATATTTTCAATGGAAATACTTAAACTAAAGAACCTGGAAAATTAATTTTGTCCACATATTAATCTCAACTTCTACAATACATGAGCTGCAAAAGAACAGTCATTTGATACCAATAATTTTAAGTTGTACTATGACATTTTTTTAGGTAAAGATGAGATTACTCAAATCATAACTCTGTCTCTGGAATCAATTTAGAAACAGCTTGACCTGAGCTTTATCAACATAGTGTTTAAAAATCCATTTATTTCATCCACTTTTTACTGAGGTAATGATATTAGATTACTTTTGGTGTGGAGTTTCTGGTTTGGTTTGGTTTTCTTACTTCCCTCTAGTCGACTTCTTTAAATTCAGAATAGTTTTCTGTAGGTGCCTTCTTTATTTTTCACTCTCTGTGTGAATGACCCTTGACTCACCTTCATTTCAATAAGATGTTTGCCAAAAGCATCACAAAAGCTTTGGGCATTGTGCCAGCTCTACCCTCAGACATTCACCTACATTCTGTTGAGATAATGGAAGTGTCCATAATAAGATCGTTTAATGTCACTGAACAGTTTGATGCATTAGAAAAACAGAAACACATATAAGCATGAAAGATTGAATTGAAATTTAAGGAGACATGAACTTTAACCACTCTCCATTTAGCTTCTTTTGCACTTAACTCTGACATTGTGGTTTTGGACTACTATGGAAGACGTGATGTTGGATTTGAGTAATAACATCAGTAGGCTACTTTTAATGTTTCTGTGAAATCAAAGAATTTCTAATAGATATATATAGCCTCTCAGAAAATCAATAAGCAAAATTGCCAAAAATTATGATTCAGGTAATTTTAGTGAAATCTTTAGTTCAAAAATTTGTAATATTTTACAAATTTTGGTCAGAAGGCTAACTGGGAATTAAAACAAAATATAGCCTAATCTATATTTATCATAGAACCTCCCCCCCTCCAAAAAAAAAAAAAAGCTAGTATTAAGAGCAAAATAAAATAAACTAAGTTATTTTCAATCCCTAGGGCTAGTACATTCTTTAGAAGTAAAGAATGCCATGGAAGTGAAAGAGTCACACATATAAAATAGAAAGGAAATGTAGCTCAGTAGTTAGGTGGCCTCAAATAAACTTTATGTTTTCTTTGAAGTGCATTTTCATAGCTCCTTTCTTGTCTAACAACAGTTTTATATCATAGAAAATCCCCTGACTTTGATAGTGTGATTCCAGGTTATGACATCCCTGTAGTCTTGCACTGAACCATTTAACTATTGATTTAGAGACATGCTGGAGTGCCTGAAGAGAGCCAGCCATTGTGGGGAGGAAAGGGAACAGAGACCTGTCCTCCAGCACTCTCAAAGGATAGAGGACTAAGCAAATCTGCTCCCAAGACAAGATCACATCACACAGTTACCACTGCTCCAAAGAAATATTTTAATGCATTAAACTCTGGTATCCTCTTTGTCAATCACTTAAGCTCCTTTAATTCACATTAATCTCTCTTAACTTTTTCTTTCCTCCTTTTCCTTTTCCTTTTCCTTTTCCCTTTTCCTTTTCCTTTTCCTTTTCCTTTTCCTTTTCCTTTTCCTTTTCCTTTTCCTTTTCCTTTTCCTTTTCCTTTTCCTTTTCCTTTTCCTCCTTATTCCTATTAATTTCCCTTTTTTTTTTCATTTCCATTTCCTTTTGCTTTTCCTAAATCTTAAAAGACTTAGAAGAATCAAACCTTCAAACAATTTCACAACCATAACTCAAAAAAAATATTTGGGGAATCATTATACTGTCCTGTTTTTCCTTCTTTAAATCAATTGATTCAAACAACATAATTCAACTGATACCTTGGTATTCAAATGGTCATTTTTGCACCCACTAAATAAATCCATGATGCCATCTTATTTGACTTTTATACATGGACCTCTGTGTTTTAAATCCTGCTGTCTGTTGGGAGGCTGTCTCTGTAAACAATTGAAAAATGTTTCTTTTATCCCTTTCAAATTCCTCCTTCACTTTATTACTCCAAGGAGTTCTTCGAAAACAAAGCAAAGTGAAAGCATAAATCTCCTGATATGGCAAGATCAGCTACGTATCACTGCTTTCTCCTTGTTCCTTGTCTGTCTACACTCATCTTTTGTTTCAGCTTCTATATTTAGATTGTGAGCTCTCTGAGACAGGGGCTGTCTTGTTTTGATATGTGTTCTGTGCCAAGTGTTAAAGCAGTGCAAATAAATAACACTAATGATGCACTGCTCAAGTGTGTCAGGATAGTGTAGTGCTGCACTCAGCTAATGTGGCTGGTGAGTTGTGAGATGTACGTAGATGTAGTGACAGTGCCTTCCACTCTGTGTTGTCGCATCTTAACAGCCATGGAATCTCTCAAGTTTCATACAATTCACTAGCTTCCAGAGCTCCTTCTGAGGTTTAAAGAAATCTGTAATTCTTCTTAATATGTTGTAGAGGTAAAAGCAGCTTGTAAACAGCGGTATAAAATGCCCAGAGCTATTAATTGTCTCTTTAGTAATGTCAACTTTTCAAAAAATCTTTTTTTTTTCCAAAGTAAATTCTACCTAATTTTCAAATACCCTTTCCTTTTAAAATGATGAAATTTTAGGAGCACCTTTGACAGAGAGGCAAAGAGACACAGATAGTCCCTGCTGATTCATTTAATTTAACCAAAGTGAATTTTAGAAAAATTATTCATGTGCTGGTATTTGGTTCTTGTTTGGAAGTTTAATCATAACCATGTGAGGAGGAGATAACTCATGATTTGAATTTAGAGTATTGATATCAAATCCACCATTTGCAACTCAAACTTTTGTTTTATTCTGTCTACTACATTGATTATTTCCATGCTATGGTTTGTATAATAGTTTTAAAAGTAAACTTATTTGTTTAAAAGACATTTTAATGTATTTTTTGTTCTGTGAATTCAACTTAATATATTGCTATTTTTACCTAATTATTTCTATGTTTTATAAATTCTTTCTAAGACACACAGAAATGGTTATACCCTTATAGTTTGTTATGTTTCTGTTAATAACATATATGCTTTATTGCCAGTTCTTAGCATAACTATTTCTTTACCATTTTAGAAAAGAAATGTTTTCCTTCAAATATATTCTCATATTTCCCCAGGTGTTCCCCAGTTCATAAAAAAAATATTTTCAGTTGCTGATAACTAATATGTGTAGTGTCTTGTAGTCAATACCAAATTTTCTGTTGTTTTTAAAGAACTTCAGGATGGAAATTTACATGAGAAAATTGCATATCACCTCATCTACAAGAATGTTAGAAATAGTGATTCCTTGTGATTGCTTTCCAATGCAATTTCTCTTTTTTTCCCTAATTATTTAATTATATTAATTTATTTTATTTTATAACAGTTCGGAGCTCTTTTCTGTTTTGGGGGTTTTTTTGTGGTTTTTAGTTTGCTTTTTTTCTGGGGGGGTGTGCTATTTTGAGGGGATGGGGGTCTTGAGAGGAATAGAACAGAGAATTCAATACTTTAAACATTTTGTATAATTGTATCCTCTTACTTCATTTATTAATAATCCCACTTTCTTCTTAATACCTCCATAAAAGTCTTTCAAGACTGCCATAGAAAAGTAGGAAGAGATGTGAAAGTGTTACAGATGAGACAACAGAAATGTCCTGTTCAGTGATTACAAGGTTAGTTGTCAGATTCTCACACTATTATTTTTGATCTCTATCCGTTTGAATATATGGTGAGAAATGGCTATTTTTTCAAAACTCAGCCCTGTTTCTTTGTGGGTAATCTCTAAAATAGAACATCAATATTCTTTGACAATTTTGTTGCATACAGAATTTCAAAAGGACAAATCAATCTCTTTTTGTGGAATTACTGTACAAATAGTAGTGGATGAGTGGAGAGCAACAAATGAACGTAAAAGCAGCTCCGTATGGACACACTGGATCCTTCCACACTAAACAAAACTATAAGATGTCTCTTAATACATAACTCAGGTGCTAAAACAAACAAAATACTGCCTTTATTCAGTTACTCCTGTGCCTCTGTGCCAGATCCAAGGATTCTCAGGCCCTGACACACTTTGGACCACAGCTGGGGCCCCTGGGGTTGCCAGCAAGAGTGGGGGCAAGAGCTGGGTGTTCCTCTGATCCAGGGGTTTTGCAGATGCCTTGTTGTCGTGGCAGAGTTGCCAAAAACTGATGCCTGGAGAGGCTACCTGGAACAGAGGCTGGACAGAATTAAAGGGTTAAAGTAGGGATCTATTAAAAGTCATTCAAAGGACACACCTTGGGCAGTACAAGAGCCTGGCCATGGCTACACCCAAGATGGATGACTGGTCATGAGTTTTCACACTTTTATAAGTTTTGGTCTATTTACATATTGGGGTTAATTGCTCAATTACAGCTTCAGGTTATGAAGTCCCATCCTCCCAGATTGCTCTCCTCAATTTGCTGCTGTTTATACTTTTTGGGCCCAAAGCTGCAATGGTGTCTTTGGTTCTCAGGCTGGAAAAGATTGTTTTTTCCAACTAAACTGTGAAGAGAACTTGTTAGAATTTAATATGAAGTTTAGAGTTGGTTTTGTACTAATGCAGTACAGAATCTGGAAAATACGAAAATTAAACTTAAGGCATCAAAAATACTACAGTTTATAAAGCCAATACAAGTTTTGGTTCCTGTGTTATTACAGCAGTAGACCTTCATGGGATTTCTAAATAGTTTAACAAGAAGCATTTATCAACAATTTTTTACAATTCAAAGCACATCCACTATTCTGCAGTCCCACATTGTCAGTAAATTTATGGTCTGCTCAGTTAACAAAGCACTTTAAACCAAAACTGATCCTGTAGAATATTATGTAAGAGAGGAATTTTTCAGGCTGAGACTTACCACTACATAATTTTTTTTTTTTTTGTACAGAATTTAAAATTATTTAATGAAAAACAGAAAATTGCTTTCTTAAATATTATTTTCTGTCAGGGAAATATTATACTTATTAAATTTAGATCGAACTTGACCTTTGAGATGAAGAATAGAGTTCTCTTCATAGACTCACAGGACAAGGTTACAGAACACCTTTAAGATCTCTGAGTATAGCTATTATCCCAGCACTGCCAAGTCCACCATGTCCTGAGCAGCCACAACTACAGTTTTAAATACTTTAAATACCTTTTAAATACTTCCAGGGATGGTGACTCCACCACTTCCCTGGGCGGCCTGTTCCAGTCTTTGACAACCCGTGTTTTGGCAAAGAAATTTTTCCTAATATCCAGTCTAAACCTTCTCTGTAGCTTCCATATATCAGATACCAGGCAAATGGTCAGAGAGGGAAGAAAGAGTTGAGTGTGAGTACCTGTCTGGATATTTTTCTAAAAATTCTTGAACATATGTTCATTCCAATCTTTTTGAGTCAGAGATCACTTTCTTCTGATCTGCTTTATCTAACTTACCTTGCAGACATTCCTTTTTCATGAGCTTGGATTTATTTTTGATTCCACTTCTGTCTCAGTAGAGATACCACTTACTGCCTTGGGTTTACAGTGTCTCTGACAAATTGCCTTCAAGTTGGACAGTGAAGTGCTGAGCCTAAAATCACCTTGTGAATCTAGTACAAACAGCTTTGCCACTTTTTCCTAGCATGAATCCTGAGAGTGTCAGTGGATCGGAGACTCCGGCTTTATTGTCTGTTGTGTGTCAAATGCATTCTGGCAATAAGAGGCTGTGAGAGTGCTCTTACAACTCGGTAAGGGAGCACTCTGCAAACCTTTGAGGACTTTGTCTTATTTGTGAGGTGTCATTGCTTGGCAATAAATGAACCTTAAAAGGTCTTGCCATGCTCTTGGGATACCTATTGTTCGACATCCCTCTTCAAATCATTATGAAAAGTAGAAAAACATTAAAGTAAAACTAAAAATGATTTTACTTGCTGAAATGCAAACTTTATGAAGTGGTTTACTAGGAAAAACAAGAAGTTAAATAATAGCATGCTTTTAATTAGCTTAGTCTGATTTAAATTTAAGTCTGTTTTCACATCTCAGTCAGAGTGAAGGGTCTGAAGCCTGGGTAATTCTTCAAGCGATTTTCACAGATCACACAGCATGACCCTTTCCTTTAGAAAGGCCAATCCTTAGGCTTTACTTTCCTCAAATAGGATCATAACTTGTAGTAAACCTGCCAATCTTTTTCAACTAAAAGTAAATTCATCTCTATTCCCTTCCTATAAATCCTACATCTTTACAACTGAGTCAATCAGTGCATCACTTCTGTGCCAGCAGAATCCTGCCTGACACTGGATTTATCTTCATTAGAAAAAGATTTCCTTGTCTGTCTCCATGGGATCTGCCAGCTAGAAGGGCTCAATTACATTTGGTGTCTAGTCGTCTACAAGTAGATCCAACCTTCAATGAAAACAGAAAAATGGGGTTTGGGCCTGGATATAGACAGATCATTTAATATCTTAAATGAAATTAATCCTCCCAAATGACTTGAACTTTGTTAATTGATGACTTAAGTTCATGGCATGTGGTAGAGGTACAACAGCAAAAGCAATTTATATAAAGTTACAGTGAACACAGTATACAATACATAATGAAGGAAAGTGCAATGAAACCAAAAATGCAGAGTAACTCTAGATTTCAGTCCAGATACCCTTAGTTATTGAAAAGTCATTTATGTATACCAAGATAATTTTCTATACTTATTCAGGGAGAGTGAGCTATTTCCAAAAGGGATTTCATTAAATCCTTTAGTAGATATCAAGCTGAAGAAATGGGACTTCACTTGATGAGGCATTTACTAAGTAAAATTGGTTCTAGATATCTGAGGTTCAGTGAGGGGAAATGCTAAACCCTGCACCTACAGAGGACTGATTCCAGGCACCAGTACACATTGGGATTCACGAGTGTGACCCTGTGAAAATGTGCTTCATTCAATTATTATTAGATTATTTATTAACAGATTAGTTAATTTGTTCACTGTAAAATAGAGATGACTTCATTAAATCATTATTAATCATTAAGGAAGGCCAGGCCAGATTTTAAGCTTATTTAGGAGTCACAACATGTTTGAAATATATATATAGGTGGAATTGATGGAGGGCAATGTTCCAGAAAGTACCAAATGGGAAATAAATAATATTCAGAAGTTAGATTGGGGGTTTTAGTTGTTACTATTTTATTTTATTATTTTATTTTTTTTATAATACTTTGTCAAATTATGTAACCTGCAGGCCTTCTTTCCTCCTTATGTTTTGTTTAAAACCACTGTCTAGGTAGTAGTTGTTCATGGATAAAAAATTACAAAGCTTTCCTGCACCAAAAGGAGGTTACAAAGTGTAAGAAAATTGATCCGTTTATATTCCTCTTTTATTTCTGCCTTTATAGCATTTTTAGCCATTGCAGTGTTTTTGTTATCCCTGAGTCAAGGCAAGGCAAACAGACTGTGATTTAGTCCATGGGGTAGATGTGATTCAGCTGAACAAAATCTGTCCTGAAAAAGGGTTGTGTCCAGATAAAGTGCCATGAGAGAATGTTAAAGAAACCTTAACCACTTCTCTAGCACTGGTCTATCCAACAAGCTTCACAGCTAAAACAAAAAAGATATTAATATGGCTCAAAGAGTTTACAATCTGGTATTTCACATGACAAGAAAAATGGTAGGAAAAAAACCTACAAAAACAAGGAGAACATGTCTCTCACACCCCATAGCTGTGTGAACCCCATCACAGCTGAGCTCCAAGGATAGAAGTGAGCAGAGACATTGACATAAATAAACTAAATTTTGTGTGTCCTGTAGGCATGGCTGTCTGTAACACAGAATTTCTACAAAATACTGAGTTGTCTTGTAGAGAAGTGCCACACTGCTAGATTTGTGCTTTTGGCTAGTTTTCAAAACCATAATTCTTTCTGAGGAAGTGGCATTTCAGAGAACCTAATGCAGAATTTTATCTTCAGCTTGAGTCATTAGCTAGCTAGTCTGTATTGCCCCTCACATAAAGCATTATATAAAGCTTTTTCTTGAACCTCAACAGAAAGCCAAAAGGCTTTGGATGATCTGGCTTAGAATTCAACACCTTTCATATGCCATTGTGTCATCAAATGCATTTCTTAAAAAAGGGAAAAGCATGCAGACCTTACTTTAAAAAAAAAATAGAACAAGATTAATAACACAAATCCACTGATGAAAAGTCAACATATAAGCCAAGATAAAAGGAAGAGATAGTAGTGTCTGTGCAACACCTGTGTGGAAAATGAAGGGTTTGGTGATTAAAGGCCAGAGCATGCACACAGCAGGCACATACTATAGGGGTTTAGAGGGTAACAAAACTAATTAGTGGAATGGATTAAGAGGCCAAGGCCAAAATCAAAATAGTATTGCTGACTGCAAGAATAAGAATTAGAACATGAATGTAGCTATGCTGTTGATTCCATTACTTTTAAACCTGTGCATTTGGATAGCAAGCAATATTGTGTTGTACGAAGTAAAAAAAAAAAAAACAAAACAAAACAAAAAATCATTTTAACTGATCAGAAGCTAAACCAGAACTTCAGTCGTCTCTCATTCAGGGAACACAAAATAAGGAAAACCTTCTCCAAATAAGCTTATTTTAAACTTTGTGTTTTCATTTATAAAATATCCCAGAGAGATATGAGGTCTGAGAAAATACTTGGACATTTTTTATTTATTCAAGGCTCAATACTGACTAAAGTTTAGAAAGATCAGTTTAGTTCCCATTAAAGTATTCAACTATTCTTCTAAGTGGTTATAAACGTACACTTTTCCTGTTTCCCTGTTGCAGCAAGATGTGGTATGGGCATATGATTATTTATGAAGAGTTGCAGCAAGGCAGAAATTTTTAATACTAACAGTCGTACAAAAACCCGTGCTACGACTATGGCTAAAAACACAGACAAGGTAGTCACAGGCACTCAGGAAAACTATTGTATAACTTTACCCTTGTTATAATTTTTTTTCAATATAATCATACAGTAATTGCAATGTTTGAAAAGAAAGACAGAAAAAAAATCTTTGTCTTTATGATATTGAAGCCTTTTACCATAACATACCTACAACTCTTCATATATATTATAAGGATTTGCTAACATATTATATTAGTTCATTGTCTTTATCCAGAAATAGTTATAGGCAACACTCTTTTCAAGTGGCTATAAAAAGATGCAGGGTAAATAAAATTGTTGGCAGAGGAAAAAAAAATGGGAGTAAGGAATAAATAATGAAAAATTTGAAGGATAACAAGGGGTTATTTAAGAATGCTTTGGTGAATGCCAGAAAAGCTACAGTCACTCCAGAGAAAGAAGTAACACTGGTTAGAAATTATGTAAAAGAGCGCAGCTACATGCCACAAAAACAATAGAAAGTTAGTAAATATTTCTTATATGATAGGAGTCTTGAAAATTATATGGAAATCCATGTTGTACAGGACTAACATATGTGTATTAGAAAAGCAATAATATGAAGAGATACTTTTTTATAGATCCCAGTAGAACAAGGTATAATTAAAGAATAAGAAGTGGTCTTCATCTTGATATTGTATGCAGAATTATCAGTAAATGACTGGATGTTCAATAAATATTTGGATCTATTTGAAGGACAAACACTTCTGAATATTGTCACATGGAGAGATGATGAAAGCAATGAAAGAGTTCACATGTAATTTATGACTAATAATTTAAAGGATATGGCTAAGGATCTGTCTGGGTTGTTGATGTTGATTTTTCAATAAACCTTGAAATGCTGTAAAAGCTCCAATGTTCTGAAAGAAGAAAATGTTTCACAATTTATTTTAAAGAGGCTAAATTGCTCAACTTTTCTCAGTTACAGGTTCGTCATCATAATGTTAATTCACAGAGAAACAGTGATAAAACTCACATGCATTAAAAGGTTAAAGAACCAATATAATTAATCTGGAAAAACATAAATATTTTTGGAAAATCATGCTTGGTAGATAAAGCAAGTACACTCCATTTATTTTGTACAGATTTCTGTAAGGCTTCTGACTTGATTCTGAAGAATGTATTTATGGAGAAATTAGAATGATATAGGAACATCATGTACAAGTTCTGCAAAACAGAAACTAGGTAATCCTGGGCTTTTACTATAGGAGTTACTGCCTACTGACCATCTTTTCTTTAGGATTCTGCTTCTATCCTAGGATATGCTTTGTACTGCTTTCAGAGACTTGTAAAAATACAATAAATCCTAGAAACATTTGCAGTGAATCTTACTGGTCTAATTAGTGAATCTTCTCTTTATTGCAAAAAAATGGTAAAATAAAACAGCAGAGAATTTTTCTTAATTTGGATTTTCACAGCAGTTTAAAAAAAATCGAATAAATGCAATGCTTACATAAAACTGTATTTTTTCTATCACTTTTGTAAAAGTTATTGGGAGGAGTTAGATATGTACTCCTAGGTTATGATTGAAATATGAAGAATATACATGTTCTTCAATCTGTTTGTAGAGTATTAATCAAACAATACCTTTAAAGAAATGTTGCTATTGCAACTCTTCAAATTATTTTAAGTATATTTAGGCAAACAGGTTCTTTTCACATCAACCAAGTTATTGCCTATTATGTGACAGGAAGGCAACAAGCTCAAAACAGCCCAACCAAAAAAGTTATATTCACATGCTTAATTTTCTGAGATACATTTTATGTATCTGAACTCAAAATATTTTTGTACTATAATGGAACTTCCCCATTCAGCTGTAAATGTGTTTTCTTGAGCTCTAATGAAGCAGTTAATCAAGTCTGTTTATTCATCTACAGAACATATATTCCTTATATCATCATGTAGTTTTGTACACATAATTGCATGTATTCCACATTCACTGAATAGTTATTGATATAAACAAAGATATTATGGTAGGACATCTTTTTGTTTTTGTTTTTTTGTTTTGTTTTGGTTTTTGGTGGTATTTTTTTTGTACTAGAGGTGATTCAAATTCAAATGTCTAAGAATAGGAAGTGAGTACTAAGCATAGTTCAAATATTAAAAAAGGCCATGTAAGTCCTTCATTCTCCATATACAAATTTGAAATCGACCTCTCCATTTATGTCACTACAATTGGATGTTTGAAAATCTAGGCATCATTTCATTTTTTAAAAATATCACAAAATCAATTAATGGCAATTTCAAGCTAAGAATTTGGGTCAGGATGAGAAATGGAGAGTGAAGATTTTTTTTTTTCTGTGGATATAGTACCTTCCTGAGTATTGATACCATTTTAATGACCTCCACCTCCCATGACATTTCCTTTGGGTGGAAGACAGTACTTTACATGTGAGAAGTTAAAATACAATGGAGGGCAGAGCCAGGACAGCTGAACCCAGCTGATCAAAGGAATATCCCAGACCATATGTCATCATGATCAGCATATAAATCTGAGGAAGAAGAGGAGATGTTCACAGCTCATTTGGGGTGATGATTTGTCTACCCAAGTCACCATTAGGCATGATGCCTTGTGGGGATGGCTGAGAACCTGCTTGCCCACGGGAAACAGTAAATGAATTCCTCATTTTTCTTTGTCTGTGCATGTGAATTTTGCTTTACCTATTAGGCTGTCTTTATCTAAACCTATGATTTTTCTTACTTTTAGCCTTCTGATCCTGTTCCCATACCACTGTGGGGAGGACTCGGAGAGTCTGTATGGAATTAGCAGGGGCTGAACCATGACAAAAAATATACAACTAAAGTTAGGATTTCTGGTCTAAAGGTGGTACATTGAAATGCACACATGAGCATATCTGTAAGTACTTTAGAAGATAATGACAAAGGGCATATAGTGCTGCTGTTGGTAGTGGCTGTTGCAAATGAACAAAGGGTTTTGGATGCTGGATGACACGGCTTGGTGTAAAGTCATAGATATAATTATTTAGGTTGGGCAAAAACTTTTAGATCATCAAGTCCAATTGTTAGCCAAACACTATCAACTCCATCACTAAATCATATCCTTAAGTACTTCATTAATACTTATTTAAAATACCTCCAAACATGGTGACACAACCACTTTCCTGGGCAACCGCTTCCAATGCTTCAAAGCTCTCTCAACGAAGCCAATCTAAAAGTTTAATTTAACAGACTTAGAAAAGATTACTTCCACAAAAGCAAATCTTTACAAATATATCATCTCTCTTATAAAATGTGAGCCTAAAATGTATAGCATTTGCCATTCTTACTGTGTTACCAGTGAGTTCTTCATCCAGTATGAGACAGAGCAGATAAATTTAAGACAGAAGCCTTTCCATCACACTCTCTGTCTTGAGGAGGAGGAGGTTCCAGATTTATCTGCACTTGGTGTTTTTACCATACTAACACTCTTGGTGACAGAATGCTTGCAAAGGAACAGTGGAGAAAAGGTGATCAAAAATAGGCTCCTTTATTGCAATTTTAATCTTCTGAAGGATGTTACATGTTAATGCTTAAATACTCCTTGTGTGTATATCTGGTTGACCACCTGGACAGCATTACCTAATAAAATGTGGGAAAAAATAGAGTCATTCCTCTTCTTGCTTTTATACTGAGTTTGTAGTGTAAAATTTGGCTCCATATTCTTTTCTTGGAACTTTACCAGATGTTATTACAAAGCATTATGACACTGGGATAAAATAGTCACAGGATGCACAGTCTGTGCTCTAACAGTCTCTGTCAGCTCACGACAAAGAGAGCAAGGCAGGAAGGGTAGTAGAGTCTCTGGCTATGGATGAAAACAGACCTCTCCCCTCATGTTTCCATCAGCTAAAACAAATAGATTGTCTGGCTCTGAGAGGAAGGTGGCAAAGGACTCCTAAATGGGAGAAACTGACCTTGAGAGTATGATAGAGACCCTGACGCTAAAGTACATGTTAGCAAGAAAAATCTATCTATACTTTAAAAGGCTTTTGAAAAGTATTCATTCTGTGTGATATACCTATATGTATACGATGTATATGTATTACGTATATGTATATGTATATGTATATGTATATGTATATGTATATGTATATGTATATGTGTATGAGTATGTGTATGTGTATGTGTATGTATATGTATATGTGTATGTGTATGTATATGTATATGTGTATGTGTATGTGTATGTATATGTGTATGTGTATGTGTATGTGTATGTGTATGTGTATGTATATGTGTATGTGTATGTGTATGTATATGTGTATGTATATGTGTATGTGTATGTATATGTGTATGTGTATGTGTATGTGTATGTATATGTATATGTGTATGTGTATGTGTATGTGTATGTATATGTATATGTATATGTGTATGTGTATGTATATGTATATGTATATGTATATGTGTATGTATATGTATATGTATATGTGTATGTATATGTGTATGTGTACGTGTATGTGTATGTGTATGTATATGTATATGTATATGTGTATGTATATGTGTATGTATATGTGTATGTATATGTATATGTATATGTGTATGTGTATGTATATGTGTATGTGTATGTGTATGTGTATGTGTATGTATATGTGTATGTATATGTATATGTATATGTATTTGTATATGTGTATGTGTATGTATATGTATATGTATATGTGTATGTGTATGTGTATGTATATGTATATGTATATGTATATGTGTATGTGTATGTGTATGTATATGTATATGTGTATGTGTATGTGTATGTGTATGTATATGTGTATGTATATGTATATGTATATGTATATGTATATGTATATGTATATGTATATGTATATGTATTTGTATATGTGTATGTGTATGTATATGTATTTGTATATGTGTATGTGTATGTATATGTATATGTATATGTATATGTATATGTGTATGTGTATGTGTATGTATATGTGTATGTGTATGTATGCTACAAGCCCTTTGCCAAACAGGTCTCTCATGATCTTTCTCCTCTTTGTTGAAGGAATATTTAATGAAAATCACAAAAAGGGAAGCTGATATTTTTCTCTCAGTTACATTTGCAGAGAAAATCAGAGACATTGCAGAGACTACAGTGCCTTGACTGAAGCTATTGCCATTGCTGTAAAGCCCATATGTCTTTACTCTAGAGCTAGAACCAACCAAAACAGATGCCAGTATTACCCATGTGCCATTTATTCTTTTTTTTTACCATGCCCCAGGACAAAAATAGTTTACCACAAGCCTTTTGGGGCTGTTGCAAGTACGAAATGGGTAGAGGGCACTGAGTAAAGCTTGGTTTGCGTTTATCTCTTACTATCTAAGTACTTACTGAAGCTTCCCAAACTAAAGAATAGCTGGAATTTTTCCAAAATTATTCTCAACTTCTTTGGGTCACAGTGTTGGAGAGGTCAAACCACTCAAGTAATTTTTAAGTCCCAGATTATTTCTAACAGACAAAGAAATCATTCATGACTTGCCTCTGTGAACTGCAAGAGCACTGCCATATACTTAATTTTCTTGAGTCTTACAGTGTTACTTGCCGTAGAAGGGTCCACTCCTAAGCCAAAGAAACCACTTTCTCTTCAATTTCAGTAATTGTGTGACTATGTTTGGAGTTTCTGACTCCTATAAGACTTCATCCCTTTTCGAGAATTCAGTTGCTGATTAATGTCTTCATTTTCTGCAAATCATTCTGAATAATTTCCTTAGTGATCTGTCTTCTGAAGAGGAATTAGGCACCAAGGATCAACATGGATGTGTCTCTGTCTTTAATTATACTGCGTCAGGTTCTGATGCCTAAATGAAAAAAAAATGGTACCATTTAAAATCCAATGTTTTTTTTTTTCACCCAAATTTTGTTATTATTTCTGCTCCTTTCTTTTGTGGAGCTCAGCGATGTTGAAAGACAATCAATTCACTGCAGGCACCTACTGATATTACTAATCAAAAAAACCCCAACAAAAACCAAAAAGTAGTCCAGACCCAACCCCAAACTAAAAGTAGATAGAGACATCATGAAAGTTTTTGTGGTCTATTTTCAGCCTTGTTTATACATGCACCACTGTTCCAGGCCCAGGGAGCTTAACATTTAAAAGGCCAGAGTACTCAAGAACCTTTACTCAAGAAAATTGTTTGTATTAACTCCATTGCTAGTTGATAAGTATTCCAAAAAGACAAGATACTCAAGAACCATAAATCAGCATAATTTACAATTTTGCTGAAGAAATCCTATAATAATTTGCAAGAATGGGTATTTGCTTAGGTTTTGCTGTTGCTGTCAGTAACAGTCTTTGCATAAACAAATAAGATAACACATGGTATACAAAGGTAGCAAGTTCCACAGTCCTGTAATATATTCAATCCAGATCTTGCAGATCAAGACAGAGAAATAAAGATGAATCCAGCTTCTATTTATCACTAAATGTGGTCTCCATATCAGCAAATACTAATAATATAGCTGTCTAACCTTACCTGTCTAAAAGCTGTCAGGTCTGAGCTAGTCATCAAAGTTCGCTCTGTAGCAAATGGAAAGGAGTGGCTTCATCCATAAGGTGATCTGTGTCAGCCTAAGATGAATGTTTAAGGTGGAAAGATGGAATAAAGTAAGGTGGAAGAGAGGTGTGATGCATCATACTCTGGACAAATGTGTCTTCCTTTTAGCATTAAAGGTCACCGAGACAATCTGGCTAGACTTGACCCACAGGCAGATAATACTAGATGAGGCAAATCATACCTGGCAGTATGGCACTTGAGAAATCATATTAATTTCCTGTGACTATATTTGCGCATCCATAAAATGGGGCATATAATACATCCCTATATCAAAAATATCCTGCAAAATTTGATTCATGGTAAGGCTTTATGATACTTGAGCAAAATGCAGCATAGGGATTGTACAGCATATTTTTCTAAGGGTAAAAAGTGCAAATTCAATAAATTTATATTGTCACCCTTTTGTAAATATCTAGGTTTTGCATGCAGCATCCCACCTTGAGCCCTGTAAACAGGGCTCAAAAAGCTGAAAACATACACAGAAAATGTACACAGTTAAATGAGTTTGGTGATTGTCAAACTATTTCTATTAGGCTGTAATGGGCTTGGTATCTAGGTCATGTTTTGCTCAGAAAAGAATGAGAAAGAGCTTTAAATGCACTTTTCATCTCAGCAGAATGACCCCACATGAATGCAAAATTGAGCCAGGGAAAGCTGTTAATCAGAGATTAAGCTCTAACAAATAAGTTTTTTGCCAATAATGTCTGTGGTCATTTACTGTGATGTGTTCAATAGGATCATGTTTTGAATTAAAACCCAGTCTTTTCCTGTTCTATCTCTTTTAGGAGAATGCTGACATACCACAGTTAGAAATTTTTCAAGGCATTAGGAAAAAAAATGGGCAAACTTGGAACTTCAGGTATCATGTCTTGTTCTCTGCTCGTGAAGTACTAATGTTGAGCGGGTTTATGGGAGCTCTAAAGAGAGAAACAGTCCACAGGAAAAAAGTGGTGAAGAAAAGGAGGGATTTTGGTTCCTGTCTGAAGTCTCTCTTCTTACCTAAATATTTTGCCTATTTTCTTTAAAAGGAAAAGAAATAGGATTCGGTTTTTCCCATCTGTTATTACATTATAACATCACTATATGGATACAGGGAATGTAGTATTCAAACCTCAAGAAGCGATGTTTTCTATTCAGTAGAAGGTGAGATAAAGACAAGCTGTTGCTAGTCTGATGTGCTGATCCAGCAAAGCTTGGACCAGTTGCAGTGGTGAAGCTTCTTGGTAATTGTACCTTTCTGGGTCACATAAATCAGGTGACATTTGTTGAATACACAGAGAATCTGCAGGAGGATGGATTCAGAATACATGTCAATCTTTAACTTACTGGTTAATTCAAAGAGGCAGCCAAGTCCAGCAGGCCAGAAGGGCCAGTTTGCACTGACACCCCTGGAGAGACACCAGTGCACTCAGCTATTAATCAGGCAGGAAGAATTTGTCTTTGTTAGCCCATGGAAGGGTCTGATCCTTGATGTTCAGAAGCTGCCATCCTAAAGAATCTGAAGGTAGCCACCTTCATACCCACCTCTCAACCCCTTCTCCTTATAGGGAAATCAAGTTGTTAACTGTTAGAATCTTAATTATTATACTTCTATCTGTATTTTTGCTTTTCTTATATTGCATGAATTTGGCTCATGTGCTCTTGTCACACCTTGTCACAGTTTTCTTGGTAAAACTGAGTCAAGATCACACAGCTGCAGGAAACCAGTGCTTGATCATGCATAGTTGAACCTCTGGGTTGTAAATTACACTTTACATGATCCTGAGTAATAGTGAAATGGCCAACTCTTACACATTTTTTACAGCAATAATGTATCTTAAAAGAAAATGTGAGTATATTGTTATAACCTAATATCTGACTCATCATGCTTGAAAAGAAATTAATTTCTTCCTGTGTTTTTTTCTAATTATTGCCTTGAGCTACTGAAAAGGGTTCCTAATGATGCATGAGCAGACACTCACAGTATTCACTTACCTACTTGATGAGAAATTTCATGGGATACAGGAGACTAAACTGAATCCCTGAAAAAAAAAAGGTGATTGATATCATATGATTTGAATATTCTTCGTGTGTGTAGTGGAAAATTGGTCTGAAAGAAGATAGATATTCTGGAACAGTCTTCCAGTAAGAAAGCTGTTTTTTTATAGCATGGATCAATATATGGTGTGTCTGTTTGTATGAGCATAAGTCTGCACAGATGTCCTAGGAGATTTTTTTCCAGTCCTAAATGATATCTAAAAAAGAATAGCAAAATGAATAAATGACTTACTGAGGAATACATATGAACATACATGGAAATTAATAATAAAGTGCCCCATGTATATTGACCACAACATGTCTTTTACTAGTTTTTAGAAGATTCCATTTTGTCTTGGTTTGAAAGACAGGTGTTTGCCAAGGAAAGCAGAAGCTTCCCCTTGGACTGAAAAAAAAATGTGATTCTTCCGATTATTATAATTTTGAAATTAAGAGAGCTCTCAGGCAAAGATATGGGGGTAGGAATAACAGTTCTTTACTAGTATCACTAAGAAGACAAACAAGAACAACAACAGCTATGAAATTAGCCACAAACAGAACAGTAACTCAGTCCCAGTGTTTTTTGGCTGCAGGCACCTTTTCCCTGAGCTGCAGTTCCCGGTGCTGGGGGCGGGCGGGTCCCGCAGAGCCGCAGGAGGGCTGGGGGTGATGGCAGAGCTGTCCCAGGGGGAGAGAGAGATGGAGAGAGAGCTCTCCGCTCACGGTGTGGGTCCTGGTGCTCAGCAGAGTGCTGGATGGTGGTAGTTCACAGCGAGAAGACAGCCGGGCAGGGTCTGACAGCAGTGAGGATGGTTTCCCGACGCTGGGATGGCAGGGATGGGACACAGGCGGTGATCGTCCTTCTCGTCCCAACTCCACGGGGGAAATGGGCCGGGGTCCAGCCTTCCGCTTCCTCTTCTGGCTGTTTGAATCTCGAGGGGTTCCCTCTTCCCTCCCGTCCCCTCCCCCTTGTCACCAGGGCCCAGTCAACAGGTATCTTAGCATGACAATGGGAAAAATTCCACAGAGGGAAAAGGGAGAGAACCAACCCCCAACACATTTAAAAGAGTACATTGATTTAGGATAGTATTTAAAGGTTTCATTTCAAGCATGTGCTTTAGGTGAGCTAACAGCTCAGTGCTGAAGGCTACACTGTGTTTCAGTTAAGATTATTAGTTTTCTTAGTACTTCCATAGGTTTTTGTTTGTATGTATTGTTTTTTTGTTTGTTTTGTTTTTGTTTTTGCTTTTGTTTTTGTTTTTTTATGAAATGCAGGCTTGAGGACATATAACAAAAAAAAAATTGCTGTTAAATTTCAGTGCTTTGGAAAATTTGGGTACAATTTTTTATTTACCAAGTCAGTCAGCATTATTTTATAGCCAAATTTGCAATTTATTTTTAATGCTTTCACAATATATTTTTTTAGTAGGCATCTGAATGATGAGAGATCTGCTCTGATTATGCTTGAGGGATTCTTTGAGTTACTGTAATATCATATAGGAGACATACAGATGTTCAGTCTTAACCCATGTCATCTGTGCCACAGTTTAAATTGTGCCTGTTCTGACAGCATTATAATAAGATCCTCAAACATTTTATTAATTGTTTCTACTGACAGAAATGATGTTTACTTCATGCAATGTGATTCTCAGCATTTATGAAGTAATGGCATATTATATATTCTTTGGAAGAATAAAAGGTTCTCAAAGAATAAATGCAATGCCTGCATATATGATCAGTGGTCTGGTATAAATCTTGTTTCTAGACAATGGTGCCTTGCAGCCTTCTAGCTTCCATCAATATGTTTACCTTCATCTCTGCCTTTCAGGGGCCAGCAGCAGCTAACTGGTTCCAGCACTGTGGCACCAGTGGCACAATGATGGGCACCAGGACTCTACCTGGCACACGGAAATAGGGCAAGGCAGAGGTCTGGGATGTCCTTGGTTCCTTGTCCACGGACCATGCCCCTGAGAGGAGAGTCCCTTATTGTTTTTTCCCCATGTTAAGATGGGTTTTTAATGCAAACAAACTTTCAATTTACCTGTGCAAGTTTGCTCTGCTGATATAATTTTAGTGCCCAGAGACCTCTAACCCCACAGACTGGAAAAGCAGGTCTTTTTGCTTCCCAGAAGCATAATGTACTCTCATAATGTAGCTTTTTTCAGCTAATACTAAATAGCTCCATTCTGTCTACCATTTTTTCATCAGATTGAATCACAATGCATAAACTGGAGTTCAGAGTTGCAAGTAAAATATTCCTTGAAAAATTATCTTGATGAGTGCAAAAGTAAGAGGCTATTCAAACATTCTAATAATAGAAAGATTACATGATAACTTTTTTTTTTAGAAGTTGCCTGAGCATAGGTAATTCCTTTTTGACACTCTTCTCCTATTTGCCGCTTTCCATGAATGATAGTGTGAGCAGAAAAAGAGTTGGCATATTAAATAACACTTAGGATGTTTCCTAGTTTTCAGCTTACTCTCCCAGAAAGCCTTAATCTCTGACACCAAAATTAAATTGCTGCACTGAATCACATTCTTTAGGAATCTAAATGGGTTAAATAAGGTACCCACAGTGAAATAGCATAAATATCTCTTTTAATCCTTCAAGAACTAAAATTGACAATCCTATAACATTGTCATGCTTGTTTTGGAGCAAATTTCCTTTATTAACTCAGAGGACTCATAGAGAAGGAAGAGGTGGAGAAAAACTTGTCTCATCTCACACCACAATACAGTTCAGTGTCCCAAGTCATGCAGAATTGTGAGTGATGATATTAAACATTAGCCCTTTGATAGTAGATCAAATACTTGTGAAGTTAGAGCATTAAGTGATATATTGCAACATACCACTCTGGCCTTTGATTAATATTAATCATCAGCATTGGAAATAATGTTTCAGAACACTGTTTGATCCAACCTAGCTGGAAATAAATGGAAAATGGCAAATAGTTGACTAAAGATTCCAAGATGGTGAATGAAAAACCCTGAGGAAACTTTGTCATAAGGTTTCAGAGCTGGAATTTCTTCTTGCTGGTTTTCACTGTACTTGCTATATTTTTTCCACAAGAAAATCTGATGGAAGAGAGAGCTGCAAAATCTTTTGATGAGAAAAGAAAATGCTTTCCAGTTATATACATAACTTATCAAAAGTAGATTGAACAGTGACTTAATTAAGGTGTATAAAGATCTTCAGCAGAGGAAAATAGCAGATGCTAATTGGCTCTTCAATCTTTTGGAAAAAAGATATTGCAAAAAATGGAAACCATTGGAAAATAAAGCTAGAACAATTCAATGAGAAATATGACACAGATTTTAAACTAAATCAAGCATTTGTAGGGATGGAGAGGAAAAAAACTTCAAGTGATGGATTTCTTTGCTTCTTTCATCTTCAAATGAAACTGCATACCTGTCTAGTAAACATGCTTTAGATAAACTAACATAAATAGACCTGGAACAATGAAACAGTAAATTATAAGGTCTGTGGAAAATTTAGGTGATTAAAGCAGGTGATGGATTTGCATCTGGCTTTAACTGATGGCAAGGGCTGGCCAATTTCTGTGTATTTGCACTTCCTTATAAAAAGCTGGGGTCAGATCAATATAGCTACATTTGCACAGTTGTAGCAGATTTTAATAAATCCTTTCAGTCTGCATTGGAGTCTGTCCTTCCCCATTTTCTAGCACTCATAAAACCCAGTTTGGTTGGTTTATCAATCAGACTGCACAACCAAGAAGACAAGAAAATGTTCTCTAGCCCTGTTTGTGCTTGCTGTGGTTCATGGGCTGGTTATCCCTTTCCCAGACTGTAGCACACAGGTTGCCCCAATGTGCTTTGTTTCCAGATGACTTTTGTGAAGGGTAGATTCACTTCTGGTATTAGTCTCAGTCTTGACTGCAAATGTCTCTAGAGACTTTCTCCAGCAAACTGAAGTGTGCCATAAAACAAAAATCCAGCTCACCATCATTTATTGATTTCTCTCCTTGTTTCTTGGGTGTTTTTTTTTTTTTGTTTTTTTTTTGCCTGCTTATAATTTTCTCAGTGCATATTTCTCAGTGTTTGTTTCAAATGTGAGATTCTTCCATAAACCCTTGTATCCCTCTACACATGACAACGTTGACATTTCCATGAGGGCTAGGGCTCAACAAGCTAGAGAGGATTATTGTTCAAAGAGAGATTGAAGATTGTAAGCATAGGGCAAGTAATACAGAAAATTTTGGAACTGGGAACACTGAGATCAGAGGACAGGAAAATATTACTCCTTCTATCTATCAATCTGTCTTAGATTTTCAGTGGCATTTCTGAAATATGTAAGTAAGATAAGGATTTTCCTTCAAGTGGGGTTTTGTATATAACATTCACTAAAGCTCTAGCACTGCATTTAGAGAATTCATTCTTGTAGGCTGTCTCTATGAAAATAACAAGGTTTGGTGTATTTTCAGAATGTGTTTCAGAAGGCATTGGAAATATTTTAAATTAATAATTTACAGCTTTGAGTCCATCATTTATTACTCTTTTCTTGTTCCTAGTCATTTTTTACCTTGAGATCAACAGGATTGTTTTTCCAGCTACAGTGGGAACTGGGAACATTAGACCTTTTCCCGTTTCTGTTTCTCAAATGTATTCCTGTTGATGGTTAACATATAAGTAATATAATAAGGGAATATAACTTGCTGTTAAACCTGGAAAGTGTCTCTTTTCAATGCAACATCCCCTGTGGTTACATGTGGTAATTAGTTGTGGTACTATGTATCTCACAGACCCACTGAGATCGCAAATAAGTTGAGGTCATCTACTCTATCACCATGTCCCAAAGCAAGATCTGCAGTGTCTGTGTCATTCCTTGCAGATGTGCTTCTAAAGTTATTTTAAAGAGCTCCAGCAATATGGACTGCATAGCTGCTCATGGCAGTCTGATGCTGTACTTTACTGTCCTCACTTTTATAAAGTTTCTTCAGATAGATAGATAGATAGATAGATAGATAGATTGATAGATAGATATTCATTCTCATCGCAGTTTAAACTCATTAATTTTTTCCCTATCCTCCCTGGGCATCAAATAGTTCCTGCCTCTCTGCAGTAAATTTTTTAATAGGTAAAGGCTGTGCCATACCTTATTCAGTGCTCTTTGTTGGCAGCTAAATAAATCCAATTATTTTCCTTTCCATATTTCAGATTGTCATTGCTCTTTTTTCCCATCTCCCCCTCCCCCAGCTTTAAGTACAAATACCAAAATGAATACTACAATCCCATTATACAGTGCAAAATATATTGCTACTTGGGTCATCCACCTTGCTAATATTTTCCTTGGCCTGTCTGTGTTCTCATTATTTTCTGTGTCTTAATTTCATCATCAATATTGATTATCTGCAAATTATTTTGACTTAAATGAATATTTGTGTCACAAAATAATTTTGGATATCATTATTAGGTGGAAAAATGTTCTGAATTGAATTTGAACAATAAATTTATTTTATTAAGTTACCTTGACATTATTTATTTTAGTTTCATTTCCTGGTTGGAAAACTTCTATTGAAAATTCAGTAGTATGTTTCTCTATTCATTGCTTTTTAAGATCATAGTAATTTACTGTAGATAAGTCTCACCTTGAGTGTGTAAACTTCAGTTTTCTTCTGGAGAATATTGATCGATATCACACAGCCTGAAAATAATCTGTATGTTAAACCTTTCATTTTTAAGGTGTCTCTTCTCTCACACATTTGCCTTTAAGTTGTAAGCAGAAGCCTTTAAGACCTGGCCTGAAAGTTTTAAGCAACTCCTTTGAGGTTAAAAAGATAGAACTAGACATTTGTAGTGTTTAGCACCTCATGGGTAGAGAAAATCCATAGGTAGAATAAATTCCATTGGTTCAATGAAACAATTTTAGCTATTTATGTTGCAGGTCAGCAGTCCACAGCTTTTTATGGGATCAAGGCTGAAGTCACATTACTTTGAGATAAGATTTTGCATTCAAATCTACAGGAAAATTAGAAATAGAATGTGACAAAACAGGACAGAGACTCCATGTGGGCCGTGAATCACAATGTGTTTTTATACACAGAACATTCAAGTGAAAAGAGGAGTGGACTGTGCTCCAGCTAGGAAGGTGTTCTAAACATACATCAGAAGGGTTTGAACAATGTGAAGTGAGACTGGTTCATGGTGAGGCATTTATCAGAAGCATTCCAGTTAGAAAATAGACCAAAATAACTTTCTTTTCCTTCTCCACTGTTTTCGAAAAGTACAGTTAAAGAGGAATCTCTGGAAAGCTACGATTTTTTGTTCATCTGTGGGAGGAATCTAGCCTTTGAAGCTTATCAGCCAGGGTGTGAACACAAGACAACTAAATATTAAACTTGTGTGATGCAAACCCTTTTGTGAACATAGCTCTTAGTGTTGCCATGCTTGTTTTCCAGTCCTCCTTTCAACAGCACTCAAGCTCTCTCATGGGGAAAGACATTGCTCTCAATTTACTCTGCTTTACTAAACAATAAACAAGACTCATCTTGTTTGAAGACTTTATTGTGGCTACCTCTTTCCTCAGATTTGACAGGAATATTTCAACACACAAAGGTTCAGTGAAACAAGCAAAGACTTAGATGCATGGTGAATGCCCACGTTACAATGCATGATTAGTTCAAGAGTCTGTGATGCCTTCTGGGTGTGTGTCTGAATAAAAAAATTCTGGTATGAGTTCATAACTGCATTTGTTGCAAATTTTGAGATAAAGCAAATTAAATTGTTGTGACAATGAATTATTTAGGTTGTCATCATATTACTCGTGTATGTTTTTTTTATCTAAAAAAAAAAAAAACCCAAATCATTTTGAATGTTAGCATTTCTGGAATTTTGTTATGGTGGTTCCTGCTCCAGCACCTTGACTTTAAATTTCCATTACAAGCATGAGTCAGGCTTCCATGGTACTTTCTTTGCCATTTACTGCAATAAGATTTATTGTTCACCCACAGTCTTAAATAACTAGGAAGACTGTGACTCATCATCAATGTCCTTCTACTTTCCTTCCTTTACATGACGACTTCATAAAAAATGAAATAAATTCCTTAAAATCTACAAAATCTGCTATGGAAAAATTCATTTAAAAACCAATCAAGAGTCTTCAATGGCAAAGATTTATCTATGATAACTTAATATATCATTATAGTCACAAATGTGATGAATGGGGATTGTTAAGTTTTCTTTGAAGGGGGATTAATTTTAAATTAGAGTCACTTCCAGGGATGGCTTCTGTGAGATGATTCTATGGTTCTGAAGGACTCTACCCTGTGGCTGGTACAGACATTGGAGCAGTTTTGAAGAGCTGCAGCTGGTGGGAAGGACTCTCATTGAAGGACTGTGTGGAGGACTGTCTCCTGTGGGAGGGTTCCCACACTGAAACAGGGGAAGAGTGTGAAGAGTCCTTCCCCAAGAGGGAGGGAGTCACAGAGACAAAATGTGATGAACAGCCTGCAGACAACATTCCCTTCTTCCCCGTTCTGCTGCATGGGAGGAGGTACAGAAATATGTTAGAGAAATAGAGAAATTGAGCCCTGGAATATTGAAGGGGTGATGGAAGGGTGTTTTAAGAATTAGCTTTAATTTCTCATTACACTACTCTGATTTGATTTCCAATAAATTAAGTTAATTTTCCAAACCTGAGCCTTTTGTCTTTTTTTTTTGTTTTGTTTTTTGTTTTTTTCATGACAGCAATTGCTGAGTGATCTCTCTGTGTCCTTATTTCAACCCATGTGCCATTCATTATCCCTTCCAAGCCCAGCTGAGGAGGGAAATGATAGAGCTGCTATAGTAGACACCTAGCATCCAGCCAGGAACAGCCCACCACAGAGTACTATGCCATTCAGCAAGTTATCACTAGCCTGCTCTCTTCACTAGAAGCTTTGCCCTGTCTGCATAAGAAATTGAAGATGTTTGTTAGGATGTTTTTAGAGGCACTGATTCCACCAGGCTTGGAAAGGGCACTGTCATGGTGATACTGGTATGGTGATACCAGTCTGTTCAATCCACCCGTCCTAAGGGCTCTCCTGATTTCAGGGAAAGGGGCTCCCATTTCCTTCCCTATGCTCCTGACAAAATAAATTGGACATGATTGGTATAAGAGAATGGAAAGTGAATTTATTTTTTGCTTTAAGTGGTAGCGATCAAGCACAGGGCTGCTGGCATCTGCATACAGAAAGAACTAAAGATTTGCCTGCCTTGCTCTCCCTTTTCCCATTTCTTGCCCCTATCTTCAGCCTTCATCCATATCTTTCTGTGTGTCAGTTCCCTTCCAAAAAATCAGTGAAAATATAAGCATTTTTTAGCACCAGTCTTTCTGGTTCAAATCTGGTATTACTGAGATGTGTTCCTGGCATTGCAAATTCTATTATCCAGAATTCTCCAGTACCCCCATCCATTATTTGTGAAGTATGGTCATTCCTCTTACACATTCCCCTTAACCACCTGTTAATCCTGTTAAGCCATCTGTCAAGGAGCTATTCTTAATCTTTATCAGCTTCTTTTACTGTTGTCTGTCATATCCAGCAACTTCTTGTGTCATATCCAGTAGTTCCTTACACCCTGTCCACCTTGGTTAGTCTTGGTCCTAGTTAGCAACATATTCGTGTGTCTGCAGTCCTAAAATCTTGAAGAAAAATTTAAGGATTACAAAAAATATGTTAGAAATTAAAAACTGCAAACTACATTTGCATGTTTTTATGTACTATTATTATATATATGATTGGTTAGAGAGCAGTAATGAAGGCTTATTACATAGTGAAATGTCACCCTGCTATGCCAGGAATGCTTGAAAACATCACTGAAGCTGTGGAGTATGTAAACTAATTAGAAAAGAGAATATCTTATGCAATTAAGGGTCTCTGGGACTAAGTGGAATAATGGAACTTGACATTTTTAAGACTAGTGAGATACAAGACCATAACACCTAGATCACATAGATACTCCGATGTCAGAAAATGAATTGTTAAAAGTGTTGACTGTCAGGAGACTGTGCTGCTCAATAGATTTGTGTGCCTAGGAGAAAGAAGTGACAGAAGCCACATGGAGTAGGAACAGCAAGAAAATCCAAGACAACTAAATAAATGGTCATAACATGAATCTGGGCTGAGGCTGAGAGAATGCTTTTGCAAGAAACAATGTTTAAGGAACTGTTTTGTACTGCTAGTGAGGCAAGTTTATTTTATTTATTTTGTCCATCTGTATTCAAGATAACAAGTCCATTTATCTTTTCTCACATAGTTGAAAACTTGTAATTAAGAAGTCCATCATCACTGTATATTTTTTTTCTAATTTTCATGATGGAAATTGTGCAAAGGATCTATATTCCTCATGGCTGCTTCAGTGAGATTAGTGCCCACTGTTTCTTAGATGGAGAGCTGAAATAAAATATTAGGCTCTATTAGATGAGCTAATTTATTGATCTGCACTATTGTTAGTTAAGTTTTATCCTTGTTTTATAAGGATGATTATTGATTACTAAATGACTTTAATTTCAGTAAACAGCAGAGAGAGTGAGTTAAATTGAATTATCAATAATTAATTCCTAAATGTTAGCATATGTTTTCATTGATCTTTGGCAGGGGGTTTAAATTCAGAAATTTGAAATGCTTCTGTAGTTTCTTCCAAGATAGTAATTGTTATTATGCTTTCATTAGATTCCCTAGTAATTTTAAAGATAGAAATTAATTTTATTATAACTGGTATCTTTTCATCCTGTTGCTATTTTGTGATTAGCACCATAATCTAGTGACAACTTTGAACATACTTTATAACCACCTGATCTCCTTGCCATTTCTAATCCCAAATATTCATAAACATGACAGGGTTACTAATAGGTGAGAAAAAATTGTTCTTAAGTCACTAAAAGCTGGCACTGTTCACTTAATTTGGATACCTTACATGAATAAAGTAGGGGGGGATTTGTTTACATATTTTAAGGATTATTTGGTCGTTTTTGTGACCAGTTTTCCTAAGTTCCTGTGCCTCTTCCAGGTGTCAGTGCTTCTTTGCAAGTGAGTGAGAGTGGGAAAAATGTCTATGACTCTTCCCTTGCTCCTTGTACAATGCTAAACCCAGTTAACTTACATTTTAAATACAGCAGATTGATCTTGGTTGGGTAAGAGACAGACTTGCATTCTGTTCTGCATCTGCTGCTGCAAGGAGGCTTTGGCAGAAAAGGAGAGCAGGAAAGGCAGCTCAGAGCTGTGAGAATGCTCATGAAAGACACATAAAGGTCATCTGTAAATGGCCAGCAGACATATAGGAAGATTTATCTTGTCCCAGGAGGATGTATGCCATAACACCAGGACTTTCTCTTTTGTTTATTGTGTCCAACGGGTTGTAGGCTACAGATATTTATTATAAATAGTAAAATCCCACTGATCTCTTGGATCCTCTATAGTTAAAAACATTGGCAAAGTTAGAACTTCGATCTCTGCACCAAAGTTCTTCAGGAGATGTAAAGGTTAGATGAATAACAGGCAAGCCAAAAGGGGAATATTTTGTCTTGGAAATGCTGTAATATTTAATTTCTGGATTTATGAGATTAAATTCCACAACTGCTTTTCCAAATTGGATTCACCAGCAAGAATTAGAAGTGAAGAAGTTGATGATGAAAATGAAGATATCTTACCTACTGCACTGAAGACTGTTACTCATGTGGCAAAGATCTCTCAGTGCCTCCGTTCTCTGGCATTCAGCAGTCTTTGTTCAGTCCCTAAGGTAAACCTGTGCACCAAGGGAATCCCAGGAGTCCCTGGAAGCAGAAGAAATTTTAAGTGTTTTGTTGGCAGAGTGCTGGACAGTGAGATGCCAAAGAACTGTCTGTATAATCACACACTGCATTTGGATCAAGGACAGGCAGATTAGGACTTTCTTTACTGCTTTTACTGCTTTTACAAAAGATATGACACTTCTCAGAGTGTCCCAGTAGTACTTCTTTATACTACATGAAGTAGGTAGCCATAGTGAATAATTTCCTGCTTCATAAACCCAGTGTAATTCTTTTATGTTGCTCAGCTGAGTGGGTTATTTGTAATAGAGACCTAGTAAAACAAACAGGAATAAAATATGACCGAGTGAGAAAACTTAACTCCAATGAATTCAGCACAGATATTATGAAGGTATCTGGTATTAAAGCAACAAAACAAAACAAAACAAAAAAAACCAAAACAAACAAAAAATAATAAAAACAACTCAATAAAACAAAAAAAAAACAAAAAAAAAGAAAAAAAAAGAGAAACAAACAAACAAACAAAAAGGCAAGAACCCAGAGCCATTTGTTGTGGAAGAACCACAGGTTTAGTCTAATGGACAAGACAAGATAGAAGGACAAGATAACTAAACTGGACTTGGTCCTAATTCTCACTAGCCTCAGAAAGGGATAATCTCCCCAGATCTTTATCTCTCTCTCCTTAACTTTTGTTTCTTGAAATCACTTTAACAGTGGAGTATTAGGTATGACTGCAAGAAGCAACTCATATTTTCTTTCGATGACTTTATTATTATTCCTCACATTACGGTTTTATATATCTATCCCATTCTGAAACTTATTGAAATAGCAGACTTTTTCATCCACTTCAATAGGTTTTTAATCCATAAATATTATAATTAATCTTCTTTTTTTGGAAGTTATTTCAAGCTAAATGCTAGAACTTGAATTAGGATAAGACAAGAAGCAATCAAACTTTATAAAACTGTGACTCTAACTATTATGCAATTACACAGTTATTGTAGTTTATGCAATTATACTGTATCTAAGTAATTAATAGTTCTCATAGCAGGAAGTTTAGTACCATTTCTTATACTACTTTTTAATACAATTTTATTTCATAGTCCTACAAATCAATTTTCCATGTAGTTATAGAATGCAGTTATTTGTACTTCAATTGCAGCCATTTATGTACAGAACTTTGCAGTTAAGCTGATGTATTATTAATTACCTGGATGAGAATACATAACTACACTACACTAGTCTTAAAAGCCAACCACCAAGTAACTCTAATGCTTTCTGTAAGTAATACAATGCTTATTTACTACCTCAGAACTCCGGTTCTAGATAAAGCCAACACATTTCATTGTAGTGAAGGGGTTTTTTTTCCAATGAGACAAAGGGTGACAGGTTTTGCCCATAGGTAGGACCTGAATGCCTCCTGTGTAACACCAGTACAAATTAAATAACACAGGGGAATCAAAAGCTTCAGTTTGTCACCAGAGCTCAAAATCTCTCCTAGTGAACTTATAAGCAGTGAACTTATAAGTATTTTTTCAGTAGATGTGAAAAAATGCTAACTGGCTTCTCTATGTTTTTTGGTCACCAGTGGATAGAGTTTGTCTAAGATTTATCCAATATATTTAGGATAATGCTAGGTGTAGACTGCAATATACATCCCTGGTGAAGTCTGGGACATAGATCTCCTTCAACGTGTTTCATATAGAGATGGCAGCTTACAGACAGCATACAGTGTTTACATGCCAGCAATTTACTTTGGAAGAAAGAATAATTTATTTTACCTTAAAACTTTGAAAGGATATTTTTTGGTCAAGATCATAATAGTGGATGAGATTTGAGCCCCTGTGCTTTCTCATGTATCAGATTGAATGATGAGCACTATATTTATCCAACAGTATACACCTGGATCAGCAATTCTATATAGCTGATATCAGTATTACTAGGTGCTGGTGTTGTCTTTCACTGCATGTGGTATTTTCTGTACATCACCATGCTCCTAAATCTTCATACTAAGAAGCCATAGCTCTTACCTCCCAGGCTTAGTCTGTTGCTGCCCAACAGCCTATCACTCCCTGTCCAGGAAAGGGGGAAGAAACCCCATGCAAAATTGAAAGGGAGCAACTGAAGACAAGCCACATTCTCACCTCTCTGCTCCCAGCAAATTGTTGAAGTGTTTCTTCGCATGTACTGCTAGCAAGGATCTGGAGGTTTCAATAATTCCTATGGGAGTAGGTATCAGCCCCCAAGGAAAATCAGCTCACTGCTCTTACTTCAAGTCACATGAGCTGTCACTTGTGCTCTGCTGATATTTCAGTGATTCTTGTCCATAGCACTCAACAGTGTTGTGCCACCTGGGGCTGGATGACACGTGCGGGTACCGTGACCACAAAGAGTTCCACTAACCACACCCACTGCCATGCAGAATGTTTGCATGGTTGCAAACACTATTAAACCTACAAACAGGTTCTGCAGCAGCAGGATCCAGAGATCTGTAAAAGGTGTTTAGGGTACTGAGTGATACATGGAAGCTTCTGACAGAAACTAAAAAATAATATTTTATGATACAATAACTTTAAGGATTAAACTCTTATTTAGCCTATGATTGAAGTCTCACATTTTTCACCTTCCTTCAGTGTATATGTGGCAGACCCACCAGAATTATTTGGCAAAAGATGGTGTCCTAGTTGGAAAGACAGGTGTTTGCTAAGGAAATCAGAAGCCTCCCTTTGAACTGAAAAATGTGACCCTTCCTTCCTACAGATTATTATGATTTTGAAATGAAGAGAGCTCTCAGGCAAAGATATGGGGGTAGGAATAACAGTTCTTTACTAGTGTATCTAACAGGACAAACAAGAACAACAACAGCTATGAAATTAGCCACAAACAGAACAGTAACTCAGTCCCAGTGTTTTTTGGCTGCAGGCACCTTTTCCCTGAGCTGCAGTTCCCGGTGCTGGGGGCGGGCGGGTCCCGCAGAGCCGCAGGAGGGCTGGGGGTGATGGCAGCGCTGTCCCAGGGGGAGAGAGAGATGGAGAGAGAGCTCTCCGCTCACGGTGTGGGTCCTGGTGCTCAGCAGAGTGCTGGATGGTGGTAGTTCACAGCGAGAAGACAGCCGGGCAGGGTCCGACAGCAGTGAGGATGGTTTCCCGACGCTGGGATGGCAGGGATGGACCCAGGCAGCGATTGTCCTTCTCGTCCCAACTCCGCGGGGGAAATGGGCCGGGGTCCAGCCTTCCGCTTCCTCTTCTGGCTGTTTGAATCTCGTGGGGTTCCCTCTTCCCTCCCGTCCCCTCCCCCTTGTCACCAGGGCCCAGTCAACAGGTATCTTAGCATGACAATGGGGAAAATTCCACAGAGGAAAAAGGGAGAGAACCAACCCCCAACAGATGGAAACCTCTGCAGCCATCCTAAAATAGGGAAGATCCACATGTCTTTAAAAATTTGAAGAGAAAAAAGAAGCACAACTGGGTACTCCAAGTTAAAGAGGCTTAGATCAAATTATAACAATTCTATTATATATATATTACAGATATATTACGTACCTATCTGTCAGTGAATTATATTAATTTCTCCAATTTGAGGATTTTTTTGCCCATGACAGTAATTGGTGAGAGATCTTTCTCTGTCCTTAGCTCAACACACAAACCCACACAATATAAAAACCCTGTTTTTATATTTTCTTCCTCCGGTCCAGCTGAAGAAGGACAGTGACAGAAGTGCCTTTGGTAGGCACCTGGTATCCGGCCAAGAACAAATAACCTCACATTCTCACTCCTCTCTCCAGATGCATTTGTTCTTCTAGTTGTTTTTTTTTCCTCTTCTTCTTAAATATATTTTCCCAGGGCCTGTACAGGGCCTGTACTACCATTGTTGATGCGTTGAGTCAGTGCAGATGCGTTAGACAGTGGCAGATCTGTCCTGGAGCCAGCTGGGATTGATTTTACCAGACATGGGGGAAGTTTTTGGTAGCTTCTCACAGAAGTAATTCCTTTAAACTTGCCCACCATCACCAAAAAAAGCAAAACAAAAAAACCCAAAAACCCCAAAACTATATTTAAGCCACAAGTCAAAAGAAAACATTTGAAGGCATGATTGCAGCCTGCAGTGCATTTTTAAAATATATATATTTTCTAATTTAATTGACAGTGGAAATTATTGGTGAAGTATCATTTTTAAGAAAAACAACATAATGTCTTATCAAGATGAGCATGTTCACACAATGGAAGCTTAATTTTGATTTGGCATGATAGCTATGGTTGTCAGACATTGTCCTCTTGTTCAAGTTATGCCTTAACATTTTCTGAACCTCCTACTAAAGTCAAAGTTAAATTTACAGTCTTGACATTTTACACTGCCTTTAAATATCCCTGTGACTAGTTATTCAAACATTTTGGTAGTAGCATTGTTCCCCTGTGTTTCTGAAGTTTGCAGTAATCTTCAAGTTTGAAGTTTTTAAATAAAACAAGGGATAATTTGAAGAGGAAAAAAGTAAGATTATTACATCAAAATAACTTTTCAAATTTAGTGTGCTGAAGTACTAAGATAAAATCTAAAATCAACCATTACCATGTTCATTCAGTGAGAGGAGGTAAATTTGTGCATGTATGGATGTGCATATAAATTGTTGACCAGATTTTCCATTTTGTCAGGCAAAGTGCAAGGAAAGTCAGAGATGGTCATTCCCCTAATTTACAAGGACCAGATCAGTTCCATTAGCATGAAAGTCCACAGAGTTTGTCATGTCTTTCTTGCTAGAGTCACACAGAAGAAAGCTGATGCATAAACGATATGCTCCTCTTTTTGCTTTACCTTTTTGATATCATCAGTCTTCTAGGAAAGATTTCCTGGTTCTGACTTTGAGTCACCTTTTTGTGATTGAGCTCCTTCCTCTCATTTAGTACAGCTGTAACAGGATCTTTGGTCTTTGGCTAATTCTCCCTGTGATAAAACTAGATAAAGTTACTGTGATATGAATGGTATCACTGGAGAAATGGCATCTGGAAACTGAGCTTTCTGCAGAGGATTAAGCAATAGGATTAGAACAAGTGGCTCCATGTCCCTTGGAAGACCACATTATTGTCTACAGCTTTCCCACACGTACTTAGTGTGAGCTGCATACAGTGTTTCCTCTCCAGAATATTCATATTACCAATAATTTTTAAAAGAATAGCTAACATAACAAGATGAAGGAGAAATATAAAGGCAAGATGAAAAACATGAGAGCAAGTTAATCTTTGGCACAATTTGACTCAAGATCATTGAGTCTACAAATTAATAACAAGATTTTTCTTTATGCCAGCTGGGTGTAAAAGACCCATTTCTTGTCTCTAATACTTATAAGGTACTTAGCAAACCTTATGCACAGTTTTCAAGCACTACTAAATCGAGATGGTTCAGCATTATGTTCTTGTTGCTATGTGCTTGAAAATTTTAGAGATTGTGGTAGCAACTTGTGATGCATATGTTACCATGGTGATGACTTCCTTAATGAACAGAGTATGAAATTGGCTCATAACACATACATACTTTTAGCCTGTAGACTGTGGGGGCTTTCTATGAACCAGTATTCACCCTTGCTGGGATGTATGGCTAGTGTGTCACACTGGGCTGATGGTGTATGCTCAAAGGTTCTTATTGAGGCAGCAGATGCTGATCTGCAGAGAATTAAATATCTTTTCCTGAACCAGTGCCTTCCACTTGTGTATAAAAGATGTAGGAACAGTTGGGTACAGCCAACTCATGTTACATGCAGAGAGGCTAAATGCAGACTCCTTCAGGCCTGAGAGCAGTATTGCTTTGTTTGCATGGCACCACACTGAAGATAATAAATTCTCTCTCTCAGAACAGTCACAGCACAGCTCCTCAGCATCACGTGTACTACAGGAGAGCATTGCCCAAGGCAGGTCAGTGTCTTTAGCCCACTCATTGAGAGGGATTCATACCTGCAGGAAGAGCCAACTTGCTTAACAGCAATGTAAAGGGCCTGAAGACCTCCACAGTCATCCTAGAACTTCAATAGAAATCAAAACTCTCCAGCTGAGCACCATTGTGTAGGCACAATGTATTGCCAATTCTCCAGCGTACTTCCTGTTCAAGCTCATAGTCCCTGTTCCTGCATGCTCTGAGGACAGCCTCAGGTCTAGGGAGTCTGTCGGTACAAGGAGTGCAGGGGGAAAATACTATCAATGTGCTGCTTTTGGCTGGGTTAGAGTCAATTTTCTTCAGAAAAGATTTTAGGAAAGTTATCAAGTTCTGGTGAGGATGCCTGATGCTACCCCCAAGGGAAAAGTCTACCCTGCCCTGCCCTATTTTGGTCTAGAGAACTAAGATGATTATATTCTTGTTTCTGCAACCGAATGTCCCTCACTCCACTTTTTGGTCCCCAGATTTCAATAAAGCAGTAGGCAATAGGTCCCACATATATAAAAATGAAAATTATAGTTGAGAACTTATTTTTAGTAATTTGTCAAAGACACCACAAAGGCAGGGTTTGAAAAGAGATTATAACGTTACTCAATCCTCTGGACAAACACTGAGAGGGAGTGATAGAATTGCCTGTGTAAAGAGTGACAAAGAAGTAATGAATTTTCATGCAACTGAAAAAAAAAGTGTGTTAAGTGATATTACATAAGGAAACTCTAGTTACTTTTTTTTTTTTTTTAACAGTCCAGATACAGAACACTGGATTAATTTTCACTATCATTTGAGAAAGCTGTTGCAAATGGACTGGAAAGTAAAAGATGACATATGAGGATCTAAGTGCACTATTTTCACTTTACCACAACCTCACTACTTACACTACAACTAAAAGTAATTAGTATTTATCACTTGCAGACTTCAAAGTGCTTTTGTATACACATGATTTGATGGGTTTCTTGAAGGTGTCAGAGATTGATTTTTTCTGGATCCTCAAACACAGGTTCATGCATTAGGTTATTGACAGAGTGACAAAATAATCCTATGGAAGTGCCT
Organism: Cinclus cinclus; assembly: GCF_963662255.1. NCBI lineage: Eukaryota > Metazoa > Chordata > Aves > Passeriformes > Cinclidae > Cinclus > Cinclus cinclus. The sequence continues at coordinate 41,042,770 of NC_085047.1, forward strand.
TGCACAAAACACAAGGGAAAAAATTTTCATGCCACATATCTTTTCTTCACTCAACCACACAGTGCTTCTTTTCTCAGTTATTGCTTCTTTACTCTAATTCCATCGATTTTGCCCAGAAATCCAAAAATCACTTTTTAATTTATTTTTTTTTCTTTTTTTTTATGACCAGCTTTGAAAGGTTTTTCCTGCAAGTCACAAATGACATATTTATCCAGGACATTGTTACAGTTTTACAGTGTAAATGAAATTGCAGTCACAGTATGTATGTAGAAAAAATATTAATATCAGATATATGGATATTTTCTCAATTTTGAAAAGGTGAAATAGAATTTCAGGAATGCAATAAGATTCTAATAATATTCATAATGATGAATGCATCAAGAATTTCTCTAATTTTTTAAATTCAAAAATACATGGCATCCTCAAGCATTTAAATTACTTATCAGCTCTGAAAATAGCAACTCTGTAATGTACATAGAAGGAATTCCCTAGTCGTGTAGCATAGTATCTGAACATACTTAAATTATGATTTCTAGTATTCAATACACCCACTTCCTCCCAGAATAGTTTCTTTTCCTTTGTAGTCCCACTGAGATCTGATTTTGCCACCCTCTTCGGTGACACTGACAGAAGAACAAATCCTTTAGGTGTTTATGGACTTCACTGTTCTGGGCAGTAATAAATTGCCAAGCAGCAGCATTTGCAAAAGATAGATAAAGATGTATAGCTAAACCTGCTCTGGTCAATCCACATCCTCAAAACTTCCCCAGCAATACTCAGAGAAGGGATCTAAAGTAATTAGAATAATAACTTTTTAATTTAATTAATTTGGCAGGAGTGAGTGGCATGATTTATTGTAAAAATTAGATTCTATGTAAAAAAATGCACTTTAATATCTAATAACTCATACAATATAACTTTTGGAGATAGCATCTTTATTAGTGGCATAAAACTTTACATTCCTTCAGTTTAAAGCCCATATTCTGTTCCTCATAATTTTACCAGACTTGGACAAAGAAAGACTAAGCTTGTTGTCTTAAATTTATATATGTATTGCACACAAATGCTGAGAAATCCAATGGATGTAATTGTAACGATACTGCCCATTATTTCTGGGAGGTCACAGGGATTTGGTGGACAGGGGTGTTCCTGACCAATGTCAGAAAGCAAATATCACACCTTTCTTCGAGGAGGGTAAGGAGAAATTAGGATCAAGGAAATTACAGACTGGTCAGCTTCATCTTCATATCTGGAAAGGTGATGGAGTAAATTCTCCTGAAATGCTTTTATAAGCATATTAAGCAGAGCAAAATGAATAGGAATAGTCAGACTGGATTTTAAAAGCAGGATTATGCCTAACCAATCCAATAACCTTCTATGATGATGTGATTGGCAAGATGAATGAAGTAAGACCAGTAGTTCCTGCTTATCTTGGTTTAAGCAAAGCTTTCCACTCTTCCACCCATAACATTCTCATAGACAAGCTGATCAGCATACTGTCTATAACGACAGTGAGATGGATTAGAAAAGTGGCTGAACAAGTGGGTTCAAGAGGTTGGGATCAGTGGCATGGCTGGATGCAAGTCTTTATCAGTACATGCCAGGGGCTGATACTGGGACAAATACTACTGAACACCATCATGAATGATGGGCAGTGTGTCTGAGCATACCCTCAATTAAATTCACAGACGACATAAAACTGGGGAAAGTAGTTGCTGCATGAGATGGAAGAGCTGCCATCCAAATCATCCTTGACACATGCTGGAGTAATGGACCAAAAGAAACTTCATAAAGTTCAACATACGGAAATCTCACCTCTCGTCCCTGTGGAATTATCACACCAGGCTAAGTACAGACTGGGGGCTGACTGGACGAAGTTTGCAGAAGAGGACCGGGAGGTCCTGTTTGCAGCACAGTGACCATAACATAGCATTAAACCCTTGCAGTAAAGGAAGCCCTAGATGACTCTTCTTTGAGCAGGCATTTGGCGTAGGTGACTTCCAGAAGTTCATTCAGCTGTTCCATGGATGTGAGGCTGGAAATGTTCTTTTGTCCCAGAGAGCATCTTGTAGACGACTTCCCAGTACACAGAGGTGAAGATGAGTGTCCACAGGGCAGTTGAAAATAGGCAAAAAACAGAAACTTGAGACACTCTGTATTCTTAGTGTAGTCTGCAATACTGCCTATTGACGTGAATGCAGACTGCTTATAGTCTGGATCTTGCTCTCTATCTTTCTCAGGGGAATATTTGCTTTCCATTCTGCTTTTCCTTCCTGAAGTCACGCAGCAAAGTTGATGCACCTGATAAATTTACCATCTGCACAGTAAAAAGCACTCAGATTTCTTTGATGGGAGCTGTGTAGCCTTGTACACGTTAGAGATCTCTCAGATTTCCAACTGTCCTTTCACTGTGATGGAGTTTAATATAGCTTCCCAAAATAGCCTACTTACTAAATTTCTAACTTCCTGCAAATGTGGTTTCTTTAATTCTTGTAACCTTGTCCTGCTGTACTGTGAAAAACAAACACTTCTTGAATTATTTTCAGCTGAAAACATATTGGCCTCTCATGCTCTAATCAAATTAAACAGAAGATCAAGTTAAGCAGTGATCAAATCAGCTGGTCCTGTTATTTGTGAAGTCAGATTAAATTCAGAATATCTACCCAGGCAGGTATTCTCTAGCCATGCATGAGTACTTCTGTTAAAAGCTCTGAAAATTGCACTTACTGCTGCCCTTTTTCATTATTTTATTGTGAGGAGTAATTTAGGATATAAAATAATTATCTCTATAGCTGTCAGAATCAGGTGATTACTGGAAAACCTCATCTTTATTAAAAAAGGGTAAACAAGTAATCTGCCAACCTTTTTGTTTCCAAAGCCCCCCAGACAGTGTGAACATCTGCAAAACATGGATCTGGTCAGTGTGAGGAAGAAAAACAAAAAGGAAGAAAAGCCAAAATTTAATATTCTAAGCTTCATGTTAATAGAAAAATAACTTTTTTTCTTTTCTTACATACAAAGCACTTGATATTAACAAAGTTCAATTCAAGAAACTAGCAAACAAAAAAAAGAAGTTGAAATGAGATATTGAGAAACCAATTAGGTCAGTTCTCTATGGATTTTTTCTTTTTACAGATCAAGATTGATTGCATTCAGATTGAATTGCAGGAGGCAAACTGAACAATGTTGCAGATAGAGCACTGTGTGCCTTGTGCTTCCTGGCATTCTAGTATTACACTTCTGGACAAGGAAATTAAGCAGTGATTTTTCTCTTCCAGATTTGATTTCTTATAACTCTCTGGTCTTCCATGTATACCAGTACAGATGTTCTTTATGAAAATTTTTTGTCCTTATGGTACAGACAAAATAAAAAATTCCAAAGGCCTATATTTAATTTTCAGGTGATTTAATTTCAAATTTTTAAAATCTATGACATAAGAAGTCTATGCAATTTCTGAAATCCAAAATTATTGGATGCAGATATTTTTGATCATTTGTTCAACAGATATGCATTTGGTCTATGAATCAATGCAATGCTGTAAAAATACAAAACAGTGTAATACTACTATGATATTAGAATAATAGGGTACTACATATTACTGATTTACTATAAGTTATTTTAAATTATCTGTTTCCTAATTTTTTTGGCAGAATACCTGTATTTGCAGTGTTTAAAAAAATCACCTGTGCCACATAAGAATTTGTATGTGTCAATAATCAAACTCGGGTAACTTCCCTTTCACAGGTTTGTTCTTTCTTTTCAAACATCCAATATTTCAGGGGCATAATAACAGTTTTTTCACCTGCTGGAAAAACTAAACCTTTAGAATTATTCTTGTACCTGTTTGGAAAACTGCAGGAAACCTCTGTCTCAAGAACTCAGAAAAGTAGCCTTTAGAAAGAGGGAAAACATGTGGCCATGTTTCTAGCTTTAGAGCCTTTAGGCATTCCCTGTCTGCAGACACCGTGCTTTGAATTTTTTCCTATATTAACCTCTCATTCTGTAAACATCTCTTGTGTCAAAAGAGGAAAAGTAGATTTTTTTGTATGAATCCAGGAGCTCCACTGTCTAAGGAATCTCAGTCATCACTTTGAAATTGGCCTATTGAAAAAAAATCTATTCTACAAGCACTTAAAGCCAGGTGGCCTGAAGAAAACTTAATTTTTCAATAGTAGCAAAGTGGCAAAGTGGAAAGATTACTGCAAATGCTCATCTTAATCTAGTTGCAAATTCTATGGTCTTTCACAATAAACAATTGTAGCTTGGGAACAAAATCAAAAAAGTGTTATGGAAATGGACTGTAAGGGACTTAGGGAAATCTATTTTTGTTTACAGTAAAGTAAATGAGCATCTTGAGATCAAGAAATAAACATAATTACTGAAAGGGGAGGCATATAGAATGGATCATGTGAGAATACTCTTCTTTAAACACAGCTACATGGAATTGACACTAGGAAGCAGCATATGGGTGGGATTAAACCCCTAATTGTAGTGGCCTACACTTTGCATTGGGTATGGACAATTTATCACTACCCCCCAGGCATTTCCCTCACTTTAGCCATGTCTTTTCATCTGGAACACTCTAGTATGTCTAGAACACCTGCAAATGTGACTCAGGACCTAGAAGAGCCTTATGCCTTACTGGAATGGCCTCTGAGTCCAGGGCTGGATAGCATTTCAAATGACACTACCTGTCTTAGACTAGGCAGCAGAAAAACAATCCTTTAAAAACTATCACTCCCTGAAGTCCATTAAATATTTTGAGGAGACCTCCTTCAGGTATGATGGGAAAAATAGATCTCCAGACCACAAGCAGGCAACAGAACTCAAGAGAAAAGTTTAACTGTAAAAAAATTCAGAGCTGATTTTTACCTTTTGACAGATATATTATTAGGATTCATTTCTAAGAGAATTAGCCGGATTGTGGAGATGGTTCTTGAAAACTTTCCAATAGACACTAGTTTTCATCTTCAGCTCTTTGATTATGGGAACCTTGAGAGATTCAGTAAGGACTTTTTGAACTTTACTACAAATAAATTATCAAAAATTATTTTGTAAAAAATTAATTTAATAAAATGCAAATTTACATATGTTTAATAAATTGTTTTATTAATTAAATTGTATATATGTTTTAGATGTGTGTTTTTCTACAGTTATTTCATTCAAGGAAAATATAATGTTTTAACAACGAACTTAGTTTTTTATCACGTTCATGTCCCAGGAAAAAAAAAGAAGAAATTAATAAGTATACACCTTGTTTTGAAAACTGTTTATATAACAGTATAAACTGTTTTATAACAGTATACACACTGTTTTGAAACAGTGGTGTAAGGATTTTCTTTTCATGGGCCCATGTACAAATACAAATGTATAGGTCTATAAATAGGTCTATATACACATGACAGTTCTATGGTTATACATGATAAAGAACTTGGATTTGACTACAGTTTTACATTTTATTGACTTTTTTCTTTCTGTGTATTGCCAGAAAAATATTTTTGTCTATTTCCAATTATAACTTTTAAAATGTTTCACTAAGTAATATTTTCACTGTTTTTGTTTTGAATAATACCTGAATAATATGTTTGCTGATAGCAGTAGAGTGGTTGTGCAGAAAAAGTGATGGGTCTCATTTATTTAAATTGACTACCTGGAAAGTTTGGGGATTATTTTGACTTTGGCACTTATTCCAAATCCAGGTATAGTAGTAGCACTTAGATTTAGCTAATTTACCTTCATATCTTTCATTAGTAACAGCTTATTTTGAATCTAAACAATCATCCAGTGTTTTCCTTAGTTTAGTGGACCAGAGTGCTGCCTTTTAGGCCTGAGGAGCAGATGCAGAGTATCAGCAGTGTAGTGTGCAGCAGTGGAACAAGCTCCAGGTTCTGATGTCAGTGGCACTAGAGCTGTGCTGAAGAACATCAGGTGAGGTAGCCTGTTATGGGCATGGCTTTGAAATGTACTTATTATGGGAAATCACCCAAGGGGTGGGGTGGGGGTTGGGGGGGTAGTGGATAAGAAAAAGAGTCTTAATCCCATTGAGAAAGTGTCATCAAATCCCATTCTTTCAAGGATTTAAAGAGATAATCCCAGGCAACCCTACTGATGGGTTTTTCACCACCTAGTGATAATGTTACCAGAAACCCCTTCCAGTGCTGTGGCATTGCAGTTGTGTGTCAGTTTAGGTGCTTGCCTGCTCAAATTTATGGAAAACTGTTTGTAAAAAGCACAACATTCCCTCACCCACTGAATATATAACAGATGCAAAAATACACTTGATCTTATATAAACTAGAAGACTAAACTGTTCAGTTTGACACATTTAGTTTGTTGGCAATATGCTTTGTTTAAATTAAAAAATAACACTTTGCTAAAGATGATGAAGTAGAATGCTGCATTGAAATAAAGTATTAATCATAATTAGTGTAGTGATTTGCTCTTTATTAACACTGTTGCATCAGTAGCCTCAGGCCCAAATCCAGATTGCTGCCCCATTAGGGTAGACCAATGCATATTAAATTACTAGTGAATTAAAATGCACAACATTTCCTATACATCAACACCTAGTAGAACTGTTTCCTTCTCCAGAGAAGCATGCTCTGCTTTTTTTGTGTTTAGATGGTAAAGACCCTGGTGAATGACTCAGTTTCATTGTGTTTGTACAGCTGCGGAAGCCCTGCCACCCATTAACAAGCCCAGGGAATTCTTGGTGCTGCCATTCTTGAGGTTTTGGTTTCCCTGGTGGGACAGGGTTCTGCCTGTGCTGGTCATCTGTGACACCAACAAAGCCACGTGTTTCTGCATGTTCAAGGACCCAATGCCTCTGGGGTGGTAGGAAGATTTTGTACCGGGTGTGAAAGTAGAGCCAGGCTTGGCATACTAACAAGGGTAAACTGCAACAGAAAATGGTAAATAATATGTTTTACTGTGTATAAGGCGTTTTTTCCCTCATTTCACATTAATTATTTTGAAACGTTGGCTACTCCTGCTGCATATTGCAGGGAATCCACAGCTAATTATCAGACCACTGTTTTTGTATGCTCTTTTGGTGGTTATAAATTAGTGTAAATCCTGCTGATTCACTAATTTTGCTCCCCTGAGGGTCTCAGAGTCACACCTGAGATTTATTAACTAATGTCTCTTCACTTCATTTGCTATATTTAAGTAGTTTTCAAAGGCTTTTGCAAAAGACTTGGCCTAACTCTGCTAGTGCAGCTGTATGGGTCACCTCCACAGCTGCAGAGGGAAGTTGGCACTACCTGGGAGGAATGGACATGTTCCTGGGCAGCACTTTCTGAAAGTGCTGCTGGTTGTAGGAAGAGCAGGAAGCCTCATGGCTGCAAAACTGTAAAGGCCTCCAACTAATAACAAACCAAAACAAACCAAACAACCAACCAAAAACCCAACAAAATCCCCCAACCAACTGAAAAACCCCCAAAACAAACAACCCAAACAAAAACAACCTCAGAGATTTATATTTGAAAAACAGGATTAAAAAAAAAATACACTAAAATCTTTTCATTAAAAAAATGAATCTATATCCAAGGCCCTCTATGAAGTAGGTAGGAAATTCCAAGAGAGTATCCCTGTGAGATTTCTATGCTTTGATTCTGCTTGAGAGATAAATAATATCAGCAGATTTTATTCTCTCACAGGAAAATGAGGTGTTTCCATCTCAGTGTGGAACAAGAAACCTGCAGGTTAGACAAATGCTACAATTCTGAGAAAAATAAAACTAAACTTTTATTACCCCAAAACCTCTGGGAAAAAACCCAAAAGCAATCCTTTTCTCTAAAATGTTGTTTAAGTGGGAAACGTAGGATAGTTTCTCTAATGTTGCAGAAAAAGCAGTATTTATCTCCTTTAAATGAAAACACAAATAGTATTCCTTGTTCTGTAGCTTAGTGATCAGAGTTCTACCCTGGGATTTTGCTCTTTTTCCTTGGAAAACAAACTGAAAATTCAAGAGAAAGATGCCTGATATATGTCTCTTTTTTTTCCTAGTTTATATTAAGGTTTTAACTTTTCGAGGGAAAATGTGTATATGGCTTCATTCTTCTCTCTCTTGGCTTTTGTAAACATCTTACTGGTGAAGTCTTCCATAAAAAAACATGACTCTGATTGAAGCACAAAGGGCCAATTGTAAGAGACCAAATACTTCACTGCTGCAGAACCATCTTTCCCAGATGTGTCTGGAACACAGAGAGAGAGAGAAGGTAAGGGATCTATAGGGCAATGTATCCAAATGTCTGTGAAAGCCTTGTCCATAAGACAGCAATAAAGTTGTATGTTCTAAGCTCGTTGAAGTTCAGAATTTCTTTTCCACATTGAGTCTTCATGTATTCAGAATAATACATAATAACAAAGAACAAAACTCGTTAAGTTATTGAGTGTGGGGGGGTGAGAGTTAGAGACAGGGTTGAATCACTGTCAGTATCAGAATGTCATCTCATAAATCAAAGAAGTCTGTGCTAGTTTGACGATAATGTGGTTTTTGTTAGATAATGAAACGTGATTCCAAAATGATACCTGAAAAGATCTAAACATTGTGTTCCAAAATTGCCCAAATGTTCTATTGCCTCAGTTGTGTTTTCAGACCTAATTTTGTCAAAGTTGACATTCCACTTTAGAAACATTGATGTTGATGAAATGGCATTTTTGAATGAAAAATGCTTGGAAATGTTTGAATTGGTTTTACTGGGACTGTATTTTATTTAACTACTGATCTTTGATCCCTGTGGTCCCAAGGATCAAGTGAAGTTAGAAGACACATTCTCAATAACTTGCACCAAATACTTATGACCTTAAAGGCTTGCTACTGCACTCTTCATTTTCTGTGCACAGCTGTCCTGGTGAAGTCTTCCTCACGCTTGTAACCCCTATATCATTTGTAGAGTGGGGAAAGTGACTATGCATCACAAGAGTGAATTTCTGGCATCCAGAGATGTGTATCAACTTTATACTTGTAGAGATTTTTACAGCTATTTGATACATGATGAATCAAAGACTTCTGATGTCAAAAGCAGCCTAGTGTCTCTTTTTGGCAACATTTTGGAAGGTTAGTCCTTCAGAAATTGTATTATCTCAGTTTCTGATGACATTAAATGAATTTTTAAGGTAGTGCATTTTGTTAAATTATATTATTCCAAAAAGTAGTAGACTTTGGTCTACAGAAGGGATATGAGGCATTCAATTTAAAAAGTCACTGTGCCCTGCACAGTGGCTGACTTGAAAAATTCAGTGTACTGGGTCCATTGCTCCAGACTTCACTCTTTTCTGGGGGTTTTGATTTGCCTTTTTGTTGTTTATTGAGCTGTCTTTGTCTTGACTCATAAGTTTGATAATTTCTCTTTTTCCTGTTCTCCTCCTCAGTCCTGCTGGGGAGTGGAGTGAACGTAGGGAGGGCTGTGTGGTACTGAGCTGCTAGCTGGGGTCAGTGCACAGTAACTAAAGACATCCTCTCATTTTTAAGTACCAAAAGTTTCTCTTTCCCAGCATATCTGATACTTGCATACCAGTGCTGAAAATTTAGCAACAAATGAAGAAAGTATTTTTTATTTTCCTTTCCTATTTAAAAAGCATAATAAAACAGTTAAGCATCTCTGGGAGTTTTGTGAAGAGTAAGAAAAGGTTTTGTTTGCCTTTGCTGTTATTATGCTTCAGGAGGGACCGTGGTGGGCTCTCTTGAGGTTGAGTTCAGGTGGGTAAGCATCCCCGAGGAACCAAGGGGAGGGGGGTGGTATAGTTTGTGCTGGTGTGGCTGAATTGTGGCTGAAGTTCTGCAGAGTGGTGGGGAGGGAGGATGCCAGCTGTTGCCTTGTAGGGCATTCCAGCAGAGCTCTGTGACATACTGCAACCTCACAACTGCACGTCCTGCGGGAAAATCTGCTCACTGTTCACTATAACGTGAAGTGAAAGCACTCAGAGCTCAATCTTCTTCTTCAAAAAAAAAATTGCACTTGTTCTTAACAGCAAAATATATCTATCATGTAAAACTCTAACCACAGATCAGCATAATTCTGTGGAAAATTAGCCATGAAGTTAAATTAACAAATGAGTGCTACTAAATATCATATTGTATATTGTATCACATCTTATAACATGTACTTTGATTCTTTCTATGAACAGACCCTGTTTATAAAAAAAAAATATCTTTATGAGTTTGAGTATTGTTGATAAAAAACACATTTTCATAATGAAACTGAATCAGAAAAAAAGAATAAATACTTCCTATTCGTTTATCTCTTGTTATTTATGTTTTTCTTCTAAAATTCTAGAACAAAGTATAGTACCATTAATGGGGCTCCTGCTGTCCTATGGTCTACAAAAAATTAAACCACAAGAGAGAAAATTCTGTTTCCCAAGTTTCAGTTGATATCGATTGAATACAAGAGGTGAAAACAGCCTTTATTTTAGGTGTTTTAAATGTAGCTCAGAAAAGTAAGTCTCCAAATGCATGTGTTGCAATGCTTAATTTATTTTTTTTTCTTACAGAACTCCTTGTAAGGCAATCAAAAACCACAAAGTTTCAAAAAGTTTTATGAAAATTCTTGGCCAGACAGAGAAGAAAAAGCTTAATAGAACTACAGCAGATTATGATGTTAAAAGCATCCTTTTCCAGATACAAGCTTATTTTCATTAGTTTGTAAATACTTGTCTTTGAACCAACTCTTCCCTTCTGATCTCAAACAGCATCCAGCTCTTCTCAGAAAACTGAAGCCAATGGGTGACATGTTCCTGCTACAATTAGCTCTACGCATTTTTTTTTGGTTTAATTATTTAAGATGTGTGCTATCAGAACAACAAAATTTTCTGCCAAGTTTTTACAGTCTGTCTTACCTCTCAGGGTGCTGAAGTCTAAACCCATCAGTATTAGTAGGGATCTCAACTGACATAAATTCAGGTCTGCTCCACACATAAACACCTAAGGGCAGAGTTCACCTTTTCTGCAGCCCCAGAGGACAGGGGACCCTTTGTGACACCATGAGGAGCATGGATGTAGGAGTGGGGCAGGACCTGTGTTTTAGAGGGAGAATCCACCAGGACGTCTGAAGGGTGTGACTGTACTTTAAGTCTTTACCAAATTCTGCACTTAAACTTACAAGAAGTGAAATAACATCCTGTTCTTGGCAATTATGTTTTCTTTCTTTCCCTTTTGCTTTGCTACTGTGCAATTTAAATAATGAGTCTAGCTTTCAATACCTTCAATGCTTTATGAGGAGATGTATTTCCCTAACTACTGAAACAAGACACTTAAGAAATAAAAGAGTAGGTGACCATTACTAGGTATTCTGTTCATGCTTTCAGAAACACACAGTATTGTATGGATTAGCAGTTGCATTTCTTATGCTGAGATGTGCATGTCCTAGTTTGAAAGACAGGTGTTTGCTAAGGAAAGCAGAAGCTTCCATTTGGACTGAAAAAAAAAAGTGATTCTTCCGATTATTATAATTTTGGAATTAAGAGAGCTCTCAGGCAAAGATATGGGGGTAGGAATAACAGTTCTTTACTAGTGTATCTAACAGGACAAACAAGAACAACACCAGCTATGAAATTACCCACAAACAGAACAGTAACTCAGTCCCAGTGTTTTTTGGCTGCAGACACCTTTTCCCTGAGCTGCAGTTCCCGGTGCTGGGGGCGGGCGGGTCCCGCAGAGCCGCAGGAGGGCTGGGGGTGATGGCAGAGCTGTCCCAGGGGGAGAGAGAGATGGAGAGAGAGCTCTCCGCTCACGGTGTGGGTCCTGGTGCTCAACAGAGTGCTGGATGGTGGTAGTTCACAGCGAGAAGACAGCAGGGAGGGTCCGACAGCAGTGAGGATGGCTCCCAGCGCTGGGATGGCAGGGATGGACACAGGCAGCGATTGTCCTTCTCGTCCGAACTCCGTGGGGGAAATGGGCTGAGCCAGAGCCTTCCTCTTCTGGCTGTTTGAATCTCGTGGGGTTTCCCTCTTCTCTCTCCTCCCCCTTGTCACCAGGGCCCAGTCAACAGGTATCTTAGCATGACAATGGGGAAAATTCCACAGAGGGAAAAGGGAGAGAACCAACCCCCAACAGTGCAATTGACAAATGAACCTTAATCTGATATCCATGTAAAGGAATGGAAGGATGGCTCTTGCTTATCTACAGAGAAAAGGATGCAGGCAATAGAACCATTTGTGTTTGCTTATTTGCCATCTGACAAGCATTTGAATTTTGCTTCAGGGGTGTAGGCAGTGTTTCAGTAGATAGAATTTATATTGTTTTTTAGAAAATATGTTGAATCTGGGTCGTCATATTCTTTTGTTTATTTCTTGATGAGTTTGGTTTTCTATTATGTTGACAGAAATTTTGAGAACTGGTATCAGGATATTATGAATTGCATTCTATACTGAAAAGTTGCACATCCTGAGGAGCAATGGTAGATGGGGACTTTGGAAGATAAGCAGCCCTCCACCCCATTTTTGTCACTGAGTGTGATGTCATCAATATGCTTGGTTGTTACTGTGGATGTTCACCTCCTGTCTGGGAAAGGGAATGCAACATAAAATTACAGATTATAAAGATAATTTTACATACACAAGCATTTGCACTTTACAGAATACAGCAGATATTTAAAAGAATGCTTATCATTCTAGTATACGTGTCAGGAAAATAAATAAATTACCTAAAAAGAAATATTAAATTTTGCTAAAATGACTTGGTTTTATTATCATGTAGCAAAACAGTAAACAATGTTTCTTATAATTCATGGGGATTGAGTGCATAGTCACTGCCTCATATCTGTGGATAAGGTTCCCTGTCCACAGCATGAACCTGATGCTTCCATATCACAGTTGCTCTTGCCCCATGTTCCTATGTAGAAAAATATGGTTTAGTATTGAACAGACTTGTGAAAAACAGCTGTATCCACATTAGGCACCTTTAGATACGTATGGGGGTGTGACTACTGTAAACTGGTCCCTTTGGGTTTGTTTTATAGCTAAACACAGAGGGTTGGGTAGAGGAGAATATGGCAATAACAAGAACAATGAAAGAAACAAAATTTAGGCTCACATTCTGGTGTAGATATTCAAAACTAACCAAAGGAACAGCTCCCTAGGATTTCTCAATTCTTTCAGCTGCTGAAAGAGCATAAAATGACTCAGATGAAGACTAAAATTAGGCTTAATGGATCCCATCCAATTTTTTACAGGGAATTGGTGTTTGGGGAATGCACAGATTTTTTTCATTTTAATTAAAATACCATAATTAGGTTCTTGAAAATAATTTGCATTCTGCAGAATGTTTTTGAATTTGCCTCCTCCTTCCTCTTTTGAGACTAAAGTCTTGAATTCTTTGTCTCTTAAAAGTTGAATTTCACTTGGTACTGGTAATTATAGTTTCATTCTTGTGCAACATCCCCCTATTGATAATTTTTTGAGTCTACTCTATTGTGTTTCATGGGATTGCTTAGACTGTGGTGGGGCTCCAGTACCGCTGACTGGAGCAGAGAATACTAAAGCTCTGCACTCTGTCAAGGGGCCAATGAGGAGAATTCACCACCCTCAAATAAAAGAAAATCTAAAATTAAAGTCTGTAATGAACTGTAATATTTTAAGGGTGCACAGCAATCTTTTATTTTTACTTACAAAATAAATAAACTATCCAAAAATTGTAGTAGTATGCAAAATAGATTTCTCATATTTATTTGAAGAATATGAGTTCATGAGCTTCTGTTTTAATTAGAATGAGTCATAGGTTTTGCATTTTCTTTTGTGACAAAATTTTTTCATTCTATTTATAGAATATATTCTTTTTTAATCCCAGTTAGATAAAAAGCAGCATCTCAGCATGGCATGAGTGATCTCATGAATTCATGAGAGAATTATATTTGAAAAGAAAGTTTTTTAATTATAATTATGATCTGTGTAATAATTTTAAACTCTATTTTATAAGGTCTTTTTAATACAGGAAAATAATTTTCTATTTATGAACTTTCAGATTATTTGCCTTTGTCAGAGGAACGCAGTTTACTCAATAGTTTCTCAGCACCATAAAGACAATAATGCTCTTATCAATTCATTTCCTGGCATCACAATGGCTGTGTGAATTTTTTTTTTCCATAGCAGTCTTTATAATATTAAATTTCAGCTTACTCTTCATGTTCAGATCCAGAACCTCAGTGCTGACGTAAATAGGAATATTTTTCTATTTCCCATCCTAACTTTACTTCTGAATCACTCAGTTTTTCTATTGACAAGGGATTTAGGGGTCTTCTTCTTATGTCTGTGGATCAGTATGTATCTGGGGACTGCTCTGAAAGAGATTGGAAGAAGCATCAGAGAAAAGTGGAAGTCTGTTTATGTTCCACGTACAGAATAGCACCTAAGTGATTTCCCTGTGTCAGAGACTCCTAAAGAAATGTTAGATGTCTACAAACTGGAGAAGGTTGGAAAATATTGGATCAATTAAAAAATTATTCTGATTCTCTTGAACTTGCTCCCCAGCTATGTTTATAGGCAATATTTTTGTGCTCTTTGGGACATGTGTTTTAACACTCTTTTTTTCTTGTCTTGCAAAGCAGTAAAACCAAATGCCTCATCTCCTTATTTATGGGCTTTGGGTTTTTGCCTTTGGTTGGATACTTGGTCTGTTTATTTTTTTGTTTCTTTTTTTGTTTGGCTGGTTTGGGGATTTTTTTGGTTGTTTTGTTTGCAATTTTGGAGGAGATTGTAGGGTTTGTTTTGGTTTGGGTTTGGTGGGAGTTTATAGGGGTTTTGTGTGTTTTTTTTGTGGGGAGATTTGGGGTTTTTTTGTGTGTTTCTTTTTACTATTGGTCTGATTTAATGTTTCTGGAGCCTAAGTGTGTCTATTCTGAGATGAATGAAAGAAAATCAAGGAGCTGCCCCTGGACCTGATGCTAGGTAGAACTATTTAGTTCATGTCTATGCTATGCTAGGGACAGCTGCTCTCTGGCAGGTTGGCTGCATCTACAGGCACAGAGTAGCCCTTGGCATCTTCAGATTCAGGCAGTGCCCCTAAAATAAAACATGCAAAATTATTAGCATGTATTGCAGTAGTGCTAGTGAGAATAATTTCAAGGTGCCTGAAATTATGCAAGGATTATACTGCAATTTGATAGGGAGTCTTTTTATAGCATGAAAAAGAGACTATGGCTTCTGTGCACTGGCATATGGCACATGTGAGTACTCAAAGGTACAATGCAAGTTTGGATAATATTTTAAGACTAAGGAGAATTCTCACACAGACATCATGCAGTTGTATACACACTGCCTTATGGAGAGAGAATTTGCATGACATTGTTCCCTGAACTGGAATGGAGATAACTTGTGCAAAACTTGCTGGAGTACTTCAGGAAAGATATGGAGAGTCAGCTGAGCTGACAGTTAAGCAGTGTGGAGAACCAAGCCTGACGTTTTTATACAAAGTTTTCCAAACTTGTTCCTGACTCTGTTACAGCAGGCAATGGAGATTTATACTGAATATTCCAGATGAAGCTTTGTCTGTGATTGGTATAGCTTTGGGGGAAAAAATGTTACTGGTATAGTCAGGAATCTCTCTTTATGTCGATTTCGTCATGATGTTGGTTTGCCATTATCCTCCAACTGAGTAAAAAGTCAGCATCCTTTCTATATCTGTCTCCCTCAAATTCTGATAAATTAGAATTACACCTGTGTGTCAAAGCAACTTAATCACAGTGACATTCTAACACTACTGATACTCACACAGCTATTTCTAGGGCATGTATTGTGTTTTCTGGTTCTTAAATGGACTTGGGATATGGAAATTACAAAGATCCTCTGGAACCTCTCCTTGCTTCACTAAATTGCATCTGTGGATTTTTGCTGAGATAAAACTAATGCTGGAAGACTTCCCATTATGGTCAGATTTGCAAAGAACCCATTGAAGATCACCAAGCAAATGTTGATAAGTTTTCACTGGGAAAAAAAAATGTATTTTGTATTCACATTGCTGAGCAGGGCATGTTTAATGTGAATATTAAGATGCTATGACATAAAAAGAGGAAAGAATTCACAATTTCAGCAGACATTAGAACTGCTGCAGCTGTTCAGAATTGATACACAGGGCTAACTACACTTAATTGCTGAAATAGATTAAACATAACTGTACCAGTAAATTTTGCAAAGTTCAACTGATGAGCTTCTACTTTATTGCCAAAATGCATTTTATTCATCTTGTAAAACAGACCTAGTTATAACTAGACACACTCTTCATATGATATTTATAGTCACTGGAAGGCTCCCCTAGAAAATTATTTATTCCCTTGGGATTCTGTATCCCAGTGTAGAGGTCCCTTTCTCTCAACTAATTGTAGAAATAACCTACAATAGCTAGCCTCCAGACTTGTTTAAATCAAGAAAATTTGAGACATATGTGCATGAAGTTATACCTTAAAAAATTATATTTCACTATTTCACTGTTTTTTTTGTGTCATGTTTTCCTCTGTAAAATATATTCTGATCTTTTGGTGCATTAAAAATGCTTCCAAATTTGCAATCATCAAGAGTCATTATTAAAATGTGAACATTATTTCTGCCAAAAAAAATTCCACAGAAAAACACTCACCAAACTGAACTATCTGCAGGTGTTTTTTGTAACATCTGCAAATATGTTGAAGTTGAATAGAATTGGCCCTGGTTTGAAACCCTGGCACACACCACTAGTGATTGGCCCCCAGCTGGAGTGGATGTGACTGATCACCACTCTCTGGTCCTGGAAGCTGAGCTACTTTTGAATTTGTCTCGCTACCCACTTATCTAGACTAGACTTTATCAGTTTGTTCACGAGGATTTGATGGGAGAACAGTGTCAAAATCTGAAGTGAACATGAACAAAGGTAATCTGCTAAGCCAATGAATTCTTTGCAAAATGTTACCAGGCCATTCAGGCATTTGATATGATATACATGATTTATGTAAGATGAAAACCCAATATATGCAATTGATTTTCCTTTTGCAAATTCACGTTGACTAGTCTCAAAAGCCTTATTTTCCTTAACGTGATTGGAAAAGAATTTTTGGACTGCTTGCTTTCTCATCTTCTCAGGGATTCAGGTGAGGCTAATGGGCCTGTAATTTCCCTGATCCTCATGCTTGCCTGTCTTCAACAGTTTGCTTTTTTTTAATTGTGCAAGAATTTCTTGCAGTTACCATGATCTTTCCAATGTAGTTGAGAGTGGCCTCACAATAATATTTTCCAGCTCCATCAGCTCTTGTGAGTGCTGGGTCCCATAGACTGAACATTGTGGATGTTCAGTTTCTTTAAATATTCCCAAATCTGATCCTCTCCTACTGAGGGTAACTCTTCTTTGCTTTAGATTTTCCCAGAGATCTGAGGAATCTGGAATCCCAGAAGATATATCTTAGCAGTGAAAACTAAAGTATTTTCTGTGTTCTGGTTCATCCAGAACTTCCCTGCACTGTTCAGCAGCAGCTTGATAGTTCTGGTCTTACTTTTGCTGCTGATATTCTTGTTGAAGCCTTAACAGATAAAACTCCAAATGAATTTTGGCTTTCCTAACCAAAATCTTGCCCTTGGAGAATGTCTCTACTCTTTTTATATTATCTTGCTTCCACCTCTCACATTTTAATTTTTTTTTTTTTTTTTCACTTTTGACTGTAGTTAACACACCTTTACTTGATTGTCCACATACTGGGAAGGACCATACACAGGCTTGGAAAAAGTGACCCTTGGAAATCCATCAGCTCTCCCAGACCCTTATACCTTGCTTCCTTTTTTCAGAATCACAAATTACACCATCTGTCTGGAATCAAGAATTCCCCCAGCCTTCACATGCCTGACCAGTTCTTCATTTGCTGTAATTGTGAGATCCAGCAAAGCAGCTTCCTTCAACTAGTTCTCCACCACCTGTGCCAGGAACAATGCACTCCAGAAACGTCCCACATTGCGTGACCTCTTCCTTGCTTTCCCTCTGCAGATATCAGGCTGGTTTCACTTCCCCATGAGGGCCAGGGCTTCCAGACGTCTGAAGAAAGCCAGACACTCTTAGGCCTTTTAATCTACCAAGTCTTTCTCCAAAGAAGTGCTATTGAATGTAATTAGCTTCTATTTTTACTACCAGAACCAAAATGAACTGAATGTTATTAAGGAATTAACTAGGACAGTTTTCAGTCTGAAATTATTCTTTCAAAACTGGGGAGAGCTCCTATGCATTCTGTTAGGAAATTATTTATCACAGTTTCAGATTAACATGTAATGTCACTTCTTTCATTGGGAGTTATTAAAAGCAGTAATAGCCATATGTGCTTACATTCAAAGAAGAAAACAACAATGCTGTACTTCTTTTGTTTTTTAATTAATTTCTAAGTGCATCAGTGACATTCAGAAAGAATTATAACAAGATAATGACTGGAAAATGACCTTTTTAATGATTGCTGTTAAATTTTAAAAAATGATACATAAGCAATAAAGACTTTAGAAACCCCCTTCATTATAACTTGCTGAATGTGGATGAACATATAGGCCTCTTTAGGAATGATCTTAGGAATGTGTGCTTTACCTGACGAGGAACAGAGCTAATTACCACTAGAGTAATCAATAACCCCTGCTAATGTGTTCAGTTGGCGACATAGACAAGATCAATAAAACCTGCCACATGCTTTTGTTTTAGGAAATGAAACCTTTTAGTTCTTAATTAAGGGAGAGACCTCACATCCTTAATGATGTTTGCAATGACTGTTACCACAGAGGACAATAACAACTGCATCTGAGGTTTGCTCTAAAAGACTTTGACAAAGTAGCTAGAGAGTTGAGCCAAAACTGATCTAAATTTATTTAATTTATTTCAATGCAGCAAAACTGGGGGAATATAATATTCAAGAAGATGAAGAAGAAGTATTCTGATAAATTACTGTGGTTATCAGAAGAAATAACGCTTCCATTACTGTAAAGTGTGTCTGCAACCTGGCAACAAAAGTACAGAATCAAACCATGCCAAAGTGCTTTGTGTGCTGATTGTGGATCTCTAGACATGGCCACTGTAAAATATAAATTATTATTTTTTGCTTCCTCTCTGTTGTTATTATTCTGACTCTGTATGCTGGTGCGTTTTCTACAAGGCAGTTAAGCTAAGGGAAAGCTCATGTGGAATGGAAAGCAGGAGCAAACTAACAATAATGACTGCACTGAAAATGGCTCAGCTATTTACAGTTAATAAAAGGATAAATATATGGGAGGGAATGGATTACTTTAAATGTGTTTAATCAAAAAATCCTATTTACATAATACATGAAAGATGTGAACAGGCTCATACACATGCAGCTTGGTGATGGTGTTATTGTCTTTTCCAATGCTAGTGTGTTGGAAAACAACTCACATCAAAGGTTTGTATAACTGAAGCTAACACTTTCACTTCCAATGTAGTTTCTGTTATAAGATTAGCTGCAATGAAGTTTTAAAGGTTCAAAGATGGTTTAAGAGAAGCATATCTAAGCATATCTAACCCTATCTAAGGGTTCAGATTTGCAAAGCACTAAACTTTCACAGAAATTGACTGTAAATTCACCTGTCTAAGAAGGTGTGGGGATATGGAAGGGAATAAAACTGGAAGAAATCAAAGGGAGAATTATTAAGCATTTGCACAGCAACCTAACAATGCCAAAACTTACATTGTCACTAATACTGCAAATGGAAATCTTTATGCCTAGTTTTACTCCCAGAATGATTACTTGAAGGACCAAGCTCAAAGATCATCATTATTAACTGTGAAATACAAGAATCTAAAAGCATAATGATTGACACCCCTTTCATTTACCCAGTACAAGACACACACTAAATGTGCTGAAAGCAGTAATATTATAGCAGTTTAAAATCAAGAAGTTAAATTTAGGCTAAGTATACCTACAGGAACAGTGTGATGTGGAGGAGATCAAGATAGGTAAAGAAGTAAATACATTACATTTCATGAACTTCCTCAAAGTAAGTATTTTTTTTTTTTTTAAATATACTTAGCAGATGCTTGGGAAGAGAACATTTGCATCATGAATGCAAAATCTGGCCTGTACAAGGCCTACATTTTCTGCAACAAATGTTTGGGGTTTATTTTAGCTCTATTTTTGATGGGGTTTGGTATGTGAGAGAGTTTTTTGCTTTGGGTTTGATTGTGGGGTGTTTTGGGGTTTACGTTTTGGGTTTTGCTTGGTTTGGGTTTTCTTGGATTCTTTTATTTCATTTTGTTTTATTTTGTTTTGTTAATCCCTGGCTGAAACCACCTGAAACCAGGTGGCTTTGCTGAAATTTGTCACCTGTTTTAAGCTTTAACAAATTATAAAACAAAGAACTGCAACTAAAATCTAAATTTTATGATTCCATATGTTGTAAGTGCTTGTTCAGGAGAACAAGTTATTCTCTTGGGAAAAGACCTACCTGTACTCATTACTAAAAGAAGCACAGTGGACAGTTCCATAGCATTTCTTACTTATATCTAGCCAGCTACAAATGCAAGCATCTAAAGTTGATTGCATACCTTAAAAGCAGGCATTGGCTGCTTTTAATTTTCCCTACCACATCTAGGACATCAAAATACAACTTGTATCTGACAGGAGACACAAGCTTAACCTCTTGCCTTTCTGGTTGAATACCACATGGCATGTGTACACCAGATGTTTATAGGCAAAAGAGCTGCCTCCCATCCAATACTAACTTCCTTTATTGGCAGCAGAACAAGGGAGGTGAAATGAGCTGACTTAGACACCTCCTGAGGATGTCTATGTTGGGGCTGAAATGAAACATTGAAGGAAAACAGTGCTCTCATTCTCATGATGGCAAAACAAGTTGCTTGTTGATTTGCCTAGGTCATATATTTAATTCTTTAAAATATGAGTTCTACCTGCTATGAAGGTAACAGTACCTCTGTGCACCTCAATAACACATTCTGTCTGAAGGACTTTGCTGCTACTTTGAACGATCTCAAGGCAGTTTGTTTTATTCATATGAATTAAAGTACCACAATACAATAAGTATTCTCCCACATTTTCTATTTTTGAACAAGGTATTTCAAGTCTAAGATTCCTCATACCTCCAAGTATCTTTAGATGCTCATATAGTACACCATGGGAAAATAGAAAACAGCCTTTTTTAAAAGATTAAGTTGTATAAAATACAAGGCAACTTTCTTAGAAAATAAAGAGGGTGGAAATAGCTCTAAGATTCTCTATTTCAACCAGATGAAGAAGTTCAGTAAGGAAATATGATCAAAGCAATGTAATATATGCCTGCCAGAAATAATAGATACATTCTGAAATTTCCTCTTTTAACTTTGTGTGTGGTTGTTTGAAGATTTGCATATATCCACAGCTGTTGAACATTTTTCTTTCTACAGATTCCATGAAAATCAATGGAATGTGCTAAAAAAATTCAGGAAAAGGGAAGATAGGAAGCCAGGGAGATGTTCAGGATTAACATGCACTGATGAATATTTAATTAGCCCAGGATAACAACAGGTAATTATGAAATCAAGCAAAGTTTTATTATGCATCATTTTATAATTCATGCGGGTGTGTCATAAAATTACAACCATTTGTACTTTTAAAAAACTAACCATGTGTTTAATGCAAATGCAATCACGCTAATGTGATTCACATTTTTTAAAGTGCACATTGAGAGAGTGGGTAATAATGAGAGGCTTTGTAAACAAAATCACTGGGAGATACTAATAACATAGCACTACTAAAGTGTGCTATTTATTACAAAATTTGAAGGAGACAACAAAATGACCTATAATCAGCTCTTCATTTCCTGTTTTTAATTCTCAGGTATTTTAGGATTGCACTTTTCTTTTGTTGCTCCTCTATTTGTGCTGCTGGCCTTCGCTAGGTAATTCTGGGAGAAGGAGCAAGTGATCAGAAGGGGTGAAGATATATTCATACCATTTCACTTTAATTCAGCTTTTTAAATGGAAGGAGATAATCTCTTCCTCTGAACTACCCCTGGCAGAAACTCTGATGACTCCAAGAGGAACCTTAGCCTATGTGGATAAAATGATAGATCAGAGTTATATATGAAGTCATATATATAGTAATACACAGAAAATGAAAGGTGTTTTGCTGTCTAAGGTTTATTGTTACATCAATGTCTAAACCTAGATTATCTGTGGCTTCTAGTAAGCCAGAAAATTTCCAAGATATTCACATAAGATGGCAAATACGATCTAGTGTTACGCAGCTGGAGGGCATGGGAATAATCCAGACCTTTTTTAAATAGTACAGAACATCTGTGTTTGTAAAACTGAACCCTGCCGTGGGTATCTGTGTTCAGGTAAATTGAATAGCTTTTGGTTCCCAACTGGTATTGAATAGAACTAGATGAATTTTGATGTCTGGTGCACTCATAGACGTGAATGCCCAGTAAAAAAGAGACATGAACTTGCTGGAGCAAGTTCAATGAAAGGCCACAAAGCTGATGAATGCATTGGAGCATATTTTGTGTAAGAAGAGGCTGACAGAGCTCAGGCTGCTCAAACTGCAGAAGTGAAGGCTGAGAAGGATTGAGTCAATGTGTCTAAATTGCTGATGAGGGAATAAAGAAGTGAAGCTGGAGTCCTCAGTGGTGCCCAATGAACTGGTTGCCCAGAGGGGCTGAGGAAACTTCTTCCTAGGAGATGAATAAAACCCAACTGACCTGGCACTGGGCAGCCAGCTGTAGGTGACCCTGCTCTGAGTGGAGCATAGGAGCTCTGGCTTTGGAGCTGCCTTTTCACATCAATTGTTCTGTAACAGGTGCAAGAAAGGAAGAGCCTTTGAAGGAAAATTCTTAGGAAAGCCTCAGCCAGGAAATGGAGTTTCTAGTATCAGTATTTGTATCTGTATATGTAAATGCAACCATGCAGACAACTAAACTGAATTCCTTGATTTGTACTCACATGCATCCAATACCCAGAAGTACCTACAGTATGGAAACAGAAGTGCCTAATTTGATTGCCCATAATGCAACATTAAAAGCATAATAAAGTGTCACTGCAGACCCTCACTTCTCTCCAAAGAAGTACCATTTTGTTTGAAATGTGCCTTTAATGTCTTATAAATGTCCATTGATGAGATCAATGGGCTTCCAATAAAGATTTTATACAGATTCCTAGGCCTTTACTCATAAACAAAATATATCTGGAATTATTTTTTTTTTTTAGTAATTTCAACTATTTTCCCTCAAAATGGTATCAAGGTATTGTTCATGACAAGGTTCTTCACAAAAGTCACAGAATTACAGCATCACAGAATGGGTCAGGGAGGGAGCACAGTGGGTTTGTCTGGTGCAACCTCCCTGCTCAGGCAGGGCTGTCCTACAGCTCATGGCACAGGGCTGCCTTCAGAGGGTTCTTGAGCGTCTCCGGAGAGGAACACTCCACAGACTCCCTGGGTTACCTGCACGGTCACCCACACTGTAAAACAGGCTCTTCCTCATGTTCAGGTGGAGCTTCCTGGGCGTCTGTTTCTGTTCATTGCCTCTTGTCCCAGTGGTTGGCACTACTGAAAAGAGCCTGGCTTCATCCTCTTGGCATCCTCCCTTCAGATACTTGTAGACGGTGGTGAGGTCCCCTCTCAGTCATCTCTTCTTGAGGCTGAACCATAGAAATGTGACTGTACTGGATTAATCTCTTTATACTGTCCAGAGTCCTTCAAGGTTTTCTCAATGCTAATGTTCTCAAGCACTACTCCAAGTCCTCACAAAAATATAAGAATGCTATATTTAGTCAGCTCAGATCAAGGAAGCCTTCAATTCAGCAGTGTGGGTTCAACAGCAATAGAAAACCACTGAGAAACTGAAGATAAAGCTTGTAAGATACTTTCCTTGATAATATCTCATTGTATTATTCACACCCCATATTATCACTCATTACTCCATTATTTAGAGAAAGCATGTTCTAAATAGTTTGTCAGAAACTATTTTATTAACAAAGCATATTTTCTCTGAATACCTGCAAGGGAAATATTTTGCTAAATCCTGGCTTAAAAGATTTCAATGTGTTGTTCTTACGCCAACATAAACTTGCATCAATGACTCAGCTACAGATATACTGTCACTTCTTCAACAGTTCAGCTTAGTTTCAAAACATTTTTCTTTAGACAGGAGTATGTGGAGCAGGTAGCAAAATTTAAAATGACAACACAGCTTCTCTCATTCAAAGACACTCTATAGACTCTGGACCTAAATACTTTGGCTTCAGTCCCATTTTCTTTAAGATGCTGTTGCAAATAAATGAATGACAGGGAAAAAAAAGCTAATTTTATAGCTGTATTGGAAACTACAATTTCAGTCCAAAAAAATTAAATTATATTTTTAAATTGATACCATATTTTTTAACTGAAGACATTTTGTGAAGACTAATTAGTATTTTTCCTCTACACCATTGTAATCAAAACTCTTTCTAGAGCATGATCTTCCAGCATTAGTCTCAGAAAGATTTTTTAAAAATTTTATAGATGACTCATAAACTTTGAAAAATAGATCTTATAATGAAAATGCTGACACAACATTAACCATAGCAGCAAGAACAGTGTCACAGTAATTTATTTACATGTTGCTTTTCAATTTCTTTGCATGGTATTGTTATCATTTTTATGGCAAGTATTATTTTTCAAGAAGTTTCTGATTTTCATTTTTATACTGCAATATTTACTGTTGGCTGGGGTTTTCTTACAAATTAATTACACTCTTCAAAGAAATTGCTTAGACCTTGAAAACTGACACAATTTATTATTGTTTCCAAAGGGAAACCAACCTTAATGTCTTTACTACAGTATGGGCTTAGCCCTATTGTATTTTTCTCTATAGTGATAAGTATAATAACATAATAATGCAATAATAATTCTTAAAAATCATCAGAAGACATCTGTTCAAGTCAGGAAAGATTGCTGGTCTAATTTTCTTCTCAATTCCAAAGATTTAATATTGGTACAACTCCAATTTCTGTGAATTTATTACATATTGTAGCACTTAGAAGAGCTAAACTTATCTCTTTTCTAATGGAATGAACTAAAATCTGAAGGAATTTATATAGTCTGCTGAATTTAAGCTCAATATTTATGGGGAAGGAGAAGACAAGGACTTTATTCAGAAGAGAATTATAGGAAGAATAATGACATTTTCTTAGTTGTCAGTAGACTACCAAAGCACAGGTACAAGGATGAGACTTATTTCATGATCAAAATTATGACTTATCTGTCATCACAGAGGCTGTGGGATATGCTGCACACCTGACACAGACATAGAAGAATCCAATTTGTTCAGGGAGACAAGCAAGGGGGAAATGCAGGAAATGTGTTTTATATCAAAGGCATAAATACTGGTTTAGATGCTACATGAGAATAGACTGATTGAAAATCTGTGACTAATGTAAAAAAGAAAGAAGAAAAAAAAACTGCTATGACTGGGGATTACTCTAAACCACGGAATGCATACAATGAGTAAAATCTCAGAGAGAAATCTTTTGGTGACTAATAGAAGAATAAGCAAAGTATCTTAATTAGTAATAAGGGGGATATTTAACTATCAAGAGGCGTATTGAGAGCAGGGAAAAAGGAAATGGATGGCTCAGGAAGATTTTGGAATTAGTTTAGAAGTTATTTAAACTGAAGATGATAAATTAGGCAGGTAAGCTCTTCTGTACCACTTCTGTTAAAATAGGAAGGAGTGGTTGAAATGAAGGTGGGGGTAATAATACTATGATATGAGCCGTAATAAAACAACAGATAGATAACAGCAAAGTGAGATCAAGGCATTCTAAGGAAAATAACTCTCAGAGCTGGTAAGGACAAAAATTATATACAGATATATGTGTATGTGTGTGTATGTGTGTATGTCAAGGTGGGGGAAATATCACTTCAGAAGAGATGATAGCTTTTAAAAGAAACTACTTCAAATTATTCCATTTCAGATGATGGCTTAGGGGAAGCATCAATAGATTAACTCAGCTAAATCAAGTTATCTTTGCTGTCCTCAAATTCAACAGGGAAGTTCACAAAATGCTGACATGAACAAGCAGTGAGAAAAAGTATTAAGGGAAGTACTCACATGGGACTATAGGCATTGATGAGAAAAGAGATGTAACTATAAAGGGTTTTCTGAAAAACTCCACTCTATCAGTACATTAACAGTACCAGGAAAAAAAAGGTGTTATTCTGTTAGTGGACAAATTTGGTTTGCTAATAAATGTGTTTGCAGCCTTGTTTGTAACATTCTTACTGGGAAGATTCAATCCACATCCCAAGTTCCAATGTGTACTTGGAGAAGCTTATATTCCACATGATCCTTTGTATTCCATTTCACCTCAGTCTTGATATGAAATCACAGGACTTCTCCAATGACATGCATGAAGTTCAAAGTGTGAGGTCTGCTTATTGCATAGTGTGCTACCTCAAAAGTTTAGGTGTCAATGTCACTACTCATTATGTTAATTGTTACAACCCTTATCCAATAAAAGCTAATACAAAAATCTAATAGGGAAAATAAATTGTTGCCTACTTTTTTCTACTCGTGTGGCAGCTATATCAAGGTAAAAATATTCTGATTTATAGGGTTTATGAGGGAGGAGGATTATGAGGATTATGAGGGAGGATTTGATTTTTTGTGGGTTACTCAGTTTCTTTTCCCCAATTCATCTTGCCTCATGCTTCAGAATAATACAGAAAATGTCAAAATATCCATCCTCAGTTTTGAGATCTTCTTACTTGATCCATATTATTAGCACTATCTGTCCTATGATAACATTCAGAAGTTGAAGAAATTACAGTAAAAGTAGGCAAGGCAGCAAAGAGAGCAAGAAAGCCTTGCAGCATTCCTCTGAAGTACCTATTTTTTACTCATATTACCTGTCCACACTCTCTGCTGCAACTGTGCCAGGGGATGAATAAAGAAACACAGAAGAAATAGTCATCTTGACATGCAGGAGAGGATTTCAGAGACTTAGCAGCACCAATCCATAATTATCTATGAGAGGGGAGATAGTGTATATTACATGCATAAACTTGTAATTGTATTTCATCAGGTATTTCCAGGTATTGCAAGATAAGGGGCGTATCTGAGTACATCAATATAGTGAGGCTGGAAGAAAACAATCTCTCTACTATGTCCATATTATCTTAAAAGAGCAGTGGCTGCTTTTCCTCTTAGCTCACCTCATTGAGATGTAGTTTCGTACACAGTGTGCCGTTGCTGACTCTGTGTTGTACAGTAGCCCATACCTGCTTTATTTATTCATTACTCACCTTCTGCAGCAAGATCAAGGGAATGGACCTCAGTATGGAGTGCAGGGAAGGGCACTTGGATTGCACAGGATTTACTATGAGATGTTTTAGGGACAAGCCAAGGGTGGGAAAAAGGAAGAATCAAGGTATCTTGGGTAAGAGCAAGTTGAAAAATAGAAATGTAAGTTGATAGACAAGCCAGGTGCATGCAAGGAGGCGCGGGTCAGTGCATCTGCTTGGCTATGCCCTGCTCCTGATCATTAGCACGTGTCTTAGCTTCTCACCAAACCCTATTTCTAGCCATTTTCCTGAATGGGGAAATTTCTCTGTCCTGTGTGCAAAGGTTGTGTGTGTGTGGGGGGGGCTCAGTCATAGCCCTGGGGCTGGGACCAGGAGTCAGAGCAGTCTGTGTATCCATGGTGCCAGCGACAGGAATGAGCATGGCAGTAATAGTGAAGGTTCTTCCAGATAATGCAGACAGTGATGTGGGCTGGGACAGGGCAGGACGTGTGCTCTGAGGGTGCAGCCACATGAGGAGGTGGCGAATGAAGATGCCAGCATAAGGGATCTGGAGTCCAGGCCAGCTGCTGGAGAGACAGTAGGATCTGGGTGTGCAGTTAGAAGTACATTTCTGTGTATGTGTGTGTGTGTGTGTGTGTTTTTGTGTGTGTGTGTGCATGCCAGGATGTTTGTACCTCCTCCTGAGCAGGCTTCTGCATTTGGAAACTCTGTAACATCTACGAACCAAGGAATTAATTATTTTTCCCAAACCAAGTGCTACATGTCAAGCTAAGGAGCCTCACTTGGTTCTGTATTCCCTGAAATAATTTTAGAGCATACAAACATTTATTGGCATATATAAAATACAGCCTTGTTAAAATTAAGACTAGGTTTATATGCCTCTTCTCTCTCTGTATGCATTTACACAGACTGTAGACCTAAGCTACAACCTACATTATTTAAATAAAGGACTAATGTATAACAGGATTCTCCAAGGCATGGAAGATAAGAAGTTTAGCAGTTCAGCTTTTAAATCTATTATAATGTACAGCTGAAATCCCAGAGTCATAATCCCTGGTTATTCTTTTGGTTCAATGGCCATTTTTCCAGCACCAGATCCTCTGTTCTTTCTCTTCTCTGTTTTTTTGTATGACTTTCTTCCTGAGGGATGGTAAGAGAAAATAAATAGTAAGGGAAAGAACAAAAACCCTTCCCCTCCCCCCAAATCCTTCCTCAGTGTTTGAATAACCTTTAAAATGTTGCTATAGAAATGACTTTCTCATTGATAGTATGAAAATCATTGAATTGAGAAGACTTCTAATTTATTTTGTAAAGTCAAATTCTGTGCAAATATTCAAATTATACAAAGATCAAATATAGTCTAAAATTGCATTTTTCACAGTTCAAGAAAATTTCCACTCAAAACACCCAAAAATCTAAAGTCATTGCCTGAGTGCCATGTCTTAGAGATAAGCTATGTTTGTTGCATGCAACCACTCTCCTGTCCTTCAAAAGCTCTTCGGTAAGAGAAGAAAAAGGAAGCACAAGTTTCAAGCACTTTGACAACATGTTTAGAATTTGATCTCTTTGGTAAATAAGAGTTCCCTTAATTTCATGCACTTTCTGAAAAATAAGATCCTGCCTTTGTTCCATGGGAGTCTACTGAAAAAGGTCTTATTGGTAATAAAGAATTTTTTCATGGCTTATAATGGTGCGGTGCGTGTTGGGAGGAGTATTTATGTATAGAAGACCAACATAAACTTTAGGAAAAAATAACATCCTTTCTAAGATAAAACAAAAAAAGAGTGAGAGAAATTCATCAGATGATTAAGCTGAGGAGGAACAAAAACAACAGAAATCAGATGACAATGCTGGTCCTTCAGTCTGATGAATATTTGGTACTGGGTCCTTTTTCTTGATTCACAGTTGGAAAAACAACCAGCATGGAGCATATAGCTTAGGTAGATCAACAATGCCACTACTCTGATGTTATCTAGCACATTTATTGATGTCTTCTTTGCTTGTTTGTGTGTAGTTCATCAGAAAGAATAGTTTCAAATGAACATTCAGAATTTGCTTGCAGAATCCCATTTTTTAGCTGTGAATATATTATTCTAGTGATTTTTTGGATATGGTTTAATGGAAGCAGGCAATTAAGCACATGGAACTTCTCACTCAGTCCACTTCTTCCACGGTGGGATGGGAAGGAGAATCAGGAAAAAGTAGAACTCACAGGTTGAAACAAGAACAGTTTAATAATTGAAACAAAGCAAAACAAAACATAGATGATGATGATGATTACAACGACGATGATAATAATAGTAAAAAATAATAGTAAAGGTAATAAAAAAAGGAAGTAGAGAAAGAGAACTGAGAGAAACAAGTGATATACAATTTTCACCACCAGCTCAGCCTGTCTCTAAGTCACAACTGACCCCTGTGAGACAACTCCCCCCAGTTTATATACTGGGTAGGATGTTCTGCAGTATGGAATATCACTTGGACACTTTGGCTCACCTCTCTCAGCCATGCTCTCTCAGAGCTTCTTGTGCAGTTCCTTATTGGCAGACCACAAGACACTGGAAAGTCCTTGACAGGATAAGCACGACTAAGCAGCCACCAAAACATCATTGTGTTGCCAACATTATTTTCCTACTGAATCTAAAACACAGGACTTTACAGCTGCTAAGAAGAAAATTAATTCTATCCTAGTTAAAACCAGGAGAGGGACTTACAAAACACTAATTTTTCTCCTTCTATGATGACTTTCATAACTTATCAACATCTTCACAGCATGTAGGCTCTTTTTATAATTGGCAGCAATACTTTCCAACTAAGTCAACTTTTGTCTGTTATGTAAAATCTAAAACATGCTATTAAGCAATACAATGTACACAGTGGCCAGCTTTGCTGGTCGTGTACTGCGCTGTGACTAGTGAATGCTCTTGGCAACAGAAACCTCAAAACCAGCAGAGCATCTAAAAAACTCTAAAAACATCTGTAAGATTTCTTTTCTGGACTTTTCGTGTTATTTTCAACATTTCAGTAGGAAGAAAAGAAACTTTATATCATAAATTCATTTAGAAATATTTTCTTCCCATTTTAAAACATAATTTTCTTGTTATTAACTTTTAATTTAAGGCTAGATTCAGAAAATATTCTTTACTCTGTTTCACAGAAATCAAGGCATCATTCAATAAGAATGAATTTATCACAAACTAGCCGTGCTGGAGAAAACCTTAGGCAAAAAATGTTTTCATACAAACCATTCATTAAATGACTGTGAATAATGAAGCAACAAATATAAATTGTTGTCTATTCACACACAATTCAGCAACAGGCTGGATTTGACAAACTGCTTGTTACAAATAATTCACACCAGCAATGAATATGATCTCTCCAGCTGTATGTCTATTTGGGATTAATAGAGGTTCTTCCAGACCCATTTTCTCCCTACATCATCTGTTTGTTTTGTTCTGTTTGTACAGTTTGCACAAAATTGCTCAGCTTGTGGTATATAGCCAGCAATTAACACCACTTAGCAGCTGTTAAATAGGGTAATCTCCTGTTGTTATCCTCCTTCAGGAACTAATTGCTCTCAGTGCGCCACTCATAAACCCACAAGAGCACCAGGTATGATCTACTGAAGATGATCTGATGTCAAAGGGGCTTTACTTTCCCTTCTCAAGGACCAGTTCCACTGGCTACGAACACCTGCAGAGAGTGGAAGAACATAGGAGTACCAGTAAGGAATTCTTTTCATAGAAATTAGGTGGTCAGTGAGCCCACAGGTGTCCAGGTTTGGTGGATAAGAGGAACTGCAGGTAAAATCACACTCAGCACTGAATGCCTGTGTGACTGGGACTGGTTCTATCACTGCCCTGGTTTGAACAGAGCAAACTGCAAAGTGCAGCATCACCTGTGATAGCATAATTTCTAGATGGATGGTGAATGTTTTCTTGTCCCTTTTTTGCGACTACTATCCTGAAGACATTTTTAAAGCAGATGAAACTGGTTTTCTTTTTTTTTCCTATTAAAACTGACTGCTCAAAACAAAAATAATGCTAGTGGCAGGAAGAAATGGAATTACATTAATTAATTATTGAATTATCAGAATTAAGTCATGTGATTTTTGTTATATTATTTACATATGGAATACATTTAATATGCTCTTTTTGGTGAAGTATTTTTGAAACACCAGTAATCACTAATGTGAATGTGTTTGAAGCATATGCACATCTTCTCTTGGTCATCAGCTACATATAGAAAAGAAATATGCCCCCTGATACAAATGAAATATGCTTTGTAATTAATGGGGAACTTACAAGGGCACCAGTCAGAAACAGAAGATTTGGGTTTTATTGCCTGCACATATCTCTTTGTGACATATTGAATGTGGTCCTAGAATAATAATGTGAAGTGAATCACGGTGTCTTGAATATACCTCAAATATCCTTGTGCTCATCACTTATGCTGAATATTTTAGAAACATATATTGATTTCATGTTTCCTCTATTTTAAAAATTTACCAGTATTCTAATTAGAAAATGTAACAATGACTTGTACCTCCTTAAGAGCTGGATAAGGACTCTAGGCCTCCTATACCATTGGAAGATAGTTTTAAACATGTTCTTCAAGAGAACATGTTAGCAGAAATATACACAATGGTTATTCCAGTAAAAATCTCTCAGTACTTCCTCCATATTAAATCATACACTTGCAAGATAATAGGTACATTGGAAGGTGTCCTGGTTTGAAAGACAGCTGTTTGCTAAGAAAATTATCCTTCCTTCCTACAGATTATTATGATTTTGGAATTAAGGGATTTCTCAGGCAAAGATATGGGGGTAGGAATAACAGTTCTTTACTAGTATATCTAACACGACAAACAAGAACAACAACAGCTATGAAATTACCCACAAACAGAACAGTAACTCAGTCCCAGTGTTTTTTGGCTGCAGGCACCTTTTCCCTGAGCTGCAGTTCCCGGTGCTGGGGGCGGGCGGGTCCCGCAGAGCTGCAGGAGGGCTGGGGGTGATGGCAGAGCTGTCCCAGGGGGAGAGAGAGATGGAGAGAGAGCCCTCCGCTCACGGTGTGGGTCCTGGTGCTCAGCAGAGTGCTGGATGGTGGTAGTTCACAGCGAGAAGGCAGCAGGGCAGGGTCCGACAGCAGTGAGGATGGTTTCCCGATGCTGGGATGGCAGGGATGGGACACAGATGGCGATCGTCCTTCTCGTCCCAACTCTGCGGGGGAAATGGGCCGAGCCAGAGCCTTCCGTCTGCTCTTCTGGATGTTTGAATATCGTGGGGTTCCTTCCTCTCTCTCTCTCCTCCCCCTTGTCACCAGGGCCCAGTCAACAGGTATCTTAGCATGACAATGGGGAAAATTCCACAGAGGGAAAAGGGAGAGAACCAACCCCCAACAGAAGGAAACAATTTTTAATAGTCTGCAGAGTGTTAAAGGAGGATGTTATTCACTTTCCCTTCAAGATAATTTAAATTACTTAGGTAAAGATCCAGGTAAATATCTGGGCTGGAGGGCTGAGGTTTATTGACTCTGGTATGAGCTAACATCAGAAACAAGGCAGAAAGCTTTTGTTTACATTGATAATTGTTTTTATTTATTACTTTTCTGTTTATCTGACATGGTTTATGAATGCTATTTGGATGTGTGTACATGTAGTAGGGTCAAGCACCAATTTCAGGAGCTATATCCTTTGTATATAATTAATATTACCAAAGAAGAATACAAAACCAAAAAGACAAAACCCAACAAGTCCCAAACAAGACTAAATAATGTGAAGCAGCACAAATGTCTTGCAAGCTGAAATTCACAAATATTGAATGAAATTCAAATGAATCCCTTACAAGTCAATCTTTCACTGTATGAGTTTATACTATGACTATGTGCTTCTGTTAAAATATTCTACATCAGTAGGAGAGAAATACCGAAGTTTAGCATGAATTCACTGTTTGGATTGTGAAAATGATATGGCCCAGCATAATGCTTCTTTCTGAAATCTTAGTTCCCAGATATTACAATTCCATGCTGGGTCGTTTTGTTCTCATACAGCAAAGGGAAAGAATCAGAGCTTTAGTAATAACCAGATAGCTGCTTAAGAGACCTATACTGCTTTCAACAGCTTATATTCAAAGAGTGGTCTGGAGCCTGGGTTTTGTCCCATAGTGTGTGTGCGCATACATCAGAATTAGGTATGCACATATGAGATGGTGATTTCCAGAAAGAAACACCTCAGTGAACCTGCCTTGATCATTTGTTTAGAGATGACTCACACCCACTTTTACTGTTGCCTATTACTATCTACTAGTTTGATTATTAGAATAATCATCCAGAGAAGACAATGGGATGTGAAAGTTTTTCCTGGTACAAGAAGGCTCAGATTTGCAGCCTTATCTCTCTGCAAAGGCTGGGACCAGGTGAGTAGTTTGATGTCAGTTTTTTAGAGTTCACAGAGCACCACCCTTGGTCTAGAAATTTCACACAACATCCTCATAATTCTTCCCTTGCTCCTTCCAGCAAGGTTTAATACTTTCAGCCTGCTGTCTCTCCACTTTTCTCTGACTTTTGCAGGAACATACTCCAGCAGATACACTCTTTCTGAGGTATCAACATAATAGTATTTAGTATGATAAAAACAGCAATATTCCAATTTCTCCAGGAGCTGTTACAACAAAAATATAAAGAACACCTTTTTCTGAAGCTGTTTTCTGTCACACAAGAATCTATTGCTCTAGGCAAATGCTTGATATTCCTGTAGCTGTGGGTACTATAAATAATCTCAAAGGGAAACATGCCAAAGATTTTCCACTAAATAGACTACATGAAACCCCACGAACTTTCAAAGAATAAAAATTCAGTAATCAACTGGGTTTTGGATAGAACACAGAATTGAGAAAAAAGCAACCATTGTAGACTAATTTTCTCATTTGATTTTGTTTTTTGAAAGTGACCTCCTTTTCAATTTATGATAATTTAATGAAATTTTCAGATGTTTTACAGCACTGTTTCTGACATGTAAAGGCAAGAGACAACTTTCCAAACTCTACGTTTCACACAACATCCTAAGTCTATTTCATGAAGAGCATTGAAATTCAAGCAGTTATCAAAAATTTTCATCCAAATGTTAATTTCATGATTGTAATTATTATTATTCCTTCTTCTAAAGCACATCAAATTTTAGTTCAGCCTACAAGGACAGGATCACTATCTAGTAGAATAACAGTAATATGGACTTTCTACTTCTCTTAAGAGTAAGTTAAAGGTAAAAAGAGATATTTTTAAAATAATTTGCCTGGCAACTGCATATATAACAAAGAGGGGGGCAAAGGAAAAGTACAAATAACTACAATGAAATGCCATGCTTGTCTATGGGGGCTGACTACAGGTGAGAAATAAATGACTAGCTAAGAAATTAACTTTTCTGTTAGAACCTTTAGGGTTTGGAAAATTTCTCATTTTTTTGCCTGTTGCTAAATCAACAGTTTGTTAAAGACATAAGTTTTTCAGTTTTTTTCTAAACTAGTCACTAAATAAGAAATATTTCAATGCACTTTTATTTTCTTTTCCAAAATATCATAGGCACAAATATGGAAAAAATAGTGTTTCAGTTCAAATAATAGAAAAGGTCATTAAAACCTAGTGTAGTAATAGTGTAGTGTACTGCTAGTGTAGTACATTAAGCTTTGATTAGTATTCTTAATCTTGTCTTAGAGAAAAATAGAAAGACATAAATCTAATTATCAACAGCTAATATGTGTCCTATAGAGGTATATCTGCCTTACATTACAAAAGCTTCTTTTGGCATACCATATGCAATGGAGACAATTATTCTGAGGCAAATGTTGGCATTTCAACCGATCACTAAATCCACTATGTTATTAAATTTTAAATCCTCTACATCTTTTATATCATGAAACCAAACTGAAGGGAATATCCACATGGATGGTGCCTGTGAGACATGAGACATGGACTTCTCTCTGTAACACCTTGTAGGAAGCAGTCCTGAACCAGATTGTGGCTAAGGCTCATTAATATTCTCTGCTGCTGAAGAGCAAGGGCTGCTGGCATTTTAGCAGAAATCACGTCAGCCACTTGACATGTTCTGGCCTTGAGATGCATAAATCGCTTACTGCTGTCTTATTTCCATAGTAAGTGAGCAGATGTAGGATGGGATGGTAGGGAATATGCCTTCACTTGCTTTCAGCTGCTAGGCTGGCTAGCTCCTGGAATTTCTGTTGTCTAGCTACCTTTTCTTATTCTTGCACTTTCCTTGCAGTCATGCTGGTAATTGTGAAAACGGATTGGAAAAAGCGAGCTGTTACCCTGCATCTGTTTACTGATCTCCCTAATTCCCCAGTTCTTAGAATATCCGCAAGATCTGAATGCAATAGACTGTAGAAGTTCTTGTCATCATGAAATGCATCTGGAACCAAGATACCAAGACAGAGTTTTAAAACGTCTGTTTGAAGTTCCAAAATGTGCTTTAGACAATGGAGAGAGCTGTTTTTCTGAAAAAAAAAAAAAAGATGAGATCTTTGCTTTAATGAAGAAAGATATTCACAATATTTCCAAATCCTAAAGCTCTTCTCTTTTTCTCAATAAAAACCAATGCGGCCCAAGAAATTTGTCATAGATCTGCACAACTCTGTGAAACCAGGTCTGTAGAAACCCACTAAAAGTATTTTTGTTGCTCAGCTATAGAAATATATTCAGTGGCCCTACCACTCTCATTGCACTAAGAACACTATAGTATGATTAGTTTTTATTATTTTCTCATGAAGAATTTCTTCTTTTTTTTCTCCTGGCTTATCTTGCATTTAGTCCATGCCTTACACTCCCCAAATCTAGGAGATGTTGGAAAAGTGCTGAGAAGGAATTAAATTCTTCTCTGCATAGAGCTCGATAAGAGCATGTAATTTATTGTCACAAGATATTATGAAGGCCAAAATACAAATGAGTTAAAAAAAGGACCAGACCTGTGCACAAAGGATAGGTCTCTAGTGGCTGCTAAACATGATCCTAAGTATGTAACCTCTGGCTTGGAAAAGTCCCTGAGCAGTAATTATGAAAATCTGGGAGCTCTATGAGGAACACAATTGCTTGATCTAAGCCTTATACTATTCGGGGCTTTTTATTGTTTTGTTTTGTTTTGTTTATTTTGTTTTGTTTTGTTTTTTCCCCTTTTGGACTCTTTAGTAGGGATTAATGTCATTTCTTTATAACTCTATACAGCAGCTCATATTCTGCTTCAGATATTTCCTGTGCCAGATACAACCTAGTTAATCTATAGCTGCAAGACTAAATAATGCTAAGAAGAAAGTTAAAGAATGGAAAAAATAAAGGAATGCACTGGTGTCAGTATAATGTTTGCAGTAAATGTTTATTAAACATGTCAGTAATTTTTTTTCAGCCCCTTCTTTCTGAAGTCCCTTGTACATTAATCTGGTTGTGAAGCTAATACAGAGAGAAAGAAATTTTGATTCTCTAATTATCATTATTTTCTGGACAAAAACATTTTAACTGATGATACTTGGTTTTGTGATACTGAAATTAAATGCAATAGGCATCTAGAAGAAAATTTCTGAACAGAAAAATTTGTCTGATTTGTTTTTTTGTTTTTTTTTTTACCCCAGATTGGGTATTTTCCTAACTAACTTTCTTTTAAAAGTAGGAAATAAGCCATTTGTTTTGAGATACTTTGTGCTGGCATTTACTCTATATTATTCTTCATTTAGTGTCTGGATAACCTTTAACTAACATTCATGTTGCTATTGCAGATATAAAAATATTAATAAGATAACTGGTTGCGACTTACACGCAAGATAACTTTGTAACTAATTACAAGCAAGAGAATGTGACATCACATCACATCACAGCCTTATCAGGGACATCCTCTTTGAAATCCACTGCTGTGCATTAATAACTGTTAAATTTGAATGCTTAATATGTTCAGTATATTTTAAGGATTAAGTGACACCTTTTTATTTTTTCCCCCTGATTTTAGCCCAGTAGAATGAGATTTTTGCCACACACACATGCTTGTAGTGGTGTATGCAGATGTACCTTGTCAAAAATACTTCTGTAGGGTCTGAAAAGAGACAGTAGGTCCACTAAACACATACATAGAAGCAGCCTAAAGAGGCTGATGTTTTAACCATTAAAATCTTGACTAATCTGAGCAGTGTGATATCTGGATTTATCAAAAAAGTACCAAATAGCCGTCAGCTTTCTCTTCATCCCTATTAGTCAGAAAACCATCTTCAAATAGGATCAGTCCAATGATTCCTTTAGATCTCCTCTTGCTACTAATGCACTTTGAAAACTCTTCTTGCTGTATGACACAACAATGGTCAATTTCACTCTAACTGAGTTTTGACTTTTTGTCTTCTTCCTGCATCTACAAAACAAAGCCCTGTATTCTTTTTGGAAAGCTTGACCTTGCTTCCACAGTTCTTGCAATTTTTTTCCTCTTGATCTCAACAGAGAGTTTCATATTCAGTTAAGCCAGTCTTCTACCCTACTTGCTTGACTTATGACACAGTTGAATTGTTGCTCCTGTTGGTCTATAACGTGGTTCTTAAACACTTGCCAACACTCTTGAACTCCTAAGCCTTCTAAAGTGGATTCCTGGAGTACTGTGCTAAATAGCTTCTCAAATAGCTTATGGTTTGCTCTCCTGGAATTTAGGGTAAAAACTCTGCTGTCCTTTTTTTTCTAATTAGCGAGAGCAAACTGGAACAGATTGCCAATAGACGTCAGGAGTCTCCCTCACTGGGGATATTCTGGATAGTCTGGACACAATTCTCTGCCCTGTGCTCTAGGATGACCCTTCGCAGGCAGGTTGGACTGTGATCCCTTCCCACCTGACCAATTCTGTGATTTCAGTGAGAATTTTAAACTTGACCATTTCATGATCACTATGGCTAAACCAGTCACCTACCATCACACCTCCCCCATGACTGGGTTTCAGATTCACTACAACTAGTACAATATAAGTTTACACAGAATATCCTTTGGGGGAAAAGTCTCTGAAACATTAATCACCAGTCCATCATAAATCAATATTCTTAGCATGCCTATTTCTTACACAGGGCCAGTTCCTTGTTTCCCCACCAGGATCCCATGCTGTATCAGTTCTATAGCGCTAGAAGGTTCTCCCTGATTAATTCCTGTTTAAAAAATAATGCTGTCTTTATAACACAAGTGATCAGTGCAAATAGCTTTATTATATTATTTCTAGCAAAATTACAGAACATAAAGTTATGGTTATTCTAAGTTACAAATGTAGTTCTAGGAGCAAATCAACTTTGTAATTTGACACAGAGATACCAAACTAGCCTGAAGAGTGCAAGTAGTCTGCTGTGGTAAGAGAGAGCTCACTCAAGGTTAGTATACTCTTTTGAGAGAGGGTGTTTCAAGTGTTAACTCACTATGCTTGCTTTGATCTTCATATAACCTTAAGGTGGATTTTTCCTTACTCAGTATGCATAGAGCTTTGCAGGAAAAGAAGAAACAATATGCCTTCAGTCCTATTCTTCAGCATTAACAGTTTCTATTTCATACAACCTATATTCATATATAAAAATTCTTTAAACACTGCCCATTCTACATTCTCAAACACAGCGGAAACAGGCATGGAAATTCAGCATCAGAAAATGGCTCGCCTGTTCAGGGTCAGAATCACTTTCTACAGTGCTGTTTCTGAATGACCTGAATGGAGTGCAGAGCTCAAAAAACCACAGTATGCTGCCAGTATAGAAGAAGACTAGAAAATAAGTGTTTTCCAGCATTGCCAGTCAGTGTTTTGCCTGGTTCTTTCTAGGTTATGAAGTGGAGAAGAAGTAAGGTGAAATTACCTGTCACTATGTCTTTTCATTACTCTCTGATATTATCAGGAAAAGCTGAGGTATGTAGTCACTGCAATGCATTGTTCACCATATTTCTAGAGTGGATTCAGGGTGTAGCAACTTATAAGTAATTTGTGAAAATTTTTTTCCCTTCAACATATTTCAGGAAAGAAATGAGTTCCACTTGCATGCAGCTGAGATGGTTTCTAGCTTTATCTCACCCTAGAAGCCTTTTTCTCCACTGACTAAAGAGGGAAACTGAAGCAATTCATCTGTAAACGTAGGGCTCTGATGGATGAGTGTTGAGATCTTGCCTTAGAATGTTACACCCACCTCTCTATCTTGCTCTCACTTGATGGACTCTGGACCTGCTCATTAATCAATTTCTGAACCTCTCAGCTTCTTACAGTAAGGTATCACTGATACCACCTTTCTTGAAGAGATCCTGCTATAAACTACAGATTGACGGGTGGAAATGGTTTAACTCAGATCAGTGGCTAGCCTCCATCTGTGTTCTGCCCTTGCTGCAGGGACATCTGAAATGGACATTAATCAAATCTTACGTAACAGGAGTTTATGGTGCAATTTTCTGAGGGGAAAAAACCTAACTGAATTTAATCTGCAATCAGGGGCTGATTGACAAAGAACTCAGAAATCACTGCAGCAGTTAGAATGGGCAGGACAGAGTAGCTGCTCCATTGGTTATCTCAAGAAAAAACATTCTTGATTGCCAAGAAAACTTTTAACTACCTAAGACAGAAGTCTAACATCAGAGTGCAAATAGCTTCTTTAACATCTCTAATCACTTTCTGTCTGAGATTGCATGCACATGTACTCTCAGTTCCTGTCATGACATACACTAGTTCTGCAGAAGCAACACTAAGCTCTTTGATTTCTTATGCAGAGGTTATGAAAGAGTTATGAGATACCCATGACAAGTGGGAGTTCATAGCATGGCTAAAGGACTGCACATTTTTAAAACCTTGTGCTTTGTATGCTTTCATTTGGTACTTTTAAACCAAACATTCAATATCGCAAACATACATTTACATACTTGATAAATAATCTGCAAGTTTCCAATTTTAAATTTAATTAAGTTAGCCATAGAATGTGGTGAATTCCAGTGAATAACATTTTGATTTCACTGGGTTTTCTAATTTCACCCAAAAAGACGCAATGAGGTGAAATCAAAGTTTCACATCTGATGACCTAGTCTCAGAATCAAACTTCAAAACTTCATTATCTTTGTCTGAGGTTAAAATTATTTTCTCTGGTATTGTTTTCTCAGGCAAAGACTAAAGAAAAATATAATAAAATTATTAAAAAAACTAAAATATAAAGAGGGAAAAATCTTGTAAACATATATCTTGACCTTAAATAACTTTGTATTACCTATACATGAGGAGGATTAAAATGGAGTTGCTTATGAACAAATGATCGTAAGCTGCTAATTTAAAGGCAGGAATGTGAAATTGCCAATTTGATTTAATATTTTAAGAATGTGTTTTAAATGGATTCCATTAAGCTTAGTGCTCAGTCACCACTGAGCTGCACCACTTGTGCAGCTTGTTCTGTTTCTGTGAAATATTAAAGCAATTTGAAGACCCATTGTGCTGTGATTGATACTGATATACATACATGTGCTCGTCCTGTAGTGGTGAAATCAGAGATTGGACTATATTGGATAGAGAATTTAGAGATAGCATCATGTTTATTGGTCTCATATCAGCAATCGGTATTGAGATGAGGAGTCTATCAAAAGAAATGATAATTAAAAAAAAAGCCAACAAAAACATGGCAATGTTTCAGAGAAGTGATGAGATTTGTCTCACTTATTCATTTCCCTCAAGGGTTAGGTTAGTCATTGATCCATCTTTCCTATGCCCTAAATGTCTAACATAATTTGTGTAAACTGCTCATAGATGATGCCTGTTTCTTTTCTTTACAATGGAAATAATATAGATGCCCAGATAAATCTGACGATCAAGTTTTTTTTTCTTTTTTTTTATGGTTACACCTAGATGATCTAAATCCTGTGTTTCACATTGCATTTGATCTGAGAAATATTTGCTCTATTTAACTGTACCTCAGTCATTTGCAAGTCATTTTTGACACAATAAAAACTACTTGAAAAAAAACGGAGAAAGAAAAGTAGAAGAAATATATTATTATCTCTTTTTCCTCAGTATGATGGGGTAAGTTTGAGTTTTTGCATTTTTTTATTTGGTGTTTCACCCTCTTGATTTTATGAATTATTTAATTTAGTATTGATTACTCTACACTATTTAGCTATATTTTAACACTTCCAAAAAAATGCATATTGCAAGTATTGTGTGTCTGAAGAAAGGATACAAACAGGACACTTTCATTCTATTGTTTTATTTTTAATTAAACCAAAGTGTAAAATGACAAAACAAACAGCTCTTTCAGAAATGACATTTTCAAGCTGTCATTTCTTTATCGTAGCTGAAGGTCCCACAGCCTCATTTTGGCTCCCATTGCTGGATCCAGGCTTACTCAAAAATGCTGAACTTTCTCAGTGATCTACAAAGAGCTTGTCCTAACATATGGGTCATATTTAGAAAACCATTTTCCCCATGAGTAAAACTTCGAGAAAATCAAGGAAAAACAGAAGAAAATTTTGAATGCTCCTAAATTTTTTCCAGGTATTGATGGAATCCTATGATGAAAATGGTCAGTTTTATGTTCATATTAATGTCCGGGGACATAACTACATGTATTGCCTACCATGGGTCAGTAGCAAGGTGGGACTAAAATTTTCAAAAGGCTTTTTCTCTCAAGTTCCCCAGTAGATTTGTGCCTCTGTAAGTCAAATCAATATATAATTGCCTAAAGGAGAGTTAATGCACTCAAGTCCACAAGCAAGGAAACTGGCAATGAAATGCCCAGGAAAATAATTCAGGTAGAATTTAAATGTAAATTACTTATCACTGGTGAAGAACAGCCTGCTGCAGTGTTCCTTCTGAACAGCTTTATGATGGAGCTACATAAATGTGTGTAGAGAATTATGTGATGTAACTCTGTCACTATCCTGGGTGTAGTGTTTGCCACAGTCCTTGTGCCATAAACATTTGAAGGTGTAGATTTTGGTCTAGTTGTAGCAGGAATGTGGTAATGTGGGTTTGGATTTCTGCTGGTTTCTTTGGGGTTTTTAGTATGTGTGCTCATTTTTCTCTTTTTCTTTTTGGTTTTGGCTTTGGTTTTGTTTACAAATGGACTTAATGATCTTAAAAGCCTTTTCCAAACTCAGTAATTCTTTGATTCTAAACTACTTCAGGAAGGAAGGTAGTGACTGCTGCCTACTCTACCTATGCTACACTCAAAGAGGGTGCATGTGCTGCCCCTCTCCATGCTGGGTGAAGGGTCTGGGCATCCAGGGCCTTGAGGACCTGAGGGGTCTCCCAGCATTAACAATCTTGGCTCTCAGGCTGCCACATCTGACCAGCTCTGCACTGTCCATCAACAACAGTCAGAGCACAGTCTGTCTCTTCAGGGTTTACTGATCTGATCTTTATCCTTGTGGTGGCAAAATTTAACTACCTACACTACTAAGGAGCCCTGAACTAGCTCTTCTTATATTAGCATTGCAAATGTTTCTAAAAATTCTTTGTGAATACTTTGTTATACCTTTTTTATTCTGTTTTCAAAGTGAATTATATAATGCAATTGACTATTTGAGACATATTTGTATACTGGTTCTGGATGTGGTGGGGTTAAATTTCTTCAGCCCATATTATAGCATCATAGCATTATATACCATTATAGCAGCCCATAATAATAAATTACGAACTACTAATAAACTGCTTTTATCTCAGCTCCTGAGCTTTTCCATCATATTTTTTCCCCTGTCCCACTGCGAAGGGGGGAGTGAGAAAGCCACTGGGGGAAGGGGTTCTGACAGCCAGCCTGGGTCAATCTCCCTTGTTCTAGAGTTTAATAAATACAGAAAATTTTCAAGTGACTTACAGCTGTTCCATGTGCTGTATACATTAAAAAAATGGATGCACACCTCTCTTTCCTGCCTGCTTTTATTTTAACTCTCTGTGAAAATTATATTTAATTTCTGGACCATGCCTACAAAAACCTTGCAGGTCATTAAGAAAATTATATAATTACAGAAAACCTGTACTTCATGATTACTGATAAAAGCACATTTGAATATCCATTCAGTAATTTAGAAACCATCAATAAAAATAGACATTTACAACAGAAAGAAGACAGATAAGCAGAAGTAGCACTTAACTATTACATTTCAGAAGAACAAGAGAGTCTAGCATCTAAGTCTTTATAAGGTTTCCTTGAATAGTTTATAGTAAAAATGAAGATGGATTTTCCTTTAGATTCTTTAGTCATGTTTGATCTTTATTTTTACTGGAATTATTATTCTATATTTGATGACTTTTTTTATTTATGTTTCAAAAGATAATAATTAT
Organism: Cinclus cinclus; assembly: GCF_963662255.1. NCBI lineage: Eukaryota > Metazoa > Chordata > Aves > Passeriformes > Cinclidae > Cinclus > Cinclus cinclus. The sequence goes on from NC_085047.1 coordinate 41,086,294, forward strand.
TCTGTGTTTTAAGACTTATAATCAGTTTTAAATAGAATAGAATAAAATTTTAAATATGTATGCCTACTTAAATGTTTTCCAGTATTAATAAAACTTGTGTAAAATCTGCAGAATCCCATAGATAGATCTAAAAAGGAATTGGGAGACTATGGCAAAAACTGTGAGACTGAAAACTTCTATTTATATGGAGGCATACAAAATACACAGGCACTCTTCCTGCCCCCCTGCTCCTCAATTAAGAAGTGATTCAGTTTGCAAATTAGTCTTTGGGCACTCAGGTCACTCAGGAAGACAGAAAATTTCACTTTTACACATAGTACAGTGGGTTGAACAGCTCATTACAGGTCACAATCAACTCTAGCAGAGCCACTGTGTGTGCTGGACAGTTCATAATTATGCTTTAGTTAAAGCGTTATTATTTTCTTTCTTTGACTAGATAACAGTAGTATTTCTATGGCCTTTACAGTTGGTGCAAAGTTGATAACAGCAATAACTTCCCATTACAGAGAAATGCTGCTAAGGTGGAGGAAACATTACCTTTAATTCATCTCTGGACTTCCACAACAGACTTAAACTGCAGATGCCTTTGGAGGTCAAGCAGTCATAAAGTCTGACCTTCACTAACACTGATAAAATTAATTCTATTGCTTTTCGTCTTCTGATGGCAGGTGTTAAGAAAAAGCATTTAAATTGCAAGTCTGAGTCCCCTTGTATTTTCCAGTGTGTTTCATGTGAAAGGCTTCCAACCCTTCCTCTTCCATTGGTGCGACAAGTAAGTGACCTGTCAAGCTTCAGAGGACCTTGTGAAACTTCTCTTTTCTTCCTCTGGCCCCTGACTAAGAGATGGACAACAGCCATGGTGCTGCACCACAGGCTGCTGAAAGCCTCAGGTGCAACTGTTTTTTTCATAGAGATCTTCAGCTGGGCACTACACTGGCCACTGAGAGCTGGGAAGGAAGCCTGGTCACACCTCAACACGTCATTCCAGCTTCCTATTCCCAGCAGGAGTGTGGGTTTTTTTTAAGTATTTAATCTGCCACCTCTTTTCAACTGAACTGCAATTAGAAATGTAGACATGTCCTATTGTCTTTCTGGCAGATTGAGAACCTCTTAATTTTCTAACTCTTCAGTTTGTCGGAGCAGGCTACCATTAGGAGTGTGGGAAATGGCCAGCTAGGACCTTGCTGCAGTTTGCTTTTAAAGGTCAATAGTTTGGAACTGGTTCTCTTTTAACATTAGGCTGCAAAATAAGATAGGTGGTAAACCCAAAGATTTTTAATATTGCTTTTCACAGTAAACCACATGCACCATCTGTTAATACACATTTCAGTTATTGCAATTAATGTAATTATGGTTAATTTGTTGTGTAAATTATTAATGTAGTAATCAGTGCACAATACTAAAAACAACTAATTATTAACTTCTGTTTTTTATTAAATAATTTATGAAATTATAGGTTTTTGGGATTTAAATTAACATGAAAATTTATTTTTTTCTTCTGATTAATAATTACTGTGTTGTCATTTAGGAGGAATTTGAGATTTTACAGGCCACGTTTTAGTTCATAGCTTCATGTTGTTTGCTTTATTTTGCTGTTGGAGAATAAGATACCATGGTGATTAGAACTGGCTTCATACTGGATCAAGATAATCAGACAACAAACTGTTTTTTATTCTAGAAATATATGACCAGACTTAGAGATGCTTTGAAAATATGTGCATATAAGTAAGTCAAATATGATCCAATTTCAGCAATAAAATGTTTTTTTTTTATTTGAGATTGTTGTAACAGTCTAGTATGAAGCAGTAGCATAGTCTGGAATCCCAAAAACAGCCAATATCCTCCTTTGGTAATAATTTGGAGCAAAAGAATCAGTGCTTCAGAGGACTGTGCTATGGTTCTGCTGGGTCTTGCAACTTCACTCCTACTGACCCCAGTGGTATTTGCAAAATTGGGATTTGGAAGGTAAGAATGTCTGACAATACTTTATCTCAAAATAAAAACAAGTGCTCCTGGTTTTTCTACAGCACTGTAGAACATTACATAAAGAAGGAGGCACCTGGCAATTATGTTAATTCCTTTCTTTCTTCAAACACCTTTCTGAATCACTTCTTAGTCTATGTGATCTTGCAGCAAAGTGCCATTGCTTTTCTTATTTTCAGAATAATTCAAATGCCATATGTGAAAAACTAACAAACACAAGAAAATAAAATTACAACCATTTTTTTGTATCTAGACTGTAAATATGAAGACATTTTTATCTAAATGTCATGACTGACCCTCACTAAGAAAATATTGTACTTAAAGGGACAACATTTTATTTTTTTCTAATATCTGAAAACAGAACACATAGAGAAGAAGACAATTTCAAACTTTCAGTTTAATAAAGACAAAGAAAGTTTTTATCTAATAACAATTAAAAGGATAAAAAAAAATGGACCTATGCACTTGCACAAAGATAGTTCCAAGGATGGCTCCAGGAATTTCAGACAGGTTTGAGTTTAATATCCAAACTGTATGTACTAGCTTGAATTCAGACTGTTAAAAAATTAATATTGAGTTGTTAGTAAGTTTTTATGAATTTATTAGATTGTGCAACTTGATACTATTTCCTCACATGCTCATAGAAAAGGTGTGAATAGAACTTATACTACAGTGCTGACAATTTGTAGCAGATTTTGTGATAAAAATATCATTTAATTTACCAAGTACAAGTAGGATTTTAGAGATTATATTAATTTGTTCCTTTGCAATATTCAGGCCAGCTTGTTAAGTTCCCAATATATGCACATGTCTTGCTGGCATTCAACAAAGATAGAAATTGCAATAGCAAGTTATGTCAGCAGTTCCACATGTAGAATACATCTAGAAATTTAGTCTTCTAATTGTTTCCCAATTCTAACATTCACCTCTAAACCTAAGTGACTAAAATCACTTTTTCATGATGTATGCCTGTTTCCACTTTTCAGCCAAGTTTCTCTGATTTGTGGTACCATTGATTTAAATAGGTGTCTCTGTCCCCAGGAGAAAGAATCTTTATCTATTCCACCAGATGTAGGCAATAAAGTGTGCATCAAACCAATGTAAACATAGAGGTTACTTCCTAAGAATTTCTTTTATTTAAAGCACTGTGTGGGAAGCTACATGTTTCTATAATCCACTCTCTATGGCATTTCATAATCAATTTCACCAAGTTTAATACAGTTTGTGCCACAAGGGAACATGACAGCATTTAAAATGGGCCATCTTACACAGCATTTGTTTCCACAAGAATTCCTGCAATGGGGCTATCATTCTATGGCTGTCATCTCTAATGGTTTTGTTATAGCTTTTGTGGATATTTGGTGCAATTCCCTTAAAGTTTTAGGTCTTGAAGTACACAATTATATATGACTCTCCACTTTCTTTTAAAAAGTTGAGCCTTCAGTATTCCAAATTTTCAAGAGCAGTGAAGTGCGCGGTGGGCAATCGGATCCCCAGTACTTCCCTGGGACAGTCAGTCCCCAAGTGCCACATCACAGTCTTGTCATTCTTCACCTTGTTTTTCACATGCCACTCTTAATACCCTTTTCTAAAGCCAGCAAGAACAAGGCAAAATCTCATGGCAGTAGTTGAGATGGAATAGTTGAGATTTATAAAGCTGATGATATGTTAGATGCAAGTGATACCACAGAAGGAAGAGCAATGAGAAACTATACAGTGATCATTCCAAAGTAAGTTGGAATATGTGCTGATAGTAGGAGTCTGGCAGACCTAAGTCTGAACAAGAGGGGAGCTTTAGCCAACGTAGGATTTTGACAGGTTTTCAATTAAAATAATTTTGATAACTTTGTATCATTGAATCTATCCTAATAGAATTGATAGAGACAAAACACTACTTGTAAAAAATATTCTTTTAGTAGCAGAACTTTTTATGAAGTTTGAGCATCTGTCAATAGATGCAGGCAATTGATTTACCAAACCTTTCCTGTTTTCATCTTTAAAACTTGTGGAATTTTATTTCATCCAGCCATTCAATATACTTACACATAATGCAAAACGTAGTAGTTGTTTAGCTTCAGAAGGCAGAGAAGTGAGGAGAGGAGAGCTGAAAAAGTGGTTATTTCCCCCAAAATGGAGGTACACTGAGGAAATCTAGAAATTTCCTAGGATTCTGGATTTGTTTTAAAATCAGGCTGAAAATATAGAAAACAATTTTGTGCTTCACTGCAAATGACTAGAATAGTAAGAATTTCTGGACGTGCCAGAGTTAAGCAGAGAATTTAAAGGAATATTAAGCAAGATTACTTTACGTCATGATCATTTCAACTTCCCTGGTCATGCTGAATACCATCAGACAGTTCTGTCTGGTCTCTGCAATTTTCAAGGGGTTATGTATAAAATTTCTTGGGATAGCTTGCTATTGCAAAAGTATTTATTTATAGGAAAAAAGCAATGCATTTTTATCTGAAACTGGAATTTGCAATGCCTCACATCACGCTTATGAAACATTGCATTGAGTGATAGCGAATGGTGCTATTATTTCTTGCAATTTTTTTTTGAAAGATAAAATTGGAAAGTTTTATTACAATTTATGATTAGTGAAAGAATGAACATGCTTAAACTGATTCTAAGTACCTGACAGGTAATTCTAACAACAAATTTGAAACTGTCAGTATGCAAATCATTATATGAATTTCTTTCTGTTGAGAATAGCTTGGACAAAGAGTAAAAATAACTTTCCTGAACCTGAATCTGGTCTTTTGTGAAATAAATAGATTCATTGTAAGAGAATGATATAGCAACTTAAATTTTACTTCAGAAATACATTAATCTCACAGGTGTGAACTGAACTGGGTCTTCAAGTCCCATGGGATATAAGAGTAGAAAACACTCCTTATTTTTCACAGTATAAAAACTAGGGATCATGAAAAGACACTGCCACTGAGCAGGTTGAAACAAGTGAACAAGAAATATATTTTTACCTGAATACATACACTGTGGAAACTCTGCCAAGCATCATTCCAAGTGTCAAAAGTGCAAATTGGTTCAAAAAGCAATATGACAAACTCATGGAAGAGATACACATTGAGACTTTAACAAACAAAAATATCTCTGGCTCCAGAAGACCCTAGACAGTCTGCTGAAACCTGGGAGGATAGAACAGAAAAAAACATAGGGTAAGTCTGTATCCTAAAGACTTGCCTGGTTCTCACAGGCTCTGTCCTGTCAGCTGCCACTTCCTATTTTCAAAGACCATTCAGCAAACAGACCCTTGGTCTGGGACAGTATGCCCTTCCTATTTTCTTCTATGTTTTGTAGCCCCCCAGGACCAAGTGAGTCTCCTATTCACTCATTTGATCTTGACATGCAGATTTGTTGATACAGATGTGTTTCATTCCCACAGTGGAGCTGTTGAGTGGATTCTTGACTCGTACAGATAGATGTGGGGGCCCTAAATTATTACTAAGTTAGTGAACTATTTGTTATCATTTGCTTGTAAGTACACCAAAGAAAGAGCATAGCTAAGAAGGAAGCTATACTTAAAGCTTGACTTTTCTTCTGTCATCTCAAACATTGAGGTTCTTAAGGCTTCTGTCATTACAGTCAGCAGAGAAACAATTTCTAAATAACCATTAAATAACTGGTAGGCTCAGACTTGAGTGTGTACTAAAAAGACAGAATATTTAAGAAGATATATACACTGAATAAAAGCTCTATTAATAGTGTCTATTTTAGATGTGGGCATACCTTCTGACATGTCCTCTAGCTATTGAGATTTTTTTCCATAAATAAGACAGGCTGCCAGGGTTTACCAATGTTCTATACTGCAGCAAGGATGTTTTGTGTCTTTCTGAATCTACATGCTCCATTATTTCTAATGCATGTACTTAAGTTTGCTCCAAGGAAAATTTCATCTCAAATTCCTTTTGCAGTATTGCAATGAATTTAGGGGGCAGGAATTGACATTAAATAGTAAATTTGTAAAATTAACTAACTTAGTTCTATTTCTTTCAAGCATTACTCTTTGTTTTTCCTTCAGAAACTGCCTCTTAAATGTAGCTTCATTATCTGCTTAAGTCTGTTGCTGAAAAATCTGTATGTTAAGAAGCAGTGTATATTTATTTATTTATTGTTAGTTAATGTGGCATATGAACCTTAATTTTTAAGTAGTTGAATATAATTTTTGTTTTTATGTAAGTGGTCATTTGAAAAGTCAAAGGTTGTTATTAATTGATGTGGAGATGCCTAGTGCTTTTGCAGATTCAAAGCTAGGATCAGAAAACACAAGAGACCAATGAAACTAGAATTTCCCATTTTTGTCTGGGAAATCTTTCAATCAAAAAATAATATTGTGTCGAACATGAGTTTAAAATATTTTCTGTAGAGATATTTGATGGGTCTGGCTGGGATAGAATTAACTTTCCTCATAGCAGCCCACCCTGTGGGAGAGGGGACTGAATGAACTGCTGTGTGAGAGTTTAGCTTTTGACAAAGTTAATCCAATACAGTGTGTCTCAGTTTTATTTCCATCAGTTCACTGATGGCTGCTCTCATTTTTATCTAATTCACCAATAGTGATCAGCTGAAAACAAACTGATTTGTTTTTATCACTCATCAATGTTCTTTTTATCTACTACTCCATAGCCCTATTTTAATCAAACTAATTCTGTAGATCTTTGCCTGCTGATACAACTTTAGCTGCTGCTATATACAGCATGAACAAAGAAGCAAAGCCTGTGATACAAACCTTTCAATGTAATATATAAATGATATTTATCTTGGGAAAACAAATAGAAAACCCTAGAATAGCTATGGTATATTGGAAAAAAATAGTAGAAAACATCATGCCTTGGAAAATTTTCAATAATTTTAAATAATTATTTTTTAAAAATATATGCTTTGCACCTATTCACTTCCATCTGTTTTCCTCTATTTTAACAGTAAATACAATAGATTGAAGAATATCCACAATTCTGTTTTTTACTTAATTTTTTAAGCTTGTTCAGATTTGAAATTAATCTTAGTCTTTATTTTACATTGCTTTAAGCTAGCTCTTCAAACTATAAATAAATAAAGAGGTTCTAGAAAGAGGAACCGAGTATCAAGTTTATCAGATGATTTATCTTATTTCCAATGAATAAACAGAATTTGATATCAAGGAGTATTCCAATCCCTTTTTCTGATAAATGTGAAAAGCCCCCCAAATCAAAACCAAAACAAAAACCAACAAACAAACAAAAACAAAAATACAAACAACACACTCCCCCCCCAGCACCAAACCCCCAACTCTTATTAAAAGACTTGGTGAAAACTTGAACAGTCTCTTGGGAAATAAAAAGGCATCTAGAAAAATCTCTTTAATACATTAAAGTTCAGTGGAAGTTACAGAATAGATGACACACTTGGCCCTGTTAATTAGATATGGCTCATTTTTAGAGGTTTGTTTCTGTGCCCTTAAGTCACTTCATCCTCACTGTTAAGGGGAGACCAGGACAAGAAGCTCAGATATAAATATATGCCCTGGGGAGAGGGAGCTTGCTGCATACCCTGTAAAAGTACATTACCTTTGCAAATGCACCAGCATCTCAGAGTTTTAATGGTGAGAAAATGCTAACTCTAAATTAATTTATTGCTTGTTTATATTCATTAATTCTTAATATGGTGTTCTCCCTGGGCAGTTTCTGGTGAAGAACTCTGATACTGTGTATTAAGAAAGTCTGGGCTGTATCATATGAGAAAGTCATAGTTACTTGTGGAATTTTTTTTCTGTAACATTATAACATAAAAATACACCTATGCCAGGGTTGCAGAATGGAGTTTTGGTTTAATTTTTTTCTTCCAAACAAAGTTTGGAAAAAGCAGATTCTGTTTTATTGCTGTAAATGCTTAGGATTGAGCTTGTTCCAGTTATTTGAAAACACTGTGTAAGTTTGCTTCCTGACAAGAGGTTAAGCAGAGATTGAACAGAAACAATATTTGCAAGTGTCAGTAGGAACTCACATACTCAATAAGACATTTTATATTTTTTAAATATTGTAAAAGAAATATTTCTACTTTTGGGCCTTTCAAACTAGGTGAGTTAAATTTTTTGACTACTAATCATAAGTCAGTTATCATTATTAGTCTAATAATAGCCTTCTGCTTATTGCTGTGGAGGAGAGGTAGAGATTGTGATTCCACAGCTCTGCTCAGTTAACTTATTTTTCTACATAATTCTCCATTATAATAATTACATAGTAGGTTTACCATGCTCCAAAATAGAAACTGAAGTTTTCTAGCTTGAGTTTCTGAATTATTTAAAAATAAATAAAACATGAGTTAAAAGGTTCTCACAATGACATTGGAGAGAAAAAGTTACAGTCATATTAAAAACACTAGTAATAAAACATATATGGTGACTGCTTGACTGAGAGACAAGGTTTTCATGTTTTAAACAGGGGACACTGTGGTTCTACCTTCCAGTCTCTGTATGAAAGTAGACCAGTGTCAAAACACACACAAGACTTACCCCAAGACAGCACTTTAGCAGAATCTTCAGGGAGTTTCATGGTCCATTTTTCAATTGAGATGAGGTCTGAGAGAAGGCAGGTTGAGTACAGGCAGCTGGAGCAGAAAGAAACAGCTCAGAAAAAGTGGCTCAAGGACCAAGGCCCAAAAGAACAAGCAAACAAAATAAGGCAATAGCAGGGAAAGGAACTTGGATGAGAAAGGCAGAAACAGAGGACTACAGAGATAAAGCAAGGGAAAGAGAGCCTGGCGACAGCAACAGGAGCAGCACCAAGGCTGGATTGCTACCAGGCATCCTTAATCACCACCTTTCAACAACAAATTTGTTGAAAAACTCTCAGTGCTGATATGTATTTCACTTTCTAGTATCTGCCCCATTCAGGGGTTGCCAATGGTGCCAGGCCTGTCTGAACTAGGTAGGTCATCTTGCAATCTTCTGAATTTTGGTTCTGAAAGATTTGACTCTCAAGAAAACACCACTAGCTCCAGAGGAAAAATTTCTTCTCCTTTTTTTCTTTGTTTTATCCTGCCTCAGCAACAGTGTCTGTTTTTCATGTTTTTAAAAGCTAATTATAATTGATACATGTGGAGTGCTAAGATTGCAAGGTCAATTACTCAGAAGTTAGAAAAATGTCAGAATTAAGGTTGCCTATACAGGCTTAATTAGTCTGTCTTAGACGTAAGAATTACCATCTATAATTACATTAGCACATGCAATTTTTTTCTTAGCTTTCTCTACTCATTCAGTTCACAGACTGCCAATCAAGTTTTATAATGAAAGAAACTGTCAGCTGTAGGATACTCATGCCATTTTTTTCCCAGAAAATAAAGATACTCAGATAATAAAGCAGGAGCTGTTTGTAAGAAGATTTAATAAATGTGATTGCTGGATATTTCCCAAAGAAACTGGACTTTGTCATAGTGTTCCACTGTGATTCTGGACACATCACACTCATGCACCATGGGCTTTCCATCTCTTTTGGGTCTGGTTGCTCTAATCTGGAGCAGGTGAATAACAAAATACAATGTGATCATTCCAAGGCTGTTCTCATAATGCATAAGTGTAGGCTGACCAATGGGGGTTACATTTGAAACCTTAATTCTGGTATTTATTAGTTTAGGAATACTCATCTGAAAATATTTTCATTTAGTGCTTCCTCTTCAATGATTTGCTTGTGTGTTTCTTAAATGTTAAATGCGACTGGGCTATTCATACTTTGGTGCCAATCTTGATTTTTGTAATCCTGACAAAAGAGTCTAGACTTGAAACATTTTGAAACGTGACTATACCTTTAACATTCTGGCTGGGTTTAAGTCAAAGTTGTGAACAGCGGTAGTTAATTTCCTTACTCTTCTTTCTTTTCTTTGGACAATTCCTATATTCCCTTGTCCTTCTTCTATTCTGTAAAAATGCAACTTTATTGCCATAGTAACAATAAAGTTAATGTAAATTTTTCAAATTATCTCAGTTAGTTTTAGCTATCTAGCCATGAAAGTCACAAAGTTTTAGAAGACACAGATGTGATAAATCAAACCTGACATGATTTATGTATAGTTGCTTTTGCTGTATGATGAAGAACCTTGGCTAATATATTCCAGACTCATTTCTCTTCACAATCAAATACCAATGGCTTTATCTCACCAAAGTAAACAGTTTGTGGGGAGGGGCAGAATGTGTCCTGCATCCCATCCCTCACCACTGGGGCATTCCAAAGGAAAAGTGTTGCTGAAGATGTGTTGAGAAGCTTCACATAGCATCAATTGCTAAGGTTCTCTCTTGCTCTGTCTTCTGGCTCTCTAATGTGCTCCTCTAAGAAGTTGTGCAACTTGTGATAGCTGCATGACAAGGATGTTGTTTCTCATGGGTTTCTACAACACCAATGAGTAGTGAATGCTCACTTTGGGTGGCCAGAACTGTCAGGAGAAAATCTGTGTGAATATCACCAGGGTGGAGGATTCTTGTACAGCTCTAACTCTGGGTGCCTGAACAAGGGAGCACACAGCACCCATCTGCTTTGTCTTTTGACTCAGCTCTCTTTTGGTAAGAATTGCAGTGAATTTCTGGCAACAGAGCAATGAACATGAGCATGAACAGTACCTATAAAAGATGCAGAATCTGAGGTTAGAATTCAAATATATTATTAGTCATATAAAAATCCTTCTTCTTTACAATAATTAAGATTTTTTACCCTGTTTTTTATCAATTGATCTCAGAATATTTTACAAAATATTTTTAACCATATTTTCATTAGTGTTTTGTCCAGTTTTGATGTAATGTCAGTGTTTAAAAATGTGCTACAATTTCTGTATGCTTGCAAAGCCTGAAGACACAGAAAATCAAGAAGTATTTGCTTGTCATATAAAACTTAATGGTGAAACCATCAGAGGATAAGGATCAAGGCACACTGCATGTAGTTTCTCTTCGATAATCTCTCTTGCCATGTTAGAACCGCTGGAAAACCAACTTAAGCAGAAAGAAAAAAACAGAATGAAAATAAAAACCTCTGCAAAACTTTTTCAAAATTAAGCATCCTTTCTGTGGACAAAAACAGCACTTCATTTCTGAAATTAATTTTAAAAATTAACCATTAATTTTTAAATTACATAATGATAACCATTAATATCACTACTATATACTATGTGCTAAACAAAATTATGCAGTCAAATTGATCTGGAACCATGTCAGAGAAGTTTAACTGACAACATATCTCATTCCCTTGCCATTATGATGTACAGTGGTGCTTTGACCAGAGTTATATTCAGCTGCCAAGTTAGCTTTTACAGCTGCAGATATGCAAGTAACTTTTGTCTACAAGGATTTTACTCATAGTGTGATTAACTTGTAGCCCAAAATCTTTTCTTGATTACTTTGATTTATTTTTTTCACATTAATCAAAAGTGTAAAATATTGACTCACTGCTTGGGTGAAAGATGAAAACTGAGTGTAGGTTAGGAGTTTTCCAATTAATTATTTTTAAACAAAGGTAAATTGGAAGAAAAAATCAGCTTTGAAAGAAATTAAACTACTTTTTTTTTACATTTCAAAAAAGTTGATAAGTTAGTTGCAACACTTTTGAAGTTTCATTAATTTGAATTTCAGCTTTATAAACTATTTTTGCATAATTTATACATAAACTTACTAAATCATTAAAAATTAAATAAAATATACTTTCAAGATAATTTTTATGCTTCTCTCATACTATACAATTATCATTATATTAATAAAGATAAAATTTAAATAAAATTTTTATTTTTTGTCTAAAAAGAAAGTAGACTGCTAATGAAACAAAACAAGATTTTCTACTGAGGTTTATTAAGCATGAATTCTGCTCTAGGCAAAATTTAGACATGAACTATTTATTGGAAAAATTAAATCATATTTTGAACTCATGAATTATACCTTCCAAATATATTTTTTTTTCTACTATGTCACTACAGCACCACAGCAAGCAGCCATGGTATGCAGAGATGGGCTGTATTGGTCATATTTCAACTTAAATCATCTTTAAGTATCAGAACTCAGGTAGTATAAACTTATGAAATATTAAAGCATGTCATATCAGTAAAGAACAGTCAATTTAAATAACTACATTAGTAGATCAGATTCAGTAGAGTGCATATTTTATAAAAGATGTAAATGTTTATGTCTGCATCAAAGTTCCTAGCTAAAATTTTGTGTTAATGCTGACACATGCTCTCTCCCTTTTTAGAGACATAGCAACTCTGCTGTTTCATGAAAAGATAACAAACCAAGAGAGGAGAAGGAAAAGAGCAGACAATAGCTTGTATCCACCTGGTTTCTGCTCAGTTTACCCTAGCTAGAAGGTCCTCCCTGTTTCTTGATTGGAAACAGGGGTTTGAAACTTACATTTCCCTGCAGTCGTTTTGCTCATTATTCTTAGAAAACTCTTTTTCTCCTTTCTTTTATTGCCAGATTTAAATATATATATCCACATGGTTTAAAAGACATAAGAAAAACCTTACATCTTGGTGGATATTGCACCAGTTGAGAAGATTTCCAGTGCATGCTTCAATGAGTGTGTAGGCAATTATATAGTTATGTACAGACTAATAAAGACTGTAAGTTGATTATGTACCTGAACTAACTCTCAGTGCCTGAGCTGCTTGCTTAGAAGCCTTTAGCTACCTAAATGTGGTTTTTGTAGAGGAGATGAATCCCTCTGCAGACAGAACCTCCTTTGAGATAAGAAAAACTACTTGCTTAGAATGACTCATGCTAGAAAAATGCAAGGTCTTCTTCTTATCTTTTTAGAATATTATTGGTTAGGTTTGGTTCTTTGTAATTGGTTGTCCCAAACAAAACAAGATAATGTAGTTGGCCAAAATGTGTCAACCCTCTTTTTCCACTGGTTTACTTGTGATCCCCCCAAACCCTATAAAAGTACATGTGTGATCCCCATCTTTGGATTTGTAGCCTGACCCCTTCATGGATGATAATAAAGCCTGTGGGAAAAGTCTGAGCTGCTCTCCTGGTCTTTTTATGCTGGCTGGAAACTACAGGTTTCTGTGAGAAACCATGAAGCTGAGTGCCTGAAAGGCCAGCGCTCACAAACCTTGGAACTTTCCCCTGCCCGACAACAACAGGGCAGGGGACACAACAAAAAGTTACAGTTTTTTTATATAAAGGTGGATATGCTGATTTGTCTGTCGTCTTTCATGGAAGCAACAGTACTAAAAAAGCCCCTCCTGTTTCAATTTCAATGTTGTGTGTGTATAGATCTTTCAGAGATGCTACTAGTAAAGAAACAATTTTAATTGTCCTTTAAAATTTGTTGGATGAGGACCAAATAATCTCACTAGGCTCTTGTCTAACAGTCAATCTAAGATTATTGAAGGCAATCAGAGATCTAACTCATCAGAAGTAGGGATCTGAATTAATATTCTTTTATCACTAAAATTAAAGTGTCTGTTTTCCAGTAGGGTTTCAGCTTGTCATCTTCTTTCTTTTTCACATGGCCTAGTAGAAGCAGGTGGTCTAGCATTAGTGAAAACCACCCTGGGGAAAATTCTGAAGAATCACTCCTTTAAATATGTCTCATTTTGTCTACTTAACATATTCATTCTCCAAGATATCCTTACACAAATCTAGATCAATATATTAGAGTGTCTAATTCTTATTACCTACACAAATCACTCTTTTCATTAACATCATGCTTACATTAGCAATTATTAGCATATTACCATAATTACATCATTATTATAATTTAAACTTGCAGATAATTTATTGCCCAAAACAAATTCTATTAAGCAACTCAGATGTTGAAACTTGTTATAAATAACATGCCTCTGTTCTCTTTTCTAGCAAACAAAGTTACTTTCTATTGCCACTTACATGCTGAGTATTACGAGAGCTTTCTTTAATGCTATACCCCTTACTCTGTTTTCATATCAAACAAGGTGAAATTTTGTTCCACTAGGAAAACTTCTATTGGGCTAGAGGACTTCTGACCTGTTTCCTTCTGGAGCAGATGCATTCATCATACCAAAACCTTATTAGGAAGATGGAATTTCCACCTCCGTTGTGGTGACTGGCACACAGATGTAAAGATCATATTAGGAAGAAGTATAATCCTTATGAACAAGAGAGGGAAAAAATTGTGACTAACAAAGGAGACCCCCTCTTCATAGGAAAACTAGAAATGAGATCGTCAAAATCATAGGATTATCTTAGTCCCTGGAATGAACATTAAACCAATTCCTCTTTGAGTTCAGTTCCAAAGGAATTCAAATGGAATAATTAAAATTGATTCAATAATAGTTAAATAAATAATAATTAAAATAATTAAAATTAATTCAAAAAGGAGTAATTCATACTTGTCCAATGTGAATGGCTAAAATGAAATGACTGGCTACATGGCTAGATAAGAGTGGTGTAAAATACATTTACTAAGGCATATATAACTGAATTTACTAAAGCTTTGAACATCTCCTCCATCCCAGCATGTGGAAGTTGAGGAAGTGGTAAGTAGATGGAAGATTGTCTGGCTTGTTGTATTCAAAGGGGAAAGCACATGGTTTTCCAGTCTGGCTTTCACTCTCTGATAAATGTTTGAATTAACAACTCCAGGGACAGAAACTTGACAGAAACCTTACTTAAGAAGTTCATCAGGCAGCAGTGCCAAGTTCTGCACCTGGAGTGTAGCAATTCTGTGGTACAGGACAGACTACTGGCAAGGAACAGCCATCATTAAAGATTTCTGGGGATCATACAGATTTGTGCCAGTTTGGACTGGGATAGGGTTAATTTTCTTCCTAGTAACCAGTGTGGGGTTATATTTTGGATTTGTGCTGGAAACAGACTTGATAACACAAGGATGTTTTAGTCACTGCTGAGCAGAGCTTACACAGAGCCAAGGCCTTTTCTTCTTCTCACTCCACCCCACCAGAGAGGAGGCTGGGGGTGCATGAGGAGCTGGGACAGCTGATCCCAGCTGATTACAGGAATAATCTGTACCATATGGCATCATTATCAGAATATAAAACTGGGGGAACACAAAAAAAGCACAGTACATCTCAAATGATGACAGCTGTCATACCAGGTCACTGTCATGTGAGTCGAAACTGTCCTGGATACGGCTGTACACCTGCCTGCTGATAGGAAGTGGCACATTAATTGCTTGTTTTGGTTTGCTTGTGTGCACAGCTTTTGCTTAACCTATTAAACTATCTTTATCTCAACTGATGAGCTTTATCACTTTTACCCTGCTAATAGTATTTCCTGTCCCAGTGGTGGTAGAGAGTGACTGTGTGGTGCTTAGCTGGGATTAAACCACAACAAGATCCAGTTCTACAGTGAAATCCTATTGCTCATACCAATATAGTTCTAATATATTTGACTATATTAGAAGAAATATGGATACTATATGAGAGATGTTATGATTCACCAGTTGCTGACACTGCTCAGGCCAAATCTGATCCACTGCAGCCAGTATTGGTCCTATTTATCAACACAAATGTGGAAAACCTGTTGTACCACCAACAGAGAGTAGAAATGAGAGAAACTCTGCACAGGGAAGAAATAAGAAGAGGCTCAAGGAACTGAGCTTCATTAATGTGGTGTAGAGGTGATTAAGAGGTGACCTAAGAGACGTCTGAAGTAAATCTTTATAACTGACACTTGAATGTTAATTATGAAGAAGATAAGATCAAATTATTTTTGTTAGTAGCAAAAAATAGGAGAATGGACAAAGGCCACAAAATCTGACTTGGTGGTACATATTGGGAATTTTGAAAAGCAAAATCAATACAGGAGCAGGGCAACACTGAGCCAGATTATTCAGAGAACTGGTAGTATATTTGATGTTGACAATCCCTGTAACAGAATTTTTTACAAGACAGAGATAAAATTTTACTATATAAATTGTTATTATAAAATTATACTGATCATCACACCATCACATATGTGTTTTACTCCTACTAGTAAAGAGATTGATGACCATGAGACAGCAAGATGACATTCTAAACTCCTAGGTAAATTTCTACAATTAAACTTTGCTGTGGAGAATTGAAAAGACCATTCATATTTTCAACAGAGAAATACAAAATTCCCAAAATGCACTACTTTAGAAAGCAAAAATTCCTTCAGTACAAGATATTAACTATATAAAATTTGATTTGGTGCACACAGCTTTGATTTGTTGCAAAATGCCAGATTATTGAAATGAGAAAGGAAAAATATTCACAGCTTAAACAAAGAAAATAAATTTTAAAAACTCATTAGGACAACAAGGAATTTATTTCACATCTTTTTGACTTGCATTCAGTTGTTTGATTGTCTGTTTTCAGCAGTAAGTGCAGAATTTTTTGTTACTGACAATTGGAATATAAACATTGACTAGTCCCTTTATTTGTCAATTATGCTTTCAATTAGTTTTGTATGAAGTCTTATTTTATGTTAAAAAAGTCACAAAAAACATGAGAAACATATGCTCTGAATTAATGACAATTCAGTCCCCGGATGTTTCCAATTTAAATGTTTGTCAAGGTCATAAATCAGGTATAAAAGGTTCTGGCCTAATGAAGCAGGTTTCCACTGTCTTCTGTTTTTTACCTTATCTGTGCAAAACAGATACTGCCCACTACATCTGTACTAGATTGGAACTATTAGCAACACATTCTAAGATATCTGAGAAAAGTTATCTTATGTCTTTTAGGCTCCATTTAATTGTTCAGCTATAATGGAAAAGGTAATTTGGCATCCCAGTCTTCAGAATGCATACTTCCAACTAAAATATCCCACTAGGATCAAAAAATAATATAGCAGCTTTTAATTAGGATATTTTGCATTAAATGTTTTGCATAGTTAACTAATATAAATAAGCCTTTATTGCATAAACTATGGAATCAGAGTATTAATTCAACTAACGCATTAAAAATAGTATTTTCTTCCTTTTTCTTCCTTAAAAAACAAAAAAGTTCTATTTTCCTTCTCCAGTATAGCCTTTAGATGGATATCCCAAATCCAGCTTATTAAGACAATTGATATAATTAAATGTAGCTACTGTCCTCTATGTCAGAGATTATATCATAGGACAGAATAATTTAAAATAAATGATGAACTACGATTATCTTTAAAAATTATGAATAAAACAGTATGATGTTTCTGAAGCTGAGGTAACAAGAAGACAATGAAAAAGAAAAATACACCCCTAGAAAGACAAATTATGCAAATTGCTCCCCACAACTGACTAATGCCCAGCCAGTCTCCGAGCAGTGTCTCCCTGCCACCTCCCATACCATTTTATTGCTGAACATGATGACCTATGGTGTGCAATATCCCCTGAGCCCCTACAGCTGTCCTGCCTGTATCTTGTCCCAACTCCCTGTGCTCCCCCAGCCTCCTCATGGTGGCATGGGGTGAGGAGCAGAAAGGACCCTGATGCTGGGCAAGCCCTGCTCAGCGGCCACCAAAACATCCCTGAATTACCAACACTGTTTCCAACACAGATCCAAAACTCAGCCCCACACCAGTAACTGGAAGGAAAATTAACTCTAGCCCAGACAGAGCCAGCACATGGATGTTGTCATATTCATACTCTGCATCATTATTTTTTCCAGTAAAAGGAAGCCTGGGCAATAACAATATGCAAGAAAAAATATTCTACAATGGATTCGAGTCTGGATATCTAGGGACCGGGAACTGCAGTCTTGTTCATCATATACTTGCAGAGCAGGTAGTAAGCTGTTGAAAATCTCTTTTCCAATGGTCAAGAACTCTCTTTTATTATCTTCAAACTGTCTCTGTATGTGCAAATTGTCTATTCATAGTCACATTTCCATTTGTATTTGAAATTACTTGCTGTCTTTTCATAAGATAAGTACATGTATTCAATAAAACCTCCCTTTCATATGCAGCATGACCAGTAAAAGAAATTTGCTTTGCTGTACAAATTCCATTCTCACTTTCACATTTACATTGATGTGGAAACATTTCAGCTAAATCAGTGCTGCAACTTCTGCATTACAACATTGTAACATATTATTATTTAGTTTTTTTATATCCTTGCAAATCAAATCTTCAGAATATCCTAAAGGCATAAGAAAGGGCAATGCAGATTGGGCCTGTGTCTCAGTGTTTTGTCTCCAAGGTGAGTGTGTGCAATACCAGATGCAGAAAATACATGTGCCCACACATACACATATATATGTGTACATACATACATGTATATATTCAGAATATTTTTATTCTGCTGTTTCTGTTCCCTCAAAACTTTTTGCTGGGAATGGTTTGCACGTGTGTATAGCATCACAGAACCATTAAGGTTGAAAAATACCTTTAAGGTCATGAGGCTCAGCACTGCCAAATCCACCTCCAGGGATGGGCACTCCACATCTTCAGTTTTGGGCTTCTCACTATAAGAAAAGTACTGAAGGTCTGGGGCATCTGAAGCATCTTCACGAAAGAGCATCAAAGCTGGTGAAGGGTCTGGAGCACAAGCCTTATGAGGAACAGCTGAGGGAGCCAGGGTGTTTAGCCTGGAGAAAAGAAGGCTCTGGTCAGACTTCCTTTCTCTCTTGTCAACTAACTCCAGTCATAAAACCATATTTACTGTGTCATGTTTTAGTCCCATGTTTAACTGTATTCCAGAAGATGATATGCACAGACCTAGACATTCTCAAGTGCAAGATAATGGCCCAGCGTACACATCCAAGGAGTTCCTAGAGTTTGTCCAGCAGTGGGGAGTGGAACATAAAACTGGCATCCCCCACTCCCCCACAGGCCAAGGTGTGATCGAGAGTACCCACCAGACGCTCAAACAGGTCCTGGCTAGACAGAGCAGTCCAACTGCGTGGATGTCTCCACAGCAGAAGCTCCGTAAAGCCATATTTACTATCAATTTTCTAAACAGTTCTTTTGAAAATATGAGTCCACCTGTGGTTCGTCACTTTAACAGTGGCAGTCAATTCAAACTGTCCCAGCGTCCATCAGTCTTGATTAGGGACCCAGAAACTCGGGAAACCAAAGGTCCCTATGAGCTTGTTACCTGGGGTCGTGGTTACGCATGTGTATCCACCCCCTCAGGCCCTCAGTGGATTCCCCAGAAGTGAGTGAAACCTTTTGTCCCCAAACATCCAGCTCCAGCAGAAGGGGACGAGAAGCAAGCTTTAGTTGCTTCTAAAAGACACTGCCGGGAAGAAGAGAAAACATCTCCTTGAAATTTGGTTTACCTCCAGCAGATACGCTAACTTTTAATATCCTTTAAAAAAGTTTGGTTGGTTGTTTTTTTTTTTCTCTTCTTTTAGAGAAAACCTGCCTCCCACTCAACCCAGTGATGAACCTCATCCAAGTTGTCATATTCTGAATCAGAATGAAACCGATGCCTTTCTTTTAAATTATTAAACAAAAAAGGGGGAGATGTTGTAATGCACATTCATGGTTTTATATTGCACTGAAAATGTTTTTTTTTCTGATTGCCTTTCTCATGCTCTGTAGTGTAGTTTACTCCTCTCCTTAACCCCTTCCCTTTTTCCCCTGCCGGCCAGCCCTGATTTGCTGTGACCCGGGGTTCATCCGCCCCCTACCGAGGTTTGAAAAAGTCCCGTGTTTTCCATATACTCTCTATCTCTCTCTCTCCCTGGAACCCTTCAGGATAATAAAATTGAATTATCCCGGGAAGGAGAGCCTCCTTTGGTCTTTTGCCTTTGTCCATGACAGAAAACCCCTCATCTCTGACCCAGAGCTAGGCGAGGCAGGTCAGAGAGAACAGGGGGGTTTCGTCAGTGCAATTTGGCAGGAGTGTGCAGTTGAAGGATGATTAGATAGCAAAAAAAAAAAGAACTGGGGAATAGAAGCTGGTCCACCTAATCCTACAACACATTTCTATAATACAAAAGAACATTTACTATTTTATGGGGGGTGGTCTGCAGACTGAAAACTCTTTTCTTGTGAAAATGTCATTGCATTTGATATGTTTGAGTGGTGACACAAAGAAGCTCAGAGTATCAATGCAGCTCCCACAGCAAACTTATTTTCTCTTTGTGTCTTTGATTGTTAGAAATGAAAAATCAGACAAAGCATATACTGGGTTGCCAGAAAATCTAATAAATATCATTTTCTATCCATATAGTTACTGTAAATGTATCTAATGCAAGTATCATAGTTGAATTCTACTCATATATAATCATTTGGGAAGATGCTCTGGGAGAAAATTACCCCATTTAATAGAGAGGTCATGAATCTTTACTTAGTTTTGCTGTGCCTTATCTATATATTAGATGTTTGGAAACATCTAACAAATATCTACAATTATAGGCAGTTGTTATCAGTTAAAATTTCGCACAAATTTATAACACCTGTAGATCTGTTTCATTTATTTAGAATTATGAATCTGTAGCTTAGATTTTGAGATTTTTTTTGTTTGTTTTGGTTTGGTTTGGTTTTTTTTAATTAATTCCTGTGTAGATTAGGAATAACTACACTGAAGTACATCTCAGTTCACACCTGGTTTACATTATTGCGGTGAATCTCCACCTATTTAGCAAAGATACATGCATGGTAGATTTGAATCCCTGCTACACACATGCTGAGAAGCTTCCAAGAATGGTAATTGAATGAAGCTATTATCATGGACTATAGCACCAATGTTGTGACATTTCACAGTGTATGACGTGTTAGGCTGAGATATTTTCTTTTAGAACCTATATTTCTTGGCCAATTGAGGAAGATCTTTGGGGGATATTATTACTTGTTTATAAGGTTTTTTTTAAGAAGCCTTTGTATTTATGAAGCAACTGCCAAAGCCCAAATGAATATTGATGGTACATTTGGAACTTCTTTGTTGCAGGAGGTGAAGTTCTTCTATTTTCTGGAGATGAGTTTATAGAATGTCAAGTCATATTATTGACTACATGGGCATATCACGGGCAGAAATCACATCTTCAAAGTGTCATCCCAATATATTAGAGACTGAGAGACTCTGCCCTACCCCAATGTTGATTTTAGTGATACAAAAATAGCTACAAGTCTGGATATAAAAAGACTACAGTTTAAAAGGTCAAGAAATTTATAATAATTCTTGAATAGAAGATCTTAGGCATGAGGTGCAATGCTCTGCAATTCCTTTTGTTTGTTCTATTATACTAAACATAACTGAATTTTGCTGGGTTAGTAGGAGGGGCATTATTTCAATAATGACTCAAGGCTTCTTTTGCAAAGACAACAGCAGTATCAAACTTCCATTTAAAACCTCCGAGCCCAAAATTAAGGCATCTGAGTTCAGACAGCTTTCAGTTGGTGTTTGGGAGTGAAGACTGAGGGAGTTGTGTAAGGTATTGTTGTCACCCAGCTACTGTCCTACACTCATCTGGTGACTTTATTTTAGCTGTAGATTCTTCACCTGTGCATTCAAGAATGCAGTTCTATTCACACAAATGCCTAACCTTGCAGGCACTTCAAGCATGTAAAGGACTGCTGTCAATAGTGACATTTTCCAGGAAAGTGAAGTTTCGCATCTGAGCAGTCCTGGCTTCTTCTTCAGTTGTTCCCCTGGGGTACATGATGTGGATGGGAATCTGTCAGTGCTATTCATGCCATACTTACTGTAGCAAGCCTTGCACACACCATACATGACACTTGTACCACTATTGTTCCCTGCTTAGAGACTGGCCCAGGAATAAGAGAGTCAGCTCCATTCCTTCCTTTCTTTGAAGGAATTACAGGTAATCTTGATTCTGATATGCTTTTTGTCACTTTTCTTTGAAGTTTCCCTGCTTAGAATGGAATAAAACTGTCACAAAACTGCTTTTTAAAAGGACTTGAATTAAGAAGGATTAGGGTCAGCATGTTGCATTTTATTATGGTTTCTTCCTTTTTAAAATTAGTT
This sequence comes from Cinclus cinclus, assembly GCF_963662255.1. Lineage (NCBI taxonomy): Eukaryota > Metazoa > Chordata > Aves > Passeriformes > Cinclidae > Cinclus > Cinclus cinclus. Next base: position 41,108,127 of record NC_085047.1, read on the forward strand.
TTTAATTCTGGGCAGTAAATAAAATTTTAAAAGCCTGCAAATGCACCCACACCCTCTTTCTCTGCCTTTACCACCCTCTGCTCCTCTGAGAACAACAATGCTAAATCACACCAGAAGCTCACCACCAGTGGAGCTCGGCAGCAGATGTTCAGGGAACAAATATTAAGAGCAGAGTATGCACAGAGTTGTAATTTCCTTCCTTCTGTCCTTGCAGCTTCTGGCTCTCTCTGGTTCAGGGACCTCCTGAACTAAAGCCAGAGGCTGTAATCAGACCACCATGCTTAGCAGTCCTTGGTGGAGCCTTTCCTTGCCTAATCAATTTTTGAACCCATTTATACTCCTGGAAACCAAAACATCCTCTAGCCACAGGTTCAACAATCCATTTAAGTATTGAATGACAAAGGTATTTCCTTTGACTATTTGAGAAAATTTTGTGTCATTACATTTGATGTTCTCCCATTTCCATCTCATCAAAACCAAAATATAATTACCAATTCCACATTAGTTATGTTTTTGCAGTTCTCTGTTATATCTCAGTCATCTCTTGTCAGAGTTGAAGTATCTCAATCAGTTAAATATTTTTGTGGGCACTCTTTACATATCTTTCAGCCTAGCAGTGGCACTGTGCTTCTTTTCATGTGAGACGACCAGAACACCATGAGGTTTTCAAAGTGTGAGTGCACCAGTGATTTGCACATATTTTAGTTTCTTTTTCAGTTCTGCTCTCTGTCCTTCAGTCAGCTGTTCTTGACATTGTCTTTTACACCACAGTTAAGTATCAGACTTTCAGGAAGTTATTAAAAATTATTTTAGTTTCTGTGACTTATTTTTAGTCTGGGGAGTTTATATGGATCTCAGTGCATACAAAATATAATGTATAATTAAATAAATTAATTGAGTTAATGTATAAATGAATACATTTTAATGGAACATATGAAACAAATTATTATAGAATGTTTGCATGAACTAAACTGAATTTGACACCTTGTATCTGTTTTGTTTGATTCCAAGACACATGAAATGTTGCTACTCAGAAGATACTTTCTTGCAAGACTCTGGAGTACAAACTAAGAAAAATACAGCTACCTGGAACCTAAGAGAGATGTATTGATGGCTGGAAGTAAATGTTCAAGACAATCTGGAACCGATTCACTAGGGTTGTGGAATTTTCCGTGGACCTTTTAAAGGACACAACATCCGGGGGACTCAGCTTTGGAGACTTTCTCTGGGGGGAAAAATCCCCAAGGACGTCCCCTGTAGCCCTACATCCCATGTCACCAGGATGGGACACTGGGTTATTTCTGATTTGTGGTGCAAGAATATTACTCTCTAAAATGCTAACATTGTTTCCTGCATTCTTGATTTACTTTTGGAAGACACACTCCTGGCCTAGTCATAATATCTGCAAATGTCATAAACTGGGACAGGAATTCTACTGAAGACATTAAAAGCAGCATGGAGTCTCTGTGGAAAGATTTATACCATAGTATATTTTACTTGCTGTGAAATTTATTCTACTATTCTCTTTGTATTCCATTCCCACCTTTCATTTGCAATATTGGAAGTATGCCAGTTCTGTGAGGATTTGTTTTCCTCTTCCTGACTGACACACATACTCAGTTTGAAGAGCAAACAGCGCAAAAGGTAATTTTGGGATCAATATAAATAAAACTGACACTTTTCTGATGGCAAGTTCTTTGTTATTGCTCTGAGTAGAAGCAGTAGTGGACAGGCTAGGAACATGGTGTGGCATATGATGAATCACTTCTGTGTGGATATTTGCTTTTTCTTATTTATACTATTGCTAAGATTAAGATATAGATGTTTTATGCAATATGTTGCTCTGCATATATGGATGTAAAACTTGACATAGTAAATCCATATATAATTCACTTCTGAATTTTAGGCCACATGACCTCTTCCATTAATTAAAAAGCTTCAGACTTATTCTACTATTACAAAACAATGAAAAGCCACCATCCTTCAAGAGCAGGCAGCAGTCTAATACCACATTTTCTTCTCAGATGTAGAATTCTCTGGTTTATAAAGCACACCAGATTTATGATGGAAAAGGGAGAGAAGAATATTAATTAATTTGTCCTGGCATAAAGATTTCATGCATTTTAAGTAATTTAAAATCTTTTAGAAGACCTAGTTTTAGGCAGACAACACTGAACATTATGAGGTTTTTTTTTTTTTTTTTTGGCATTTTAAAATTGAAGGTAGATTGAGGGCATTCTGCTTATGCTTGAAACTGGCAGCCTCCACGATCCAAATTCAGTCTGAAACTTAAATCTGTGTGACTGCCAGGCTGAAGCCAATGAACCCCATCCCTCATCAGGACCATGCTCAGTGTCACACTGCATGTGGATATGTGTTTCTGGTTTTCTGGTAACAGGGTGGATAACAAGCCCATGAACATCTGCATGTCCATATGAAACATTCTCCCTGCATTCTAAATGGATCAAGTACCAAAGAGAAACATAGAATGGTAGAGGAGGGCAAGAGAAATAAAGGCTTAATTAGTGGAAATGAGAACTGCAGTATGATAAAGGGAAAAGATGCTGTTACAAAATGTGGGGTTTCAAGATTTCAGGAAGAAGGAGAAAACTACTTTTTGCAGTTGTGCTTCTACAAGTGATATAGAAAATCTGCATTTCCAATTATCAGCTGGGGACTGAGGAAGCTGATAGAATTAAAAGCAGAAACACTGTAATATTCTTACCAAGAAGTGCTAAATATATGTGTTTTTATCTCACTTATTGCCACCTAACTTCCAGGCAATTCAAAGGGTCACTTTAATGTTGCAGAACTGCCATGGAACTTTTCCACCAGAAAAAGCATACTAGAAACACCAGGCTCCCATAGGAGGCTGCTAAGATCATTCAGACCCAAGACAGCAAGAAGAAATTAGCAGTTTTATGAGGATTCTCTTGAGAAGGCTATAAGTTCCATTGACATTTATAGGCAATTATTATTATATATAAAGGGTATCTAAAATTTCTTCTTCTACTTAGTAGTATAATTTGTTCGCATCTCTACACAGAGATTCTTCCTATGTCATGCTCAAATTAAAAAAAAAAATGAGGCAACTTTTCTGGACGACCGTAAAAAAAAAAAAAAAACAAACAAAACAACCTGATACAATGGATTCTGCCTCTAGTAGACCTTGACAGGACCTAATGTTTCCAAGGTATCATTGCCTCCTCAAAGTCCAAACAATTTCTGAAATAAATACAATCCTAGTTTTCTTACACATTAATTGTAGGAAACGTGAAATGCAAAAAGCTGTATGAGAAACCATGAAGTTGATGGAATCAAGTGGAACCAAGACATACAATGGTGGATATATGGTGCTGTCTAAAAACAGCTAGAGCAAAAAGCTACAACTCAAGCAGAAGCATCGCTTCTGCACAGACAAGAAAATGTTCACTGGCTAATGGTTTAATTCAGTAAAAGTTAAGTAGGAAATGAATGTAGAATAAGCAGTTACACAAAAACATGCATATTTATTCACAGCCATATTATGTATCTGCAGAGTTCAACAGGCTAATAAACAGCACAATGAGTTTATTCATTGTGAATCACTGGTAGAATTTACTTGTTTTTGTCATGTGAATTACTAGCAGGCACATCAGACCTTCCATGATTTTTTTGTTATTCAAAATAATTCAATGAAGGTCTTGAACAAATAGTATTCAGTGTACAGATTTTCATATTTATGAATATTCATGTATTATTTACTGTCTTCTAGCTTGTTTGGAAATTCAGATTTTATCTATTTTTTGACATGTTTACGCATGATAATATATCCCTACATCCTACTGACAAACAGTAGTATTTTTGGGGCAAATATTTGCATTATTATTATATTCTGTGTATTATTATTCTGAAATAATATACTTGAAATTCTCTGGATACTCTTTTCAGAATATATATTTGAGTAATTTTCTCTTTTTGCTGGTTTATTTACAGAAAATAAGTAGAAGAACTCCAAGTAAAACTGGATGAAAACTTTCTCATCATATCTCCCTTCAGCAGTGTTATTCAAAGGTTAACACATGCAGTGCATTATGGATGGATTGTATTAGGACTCTTATTAACACATGTAGTTAAGAAACCAAAATGAAGAATTAAACTTCAATATAAACTTCATTACTTCCCCTTGAAAAGGTTTTATTTGAGCTTTTCTCATGTACCATTTCATACTTTAAATTAGTGTTTTTATCTATTCACCCTACTCAATGTATCCAGTCCTTAAGAATTTTAGGGTCCATTCTTAAATTTATGTCTCTTAAAATTTCTGGTAGTTACACTTAATTCAACACTGATTACTGTGTTATGGTCACAGACTTTACTGATGTGGGCAGAATAAAGGGAAGAATGAGAAACTTAAATTTGGAGTTTTCACCGCACTGAGATCCAGGGAAGAGGTCTCATAGGTGTATATGTTAATATAAGTGGGGGAAAATAGATACAATTAATCTGCTATTAATCTACATGTTGTTGATGCTTTATCACAGGATAAAATTATTTGGGAAGGTATGTCTCAAGTACTGTTGTCAAACAAATCTTGGGGAACATCATGGGACTTCATGTTTGACTTTTCAATATCAAATATTTGTCTAAACTCCTTTTATTTTCTTACAGTGTAGCACTACTATAAGTAAGAAAACTAGAGGAACCAAGAGCTAGAATTTAGACACAGGAATTAATTTTTGCAGAAGTGTGGTGGCCTCGTGACAAATGTTCAAGGAAAGCTGAATGCAAGTATCACAACACAAATGTATATCAGAGTAGCTTCTGTCCTGGCTTTTGATCTTAGGCATTTAAGAAAGATGCATTAATGAAAGGAAGCTGAAATTCAAATGTAGACCAAATGTAACAGTAGATTCTTTAGATAAAGTCCCATGTCTAGATTTATTTTTTTTATAGCTTTCCATCAACAAGAACAAAATTACTATCATATAATATTTTGAACACTAATAATAATATAAAATTAGTTCTACCTCCATTCAGGCAAAAAGTCCACCTTAGTAAATAACCTGTCTCATACATGTCTGTCCATATTTTTAAAAGCTATATATAGTACTATGGAACATATATTATCTGCTGTCAGCACATCACTTGATTCCCTGACAGGTACAGAAGTCTTACAAATGGGGAACCCACAAAGGGTTAGAGTTGGGTCTTGTGACTGGAGTAATTTTTGGCCAAGAGGGCACAATTGTCCCAAATCTCAAATGAGAACCACCCATCTTTATGCATCATCTGTCTTCATATCAAAATGTATTTAACAAAACTTTCTACAATTTATCAGAGAAGCAATCTCATTGATTGTCTTGTTGAGGGATGTTTGCATCTCTTCTGATACTGGCCACACTCAGCTGAAGTAGTGGCATCCAAAGTAGAAAGATGGATAATGGATTTTTTGCCTCCCACAAATATTATTATAGTTGTACATATTGTTTCATTTTTTGATTTGTAACTTCATAGACCTTTTAATCTCAAATACTTTTCTATATTTCTCTTCCTGTCATTAAGTTCACTTATCTTTAAGGAAACATTTGCTTACGTTGAGGTTTTTTTCCATTTTTTTTCTGTAGAATTACTCTTGGTGCAATTGCTTTTAATTTTTTAGTTGACATTGGTGTTGTTTTCTAAATGTCTTTTCATTTATTATTTCAATTGTAACAGTTCTGTTTTGCATACTCCCACCTCTGAGCAGATGACTGCTTCTCAGGAGAACAAAACTTCTTGTCCCTTCTTTTGGTACCAATATCAAGATAACATTAGCCTTATGCTTTTCCTTTTTTATGGCTTTGTCCTTTTCAGCTGCCTTCCTCCCTCACTTCATTATTTTTATTTCAGTACATTAATTATATTTTCTAAGCCAATAGCCTTTAAAATTGAGTAAAGGAAAAGGTAAAAAATTAGCCCCAAATATTCCAGGTCTGTATTATAAGAAAAAAATGTTTAAAAAGTGTACATATAGTTATAAGTAATCAAATTAAAACAATTTTTTTGCTATATTGGCATATTTTTAATACACCTAACTACAGAGCCAAACCTGTGCAAACAGAAAGTATAAATAGCAAGCATTTTGATTTGTATTTAAGAAAAAATAGCTCTGAAAATGATCGATTATTTTTGTGGATAACTAGTTGAGTCTCAGCTGCTTTGTTATGCCATAGCTAAGAGAAAAAATGCCTATAGGTAGAATGATGTGACCTCCTGGTGTTTCAGTCCATTTTGGCCAAATTGCAGAAAATATTGTGGAGAAAATGAAGTTTTTTAAAAATTATTTTTATTTTTCCAGGAAAGAAGCATGTTCATCTGGAAAAGAGACTCTCAATAGGAGGTTTAGACTTTTAGAGTTTAACCTTTTAAGAGTTTCAAAATTTAAATGCAAGCATTATTGTATATTAAGAATTATATCTCCCAATTTATGTTGGTTATCAAAATTAACCCCAAATTCTGAATGTCTACAACAGAAAGGAAACTAGACTCCTCAATAAACAACAACAACAAAAAAATTGCTCTGGCTTTTCCACAGACATAAAATCCAAGAACATCTCCAATAATAGACCATTATATAATTACAAAGGAAAAAAAAAACAAGAAAAAGACAAAGAAAAAAAGAGGGATAATGATATCCACTAGATGGGAATTGTAATCAGGCAAATTCAATCCAGGAAATAACCTTCCCTTTCCTCTTCTTCCTGTTCCCTTCTCTCCTTACCTCAATTTAATATGAGAATAGTGAGTGTAAAAATATTGGAGGTAAAGGAAGGCACTCTGAGGTCTCCACGGAACCTTTTTTCTCCAGGCTAAACAACCCCAACTCCCTTGTCCTATCTCCATTGCAGAGGTGCTCCAGCTCTCTGATTGCCTTTGTGGCCCTGCTTTGATCTTGTTCCACTACTTCTTTGTCCTTCTCCTGTTGGGGGTCCCAGAGCTGGACCCAGCACTGCAGGTGGGGTCTGAGCAGAGCAGAGCAGAGGGGCAGAATCCCCTCCCTGGCCCTGCTGCCCACGCTGCTCTGGATGCAGCCCAGGACACGTTTGGCTTTCTGGGCTGGGAGTGCCCATGGCTGGGTCATGTCCAGCCTCTCATCAACAAGTTGTTTCCTACAGTGTGACTATGTGGAAGAAACATAGGGAAAATCAAGTTAGAATAAAGGTAGAGTGGTATGCCTTGGAGAGAGAGGTCAGAGATACAAAAGGATTAGAGAGAACCTCTGACTGAGTGATGAGGTTTAGAGTGGACCCCTCTTGCTTTCTAAGCTCCTGATGGAGCTTGGCTAGATCCAATTTTTATCTCAGACTTGGACAATATTTTAACCCTAACAGAATCAGGTATATGTATTTAATTAGTTACTTATCAAGGATCTACTGTGATTAAGAGGTCTGCCTGTCCTGGGTAAGAAAGGCTCTCCTAGTCCCAAGTAAAGAATCTCAAACCATGAGAGGCACCTGTGCTCAAGGGAAGAGTCACTTGGTATGCAGTCCAGATGCAATTTACAGAGAACCCAAATTAGACTCATCCAAAAAAGATTGCCATTAGCAGAATATCATTCTGCCTTGAGGAGCACTTTGATAGGTGTCCCACCTCAAGAGGAGATCATTACCATATCAACCACACTGCCAAGAAAGATGGGCTCAAAGAAGGCTCTTTGTCATATTTATGGATTAAAGTGGTTGGCTCACAGTCAAATTGCACATGGGAAGGTGTGCATGAGACTCCTGGTACCCACAACCTTCTGTATTTTTTGATAAACAAGTCTTGGAAAAGCACATGGTTGGTGTTCCCAGCTCACATGCATCAGTGTCCACTGGGTCACATTACTCCCTTGGAGGTTTCCTGGAGGAGTTCCTGGCCCAGCTATGGCTCAGACTTATATCACCTTTGGAGGCTGCCTTGGGTTAGGGGACAGCATCCATCACAAAATCATTAACTCCCCAGTGATTTTTATACTGAAAGCAATGGAGATTTTATACTAATGGCAATCTGTACTGATTAATCATATCTAAGTTTTTATGACACATAACTTAAAAGCTTGTCTCATCAGATTTTGCAGATTTCTCTCCTAAAAATACTTTTGTTTCTCCTTTGCAGAATCTTACTGGCAGATGCGTTTTTTCCCCCAGAAAAAAACCTGCAAAATCCCAGAAAATCTCACTACAACAGTCAAGTGGAACTCCAGCTGTCATTAACATAACTGCATGTGGCAGAACATTATGTAGGTGGAAATAAGACTGTGACACATATAAGTGCCCCTTTTCTAGAAGGGAAAATATCTACACTAGTGAGTAGTGTAGAGCAGTCAGAACAGTTCCAAAGTTTTCTGAGGATTCGGTACTCATTTGATTTTTTTTCAGAGTAGTTCCTCTCTAACACAATTCACTAAATGCATGGTAGTTGTTTGATGCAGATATAATTCCAGAGTGAATCTTCTAGGTTAGTTTTACTATAAATAAATCTAATTTTTTAGCTCAAAGACTACTTGAAGATATAAATTTTGCCATTATAAATGAGTACCATCAGAAGATTTCTTTCAAAAACACTCTACTGCTCTGACCTAAAATTCTGACATAAATGTACTGTGCAGCATAACTTTTTTTTTCACTCCTAGACTTTTAGCAAATAATTGGGAGTTCAGAGATCTGTTTTACAGACTTAACTTCAGACATCTTTCCTTTAAGAAACAAGCAAGCAATGCAATCCTCTGAAGCAACTTCAACCTGTTAAGATTTCAAAATTAGACCTGAAAAGAACACACCTTTCTCCTCTTCTGAAATATTGACACTGGCAGTGTTCAGGATGGTAATAAGAGAACTGCTTTTGTTCACTTGCTGCTGCAGAATACAACAGTGAAAAAGGCAGGGTGATTAATTGCATGCTCTACACTGTCACAGCTCTTCCAGATGCTGGTAGACATTTCCCTATGAAATGTCAGTTAGTGATTCCTAAATTATGTCTATTTTTGTTTCAAATAAAAATTATTTTAATAGGCAGTATTAAAAGCTGTGAGTGTTCAGTACAGAGTTGTCTCTTGATGCAGATCAAAACTATAGATTACCACAAGTTAAATACTTTTACACATCAAAAACAATTCCACATATAACAATATAAATAAGCATTAAAAATAAAATTAAAAAGAAGTGTGAACCACAAACACCTCAAATATTAGATAGATTAGGGGTATTTCAATTCCTTATATGATTATGAGATATTTCCACATTTTCCTCAGAGGCACTTGCACCTCTTCTTTTATAGCTGCCTTGATTCCAAATTTGAACGGAATTCTACCTCCTTTCTAAAAAACTCCTCTGGCTTTCTACTCTTTCATCCTATCTTTAGTAAAGGGATGTCTGAAGCCATTGTGGCAGCTACTTCCAGAAGTATTTCTGCGTTTACTACAGAGGATAACTGTACTATATGATATGTGCACTATATAATTCATGTAACTTTTACCCATCTCCATAGTCCTGTTTTTGCCCAGGTGTCCCTCAAGTGGAAGCATGCATATGCAATATCACAGAGGCAGTCAGTGTCTGAAGCATGGTCATGTTCAACTGTGTAACAGAGTGAACAACAACTGCTCCCTAAGTTGTGTGATGGTGTCATGACAAGTGTACAGATAGCATGATAGGATGGGACAGGAGTGTAAGGTCTTTATGTGACTATATTAGGCCCACTCTAAAAAAATATGGTGCTTTGCAAGTAATTGCATGAAGTGCTATGATCAGAAGAACAAAACCTCCACGAACCTATATAAATGCCTGTAACACAAGGCTCCTGTTTCATTCTCCCAGTACTCCCTTCTTTCTCCCTCTGCAAAGTTAAAAACAAGAAGAGAGGAGACTGATGCTTTCTGACAAGGTTACTTAAAAAAATAAAAAAATTCCAGAAGAGCTGAGAGACCTCCGGAAACTGTCTAGCCCAATCTGTGCTGATGTGGGTCACATAGTATAGGGTGTTTAGGTCCATGACCATTTTGAGAAACTCTTAGATGGAGACTCCACAACCTTCCTGCTACCCTCATATGAGTAATTTTCCCTTTTCTTTAAGTAGAATTTCTAGTTCTAGAATTCCAGGTTATGTTCAAATCATTGTCTAGGTTCTATTGATTGCATTGATCAGCTTTACAGTGATTTAAACAAGAGCTTATATATATTCAGTGCACACAAAGACACCTACATATGAACATCTAAATGCAAATGTCTAATCTTGAACTGATTACCATTTCATATATCTGTTATTTAAGATCTGTAAAGCTTAAGGGCATGAAACTTTAACAGCTTGAGAAAATCAAACAAGTAGGTAAACAAAAATATGGCACAGTGCACGGAGCACATATTAGCAATGGTTACTTAGCAATGTTACTTGCTTAACTGCTTAAATAGCAAACCCATATAAAGACTTAATTGGAACTTTAACTGGAAGACAACATTGAGTCATGTTACTGATGGTTATTCACTAAAGCAAATAAAATGGGTTTATTAACAAAATTGTGAATGTAAGGTAGTTTCTCAGAACCTGCTCTGAAAGATTTCCAGATGGTGTATTTCTTCAGGTAGTAAAAGAAAACATATGTTTTCTGTCTAAACCACTTTGTGCTTTAAACAAAGAAAATAATAACAGAATGTAACATAATTAAAGGGAAAGGTCTTCACCTTAATCAGCTTTATGCAATATAAGGATGTACATGAGTTGCCAGGGACCCACCACATCCTTCTAAATAGACAGCTGCAAATAAAACTGTTTCACCTTTGCATCTCTTGACAGTGATTAGGGTGATTAGGGTGTGATTGCAGATCCCAATGCCAGCAGAAGCCATTAGAGGGTATGTGGGTATTTCTGACAAGGCAGTAAGTTTTCAGACCAAGAGGCACGAATTGGTGTATTGGGTTTTCATTCCCAAGCTTTGGTAGTGGAGGGCTTCAGGGGTGATTTCTGTGAGAAGCTGCCAGAAGCGTCCTCCATATCCAGCCGAGCCAATGCCAGGTGGCTCCAAGATGGATGTGCCACTGGCCAGGGTTGGGCCGATTAGAAATGATGGTAACACTCTGTGATAACAGATTTAAGAAGAAAAAGAGAAAAAAGTTATTGCACAGGTATGATTGTGGCCAGAGAAGAGCAGGGTGAGAGTGTGTGCAAGGAACAGCCCTGCAGACAGCAAGGTCAGTGGAGAAGGAGGGCAGGAGGTGCTCCAGGTGCCAGAGCAGAGAATTCCCTACAGAGCCCGTGGTGCAGCCCTTGGTGGAGCAGCTGTACTCCTGCAGCCCATGGAGGTCCATGGGGATGCAGAGATCCACCTGCAGCCCCTGGAGGAGCTGGACCCCACCCGGGAGCAAGTAGATGCCTGAAAGGAGGCTGTGAGCTAGTGGGAGGCCCCAGCTGGAGCAGGGTCCTGGCAGGGACCTCCGTGGAAAGAGGAGCCCAGTGCTGGAGCAGGTTTCCTGGTAGGACTTGTGATCCAATGGGGGATCTATGCTGGAACAGCCTATCCTTGAAGGACTGCACCCCATGAAAAAGTGATCCACATTGCAGCATTTCATGGAGACCTGCTGCCCATGGGATGGACTCATGTTGGAAAAGTTCATGGAGAGCTGTCTCCCATGGGAGGGACCCCGCGCTGGAGCCATAGCAGAAACAATGTGTGAACTGATTGTAACCCTCCTTCCCCACCTCCGGCACTGCTGGAGGTGAGGAGATAGAGCTGCGAAGGAGAAGAGGGGAGAAAGTGATTTTGATGTCTGTCTTTATGTCTCATTATCCTGCTCTGATTTTATTAGTAATAAATCCAGTTAATATATCTAATTTGAGCCTATTTTCCCCATGACAGTATTCGGTCAGTGATCTCTCTCAGTCCTTATCTCAGCTCATGAATCCTTCATTACATTTTCTCTCCCCTGTCCAGACGCAGAGGGGAGTGATAGAGAGGGTTTGATGGGTGCCAGGCATCCAGCCAGGATCAAACCACTACAGTTGGTTTGTATCATCATTGCTTAGGATTAGTTTCATTTAGAGAAAATTCTTCATTTCTCAGAGAGCTGCAGTGGTCCAAAATAGTGTAAGGGAGTAGGATTATGATTAAGTATAGTTGTCAGTCAGGTTCTGATTTTACTCCTTGAAGCCTTTTTGTTTGAAGATGTAGGTTTTATGACCTTTTTTTTGTAGCTCAATAGGTACTTAAGGAACAGCAATATGAATGAGAATATGGTCCATTATCACCTTTATAGGTATTGGGATTTTTTTGGACATAATGCAATCCACCAATATTAGAGATTCCCAAGCAGTCTTCAAGTGAGATACCAGGTCTCTGCAGAGATATAAGCTTGAGGAGTATAGTCATTTTAGAGCAGTGACTTGTCCATTTTAATTAGGCCTGCTTAGGCAAATGAATCCAGTAATTCAGTTATACTTCTTCTAATAGTGGTACTTTGCTAAAATTATTCCACTCAGATTTCATTGCTGGTAATATTTTAGTAAAATATATGATGTATACAGGGACAACTTCTTACTAGGTTATACTAAGTCTAAAACAAAAAGTGGAGATTTTCCATGTGAAGTAAAAATTTTGCAAATGGGCATCAAAGAAAGCACCATTTTAAGTCCCAATTAGTACAAAATTTCACAGAAAAGAGAGCATACTTTGCATCCTGCAGAGATAAAAACTCAGATCCATTCCAATTATAAAACACAATGATCAGTATCTGCAGCACAGCACACATCCAATGATTGTATGATGATACTGTCACTGGGAATTGTTTACCCATTGCAGACCAAACATTGTCTCTTGTCCAAAAAACCCTAAAAAACCCATCCCTTATAAGCCAAGCAATTATGCAATAAATAATATTTTGGAGTACTTTTTGATGCATAGGATTTAGGAGCCATGTATGAAACTCTACCTCAGTGGCCAGATCCACTATCAAATTCTATAGTTGATTCCAAATTTGTTGGTGACTTGTTCTGTTAGAGCCTCACCCATTTTTGTCCATTTAACAGCAGCTACTAAAGGAAATCCACAGGTAACGTAGCACAGCCATAAGCTCTAATTAACCTCCCATGGCAGGTCAGCAGACAGAGAGAGTCTTGTGTTTCATTCCTATTCTGTGCCACTGTCAAAGACCCCATCCAAAATGACCTAGACACGGGAATATCTGATGAAAAGGTTACCTAGAGTCAGAATGTGCTATAAGCAGCCTGCTTGCTGCTGCTATTGTAATGGGCCCTGAGGCACACTGAAAAGTCACTTGTCTTCTCGAAAGAAGACAAATGTAAGATTCTATTTAAATTCTTCTTGCTTCAGTTTCCATTTTGCCTTCAGTGATATCTTTTGCAAAAGATAATTAGTGCCATGAATGAGCCATCTGCATCACTCATGTTGATTTTCTACTCCTGTTGGAGCTGAACCTTTAGCCTTTAGCTTAGCCATTTGGTGCCTGTGAGACTAGCCGTATGTCATGGTCATTGACAAAGATAAATAATGATGCCTTCCTGAAGTAAAGAGAAGCTATTAATAAAAATCATGTGAAATGGGCTCATCTGAATGCTTCTCAATGGTAACATGCTTAAACAAAAGCTTCATCTTCTATTAGCACTGAAACTTCATGTATAGGATGTCAAAAATAAAAAGAGAAAAAAAGAAAAGAAAGAAATTATGTAAACATTATAAAGTCTACTTCTGTTTCTGCACAGACTTTAGCAATGTAATTCACGAAAGGATGCATAGCCAGATTAAGAGACTGTTGTTGAATTTTTCATGATGTCAGTCGGGGTGCAAACTTTATTTTTACTCATTTCAGAGAAAAAAAACAGCTAAATGAAAAGAGCTTTTCTTGTTTTCTGCCACTTTGAAGAACCATATAGAAAAGGTTTCAAAACAACCTGTCTGCCAAGTCTTTTGTCATTAAATCAGTTACCTTTTAGTCAGAAGAGAGAAACATCAAAAACATCATTCAAAGATGATTCTGTATCAACATGCCTTGTGATCCAATAATTTTGTTCACTTTCTTCTTACCATTTTCAAGGCTCCAATGTTTCATATCCTGAAGATTGTATCAGAAATTCTCCTGAAATCTTAATCAGGATGGTTTGGTTTCTATATGCATTTTCTTTCCCAAGCAGCCTGGAGAGTTGATAGCTGTTAAAGGACTAACCCCTCAGGGTCCAGTCCAATATATAGTAGGCTCTTGATTTAACTGGAGACAACTGCACAATGGTCAATAGAATTTGACCCCCAAAAAATTATTAATAATAATAATAATAATCATTAAAAAAATCACACCGATGTTTAATGTTTCTTACTGGAAGAGAATAGCAATTGGATGGTTATTAAGATGTGTTGAGCTTTGTCACAATATTATCACAAAAAAGATTTTCTCAGTAGGAGAACAGAGCTTGGATGAACAGAATGACTGTATATTTCTGATCACTGAGAAACAAAAATCTTGTGGTACCCAATGCTGAAGGCTGCTTTTACACTGATGTTAAGTCTGACAGGCAATATCAACATTTACTATTTTGTATTTAATAAAGAAGAAATAAGATATTCACCCAACAATATTTTAGTTCATATTTATTTTTCAGACATATTAAATTAAAGTAATTTACTTGTTACAGTTGCTATTGCATCTGTAGTCAAAAAATCATTGAACAATATTTGACATTTGAGGCTGCCAGAGTGGTGTTCAACCCAATCAGTGGGTACAATCAGCACTGTAACATAGAAAGCTAAGACTTTGGAAATAGCATAAATTCTGTCTCATCATAAACAAGTTCTGCAGTGGTTATTTTCCTGCTAATAACATTCACATGAATTGAAGGTAAACCACTGAGACCTTTAGTGGAAAGCAGGTTTAACTTTCCATTCCTGTTTTTCTTTACTTGTTTACTGTTTATGGTTGTTGAAACATCAGCTATCAGAAGAAGCATTCAAATGTGTTGTTTTTTAAGTCAACTTCAGTAGCACAAATTTCAGCTCTTGTATACAAACTGCAGCTTTCGGAGTTCTAAGACACATTGAAACTGAAACCTGCAAAATTTAAATAAATAAAATGTCAAGATGTCTGGTTCAGGATGTAAGTTAATAAAAGAACAAGGAAAGAAGTGCTACCATTTCTGACAGTTCCAGCCCCAGCTTCCTCATTAACAGAGCAGAAGATGATTTTTTTAAACACACTCATAATCACCTCTGAACTACTCTCTGAAACCAAAACTGTTTTTGCTTCCTCAGTGGTTGACATTACCTTCCTGGATGTTTTGATGCCTCACAGTAGAAACTGTGTGATATGCCTTGAGTTTAGGCTTTATGGTTTTTGTGAAAGGCACATCAAAATACATAAAACAAAATCAAAGTGTCAGAATATCAGATGCATAGTACCTGATACTTTAATTAATGTGAGAGTGTAGAGAGGGAACTAAAGTTTAGATTATTTTCCTTATTGAAGGCTAATTTAGTCCACATTATTTATTTTTTAATTTTTTGAATCTTCAGAAAGCATGTCTCATGCAAAACATATAAACAGCTAGGGAAACATCTGAGCAGATATTAAAAAAATTGGGTTCACTTTCCTGAGTACATAAAAACTTGAGCCTTTCTTAAAAAGGTAATAGGGTACAAGGACAAATTCAGAGTTAAAGACTATTTAGCAAAGATTGAAAAATTAGCATACCATTATTGGAATTACAGGGATGGGAAGTCTGTAGGACTGAAGCAACATTTCCACTAAAAGGGCAAATGTCTCCAAGTATGTCCTAAGTAGAGTAGAATTGGTTGTTAAAATATATACCAGCAAATGTATTGTGCTTACATCTTATGAAAAGCCAGGAAATTTGGCAACTTTGGATTATCCATCACTGAACCATAGTAAAAAGAGATAAATTAGATTTGTGTGTGTACCCAAATAATCTCCCTAACAAACCTAGATTATTTTGAACAGATCATTGTCTAGCCCACTTTAGAGTGACTCACACAAAATGTCATCCAAAAATAAGTCACAGAGACAATTTCATAATATAATAAATCATATGGGACTGGTTTTGGATACTTCATTCCACTGTAAAATAGAAATTATGATACAATTCAATCCATTAACAAAGTTTTTCTCTACAAATTCTATAATTTCTTTCCTGTTTTGTTAAGTGTCAACTTATTGCCTCATCACTATTGACTTTAATTACTTATTACTTTGAATTCCCTCCAAACCTAAAATCATTGTATTCATTGTTATACCACTCATTAATGTCATTCAGTATTTCTGCATATTTTTAGTTCAAACTGACCTTTAAATATGTTTCTGTCTTTGAATAATTTATTCTGGTCACTTTTAGAAGTTTAGCATCCTAAGGAAAAATATTTTATGGGAAAGGTTTTGTTCAGCTATCTTTTGGGAGA
This sequence comes from Cinclus cinclus, assembly GCF_963662255.1. Classification (NCBI taxonomy): domain Eukaryota; kingdom Metazoa; phylum Chordata; class Aves; order Passeriformes; family Cinclidae; genus Cinclus; species Cinclus cinclus. The sequence continues at coordinate 41,124,535 of NC_085047.1, forward strand.
GTTTGCTACAAAAAAAACAAAGAAAGAAAAAAATCATGCCACAAACCAGCAAATAAACAAAAACCTTAGAAAGAGCCCAGAATATTTTCTGTCAGATTTCCAGGCTTTCCAGATGGAAGTAAAATATGTAAACTTGGATAAAATCTTTTGTTTATCTCCATAGAGTTTAGATGGTAGTCCTCTTTTTGAACTCTTTATACAGCTTTGCATCAATACTTGCAAAATTTTTTCTTGTTCAAATCTTAGTTATACCAAGGAAGAATCTTTCCCTAAAATGAAGGAAAGACCTTTCTCTACCTTTACCAATACTAGATCTGTGCTTCAGAATCTCCAGTTAAAATTATGTACATCTTTTTACTTACAGGTCTTTCCAGATTTACCTTGGAGGACCACATCTAAAACTAGAGGAACAAGCATTTTAAATTAATTTTATAATATATTGAAATTTTAAATACTTGTTTAAACCACATCATTATCATTATATGTTTGATCAGTAACAAATGGCTGTTCACTGCTTAGTCTACCTACACATCTATTATTGTATGGATGCTTTGAGTCATTGATTACATAAACTCATTACATAATGATTCATGTAATTATTTAAACCATGCAGTAGTTGTCTGAGTGGACAATCTAAGTTTCTTAAACAGGAAGACCCTTTTTTCTGCTTCATTGAGCCTTGAAATGTTCAAGATTAATTTGTGCAGATTGAAAAAAATCTGCATTATTTTTTCCTATTCCTTCCAAAAGAAATTCCATCAGCGGTATTCCACAAGTCTTCAGGTAACTCTGGTAACATTTGACTCATTAAGTCAACTGGAATTTACATGTGCTAAGGCTTATTTGTCACATACATAAGGCTCTATTTATTGAGGAGTTTGAGGGCTTGTTAGTGATGAGAAATGCACTTGTGTTGTTGAGAATACATACCTTGAGACACATAACATTCAGGTTGCCATATTCAGTCTTGGACAACCTGATGACAGGTCTAAAGAGTGCTGGGGCATCAGAGATCATGATAGAGCTGGAAGGAACAGAGATTCTCATTCTGACACCCTTCCTTCCTTCCTTCCTTCCTTCCTTCCTTCCTTCCTTCCTTCCTGGAATCCTTCCTGGAATCCTTCCTGGAATCCTTCCTTCCTTCCTTCCTTCCTTCCTTCCTTCCTTCCTTCCTTCCTTCCTTCCTTCCTTCCTGGAATCCTTCCTTCCTTCCCAACCCAGACCCTGAGTGGTAATGAATTATGAAAGTTTTACTGAGAAAAATAAAAAAAAATCACAAAGCCAAAAGGACAAAGCTGGGGGCATGGCCAAATGCCAGAGGGTCATGCACAAACTGGTGGCTCCACCTTTTATTCCCCTGGTATTGCATCAGCTTTATGCATATTTATTTTGATTTTACATAGTCTTGCCCATGTCACTCTTTTTGGCACCCATGCAGTTTTGTAGTGTAATGCCTGCAATCTTTTAATTACATTGGATGTCTGGTATTTACTGAGCCATAACAAAACAAAATCTGAACATCATGGATGTTTGAGTACTACATGAAAACGGTGAGCAACACAGTGCCTTCAATTGTATGCAACAAGACCAGTGAGTTCCTTAACAGGACCTGTCAAGTTCTATGTTCTAAGATCAATATGTAGATTTTGATTAAATGTTTCTGTACAATTCCATTGTCTCCTTAGCATAAAAATCAGCTTTGATAAGACTGTTTTCTCTCTTGTTTCTCTAGATTTGTGTATCTCAAAGGGGAGGGTTATTGAAGTTTTTAAGCTGTTAAATTTTGATAGACATCAAATTGTAGCAATTAAGCTTTTCGTTTTAAAATTTTGTTTAAAATTTTCTGTTGTAATACTGAGACAAACTGTATTAACTCTTTGCAATGATCACTGCAGAAACATTAATGCCAGTGGCATAAGGTCTAACTCAGATGGTAAAGCTTTTAATTGATAATTACTGCCCTTTTTTAAGCATCATTATAAGCTTTTAAAGCCTGTTGACTTTTGAGTTTTCTCTAGCTTTACTGCTTGGTTTGATACTTAGCCTGAGTCTGTCTGCTGACTTCCCAAGAGTTATTCCAAGGAGTTATTATACAAATTATTCCTACTTTGACCTTTATAAAAGCACTGTGATCATTGCATGTTTACCTACAGTAAATCCTCATCTAAACCAGTGTCGTCTGCAGCAATCAGGAAAGAGATCTTCACGGGGAGGGATGGGTAATTTAGTGTCAATCATATGCAATTTAACTTGGTGTGCCACTCACATGAAAATAGTTTACATCCTAGCTCCATTAAAGGAGGGTGGAGGTTTGAAGCCTGGGCTATTGTGCCTGTATCAGAGCCATTGAACAGCAGGGTGCTCTTGTGCAGCAGTGTTGTTTCTAGCAAACTTCTATCCCTTTTGTCCAGAAACCTGGAAGTCTTCATCAACATTTATACTCGTTATGAAATGTTCCAAATAAGGTGACAAAAATGCCTTTTCAACAATTTTTATATTTTTAATGGAAAACTGGTAGAATTTTGTATTTTTTTTTTGTTGTTTCATGAATGGGATTAAAGGGTGCCATGCAATTAAAAAAGATAGTAATATGAACTGTAAAACTGATTCCTAAATCATTAGATAAAGTTTTCTGCTAGATATACAACACCTGCAGAGACAGTTATGATGCCTGTTGAGCATATTGTTTACCAAAGGTAAGTGCAAAGAATAAAGAAGTTTGAGGGCCCAAAGGGAATCAACTGTATGATTTAAAGAATTTTTGAATTGAATCCTAGTCTCTCATATAGAATAATGTTTTCTGCTTGCAACAAAATACTTAGAGATAATATTCAACTCCAAAATTATAATCATAAGTGCATAAAAAAAAAAAAAAGAGAGAACTGAAATTGGTGGCATATGCTGGCACTTTGTTGACTGGGCTTTGTTTGGTCAGTGGGTTGGTTGGTTGGTTTTTGTTGTTTTTCTAACTCTCTTTTTGTTGTTTTTCTGTTGTTTATCTCTTTATGCATATAACCATTTTTTCAATGAACCCCAAGAATGTTACATAGCTGCATTCCTATGCATACATGAACATGAAAAAACCTGTTTATAGTTCTGCACAGCACACTACACAATAAATATTGAGTCAATTGCTTGCTGAAGTCAACAAAGATTTTCACACAATGGTCATTGGGTTGCCTTGAGCTTGTTATCATAAAAGATTTTCCACTTCTACAAAAGTTGGGCCACAATGTGTGGGACACAGTGGATGGTGAGGAGGAGGCAGACAGTGGCACCTGTGAACAGGTAAGAGAGGGGAGTATTGAAGAAGCAGCTGTATGGTGCTTAATTTTCATCTTAAAATTGGAAGTGGCTTAAACTGGGAAAATTATACATTCTGTATTATATTCTGGCTCAAGAAGAATTTCTTCCATTTAAACTAGATGTTTACTCCCACAAACCAGTTGCCAAATCAAAAAGTTTCCAGTAGAAATACAGTGCTCTGACTGTCCCCTAGCAATTAGGAAAGAAATAATATACTGTTTTAAAACTTCTAATTATAGATTTTTTTTGCCCTTGATAAAGCTGGCAGGCACTTTGCTAAAAGTTATAGTGGCAATGTAAATGAGACAGCAAAGGGTCATACATGAATTATGGGTTTCAGAATAATTTCCAGGACACAACATGTTATGCTAGTTGAAAATGTGTTTGTTCCTTCACTGTCTTGCACCTTTTTTATCCATTTGTATCCATTCCTGGTATGGGAAAGATAATTCTATTAGTAGTACTTTATATTCTGTGTACACAAGAGCAATAGGAAACCACAACATTTTGACTATTTAATTTTTATTTTAGTAAATCTAAATTTGTTTTATTTTTATTCTTATAAGGAACAAGGGAATTGAAAGTGAAGTCAAAATAAAATAGTTCTTCAGCTATTTCTACTTGATGACCAAAAGATTTATTGTGAATATAAAAACTGCTTTATTATCCTTAGGATATGTTTTTCTACCCAGGAAAGCTCACAGCTGAATGTTTCCTAAAAGGATTTTAATTCAACGGTCTTCTTTATTGTATAGTACTAACATTGTACCAAGAAGAGAAATTTCATTTTTATCATAGCCTGTGATTTTATTCTTCTGTGTGAGGATGAATAGCAGTCTTGATTTCAGTGATTGTAACAGCCAAGTGTACCCCAACTTACAAATTATTGTGGACATATATATATATCATTGAAAAGCAGTTCACATAGAAATCAAAAGTGGAGGACACATTAGAATGAAGGCTGACAAAAAATCAACAGCATGCAACACCATTCCTTTCAAAACAAGAATTGCTTTTATACTGATTTATGTCTTCTTCACAAGCTACATTTACATGGCAAAAGTATTTTGGGTACTAACACTCTTTGATGTTTCTAAACTTTGTAGCCACAGGACATTGCATTTACAACTAATCTGGCTCCAGATAGCATACAATCTCACAGAGGTTTAGTCTCATGCCAAAGATATAATACAAATTAATCTGCTTTTCCTGTGTCTTCTGTTTTCATGAAAGCTTTGTCACAGTCTGATTCTCATAGTAACTGTATTTTTAGAGTATTTTTTGATATTAGGTAAGTGCCAGAGAGTAGGTGTATTTCATGTGAGAAAACAGAAGCAGCATGGTAAACACACTGGAAAGATCAAAGCAGTTTTCAATGCAGAGGAAAAACCAAAAGCATTCTAATACAAATGTGGGGGACTTACAAATAACATATTAATAAAAGGTTGAGATACAGTAGCAAATAGAAGCAGAAATCAGCTGAAATCTCATGCTTTTTTAGTAAACTCAAGAAGAAAAGCACATAAGGAGCACAGTTAAATACATCACTGAAGAAAACACATAAAAAGAAAGCTGAGAGTGTGGTACAAAATAAAATCCGAAGTAGGATCATAGAAGAATAATATTATTTCAAGTCTGAATATTGACAGATAATTATGATGAGGTCTACTCTGAGATGTGTTAAGGCAACTGCAACACAAAAGTCAGTGTGATTCCCTAATCTTTAAGTCCCACAGGATTTTTGGTGATCACCTGATAAGTGAATAAAACCTAAAGCCCACAAAATCTGTGAATCAGTGAGGATGCTGAAACATAAGGATTCTCTATAGAGTGCCTACGTTGAAGACAAGGGCATTTGTTTATTATCTGTGTGTTGTGTCTCATGGCAACAGGCATGACAAAAAACAAGAGAAAACAATTGGAATGTTTCAGTAGACTCTAATTGAGTCTAGACTTGGTGCTGAGTGTCAGAGCCGTGGTCCCAAAGTCAGAGGCTGCACTAATTACTCATTGATCCAAACATTTTAAGGCTATGCTGTTGTCTGACCATCTGCATACAGAAACCAAGATATCTTGTCAAGTACTTGTTTCTAAAAATCTTATAATTTATGACTGTACTACAAGAGGAATAGTAATGACAAAGAGCTTGTTGAATCCCTATTCTAAAATATAGGTCTTTGTTATTTAGATTTTTTTCTGTTTATAAATCTATCTAGGTCAGTATGTAAATATTGACTTCCTATTTTAATCAAAACATTCTATAGAATCACCTAAAAATGTCAGTAGTAATGGTATTAAATTTTCTTTTAGGGAACTGATAAAACCAGAAACGCCTTAAGGAAAGATAGACAAATAGCAAAATTTGTTATTTTGCAAAGAGTTGGAAATTGGGTTAAAAAAGATACCAGCTGTTAGAAGTATTGGGACAGTCATCAAAGCAAAAGCCTTGAAATGCAGTATGTTGTATGTGATGATGGCTAATAATAGATGCATAAGTGAATATGTGAGGAAGAACCTAGCAAAAGCAGAAGTTTTTTACTGGAATGGTCTCCACTACACCTATGAATTTGCAGACCATGAACTTTTTGAAGAAGCGGTGTATTTTCATGTGTAATAGCATTCAATGGGGCAGTTTCCTGATAATTTTTCTGTGAGTTTCAAATTGCTTTTTGAAGCCTTTGGTGCCTCTTGAAATTCAAAATCTATTGTGCCAGACAGTTCCACTGTCAGTTTAATCTGATGCCCTCAAATGTTTATATTTGAAAAGGTACTGACAAATATTTCCCCATTCATAATCTCTATGTCATTTACGATTTTGTATATCTCTGATGCATCTCCTTGTCCATTTCGCCCCGTATCAACTTAGCAGGAGGAATAATATCTTTCCCTTTAATGGTTCCTTGCACAGGCAATGGTTCCTTACTGTCTAAAACTAAATGATTCCTGCCACTTTTCTTTCTGACTTTTCCTTCTAAAATTACTATATCCTTTCCTTAATAGGGGAGACAGATATCTAAATATCTTTCAAGGTGAGGGACTTTGAATTGAATAATGGGACAAGTTTTCTTTTCACTAAGAAAACCCCCAAATCATCCCACTCTGTTCTTTTAATTCTTCTCAAGAGTTCCTAGCATTTTTAGTTTTGCCTTGTTACTGATCATCATACTGACATTTTCACACAGAGAAATCGAGATTTCTTTCCTGAGTTCTAATTGCACTCTTAGACCCATGAATGTGTATGCAAAGATTGGATTAGTTTTGCCCTAAGAGCATTGTTTTAGACATATATTCATTGAATTGTTCTGTGTAGATATTCAGTGATAGTGGCAGACTTTATCACCTCACTGTCTCTTTTTTCTGGAGTGTTTATGAATAGCACAGGCACAGGCACAGATCTCTGGATCTCTGTGTAACCTTTCTCCATTAGTGATCACGCTCCACTGGGAAAATAGACCATTGCCTCTTACTTTTGTTTCTCTTCATTTTTTTCCATATCATTTTTGTCTGTGCGCTGATTGTCTCAGAAAGACTAATGAGTTTGCCAAGAATGACAGCCCTGTGTAAAGAGGGGGAAGATTCCTTTCTTTAATTTCACATTTATCCTCTAATCTTGCCTTATAATGTCTTTTACCAATCAGAAAACTACAGACAAAATATCTAATTGTCCACAGCCCCTGGGATTTGTCATAGACACCCCTAGTAAAAGTGGTTGGAGTAACTAAAAAAGTAGTCAAATTAGTCAAGGGCATCCTAGGAGCAGGTCAGCTGTCTGCCAATAGACAAGATTTGGTGCTTCTAGAAGGGGGGACAGGTAAATATCTAGCTTTCTGTATAGACAGTTACTATTGATACCTACTTTTTTAGGAGACTAAATCTGGAGCTGAATCTCACGCTTTAAGCTGTTGAAATTTAATATCTTTGGCTGATGTCACTGCTGGGCTGCTTTTGTAGTTTTTTAAAGGTAGGGAAGATCATGAAAAGTCTCTGGTGGCTGAAGAAAGGCCATTACTACTCCCATCTCCAAAAAAGTTTGGAGGGAAAAGTCCATGGAGCTATAGGCCACTCGGACCCAGTTGGGTCCCTAGGAAAATCAAGAAGTTAATTCTCTTCACAGCCCTTGTTGTAAACATAAAGGTGGAGAAGCTAAATGGAAACAGTACACATGGATTTAACCAGAAGTCTGGACTAAAGACTTACTGACATCCTTTCCAGTCTGAGGAAGTACAAAGCACTGTGATTCTGTGGTTAAAATCCTTTATTACACATAGTGAACTTATTTAGGGATTGTTGCAATGTAAATGAAATGCATTTCAGAGATTTATCCTATTGGACCTAGATCACTGGAATATGATGTATCGTTGCCTTACAGTGTCCAAAGCATTCTAGAAATTTAATAGAATAACAGACTTATTGCCTCACAGAGCTGAAAAAGAGGAGGAAAGAGAAAAAACAAAATACATTATAGAAACTGGGAGAAAATGTAAAATAGTTGAAGTTTGGTCATGTTTGCAGGTAATAGATTTTACATTGCTATATCACAATCAAGTAAAATAAAAAGACTGCATATCTAATTTTTACTGAATCCAATTTAAATTTGTTTAATTTTGTATAATTACTCATTTAATTCCCAGATTGGGCATGCAGCTGTAAAGACAGATGACCAAGAAGGTTTTGTACTTACAAAACTGGGCACAAACAAATTCCAGCAAATTTCAGTATGAAGACTGGTTATAATAAACACCAAAAGAAATCAGTTCCATAATTTTTTTCAGAATAATACCCACACTAAGGAACCTTAATGATGTTTACTCATTATACTGAGATTGAAAATGGTAACTTTTTATTCCGGAGAGGTAGTCAGAATACTAAGAGGTAATACAGTATCTGTACACTTGCTGAAGGAAAATATTTTTGTAGTACATACCTGTTCAATTCAACATTAAAATTTATACATGTCACGCTTAAAAATGGCATTCCACTGAAAAGTGGTGAGTTACGGCCATATCTCAGAAATATGTTTAAATTAAATATAGTTTGTAAAAGGCAGAATTTTCTAATCTCCCCTACTTACACTCTGACAGATAATATAAGATTTTCCTCTAATTAAATATATATGGGACAAGCAGATAGCATCCATTTCATCTAGTCACCTTAAATAATCAGAAGAGTTTACAAAAATCCTCAGGGAATGTCATTCTGGGAGAAGCAGGTAAACCACAGGTTCACAAAATGACTTACAGAAGTTTTCTGGTTTCTTCTCCCATCCTGTGTTGGAAGACAGTACATCTGCACTGTTCTAGTCTGATGTCTGTCTAATGTGTGTTTATCTTCATGATGTAGATTTTGCAGCCCCCATCAATTAGTGCTCACATCTACTCACAGAATGAGAAACACTCCAAAAAAAATATTTTGTCTGAAATTCGAGATGTTAATTACTCATGCTGTTTTCAAAAGACACATAGAACTAGAAGACTTCATGGGTCCATAAATGGAAAATTTAACTCCATTAGTGGTTAATTCTCAGCATGTCCCTCCTCAGTTGAAGAAAACCTGTCAGCACTACCTACTTTTTCTTTCCCTTAGTTTTGTAAAGGTCATAGTTTTATTTGCTGTTCTGTAATGGTCTATAATATTATGCATGTTCTGTAACATATTGTGCTTAAAAGTTGTCATTCTGCCTCCTGAAGTCTGCTACAAGAAGAAGCAGAACTAAGAAATTGTCTCTGATGTCTCTCATGGCTGTTTATTAATCCCTTCCAAGATGGGAGATGGGCACTGCTTCTCTCTTTTTCACATTCACTGATTTATTTCAAGATTCTACTTACAATGAAAATTTGTAATTAATAAAATATTGGCTATTATAGGACTTAGGACATTTGAATCCTTCTTAAAAATGTTAAATAAGTACTATATTTTTCTAAATATTTTTCTCCAATTTGTCTATAATCACTCTGTTGTAATACGGTCATCTGTTACAATTTCCCATAGGTGCCATACAAATCAGTGTGAAAATGCTTATCAGATTTTATATAAGAATTCTAAATTCTTGATTTTCTACGTCATTTACTGCTTCACACAGGCATGACAACATGTTTTGAAACAATTGTCTGTCGAGATGTTTATTCTGTTATCATTTGCTACTTCTTAAATGCTTACAGATTAGTCAGTGCTTTCCCTGATGTATTTATAGGATCCAGAATTAATATGTATATGGTTCTGTTCACAAAGATTTACTTTGCAAGGCAATTACACTCGTTTATGCTCTCTGGACTTGCGGGAATTCTTAAAGATAGTTGCTAATGGGTTAGAAATTGATTGGCACATTTTTTTTTGCATACTTTAGTGTGGTCTCTTAGAGCTTGTGGCCTGTGGACTATTGGAGGTCTCTAAGACACCAGATAATAGTTAACTATTTAGTTGTTAGGCAGAATTGGCTTTAAAGCAGAAGAGCATGGGGAAGAAGACAATTCATCAAGCAAAGTTGCTATTAAAGACTTAAGCCCCCCACCTAAGAAGCATCCCAAACTCTGAAAAAAAAAAAAAAAAAAAAACAATGAAGAAAAGGAGTACATAAATAAAATGGGTAAGAAGTAAGAGATAAATACTCAAACCATAGTGGCAATAGTATGGAAGATGTGCTATGAAAGTTTTTTTCAAAAATATTGGGAGGGATAAGGGGAAGCAGGAAATACCTTCCAACTACACCCAGTAGTATTGGTAACAGTAACCTACAGGAGTGAAAACCATAACCAAAGAGGTTTACTGATACCAAAAAACAGGTTGCTAGTGGATAACTCCACAGTGTTTGCTCCACTGATTCAACATAAGAAATTTAAATGAAGGAGTTCTGAAATGAAGCAGCAGTTGACAATGGTACATTTCCAGAGTTTTAAGATTGTAGGGCAAAGAATCGACCACATAAAACAACATTAAAAATCTGTCAGTCATTTATTCATCTGCCAGCTCTCTTCATGGTGCATGGTGGGATTAGATAATTTTCTTTTCAGAGATAAATATATATCTGAAGGTAATTAGGTTGACAGAGGAAACTGTGCAAGAGGGTAAGATACAGAGCCAAGTGCCACTATTCTGTCTGCTTCCTTGGCCAAAATTCAAAATTAAGCAGAGGAATAAAAAATAAATGCACACTATCTCTCAGTTAGGGGAGAGCAGAGGAAACCTAGAAAAGCAGTTTCAATTTTATTTCCTTTCTTCTTATTACTAATATATCTGCATCAAGGAGAATCAAGACTTCTGAAGAGTTTATGTTTAATCTCTCTATGCTCTTTCTCCAAGTATCTGTAAGACTTCCTTCAAGAGATTTCTGCTAATATGAAATACATGAATATCTAATTTAACTGACAGTGGGATAATTTCATTACTTTTGCTCTTCTTCCCCTTTTCTCAGCTATTTAAGGATCCAGGAAATAAAAGCCCACCCAAACCTTTCCTAAGTGGCATGTTGTATTGTACTTGTGAAGGACTATTAGTTATGGAAAACAAAAACTTGAAATGCCATAAAACATTGACCAGCCTGAAGTGACAATTGCTGCAATGCACTCCAAAAGCTATAAAAAATATAGTTTTGTTATACTTAACTACAAAAAAAGTAAAATAATTCTGATTAACAGATGTCTAAATTCCTATAGTATATTCTTATCTGAATAGTGATTTTCCAAATAAAGGCGCCAACAATTTTGCATAAGAACATATCCAGGCCATGTCTGGATGCTGTGGGTTTTGATGATCTGTATTCTGTATAGACGTCCCAAGTCACCTACAGGTGTGCTGAATTACAGGTAATTCTGCTTTAATAAACGGCTAGGAATTATGGTGATTTGAGATAATTTAATGCTAATTTACTTTCACATAGTGGCTTCGATGTTAGATGAAGATGAAAGTCCAGCTTCTGGTTTCTCTCCAGCCTGAGAAAGTTCATACTGAAGACTTTACAAAAGGCTGAACTAATATCTCTGACATACATTTAGATATCAAAGAAAACCTACTGCACCTATACCACTTCTCACTGTGAAGCAAAGAATATTAGTTTCATTGAAGAAAAGATGATAAAATGATGCAGTTTGAACTTATACTTGTTTAGCCACTCTGCAATGAATAGAGAGTTTATTTCCTAAAGTTTGTATTTTATATTTAATAGGCCTCTTGACCACTTTAATACCACAATCATTTTGAGACATGAATCAAGGAGAGCTCGGGCTTTCTGGACAAATAACATGTCTTTTTAATTACAGCAGAGAGAAGACTGAATGCCTGTTTCACTTCAATGAAAAGAAACGTGTTACTTTGGTTCAGACTGGTATTTTTTGTTGCATTTAACTTTAAGCAGCAGCAGAAAAGGGGGTAATATCACAAATTGTGTTAACGATAGTATAGTATAATCAAACATGATAAGATGTGAAAGACAGTGAAATTGCCACGAGCTTCGATAATATAAACAGTGCTGAGCAGAAGCTGCATGCAGAGCATTTCCTTGGAGTATTTGTCAAGGATGAAGTGCTCTTTTCCAGAAATCAAGAAATTCCAAAATATTTCCACTGAATGCAACTTTTTTTTTTTTATTCATGGATTGCCAAGATCAAGTGTCTTCCAACATGAGGAAAAAAAGACTTAAAGAGGCAATATTTCAAATCACTACCCTATTCTTCCCCTGAAATTAATACTTATTTCCTTCAAAGCATACAGATGTGATGCTCAGATTTCTGGGACAGAATTTTCTTTTTTTGTGTGTTTGTTGATCATCTTGCATAATACGGACCTAGTCAGTGTTTTGCATCCTATAACCTTAGTTCTTTATAAATTTTTCCACACAGTTGGATGTCTGCCCTTATTTCTTCCCCATATGACAAGAACATTAAAAGCATAATTTTCTGGACCATATAAAGAAAATCAGAAATTACTGACAACTTGTTATAAAAATACAACATATTGGAGATGAAGAATTTAAAAAACATAGACTTTATCAAAGAAAAGGAGCAATACATAGCTTGAAAAAGCTTCATTTGGATTTCGTAACAGTATTTCTTTCCAGCAAATTTTCTGAAGGATGACACAGAAAAGAGGAATGAAATGAAAAACAGAATCATTGACCATAATCTGCAATTGGCTTTTCCAAGTATAATTTCCATAGCATTGTGTTGACATGAGGGAAACTCAATTACCATCATTTTCTGTGTGTTTACCTGAAAGATTCAGAATTCTAAAGTAGTCACATGGCTCTCTCTTCAATGTGTAAATTTATCCCTATGTCTTGGAAAGTCTAATGTTATTAAAGAATGATGAAAGAAAAAAAATCAATGTGTTCAAAACATTTGGTCTTTTACTAATTAGCAAATACATATATTAAAAAAACCCCTCACCTAAAGTGAACAGCTTGTTTCATTAACTGAAATTTTCATGCCTAACTTTTCATGAGATCAAGAATATTATATGTTGAAATCAATTTTTTTAGTGATGTTCCCCTGTTGAGGGCAGTCTCTACATACATAAGTTGATTAAAAGATTTAGTTGCAGTGAGTTAGATAATATTTGTATATCTGGCCCAATTGACTGGGACCTGACTGAATCTTCATTTTATTAGAAGACAAGTATGATGACACAAGATGTATAAGTTGCATATTAAGTTACCCACAACTGTGCAGCATTTAATTCAACAAGATGAAAAATGTTAAGGTTTCTTTTTTTCCTCATTAAATACTACTTATATTTCTGATAATTCCATACTCAAGTTACGGACAAAAAAGAAATCATCCATGAAAACAAATTAGATAGACATCAGTAGAATTTTTTTACACAATAATATTTATGACTTGTTTAGTGTTTGGAAGCAAGTAATGATAAGGTATGTGTTGCCAGTGCATATATTAGGTAATTGAATACTGAAGTAGTCACACAACTGCTCCTATTTAGCTTATAACATGATAAGCTAGGCAAAAGATATTAAATGGCAACTGACAAATAGGGGAATATGTAACTAGTCTGTGAAATTCATTGCTACCTCATTTTATTCTTACTAGTGAATTAGGTTACACAGGAGAAAGTGTAATGAGTATCAGAGGAGAAATATCCTCATACTCCTATGTACACATTCAGAGTTTGCCTTAGCTTAGAAAAAAAGTCATCATTTATTCTGAAATTATTTTAGAAGGAATTCTTATATGCAAATCATAGGGGAACTTCCAATTGTCTCTGAAATTTCCAGCAACTGACTACTGTCACAAAATATACCGTTTGAATCTTTAAAACTCTTCCATCTCTGAAAAAGGATGTGGTGAAACCAAACTGAAGTGTGAAAGACAATGGGTGTGCATGCAGTGTGCATGTCCATGGGCTGAAAGGATTTCACTGTAAAACATGAGCCAGATCAAACTCTAAAAACTGACCTTGCACCGTGTGAAGAAATTTTACTGCATCAACCAGAATAAACAACTGTCATGATACAGATTTTTCTCAAAAAGTATGGAATGCACAGTTACCTTTTTGTAACTTCACATCTTCATCCATCTGACCTAGTTAAAAAGAAGGTTCTTCCTCCCCCTACATTATCAGCTGCTCTTTATTATCTTTAGTCCCAATGGACTCCTTCTACAGTAAAATATTATTCATCAAATATACCAGTGTCTAATTAAAAGTGACTGACTGTTTCCCTCCCCTTGAAAAAGCTTTTGCAGGCCAGTGTTGAAGTATATATGTCAATGAATAAAGTAACTTCATCTTCAGTATCATCAATCTGGTATTTTTCAGGAGTGATAAATCCACTCAGAATAAAAAAAAAAAGTTATATTTTTGATGATGTCAAAGATATCAAGGCTACTTCCTAATATTGACATATTTCAGCAAAATGTTTATAATATTTATATTGTTGAACATATTCTGCTTTCTTTCTCTCAGCTTCTCTGGAAGGCAAGAATTTTAATGCAGTTATACAGAAAACACAAATAAAATTACAAAGTCATTAAGAAAAAATTCAAAATACTTTTTTCTTGATAATTATAAGCACAGAAACAAAACAGACAAAACATTTGACTGTTTTTTATTCTTCAACAAGTTATACTTGATTAGGTTTATATATTTAGTTTTAAAACAAAATTCTTCCTGACTTACAAAGATTCTGTAACACAAGCTCAGTCACATAAATATACACATAAAAAGAGATATTTGAATTATTTTTTGTACTTAATTGTGAATATTTTACACCTTTTCATGACTTCCAGATCTGAAAAATTAAATGGTCTAATTAATTTAAAGTTGTAAGTTCTTAAACTAAAATGAGTACATAAAAATAGCTAAAATTATAATTCATGGAGGTTTAGAAATAATTTTAACGTTTGAGGATTAATAAGCTCTAGCTGTTTAAGCTTTCAGCTGCAGATCACTGATTTATTACCTAGTTTAATACTGTCTAGTGCCTCAAACTTGTTACCATTTGAAGGCTCCTTGGCCGTTCAATTGAAGCAATCTGCTAGACACAGATTTCTACAGAAAAGTTTTTCACATAAAGAAAATCAGTCCAATGAAAAGAAATCTTTTTTTCTTCAACTCAGGCCACGGAATAAATTAGCACGAAGATCATTAAGGGATTGTTCACCTTACTGAGAATAAATCCATCAAAGTGTTCACAGACTGAGTGTCTCAGTTTGAAAGACAGGTATCTGCTAAAGAGGGCAGAGCATCCCTTTGGAATGGAGAATTCAAATTCCCTCCCTCCAAATTATTATAATTTAGAAAATTAAAGTGGCTTTCAGGCAGAAGTCTGGGAATAGGAATAACAGTTCTTTACCTAACATGCATAGCAAAACAAACAAACAACAATAACAACTACAGCATTAAAAGTGAACAGAACTAGGGACCTTGAGGGGCTTTGCTTCACAAAACCTGGGGCAGTCTGATTCCAGTGTGGAACTTCGAGAGCACCAAGCTGGAGTGGTGGGAAATCCTGGGCTGGTAGCAGCAGTCCAGATGAAGCAGTGATCTCATAGATAAGGTCTAGTAGCCTTTATCCTCTGCAAAAGATTTAGTGGGTAAGGGCCCAAATCCCACATTATATCCAGGTGAGGAACCTTGGCTCCTCCCTCTGGGCGGAGTATATCCCAATGGTATGCAGTAGGTCCTTGATTTCCCGTTAACAAGGATAGCTCCTGGAGAGAGTTATCTAAGAATCATGACGAGGCATTGATGGGCCCATTAACAGTTCATGAAGGTGGTGATAGAATAGATTTTGGGCACATCCTGGCTTGTAACCTAGGACTCTGAGGAAAGCAAAGATGGAGGAAAAGAGGAGGAAATACTCCACAGTTTACAGCTTCAGAAAGAAACCTTACCCAGGACAATTTAGCAATATTAGATTTGTGTACAAATCACATGGAAGAGATACTATATATGAAGCTACAATAAAGTATATTGAGATATCCTGATTTACTTAGCCCACTTAGATGTTTTCCAGAATGCCTCCAGTAGCACACTGTAGGTAAATTGTAGGGATGTTCTGTTTTTTGTTACTGATATTGCCATGACAAAGGAAGCTTTTTCTCTGGATTTGGATGAATTTCCATCCGGACTTGTCCTGAAGGACACCTGTGACAAATATTCCATCACTAGAATATTAACTTATAACAGAGTGACAAAAAGCAATGCCTTGCTACTTCCCACACTATGAAGTGTTAATGAAAAGCCTGCAGAGCTCTTATGCTTGAGGCCAGTTCCAAATTACTCAGTGACTTCCAACCAGCTTCCTGGTATTACCGTGATTAGATTTAGGATTATTGAATTAAAGTTAGTGGGGGAAAAAAATGTGTCTCTTGGAAAAAGAAAGAAAGAAAGAAAGAGAAAAGGGAGCAAACTTTTTTAAACCTTGTTTTCTTTGTGGAATGAAGATAGGAGGATTCTATATTCTATTCTGCAGAAACTCTTAACAGAATTTACAGCAATTCAAAACCATTCTCCAGCACAACTTTCATCCTTCTAATTTCCTTCCCGTGAGTCCTGTTCTTTATCACAATTATTTATTCGGAATGTAGGTTTAACTTAACCATCTTTTCTGTCCATTCTTGATTTGTAAAAGAAGGGATGATGTATTTAATTATTATACTCATTCAATCTCACTTTTCTTCAGGTAGATATTATCCAGTGCTTGAATCAGAAACCCTTGCTGTCCTTATTCTAAAAATCCTCACTTTCTGTTATGGACTATCAAAGAGTCTCCATTTAATCCTTTAAAATCTCTTAATAAAGCTGAAACAAAGCAAAAATCTGAAAAATAAGGCTGGAACATTTCCACATTGCACTAAAGTATTAGATACTGGAGAAGAAAAAGAAGAATCTCAACCTTAAGTCAGAAATTAAAATTACTGGCAACCTCTTTCCTTACAGTTCCTTGGAAATAACAGAAGAGTTAATGAATAAGATCCTGTAATTTTACTCACTGTCTGTAGTAGCTATTCTAAATTTGTGGTATCCATATTAAGTTTGTTGGTTTTATGGGATATAGCACAAATATTAACACATTTCTGCAACAAGGCTTAATTTCTAAAACTCATAAAATATTCCTCTGCTGTGTTCTTTTTCATTTGGCATATTGGATCAAGACACTTTTAAAGTTATGGTTTACTTTTTTGAGTACAGAAGAATCTGATGAACAAATGGCTTAGGATTTCCTCTATGGAGTGCATCCTTACTGAAAATCACACAGGTGCACATAGAATTCTTAGTTCCACACAGATCAGTTTTGTTTAATTAATTATATTTTTCCAGCAGAGGCTCCAACAACACAGCCTCATGCTCAGATGATTTACATTTGGGTAGTCTTTACATTCAGGTAGGATTCACCTCTAATCAAGACCAGAATCCTTTTTCTCTGTACTCAAACTTTTGATGCTACAGAGCTCTGCAATTGTTGACCTAGAATTACTAACACCAGATAACAACATAATAAATCTACTTTTTCCATTTTCTTCATTTCAGTGGTTCTGCTGCTATCCCCATCTGAATCTCCACAGAAAAACAAAAATGTTGCAAGATCCTGCTTCTCTGTTACTAAAATACAATTATCTCACTACATTTTTATGATATTATGTCATGTAGCTATCAGTCCCTGCTGTCTACCCAAGAGAGAGGTCCTTACACAACTGTTGCTAACATGTTATTGGCTCATGACTAGTTAATTTAGGGTTTTGTTGTAAAATCAATCCATTCAGAAACAGTGCTTAACAACTGTTTTGAAAAAGGGAATGTTGCAAGAAAGAGGAATAAGTTCATTTCAGATTGGAGTCTTCACTGAACTTAAACCTAGAATTTGGTTTTATTCAGGTTTAGTAAAGAGCAGAGAACACACTTGCTCTTGTTATCTAATCCAGGTGTGATTTTAGTGTGTGGTGCAAGTTTGAAGTCCACAACACTTGCTTGGACGTGCATGCAGGAAATAAAGTTATTTAGGAAGGCAATCTGAATTGTGCTCTTAGTTTATATTTAAGGTCAATAGAAATGAAACTAAGTGAATATAATTCTACTTCTGCTAAACTTCCCGAGTTTCCAGTTTTGAACTATAGAAATTCTGAATGAACCTTCCAGAACACAGACCAGATCCCAAGTCAGTTTGGTAGCTATGGATCATTTCTGGAAGAACCATGTTTACATTTATAGTGAGTCCAACAGAAGGGAAAATTGAGCTTCAATCTTCTGCAAAGCCAGCAAATATACTTATCACCATGCTGTTACTCTCTCTGTGATAATAGTGCCCCTAAAATGTGCGTGGACAGCTATGTGAGCAAAAATCTGCCATTAAACTCTGACACCACCCCCAGAAATTCAGAAGTCCATTAAAATATTTCTGATAGACATTAGTTATCCCTCTCGAAGGGATACTAGCTTTCTTGCAGTGTAGAGATATTAAAGATAGAACTCACACCAGATGAGCAATTAGATGTGTGGAGGCAGATCACCTAGCTGCTCATTTATTCTTTAATTGATTTGAGTTAAATAGATATTTTTAAAAGGACCCAGTAACTGAGAGAAGTAGTCTGAGTGTATAGAAGGACCTGCAATTTTATCTTGCTTCCTATACTCTCATCTTGATGAGTAGAAACAGTAATGCTCATAGTTTCCATCTTGTGCTTTAAATCCATGCAGGTTTGTAGCTTTGTATTTAGAGATTAGTCTTATATACATAATAAATTGGCAAATCACATGGTATAGAATAACCACAGGAAATAAAGAAATAGTGTCCTATGTTGTCTACTTGTCCAGCACATTTGGGAATGAAAATAATAAGTTGAAGAATGCACTCTAAAAAGGAATGAGTTTTACCACATGATGATACTAAAGGGTAGTAACAGCTATTCTGAATCAATGCTACTTATTATTTTGCATTTATGTTTTCCTAAGTGCTCGTTCTCTTTTTTCATATCACTAGGGACTATTGTTTATCCAAATGCTGACCTGTCTTATCAAAGACAGATAATGCCATAAAATGTTATTTTAGAACAAACTACAACCTTCTAATATAGATTTTACAAAATGTTTAAAGTCAGCAGCCTTTGAAAATTTCATTGGCTAAATGCTTCCCTTCCACTTGCAGACAGCCATCTAACTGTGCCATCAAAAAATGTATTGACAGCTAGATTTATGAAACATTCAACCTTGACGAAAATTCCTTAAGTTTCACTGTAATATCAATTAAGATTGATCCTCATAAATTCAATTTACCCAGACTGTTTTTCATATGGTACATATCTGGTGAAATTTGAGTTCAGAAAAAAAAACTGTGGTAGAAGTATCATCCCTTCACTTATACATCAAAGAAATCTGAACATTTCTTTTAGCAATGTTTTTCAAATTGAAGCTATATTACATAATGAAAAGTTATATCCACAAGAATTTATTACTATTATCCAAGCAGTGATATTGCTCAGTCTTTTTAACAGATTTTCCTTTAACAGATGGAATTCAAAATGATTCCTATTACTCATCTGAGTGGATGGGCTCTTTCATCCACACATGGGTGGATTGAATACCTAGGTTGAACTCTGACTCCTTAATTTACAGTACTTATATTTTTTACCAACTAGAAGATGCATATGGAAGCAGAGATGCGTATGACATAAAAAGTAAAGCAAATAATTTTTCTTTTGTTTGTGCATGGAATTGGGTCTGATAGTCAGGAAAAAACTGAAGGAAGGAAATTGTTCAGTAACATCTTTGCTTTCTGTGGTACTTTAACTGGGAATCTATGGAGAAATGCCAGCGATTATTTAATATTGAATCTTTGGTTGATACCTGAGGATGACTTGTCAGCTGTTGGCAATATAGCAGTCCACAACTGGACACTTATATAAAGGGTGCAGTAAATCAAGCAAAATAAAAAAGGGCAATTTTAAGCCTCAGCACAAGGTGTGTTTTATATACCCTTTTTCTGTTATGCAAGGGTTGGTTTTGGAAGATATTTGGGAAGGCTTTTCTTACTATAATTTGTACTTTTTAAAAATACCTTCAATCACAATCATATATATATATATATAGATATATATATATAAGTTCTTCCTTAAAGTTTGTGTTGGAATTCCAATGAGCCTCATATCAGATATCCAAAACCTTGTAATTACTCACCATAAAACTGTGTTCCTAAGTTATTAAGCTTGTGACCAAAGTAATCAAATACTGAACCACTTTAGTAAGTTTTTTCTAATTGTTCAATTAAAAAACCACACCAGCTTAAATATGCCTCTCTTGAAAACAGTGTTATTCCTCATGAGCTGGAACAGTGCTACATTCCTAGACAGAATTAATCTACAAAATACCTCAGGGTAAAGTGGGCTTGAGGTGAAATCAGATTATCTCACAGATAAAGAGATGTGTCCTCTTTTTTTCTGGTAGTGTAATTGTCCATGTTGAGGATCTGTTCATCCCTGCCTGTTTACCAGATTTCCTTCCACTGCTACCATTTTGGTCTGTGTTTACCAGGAAATGACTAGGGAAGCTATCGTGGTTTAGATGTAATGTGAGTGGTTACCCCAGCATCACATGCTGGGCTAGCTGATTAACAAAATCCAGCTATCCTGAATCCATACTACACTACACTTGTTAAGGCCATGGTAGGTCATAAGGGTAATCTCTCAGGGAAAAAATATGTCTATAAACCTAGAATATTCTCAAACAAAACATCTGAGTGTACTTAAGGTCAGATTTTAGAAAAGGTGGCAGTATCTACACTGGTGAAGCAAATAATTTTCTAAGTGGTACAAACCTGACATCTTAAACCCGACAAGTCAGAATCTCCTAGAGAGCTGAACTATTGGTACAGCCACTGGTGTTGTTTAGGCCCTCTCCTATATGAAGTGGCCAGACACAATTTGGAGCCTGCAACAGGAAGTGTGAAAGCAAACACCTATTTTAGGTCTTTGGGCACAACCTATGTTGTACCCAGTAGCCTCAAGTAACAATTCGGTTTTGTGTGCAGTAATAACCCCATCAGGGTGACTATTACTAATTTCCTAAATTTATATTTATACATCAAATTAATAGGTATAAATTTTCACAAGAAATTATGTTTCTGTAGGTTCTAGCTGAAGTTTGAACTATTTTCACTGATTTTCAGAAATAGATAAAAAAATTTAGGAGAAACAGATCTAGTATGTAAGGTACTAAACTGCTGAGCTAAAGTGACCACCCACATATAAACTCTTTGTCTAAAGTAAGTGTATCATAATTTGGATCATTTTTAGCCTCTGTTTTTGTGAGTTGTTTTAATTTAATTTATTTGTGTTTTTATTAAGCTAAGATTATAAATGCATATGGTTAAAAGGGATCTGCTGAGGAATCATTGCTTTTCTTCATTGGAGGTCTCTTGAAAATATTTCTTAGTGATCTGTCTTTCAATGTTATTCTCAAAAGATTTTTGATTTTCTCTAAATGAGTCATCAGTTATTGGTGGCACTGCAGGTGTCCAGTATAGGAATTTTTACATTTATAAATAGGTTCTATTAGAAATTCTGGTTGATTACATCTGTCTCTATTTGTTTTTATGGTAAGGAAGGGCAGGGAATGAGATTAAGTAGCAAAATTACTAATAACACAGCTGCTATAAGATGGAAATCATGTAGATTTTGCAAAGAAAATTAAATGTTTTACTGAATCATATTCAGGTACACTAAATTCAAGCGTACTGAACATGATGAAAAATCAAAATTTCAATCAACAGAAGTGACCATTATGTACTTTACTGATGTTTTAATAAAAAAGGATATGTATGAATTGCTTTTCATAAGCCTGTGGGGTTTTTTTGTGATCAGATAATAACAATTTTATAATAATTTCTTCTTATAAGCAAAACCAGAATAACTCTTAATTTGACACCCAACACTTTAAATTACTCTGTTTATTCTTTCATTATCCTTCTCCATGTGTACTGCTGCCCATTCACTCAAGAATCTCATTTTTAATATTTAATATTTATCTCTCATTTTCCACTTATCCTTTTTCCATTCTTTAATATATTTTTTTTTCCAAACTGGCCAGTACAATTAGAGAACAATTCTTTGTCCTCTAATAGCCCAGATTAAATACTGTGAGTCTACTGGTGCTCATGTGCATGAAAAACCAGCCACGAGTGAAAGGAACTCATGGATATGTAGACGTATGCCACTGTTTCCATTCAAGGTTCAACAAAATTTTTACTGCAGAACTGCTGAGCATTGTTGTTAAGGAATGCTTTTTATATATGTATGTTTCATATACATATATATATATACGTGTGCACACATGCTCTTAATTTTAGCCTTTTCCAAACAGCTGAAGACTGAGACAAGTATACTAGTTTTCCTAGTGTTGGATTTCTGCTTCAAATTTGTTCACTTGTTTAAGCAATTTAATTTATGCTGATGTTCTCTCATGGGGTAGATATGCAGAGACACATATTTTTATTTGCTCACTGTTGTAGCTGGTTATGTCAAGATTTTACTTTGCTGCCCAACTTGTTCTGTGCTTCTGGTTCCACCAAGAAAAGTTAGTAGTTTTAGAACATGCTGACAGTTATTTGTAGCCTTGTAGCCACTGTTTAGAGCAACTCTTGACATACCCTTTTCTTGAAGCAGATTATTTAAAGGAGGTTTATGTTGAAATGTAACACCCAGGGGTTGGTTTTGGAATATGGACACAATCAGTGGAATTAACAGCATGTATAAATTGTCAGTACTTTTCTTATATTTTATGGTGCTGTGGAATTCTGCTCAGTTAGACCATTTAGAGATAATTTTCAGCTCAGACAGCTTCACGACAGGTTCCCAGTTAAGGACAGTATAATAAATGGAAAATAAATCATTGGATGGAAAAATTTTATGTCAAAAATATATGTCTGTACTAAAATAACCATTATTCTTAGGGTAATATGAAGGGAAAATACAATGCTACTTTTCCGTCTCCTTTTTCTTTCTTGAACTCCGTGTGTTTATAACATCCCAATTTGTTGTGACATGCATCAATCCTGCAGCATTTCTACGCAGGCTACTTGCATGATGACTGTTTACTTAGTATCTGAAAAAGGCACCATGCATTTAGTCTTATGGGATACCTCTAAATCACAAGATGATAATATTCCTGTCTAAAAGAAATGTGTGTGGTGGTGGGGTGGGGGAAGTAAAGATAAGGAGGTAACAGGTCTGTAAATAAATAGGATATAAACTCACAGTTACCTGATAAACCAAGGGGTCTTTCTTTTACTACTCACAAACTTAAGTGATGCTTTATAACAATTTTGAACTGTGTATCCCACAAAGAAACCACAGGGTGAAAAAGTGCAAAATTAGCTACGTGGTCAAAAAAAAAAAAAAAAGTAACAGGTGTGGTTATGATAGCGGTATTAGATTTATAGCACTCCATTGTGCAATCAGTAGCTTGTAACACAGTACTGTCCCCATGTATTTGTACTCTAGTGTATTAGGTGTGGATGGCAAGGTTTTGGTAGCAGGGGGAATGCAGGGGTGGCTTCTGTGAGATGAGCTAGAAGGTTCCCCTAAGTCTGACAGAGCCAATACAAACCAGCTGCATGACAGACCCTCCACTGTCCAACACTGGACCCATTAGTGATGATGGTAACTCTTCTGGGATAACAGAGTCCAAAAGGGCAAAACATCCTGCTGCAAAACAGCAGCTGAGGAGAGGACTGAGAATATGTGACAGCAATAGTCCTACAGACACCAAAGTCAGCGCAGATGGAGAGGAGGAGGTACTCCAGGTGCTGGAACAGAAATTCCCCTGCAGTCCATGGTGAGGCAGCTGTGCCCCTGCAGCCCATGGGAATCCCTGATGGAGCAGAGATCCACCTGCAGCCCATGCAGGATCCCACACTGAACAAGTGAGCTCCCAAAGGAGTCTGTGACCACATGGGAAGCCTGTGCTGGAGTAAATTTCTGACAAGACCTGCGGCCCTGTGGGGAGAGGAGCCCACACTGGAGCAGGTCTGCTGGCAGGACGTGTGATCCCACAGGGAACCCATGTTGGAGCAGCCTGTTCCTGAAGGACTGCACCCCATGAAGGCACCCATTCTGGAGCAGTTTGTGAAGAACTGAAGGCCCTGGAAAGGGCTCACAAAGGAGGAGTTTTGGCAGACAAACTGTGGTCCTGTGGTAGGGACCCCATACTGACCACAGCCCCCGTTTCCTGTTGCTGCTGGCAGGGAGGAGATAAATAAAGCTGGAGTGAAATTGAGCCTGGGAAGAAGGGAGGGGTGGGTGGAAAGGTTTTTTCAGAATTATTTTTATTTATCACTATCCTATTTTGATTTGTTTGGTAATATATCCAGCCAATTTCTTCAAGATGAGATTGTGTTGCCCATGAGAGAAACTGGTGATCTTTTCCTTTCCTTGTCTCATTCTTGTGTGGGGGGCTGAAGCACGTGTCCTGTTAGGAGAGGCTGAGGGAGATGGGCTTATTCAGCTGGGAGCAGAGATGACTCCATGGGATCCTAACTCCTGCTTCTTGTGATCATGGGGAGGTTGAAGTTGTTCAAGTTGGAGTAGTTCAAGGCTCAACTGGATAAAAGCATTGAGAAACCTGGTCTGACCCTATAGGTGACCCTGCTGTGAACAAAATATTTTTTGGACTGGAGACATCCTGATGTCCCTTCTGGCCCAAGTTACTCATTCTAATACAGTGGTTCCATTTTCTGAAAAATTTGAATGCACTAGAAATTTAATTGAATATTGTTTGATGAATGCAAAATGAATTTACTTTTTCAGTTAAGAATGCAGATGCATGGCATCACAAAGTGTTATATATCATACAATTGTATTTTATTTATTCATCCTGGAAATGCCCTCAGTAAGTATAACAAAACCAAAGATTTACAGAGCTTAGATAATGAATCATGAATAAGTGAAATAGATCACAGTAATACACACAAATAAACTGCCATGAATGTTGTGGAAACTGTCTAATAACAACTAAGTTTACAGAAATATGAATAAATTTGAAAGTAATTTCCAACAAGCCTGATTAATTAGATGATTTATTAATGGGAATATTTAATTAGTCTATCTATATACAAGATGTGTATGGTAAACTGTTCAAGTTCACATGTGCAAGTGATATGTCATATTTCTGCTGTGGATGATTTGTATTCACCTGAAACTGCTTTAGAACAGGAGTTGCTATGAAAACAGATTGCTATGCTGTGTCGATTTTATTGCATTTTTAATTGTTGCCTAAAGTTACAGAGTTATACTCATCTCAATTTCTCTACTAAATCTATATCATCTGACATGACAATCTTGTCTAGCAATAGTTTAGATATTCCAGGAACATGAAAACTTACTTTTTATTTTCCAAATTCCTGATTGCTTGCTAATACAAAAAAGTTATCCAGCACAATTTGTTTACTTTTCTTATAAGGCAGAACCATGTTGGATGCTCAGGCGTTTTATTGTTTCAGCTTTCCTTATTAACAAATAATGTGTATCTCTTTTTTTAACTGTTCCACATCAGAAAAGTAACCATCAGAATGTAACCCTTGGAGAAGCAATAACAAAAATAATTGTCTTTTTACCATGAAAACAGTGAGCCCAAAACCGTAAGTACTAATGGAGAGAAATGATCCTACAGTTCTTCATTCTCTAGCTATTTCTACCTAGGCAAATGTTTTCTCTATTTGACATTACTCTAAAGAATTTAGAGTATGCTGTCCTCTACTTTTTAAGATAATATCTAAAATAATATATAAATAATATTTAAAATATATGAGCCTGTGAGTATCTTAATCAACTTCTAATTCAGAATATCTATTCATCTTTCCTAGTCTCTGAAGTTTACATGGTTATTTATTTTTATTTTCCTTTGTTATTTACTATTTTTTGTTTTTTAATATTTATTGGCCTTTTTTCAATAGTGACATCTGCAGGGCTCCATCTTAGCCCCTGCGCTCTTTAATATCTTCATAAATGACTTTGATACAAGACTTAAAAGGAACACTAAGTTGCCAATGACAATAAATTATGAGGAGCTGTTGACTCCCTCAAAGTCAGAGAGGTCTTGCAGAGAGACCTTGAGAAGTTAGAGGGCTGAGCAATCACCAACCAGATGGAGTTCAAGAAAAAGTGCACCTGGGATGGTTTAACCCTGGATGTATGGACAGGCTGGGGAATGAGATGCTGGGGAGCAGTGTCACAGAGAGGGACCTGGGGGTTCCTTGGCTGATGGCCAAGTTGGACATGATCCAGCAGTGCCCTGGCAGCCAGGAGGGCCAGCCCTGTCCTGGGGGGCATCAGGGACAGCATCACAGCTGGGCAAGGGAGGGGATTGTCCTGCTCTGCTCTGAGCTGGGGCAGCCTCACCTGCAGTGCTGGGGGCAGTTTGGGGTGCTGCAATGTAAAAACGACATTGAACTATTAGAGAGTGTCCAAAGGAGGACATGGGGATGGTGAGGGGCCTTGAGGAGAAGCTGCATGAGGAGTGGGTGAGGGCACTTGGTGTGTTCAGCCTGGAGGAGACTGAGGGGACACCTCAGTGCAGTTACAGCTTCCTGGTGAAGAGGGGAAGAGAAGGAGCAGGCACTGATCTCTGCTCTGTGGTGACAGTGACAGGACCTGAGGGAATGGCCTGAAGCTGAGTCAGGGGAGTTTTTATGTTGGATATTAGAAAAAGGTTCTTGTTCCTGAGGGTGGCTGGGAACTGGAACAGGTTTCTCAGGGAAGTGGCCACAGCACCCAACCTGACAGAGTTCAAGAATTATTTGGACAATGCTCTGTTTGGAAAATGTCCTGCGCAGGGCTGAAAATTGAACTGAACAATCATTGTGGGTCTCTTCCAAACCAGGATATTTTGTGATTTTGATATAAAAATAATGAGATAATGACTCAGAAATTAATGCAGCATTACAGAGACCATTAATGAAACCTCTACTCTCATGTATAAAATCTGTAGTTTAAGCAAGACCCAAATACCCAGTAAATGGAGGCTATTTGAATTTATTTTTAACAGTCAAAACTGCCTGGAGAATGAAATGCTATTCACTATGGAAAAGTAAATGTAAAAACTAAAAATGAGAATGCTAGAATAGTTCTTAACTGTTCTTGGGATTGATTGATTGGTTTGGAGGTTTTGGGGACTTAGGGAGGCTAAGGGGTCTTTGGAGGTTTGTGGGGGTTTGATCATTTTGTGGTTTGGTTTTGCTCGTGAGCTTATTTTTCCATTCCGAATGAGAAATGGCCAATAACATCAGACTTCTTAGAAACCTGAGGAATCCCTGTGTGTGATTAAGGAGTTCTAATATGAAAACTGAGTCAACATAAAGTATGGCAAATACCAATGGCCTGCTATCCAAGGACATAAAAATATTTTTTCAGGAAACTGAGTAAATAGATGAGGAACATGAACAGGAACTGTCGTTATTTCTGTATTGTATTGCACAGCATGTAGCTCAAAGTTCTCATTATGACAAAAGCCTCCATTCTGAAGATATTCAGCATGTACTGATGAAAATCTGAGATGTCTAGTTTTAAAAAGGCTGATATATTCCAGAGCAAGTGAATGTGGATACTGTCAGAGTTAGGAAAGGATTAAGTTTGCCTCTTTCAAAGGTCTAGGCAGTTTTAGAAGGACCAGACAGCTCTCACAACATGCCTATGTCCTCTTTTGGCCTTGTTTTTAAAAGACATTGGTACCTTAAAACATATTTTATGAAGATTTCAAACCTGTAACTTCATTAAGATTTGGATAACACCCAGAAGATCAAAACTCTTAAGGAGATAAAGGGTCAGATTCTGGAATCCCATTAGTTCAGTGAGAGCTGAGATTACATTTTACCTCAACTGTGACATTATTATGTTTTTGCTGTTTCCAGAGAACTCTAGAAACCTACAGAGCTTTATGTTATAAATGTTAATGGGATATGAAGTTTGTTGGGATTTGACAGCACTTGCACAGCTTTCATGATCAGAAGTTTCAAATTCACAACCTAAGATTCTGAATAATTTCTACACCTTCCATCTTATTTTGTCAGAGAAACCTTCTTATTATTTTTTTTAATCAAACACAATGCCCTAAATGTGTAGAAAAGTCCAAGAAATGTTCTGTGAGAAAATATCACCAATAGAGGCAAAAAAGAGAACAGACAATCTTCCCAGAAACATATCCAATAGAAAAGGTGAATCAAGATCCATTTAATAATGTACTAAAAATGGACCCTATTACTCTATTCAGTAGCAAATAGTCCAAAGATACAAAAATGCTTAGTTTTGCTGTAGTAGCAATTGATCCCAGGACATCCAAGAGCATTTAATATTTAGTTTATGGAAATATACATTAAATCAATGTCCTACAATGATAATTCAATTACCCAGACACAGTCTACCAGAAAAAAAGTAAAATTTTCTAATATCAACCAGTAGGAAGTGGAAACCACTGTTAGATAGGCCTTGGCTTTCTTGCTTTCCCCCCCTATTTTTGCTGTGGGAAATAATGACAAACTAAAGGCTACCAGGGCTCTGTGTTAGTAGGAACATATAATTTACTGCCAGTTTTTGAAAGAAGACTGTGAATACGTGTGAAGAGGTGTTAATCTTAGTAAATATGATTCATAACTAATCGAACAGAAAATATTTTCTAATGTCGTGTTCATTAACAGAAATGTCACATTTTGCATATGTGCTTTCTCTTGCATTTGCAGAGCACCACAGTTTTATCTTGGTGACTCTGATCACCAAGCTCAGTGAATCTGATTTCATTTCAATTCACAGACAATTGCATATTTATTTCATTTGCTGCTAAATAGCACACCACTGCATTAGTTATTGTGCACTACTCACTGGTGTGATAATCATCCTCAAACCACTGTAACTGTTAAAACCACAATATTAAGTGTCAGCACAACTTTTAAAAGCAATCATCAAAGGAGAAATGTGCAAAATCATAACATTTAAGAGGGGTTCATAATAAATGAATGAATATTCTGCAATAAGCATCTTGCTTTTGAAAGGCTAGATAAGAGCCAGCTTTCTGCAAGTAGGAGGAACTTGTTCCAGTGTTATGTGCAGAAAGAGAGATCATGGCAGCCTTTGGCATCTTTCCATTGCAAATGATTCTCAGTATTCAGGTCACTTTACACCATGCTAATTAGATGTACTGTAATAAATCCCTGCTTGCTATAGGGGAAAATGAAGTAAAGGGGTGAGAAACAGACCTTTCACTTCTTGGAGGTATGGAGCTAAAGCCAAGGAAGGACAGAAGCCTT
The DNA here is from genome assembly GCF_963662255.1 of Cinclus cinclus. Classification (NCBI taxonomy): domain Eukaryota; kingdom Metazoa; phylum Chordata; class Aves; order Passeriformes; family Cinclidae; genus Cinclus; species Cinclus cinclus. The sequence goes on from NC_085047.1 coordinate 41,153,570, forward strand.
CTCTGTGTCTAATCAGGCTTTCTTAAGTCTTTCTCATTTGACATCTATAACCCTGAGATAAATGTGCAGTCTATCTCTGATACATTGCAAAATATTCAGATCACAACAAGCAGAAATTTTACAGGAGACAGCACAGAGGGAGTTCATGAACATTACTAAACAATCCATCCAAACAAATGCTCAGATAGCTGGAATCATTTGTCTTTTCCAAAGGCCTGCATTTCAATGGGAAAAGTAGGCAAATTTTATACTAGTAAAAATGGAATTAAAGGAGTATATTTTGGTATAAATCTAAAATAGTTTTTCAGCAGCCAATAAAAAATCTGTTCCTCAACATCATATTCCTTGAGAATAATGTCATTCTCAGAACAAAATACATGTACAGGAATAAACCCACTTTCCATGAGTATACTACATGATTTCTAATCTAAGATAAATTGCTCAATGCAAAAGAACACTAAAGCAATTAATTCCTCTTATAACCTTGATAGGGAGAAATACTCATCAGTAAATAAGTCAACAGCCCAAAGAAGACCTATCCTAACACCAACCTATGGAGACAACTAAACTCTGAATAGGCAATTGCCTCCAGGCTGTCTGCTAAAACTGTTCTGAAATTACTAGAGGGAAAAATACCCCACTTGTAAAATCTCTCTTTTATTACTGCAGGAAAGGTTTTAGTATTATGCAATATTCATTCAAAAATATGGAAATCATATTTTGTCACTGAATCCTCACTATAGTATGCAAGCTTCTTTTCACCATCCGTTTTATTGTACCCACAACTGTACCCAAAACTGTAATCTAAACCTATATTCATCATCATTGTCATCATCATCAAAAATTAAAAATAAATGCATTTGGGATGGAAAGTAAATATTTTTAAAAGTGTGACCAGAGTCCTCTTTTCCCAGTTTAATGAGAATATTTCCACTTTCAGTTTTCCCAACCTGGCACAATACCTCAGCATCTCCTCTACCACTGTAATTCATTCTACAGATTAATCATATAAAATTTCCACTGCTTGTTCCTTGCTCTCAAATAATCTGAATTCCTCTTTTTTTTTTAACTTATAGGAACATACCAAAGTGGTAATTTTTGCATGTATTTGTGTGATATAATCTGACATGAAATGAATTTTTTAAAATGTCATTAAAGATTTCAATTCAAAGAGAACTTTTATTTTATGCATTTCTCTGTGCTGGCTGTGTATTGTGGTTCAAATGACAGATCCTCTGTAACTAATCTGATATAAGAAATGTCTGTGATGTCTACAAAGATCCCTTTACTTCTTGGGTTGAGAACAAGCAGTGACCATGCTAAGATCTGAAACTCCATAGGAGAGGAGATGTAATCTCTATCAGGAAGCAGGGGTGATAAGCAAGAAATCATGCCTAAAAACAGGAAGGAAAAGATATTTTATACTATCCTGTGGCATACAGGAAACAAGACATGTTTTCTGACTCCTGACTTTTCTCTGTACTCTAATTATCATCATCCCATTGAATTAAGATCATTGACTCAAGAATGAATCACATTTTTAATCACGGTGTTTATGATTTTCTCCTGCATACAACATTTTATCACATTATAAGGATTTTCCAAACTCTTTCTGATTTTATCCTTCTGTGCAGAGATAACTGCCACAAATAACAATTCCCTTTAGGATTTACTGGAGTATTACTTGCAATCATGAATGTTACAGAAGAAATCTAAATGCAGTCTTTGAAATGTAACAGAAGCTACAGTCAGGATCCATTCCAGTTAAGCTCTTTCATCAATTTTATTGTATTTTTAGCCACTGTTACCTTTAATATTTTGCTTCAGCTTTTAGTCCTTGGAGGGGTTTTTTAATGTCTTTAAACTCTAATACTCTGAATTGTGAATTCACTTAGCTTTGAAATTGCAAATGTTTTTCACAGAAAATAAATATTAAAGAATATCCAATTGTATAATTTTAATACTTTTATTTCTAGATTTTCATCTGATTTCCCTATATTATATTTCCTGTAGTACAGCAATAATATTTTTCTGCACTGCAACAGTGAACTTTAATTTAATTACCATCAAGTGCTGATCACTGTAGTATTTAAGACACTTGCATTCTCCTAGGAGCTTTTCTCTGCATTTGTTATGATGTACTTCAACAGTTTGAAAGTTTTTACATTTAAATGAGCATTTTCAATTCTCATCCTTCTTTAGAAATAAATGCATTTTAAAATTTTCATTATTTTACCTTCATAAGTAAGTTAATTGCAATCCTACTCTGAAATCCTAGGTTACTGTGTTTTTGTCATGAAGTTAACACAAAAAAACATTTCTGCACACAAATCACTTGAAGGTACTCATCCACCATAGATAGTCCAGAACTTTATGGTAGTAAACGATTTAAACAGAAATGCCAAAAAACCCCCAAAAACATAAAGAATTGGACTGATATCTGCACCTATGTGAAAAATCATTTGCAGATGACACAAAAGTAGGAGCGTCACCAGCTGCTTGCGTTGCCATTCAGTGACACCACAACAGGATGGCAAATTTCACAGGGAGGTTTCCTTGTGAAGTTCAAAAAAAGGGAAATGTCAAGCTCTGCACCTGGGGTGGAATAATCTCCATGCACCACGAAGGACTGTGGGAAGTAGCTCTGCAGAAAAGGACCTCGATGAGCTGGTGTAGAATCAAGCTGACTAAAAACTAATAGTGTTCTTATGACAAAACAGCCTCTTGTATTCCATTTAGAAAAGTTGACAGATGATCAAAGGATGTGGTCTCTGCCCTCTGCTCAGCCTTGGTGAGACACATTTGGAGTGCTGTGTCCAGTGCTGAAGCACAAAAACACTGAAAGGTTTGAAGCATCACTGCTATGAGGGAGGTTGAGAATGAACTGATTGTTCATTCTAGAAAGGAGAAGGCTTTCATTACTGAGAGGGTGCATCCCACTGGTGTGTGTAAATAGCAATGAATATAGTAATGAATATTATGTTAGCAGTGCCCAGTTCACAGGACAAGAGGCAGGGTACACAAAGTGCAATACAGAAAAACACTGGAAAACACAATCATCAGAGAGATATGCTCAAGAGTCAGATCATGTGTTGTTCACCGAGATTTGAATGAACTCAGTCCCTCCCCCACCCCCCCTTAGGCACTGAATAGTGACTGAAATCAGGGATTGAGAAACATTGTCCAAGAATAAAGAATAGGGAACGAGTCTTGTCAGTTTAAAAGAAGCTTTTGATCCCAACCCATTTCAATGAACATCCTGATAATTCTATATTTTTTATTTTAAAAAATGGAGATAGTACATTATATCAGGTTCAGAGGACTGGGACACTTATAAGAACATGCTGAGAGAGTCGGGCTGTTCAGCCTAGAGAAGAAAAGGCTTCAGGGAGATCTTAGAGCAGCCTTCCAGTGCTTCAAGCAGGCCTAGAGATAGTCAGGGACAGTGTATCAGGGAGTGCAGTGACAGAAAAAGAAGTAATAGCTTTAACCTGAAAGAGGGTAGATTTAAATCAGATGTTAGGCAGAAATTTATTCAAAGAGTAGCAAGGCACTGAAGCAAGTTGTGCACTGGAACAAGATGCTTCATAACTGGAAGTGTTCAAGGTTGAATGGGGTCCTCAAACAGCTGGTCTAGTGGCATCCCTGCTCATGTCAGGGGCTTTGGAACCAGATGATCCTTAAGAACCCTTTGAACGCAAACTCTTCCACGATTGTTTGGCTGTATTGTATTCAGAATATCATCTTCAGGGTTATATTAAAATAAAATTGCGACCTTAAGTATGAAAGTGACATTTGAAAGGAGAGATTAGTAAAATAATTTATAAGTTGTTGTGAGAGAAATAGATTGTTTAGGACCTGATCCATCTCACTTATTTCCAATGTTTACTTCAGCTTCAGATTAATCACTCCCTAAAATATCTATTTCTCACCACAGATTATAAAGTGAGACTCAATGACAAATATGGGTGTTGACATTGTAAATACCAGAAAAAGTAACCATTCAAAAAAATGTTCCCTCTTTTTGGTATATTCGTTATTTGGACATCATAGAATTAGGACCCTTAGTGAAACACAGAGAGAGAAGAATACTGCATACAGCAGTCATTGCTTAATGTTTCACTTAGGAGAAAAAACAGAATCTGGAAAACTTCCAAAATCATACATCTGTTCCTTTTAATTTACTGCTCAGAGGAATGAGCACACACAAAAAAAAAAACAAACAAAAAAAAAAACAAACCAAAAAAACCCACAAACAAACAAAAAAAAACCACCACAAAACAAAATAAAAACAACAAGAAAAAAAAAACACAAAAACAACCAGGGGAAAATGAATACATTTATTATTAATTGATGTTCTGTCTATCTAAAACATTTAAATGGTCCTTTCTGATAGAGAAAACCTCTGGCTACGCTCTTAGTGCTAGGAAATATGGTCAAAACACTACATGCTTGAGCCAGAAAAACTCTGGCATAAATGAAAATGAATGAAAATTCAGTGTTTCTGAAGCATTAATTTGGAATTCCAGTGTGGATCCAATGTGGAAAAACAGGATATAATTACACAGTAGACAAAGTTAAATATGATTTTTTCCAATTATCTCATTTTTTGTTAGTTTGGAATATTGTTTAGTATTAAAATATATGAGAAAATGGGTGTGATAATTTCTTTTGGATCTGAAAAGGCAGAAAGGGAAAAAATATATCAAAATAACTTTGTAAATAACTTTTGATGTAAGTATCATCTCAGAAAGTAAAAAAAAGCCATATGCTGCACCTGTAATTTATTAGTGCACAGTGTAAAAATAAAATAATTATAATAATAAAAATAAATAATGAGGAAGAAGAAGAAGAAGAAGAAGAAGAAGAAGAAGAGGAGAAGAATGTGCACACTACATTTACTGTAGGACTGATAGTGATGCTAAACATGCCCAAAGACTTGATTGGAGCAACCTGCAGTGGTAAGGCAAAGTTGGTGAGGTTGATAAGGCTGCCACCAAAGAAATAAGACTCCTTTTCCTGGGGTACAATTTCTATTGCTATTGCTATTCTATCAAGCAATATAAGATTGCTTTGTTTCCTGACTTGAACATATTCTGGTGGTATTTCCTCATAAAATCTTGAGGTTCTTTGTAAATATGATGCCGTTCATCACACAATCTGCATTGGTTAGAAGCTGGTTTGTTTTTGTTTTTTTTTTGACCTTTGGGGAATTAATTAAAAATTATGCCATCAGCACTCACTCTGACTGCAAAATTTATCAGGCAAGACTTTTTTATTGTTCACAGTGTTTTAAGAAGTATTCTTCAGAATAATACCCAGTTTATTTTAAACATTTCAAGTCTAGTGTAGAATAGGGAGTTTGCTGGGTGTTCAGCTCCTAGCCCTTGAAGTGTCCTTCCAATGCTTACTTTCCAATAGGACTACAGTTAATTTCTTAAGCTTGTTCTCTTCTTTTCTTCATTTGCTAGAATCAGTGTTTTTAACTTCTGTATTGATAATCATCATGATTTAATTATTACCTTCTGTTGCTATACATGCTTGTGCCTAATTCGTTTGGGGCATTTCATAGATTGTAAATGCTCATTCTTTTCAGCAGACTATTTCTGCTTAATGCAATTTATATGTAACTATGATAAACAAATACTTATGAATAGAAAGTTAGCAGGATCACGGGGTGGGATATGCAGCGTCTTAAATGTATCTGATGTGGTTTTCTACCACAGCTCTCATTTTGCAGAAAATTAATTGTGGTCTTTTCAAAGAGCTAGTGTTATACCAGACACCAAGTCAGTCTCAGCTTGTTTAGTATTCAGTATAAGGTAGTGAGTTTCTAGCTGGGATAAGGGAATTAATTAAACAGCCCATGTTTGACTAAGGTAGCTGACTATCAGTCTGAGTAGGAGTGACCCAAATATAATAACCTGTAAGTGCCCAGTGCATTCAATGCATTCTTCCCGAGGGAAGAACAGCAAGGATAATGGCACTGATATCTAAAAATCAGGTTTGAAAGTCAGAGGAAGTGGAGGGAGAGAAAGAGCCAAGCTGTTTTGAAAACAGAAGTTAAACACCAGAAAAAAAAAATTAAATCACCACATTAGGAAGATAGATTGTTCCCAGAGGATGAGGTGTTTAAATTGCAAATAAACCAAAAACAAAACCCAGAAAAACCCCAAACATCCCAATAGGCAGAAATCTGGATAAACTGCTAAAGCAGAGCTCCCAACAAAGTGTTGGGGGACTAAAGATATGCAGGTTTTATGTTTTAGGGCCACCTGCACAACAATGACACTGGTTACACAAAACAAAGGGCTTGTTTCCAGACCGTTTAACTAAAGGGGACCAAGTTTCTCCCTGAGGACAAGACAGTCTTATGTATTGATTTGCAGGTTAGCCAGTCTTTACAGATATAAAGATTGGAGTTGATTGGCTGATTGGAGCCCTGAGTTTAGGTGATGCTTAATAAATGTATTCTTCATTTTTTAGTCTGCCCCATCTTGAGAGAAGGAGGTGAAAAGAGGGTGCAATTGAGATACCAAAATAACTTTCCCAGTAAAGTATAAATGTTATAGGGGTTCACACACCTTTGAGGGAATAAATACCCCAAATATCTTTATGGAACCTGGGAAGTGAAGAGTGTTTTCTGCCAAACCTCCAGGAGCCTGAACAGGAGTGAGCACTGTGCAATGCCAAGTTAAGCTAAAGGATTCTCTGGCATTTACAGACCAGTGTTTTTTTCTGCATTTTAAGAGAGTCAATAGACCTCTTATTGTTCTGAATAAACCTACAGCATCACACTATTGTCTTTTTCACTCAGTCTGAAGACCTTTAGCTCCAGTTAGAATGTAATGGAAATATTTCCCATTTGTATCATAAAGAGAGTTATACTGTCATATTATGCAACTTGTTAATTAGAAAAAAAAGATTTCACGTTGTTTCATGAAGAAAAGGAAGAAATCTTTCCAGCAGTAAACTGTGCTATCATCAATGAACTGTAGTACCCAGTGGGTATGGTAGATGTGAGAATGCATCTACTGACTCCCTGAACTTTTAATGTGATAAAAGTTTGACTTTAGGATACCAAGTTTGACACACCTGTAAAGTTATCACAGTAGAACCTTTTGGAAATCTATTACTCAAAAAAAAATACAGAAAATATTAATAATTGTTTATATATTTTCCTGTTTATTTACATTTTGTTTGTCTTTTTAAATGGCATTCTTACTTTTGAGAGAATAGATTTTAGTCATTCTTCAGTAGACACATGGCTGTTGTATGACATATGACAGTGCTACATAACTGCTAATACAGTCAGTGTGAGAAGGACTTTTAAAAAGCATATCTCTTCTGATGGAGGTTATGAAATACTACCAATATCATATCAGGAAAATAAAGGTATTGGTAAAAGACTTGGAAATATTGCAGGCTTTAAAAGAAAAGAACAGCTAAAAGTCTACTCAGATCCTTTACTCATGCATAAAAAAAAATTAAAAAATCAAACACTTCAGTAAAACTCAGCAGCAAATCAAATATTTTTCTAGGCAAGAGAAGGTACAATAATGAAGTTAATTAATTAAATTAAAGTTTAATGTAACTAAAAATGGACATGTTTGTCCAACCATGGACATGTTCTAGTTAAACAATGTCAGATATCTGATAGAAAAATAATGAAAAGTAGGAGCATGTTTCAAAATATTTTTCCACTTACTTGCTGTGATCACCAGTCTTTAAATTCTGGGAATATAAACTGTGGCTGAATTAGGGTATGAAGTGAAATTAATTTTGTAGGATCAGCTGCATCTCAGAAAAGAGTGCATTACTCAAATCTTCATGGTTTTATTCAGCAAAATTGACAGGCCCCGTTCATGAAGCCCTAAGCAGGAGTCTCCCTTCAGTAAAGGTTATTTATTGGACATCAGGGGCAGAAAAAATTATAAAAATACAACTAGTTTTTATACCTTTGTTAACTCAAGCACATTTTACCTTTCTATATAATGATCCTGCCTACTGTGTGACTTAGTAAAGTCAGCACATCCTTTTGCCATGTAGAGCAACTGAAGGTTCCCATTCCCAGTGTCTGTGGACACTGAGTGTTTACTGCTACTGACAAAGAAAGTTAATGATTACATGGAACTGTGGGTCCTCCTTATACTGTGACCCACAGAACTACATTCCTTTGTCTTTATATGTGAGTTTTCCTTGCCTTTGATACATCTCTTGAGTCAACACACCTTTTAAACATAAAGGGGAGATCAACTAAACTGAGCTCTTGTTGATATCAGTTGACCAGATTTATATTCTGAAATGTAAGAGTAGGTGGATTTTCAGGTGTGCTCCATAAGCAGTGCTTTCTGCACACATGAACTAATGGAAATAACTCCAGACCTTGTTTAATTATGAAAGCTACATGAAAATTAACAGAGCATGCTAAATGAGACTAGAACTGTATTGTGTCCCTAAGCCTCACAAAGGTGCTATGCCAGATGCGCTCATGATGCAGCTGTGGCAGCTCATGCTGGCAGGCATGCTTTTATAGATTGCCAATGCATTCCCTTACCTAAAGTGCAGACAGAACAAAGACTTTCAATTTAAAGGAAAAACACTTTTTTGAAAACTCCTGATGTCTTTAAGAGGAGGAAACTCAGGAGAAAGAGTTTATTTCAGAGACACCAGGAGGATTGCATCCCTAGAGCTTGTTTCTAGAAGCTGTTGACAAGCTCAGGGGAGCAATTACTTCCAATAGATATGTCAGAGTTTGTGAGACAAGAAAGCTTCAGCAGAAGAAAGCACAGGTGTAGTAATCAGAGGCTGCAGTGAAGTCTTTTGATAAAGTTCATTCTTCTCATGGTTCCTGTTCAAGACTCCCATGTTCAGACATGCATTTAAATAACTGTAGACAGTCAGACACATTCTACTGCCAAGTGAGGTACAGACTAACAAACAAGAAGTACAGCACAGTCACTTCATTTCTTGACACTCTAGTTCAACCTTTATAAAGGTGTATTTGACCATGGAAACCAGAACTTTTATATTAATAAGACTAACATTGAACTTGAGAAAGTCAATGAAAAAATATCCATCTCAAGAGTGTTAGGTTCAGAGTGGAGAAGATTCATTAACACCTGAAAACCAAGAAAACACATAAATACTTATGTCAAGCATTATGGAAAGATAGTTTAGAAGAGGGTAAGAAGATGCTTAAGATTACTTTCAGAGTCTGGTTTATTTGCCTCAAAAATTAGTCAATGCCTGTACTCTTCCTATGGGGCATTTGACACTATAGATTTTCACTTTTATCTCCTGCATTGAACAGCTTAAATTGTGTTCTGAATTACACCTATATATCAGCTTTCCTTTTTACTTCATTGGTGCTTAGTTAAAAGGAGAATTTAATTCGATGTCTACACGAGGGAACAATGAGTCCAGTCCAACTGTTATGTTCAAAAAAATTCCATGTTCAGATGAAAATAATTTCTATCCTGTAAGATTTTCATGGTTTGGCTGGCAAAGTCAGAGCTGATCTGACTAGTGTTGGTGGCAGCTGTGGCAGGTTGACCTTGACAGGCTGCCAGACACCCTCTCGGTTGTTCTCTTACTACACCTTCTCAACAGGAAAAGGGGAAAATTACGGTAGACAAACTCATTATTTATGAAAAATGTGATTTAATAAAAGAAAAAGCTGAGTATGAAAACTGAATATGAAAAGGAATTTATCCACCAATTTCTGTTGGCAAGCAGATGTACATATACTTCCTGGGGAGCAGGGCCTCAGTATTTGTAATGACTACTTTGGAAGACAAATGTCATAACATGATGTCATATGGTCTTCAGTGTCCCCTCCCAGTCTCACACACACTTCCTGCCAACTGATCTTTGGGCGTGGAGAGGCAGCCTTGCTGCTGAGCAAGCAGCAAAACGTGATGTCTTATCAATACTGTTCTAGCAAATGCAGAAATGTAAAGCATGGCACAGTATGGGCCACTGTGGTGACAGGTAACTCCACGGCAGCCAGACTCAGTGTACGAGTTTATATCTGAATTGACAGTTGGGATAAATTACCTCCAGAGGTCAATATTTCCATAATTCTAGCACTTTTCTTATATCCCAAACTCTTGTGCTGTATGAGATTAAACTGGTTGTAGTGATTGACTTTTACCCTTTTATTACTGCATGAAGGTCATAAAATTGCTAAATATTCTCCTCATGACACCAAAAATCTCTTATTCATTGTTTCATTTACAGACTTGCACTACTGCAAAGACTATAAGCTGAAATAATGAACATAAACTACACCATAATAATTGTGAGTCACCTTCAAATATCAAAACCCATTTGACAGTATCCAGGTCAGCAGACAATTTTAACCAAAAGGTAATCATGCATTGACTGCTATCTTGCTTTGTAACCTGACAATACTTTGGCCTAAATTTCTGTCTCTATTTCTTCAACAAGGCCTTGGGGGACACTATCTCAGTTTTATCTTTGCAGAGGAAATGAGAAAACTCTCTTTTTTTTTTTTTTTTTTTTTTTTTTTGTCTTACAGCTCATGGAATTAATAAAAAAGAAAAGAAAAAGGAAAGAAAAAAAACTGCTCATCTCCTGACTTGCAAGAAAATCTTTCCTTTTAGTTTAAGACAAATAGGCTTTTAGGAATTGTGCACCATAATGCTCATGAAGGAAAAAAATAAATCTGAAAGTCTTCTGAAGCTTTCTAAGTCATTACTGCCACATTGTCATCACCTTTTCATTTTCTATTCAAGTCACTCCTTAGTTGGTGAAAAGCTAAAAATTGCATGACCCATTTCCTATACAGTTGGAAAACCCAGTTAGTGTTTTCTTTCTTCAGATTCATTTCACGAAGCAGTCTGAATTCTTCTGGACAATGAATGTCAATGCAGTTAAATTTTCATCCATGAAACTTAGGATATTAAAGGTCACTTGTGATAGAGATCCAAAGACATGTTTACTAATGGCAAAATAACATTTAAAGGTATTATGTAAAACCATCACATTAAATTTTGAAAAATAAAGTGTTTCAATCATTTCCTGAAAAGTACTTTCCAAAATTAGATGAGGTGCTTTTTGCAACTCAAAAATTGTTTGTTTTCACCTTTTCTTTTGTCTTCTCAAATAATTCCTAGGTGAGTGAACCAGCAGAAGCTTTACATTGATATGTCCCTGCAGGAGAACAGACTCGTCAACTGCTTTCAAGAGTGCAAGAGTCTCCTGAGCTATCATGTTTCTGTATGTATTCATCATGTAAGAAGCCAAGAATGAAGACAGCTGTTTTCAACTTATTTTCAGCTGTAATCTGATCTGTGAGGCAGAGGTTGCCTGCTTGCTTGTTTCAATTCTAAACTTCATTGTGAGAAAAATGTAGGGTTTTACCTCCCTTTCTACAGCGCTGGAGAGTGAGTGCCGATGCATAGAAGATACAAACAGGAAATAGACAGTTATTTCTTTTCCCTGCAAAAAAGAGAAGGTCAAGGACCCTTTGAAGAATGCCTTGATAGCAGAACTTGAATTTTACATTATCAAATTTATTTTATTTAGTTTCTTAAATAAACTCATGAGATATTTTTTTAAAAAATTTCCTTTACCAAATAACTAATATCAATTTTAACCAATTTTAACAGTTACAGAGCTCACAAAAGTGTTACTTAAAGGAAATTTGGATAAAGGACAGTGTGTTAGAAACCAGAGAAAAGCAAATTATTCTGTATTAAATTATTAATTTCAAACTTAATTTGTGAATTTACAAGTAATATTTTGGCTGGCTTAGTTTCTCATGCATGTTTCTGTTTATCTATAAGAGATTCTTTCCTTTGGCATCTAGACTTTTTTCACATGTGGGTGGTTGTTTCTTTTTTTAAGAAGCTGTTAATACAAACTCTTCCTAATCAGGGAAAATATCTTGGCTTCAGACTGCAAAAGGTACTAAAGAGAACAGAAGCATTGTTTAATGAACTACAAAAACTTCTAAGAAAAAATAAAGGCTAGAATTTCGTTCTGGGCAACAAAATTTGTCTGCAACTTAAATGCCCAGAAGTATTCTTACTCCCTCTTTGATGAGGTGGTCATGACAGTTAATCAATTACAAGTCTTGCTTATTATTGAAATAGTTGAATGTTTCTTTTCCATGTAGCTTGACATGACCTTGTTTTGTGGAAAAGTTGGTGAACAGGCTTTTAATATGTAGCTTTTTCCTCCTGATCTGTCCTGTACACTTTTTTATTTTGTTTTTTATTTTTTTAATCAGAGAATAAAATGCTCTCAGTGTGAAGTGATAATTAATGACTAGATAATTCAGTGATTGACACTACAAGTCCTACAGTTCAAGTTGGTGTCTACAGTAAATTTAAACATGTTAAAGACCCATCAGAATGACAAATTCCCAGTTATATTTGTGAGTATTGAATTCCTTCAGGATTCACTCCAAATAATTAAGTTCTACCATAGCTATTGCCTGCCAGATTTTTAAGTTCATTTCCTTAATTCAACTTCAAAGAGCTAGACAATTTATTCAAAGTAGTTCTTGCATCTAGAGATTTTTTTTTTAAAATGGCAAGTCAATCTTTGTCTCCAGTAGGTTACATGAAGTTCTTCATCATCCCTGCTATTTGAAATTGCAACTCCAATTATGCTCCTACTTACACACGGCTTCTAACAGAGACTTTCCACAGAAAGAATTTAGGAGTATACCACCTGTATCTTTATCTTCCTCACCCTCTTCAAATTTATGTACTTTCTGTTGTAAATTGTGCTGGAAAACATGCATGATGACTAAAACCCACTATTTTGTTGTTTTTCTTTCCATTGCTCTCATGCCTCTTAAGACTTGTTTACACAATGAAGCAATACTGAGGACTCTAAGACACTACTGAAAAAACTAACAATCTACCTGGTTCTGTGCTCCTGGTTCCAGGATCTCAGCATGGCACTGCAACTGACCTAATTGATGTTGTCTTTCCTCCAGGCTACCTGCTGTGACTCTGCTGCTTCCAGTCTGGTGGAGCTACACATCAACACAGGTTTGTGCATTGGCAACTTATGCCCTGCATGTGTGGTATACCTTGATGCATAAACCACCTTTTTCCTGCTAAGTTTCCCCACTGTTATATTCCCCAGGTGAATGTGAAGCATCTCCAGACTCAGCCCATGTAGGTGCCCAAGTGGATGTTTCCCATGCTTCTCACACATACTCCATAATTGACAACTTGACAAATAATGCCTGTAGATACTCATACTCTCAGTTCTGTGGGAAGTGAATATTGCCCTTCTTTTTGATAGGCAGAAAGGAAAAGAGGTGGGACTCTGTGTTGGTTTCAGGTGGGGTAGAGTTATTTTTTTCATAATGGTTAGTATGGGGCTGTGTTTTGGATTCATGCTAAACATGAATTAGTAGTAACATGGGTTAGTATAAAGGTGTTTTTGTTGTTGTTGAGCAGGGCTTGCACAGAGTCAAGGCCTTTTCTCCTTTTTGTAGTGCCATGCTGGCAAGAAGTTAGAAGTACATGGGAGGCTGGAAGGAGATGCAGCCATGATGGGTGACCCCAAGTGAACAGAGAGATATTCCAGACCATGTGGCATCCTGCTCAGTACATAAAGTGGGGGAAAAAATGAGGGAGGGGGCAATGTTTGGAATGATGGTGTTTGTCTTCCCAAGCCACCATTACATATGATGGGTTCCTGCTGTCCTAGAGATGGCTAAACTCTGGCTGTCCATAGGAAGCAGTGATTTAATTCCTTGTTTTCCTTTGCTCTGTGTGTGGCTTTTGCTTTCCCTATTAAACTGTCTGTATCTCAATGCACAAGTTTCCTGGCTTTTACCCTTCTGATTCTCTCCCTGATCCCATTAGTGGGGGAGCGAGTGAGCAACTCGTGGGGCTTGGCTGCTGGCTGGGGTTAAACCATGACAGACTCAAGGAGCTGAGTGAAATATTTGGTTTTGGGAATAATAAAAAAAGTCCACATTAAAAATATTTCCTGAATGTAGAATGTGAATTCAGTAAATCTGGTGAAGAAGGATTTCGGTTTTAATTTAGGACTAAAATTATAATTTTATATGTATATACAACTACTTATTTATGTATTTACATGTTTGTATTTATACCTATATTTAGGAAACAGAGTGACTCTTTCCCATATTTCTTCTGTTCTGATTTATTTTTAGTCTCATTGTTCTGGTTCATTTGGTCAGTGAATCTATTCTAAAATTGTTCTCAAATTCATTCTCCTTGCTTTTGAAGATATTCTTCTAATTACTTAATATTTCCAGTTTGTTTACATCCTCCCCAACATAGGTCTGAATGTTTCGTTCTCTCTCTCACTACTTAAATATATTGTCTTAGCCTTTTTTTTTTCTCTTTCTCCTCTCCACTCCCCCTGCTGTCTTTCTTTTCTATCAGTTTTATTCTGTATTTTAAGCTCAGGAAAGATTTCCCCAGAGTAGCAGCAAAAATGGTATTATGAATATTCATAGACTGCTATGATCTTGGAGTTTTAAAATAGAACTGACTATTGTCATAGCAATTCTTATCCTTCCTATTATAAAATATTCAGTCTTGACTATAGTTGATCTTCAATATCTAGGGCACTGGGCCTTTCATTTTTTTTCTTTCATTTTTTTTTCTGCAACACTTTTTCAAGTCTAACTTATTAATTACAGCATATCATACCAAGATATTGTAATTTAGCTCTTTAATAGTCTTTTCCCTCTTTGAGCTAGATGATATTCTGGGGGAAAAAATATTGAAACAGTTTGGCCTGCTTGTGGGTGAAAATTGGAATGGTCATTCACTGCATAATCTACATTGGATTTTTTTTGTCCAATAATTTCTATCACCTTTATTAATTAGAGCCAACTTTTTCTAAACCTTTCTGTCTTTTGAAACTTTCATTTCCAAAATGCAGTCTGGGAAAAATGCTCTATCTTGTTTCATGTATTCAAGTTCTAAAAATAGAAAGCAACTTTCATATTTGCAAAAAAATATTAAACTACAGAGGTCACATGTGTCTCCTTAAAAAACTCTGAAAGCTAATTCCTCTTTTTTGTTCCTTCTTTCTCACTCATCAACTGTTATGGGTTATGCAGGATCAGTACTGGAACACCTTTTGTTAATAAAAATTAATATCTCTCTCCTAAAGAGATAACAGGAAGACAGACCATAAATGAATAAACATATATCAAGTGAGCAAAATAACATTGAAATATTGTGCTTAATGTAGCACAAAGCAATATGGCACAACTGCTGTCTAGCTACTTTTACAGTTTGGCCTTCCTACAAGTTTTGGAAACTTTTATTTAGAGTCCTCTCATAATGGTCTGTAAAGGACTCATTTTCCCCTAGCTAAATATGAGTTCAGTTGCCTACTCATGTGCCATGTATTACTTGAAATTTCTCTTCTTTAGATCTAGAACTCTAGCAATGCTGCACTTACCATAGTGCATAACAAAATTCACTTGAAGGAGAAACTCTTTGTTATAACACTTTGATGCAGCATTTATTTATATTGGTTCCTCTAGAAAGTTTGTATTTGTATAACAGTGACTTTTTTGCCAAAAATGTTTTTCCCTATATCTGTGACCAGTTTTGCTTCTGGGACTTTGATTTGTCTATAAGTCATCAGAGTGCAGCACCTTGCAGTTCAGATATGGCAAGTAAAGACATTTCAAGCACCTAATTTAGCAGACAGAAATATCTTTTCAATCTAAGTTGTACTATGGGGAGAAGGACTGTCCTAGAAAACAAAGTAATGAGCCCAAAGTAGAAATGGTTATTGAAGTTTTTGGGATTAATAGTGTCTGCAAGAGGAAGGGAAAAATAAACACAGAGATCTATGATGCTCATAAATAAGCAATGTGTAGTGTTATTTTATAACAGAAAATAATGCTGATATACGAAGATTAAACTTTTTCTGCTGCATTGTGGTCACACTAATCAACATGGGCATACAGAATTCTTCTGGGAAAGCCAGAGACAAATACCAATGAATGTTATAATATTTCTGAACTGATAAATAGTAATTTGGACTGAAAATAATTTATAGTTACAGTTAACAGATCCGCATGTTGGTGTTTTCAGACCCTGGTTGCCACTTTGACATTGACCCATCAACTGTAACTCTTTACATGCAGCCCTGCAGACAAGGTGTTATCCAGCTAACAGTCCACTTTTCAAACCTGTCTCTCCAATTTAGAGGCAAGAATGTTGTGGGGGACCATATCAAAAGCCAATCAGAAATATAGACATAAAACATATGTGGCTATCCCTTATGTTTTCTCTCTTCCATGATGATCTGTTCCACAGTCTCACAGAGGTGAGGTTGATTGGTCAGTAGTTCCCAGTGTTCATCCTATTTGCCTTTCTAAAAATAAACATGGTGTTTCAATTTTTCTAATCACTAGAAACTGCCATGACTTTTGAGGTATGATGGAGAGCCGTTTGGCAACTGAATCAGCCATTTCCCTTAAGACCATAGGATATATCATCTCAGGTTCCATGGACATACATATATTCAGGTTTCTTATGTGGTATCTAACTTCATCTTCACTTATGGAAAGGACTTCACTCCCTATTCCCTGACTTAAGATTTGGGGGCTTAAGAGATGTCAGAAGAGCAATTACCATTGAAAACTAAGGCAAAAGTGCTGTTGAGAATATCATCCCTTTTCATATCTGATGTCACTGTTTTTCCTGGTGTTATAAAGTAGTTAGGAAATAAATTTCGCTCTATAAAGAATAAAATTTCAGATGTCATGGAAAGTTACAAATATTGACTGTTCTTATTCATTGAATGTATCTGATTTAGAGATTTTTCTAAATTTTTTATAGAGTTGGGAGGAAAGGGTTAAAGCATGGAGATTCGTTGGGGAGGGGGGAATAGTTTCTCTCAAAGTGACCTTGCAGCTGGAAATGGTAAAAATGTCAGTGGGAGAAAACTCCATTATTATGCTTAGTGTTTCTTATCCTTTGCCTGTTTTGAGAAGTAGAATTCCTGTGAAGAGATAACACACTCTCAGACACATTTTGTTACAGTGAGGCAGGTGAGTCCCTGCCCTTGCTGTCAGCTAGGATGAACGGAGCCAAATGGAGACTGTGTGCCTGTGTGTTGTTCGTGAGGTAATGAAATAAATCTATTTCTTGCATTTTGGCTGTGGTTTGATGGTTGCCCTTGGTTATCTGTATGTGTCAACTCACAATACATACATACATAAAAATGTTTTATTTTATTCTACAGACATTTTATCTGGTAGCAATTTTCTCTCAAAAAGCACACTTATTTAAGGGGGTAGATTACCTCTCTTTTACTTTCCTTTGTCTTACATGAATATATCATAGAATCGTAGAGTCATAGAGTAATGGAATGACAGAATGGTTTGGGTTGGAAGGGACTTTCAAGATAATCTAGTTCCAGACCTCCCGTGCCATGGGGAGGGCCACATTTCACTAGACTCTTACAGCCCGTCTTCTTTGGAGAGGAGCTCCAGCCCTCTGATCATCTTCCTGGGCCTCCTCTGGACACACTCCAACAGGTTCACATTTTTGTTGTGGTGGGGACCCAAGAGCAGGAAGCAGAACTCCAGCTGGGGTCTCACAAGAGCCAAATAGAAAGAGAGAATCACCTCTCTTGATCTGCTGGCCATGGTGCTTTTGTTGCAGCCTGAATACAGCCAGCTTTCTGGGCTGCAAGCACACATTGCTAGGTCATGTTGAGTTTCTTGTTAACCAACACCCCCAAATGTTTCTCCTCAGGAGTTCTTTCAATCTGTTCTCCAGCCAGCCTGTATTTGTGCTTGGGATTTCCCTGTCCCAGGTGCAGGACCTTGCATTTGGCCTTGTTGAACATTATGAGGTTCACACGGTCAGACCTCTCAAGCCTGTCAAGATCCCTCTGAACTGTATCCCTTCCCTCCAGCCTGGTGTCATCAGGAAAGTAACTGAGGGTGCACTTGATCCCACTGTCTTCGTCTCTGACAAAGATGCTGAACAGCACTGGTCCCAGTGCCGATCAATCTCTGAGAAGCTCTACTCATCACTGATGTCTCCTTGAACATCAAATCATTGACCATAGATTTTTGAGTGTGGCCATCCAGTCAATTCCTTATCCACTGAGTGGTCCATCTTCCAAATCAAGGTCTTTCCAGTTTAGATGCAAGAATGTCTTGCAGCACAATGTCAGATGCCTTGAGCAAATCTAGGTACGCTATGTCAGTTGCTATTCCCTTATTCACTGTGCTGGTTTTACCTAGAAAGCACCTGAGGGAAGGTACGTTAGGAGGTTTTTCTCCATGAGAACTTCCTCTGTGAATTGATGGGACCAATTGGAGTCTGGTTTAGTTATTGACAGCCTGAGAAAGCAAGTGGAGAAGTTGGTTCGTTTCGTGAATTACATTTGAAGCAAGTAAACCGCGGGAAAGCTCTCCTGCATTTCCAGCCCCTCACAAGGTAACACCGACCTGGCCCGGGCCAGGCAGGGTTGGGCTCCGGAGGCTGCCAGGCCCCGTTTCCAACCAGGAGCCCCGATAACCAAAAGAAGCCGAGCCCATTGCTGAGATCCTGGCCCTTTTCCCGGTGTGTCCGTGGCTCGGGGGGCCCTGCCCTGCCCTGCCCCGGCTCGGAGCAGCCCTGGGGTGGCCGAGCCCGCCCGGCTGCCCTCACGGGCTGGGGGGAGGCAGCCGGGCCCGGTTCGGGAGAGCCCCCAGGGCTTTGTGTGCTGGGCAGGGCAGAGGGAGAACCCCCGGGCTGCGGCTGGAGCTGGGGGCGGGCAGCGCCGGGGAAAGCCATGGACACACGGCCTTGGCACCCATTTCTCCTCTGCGTGGACTCTGCGGTTCTCGTCCTGCCCCTCCAGCGTGGCCTGGGCACCCTGAGATCCTGACACAGCTCCGGCATGGCCTGGCACAGCCCCTGCAACTTCTGTGAGTGAGGTTTTAACTTTTTTACCAATGCTCAGATAAGACTTACAGACTTTCCGTCCTTCCTTGGGTGAGATGTAGAAGAATAGAAAGGATACACCAAAGTCAATGAAGCAAAAGCTAAGTTTCTAGATGGAAGGAGAATGAGGAGATGCCATGAAGGTTGGCTGAAATATTTTTTTGTAAGTTATAGGAGTGGACTGTACTACACTAAAAAAACTGCTTTAAACCATGGAAAAAGACAAGGAGTGGAGAAAGGTGTGAAGTGTTTGGAAGGTCTTTTGCCCTGAGAGGAATAAGGGGGATCTCTGTTGCTGGGAATAAAGTATGAACAGAGAGAAGAAAGCTGAAGAGAATTTTTGCCTCTGAGTAGCTCATTCTTTAAAGTAATACCCCACAACTTTGACATGGCCCACAAGCACAGTTCTGGGAAAGCTGTGAAGGTAGGAGGAACTTCATGGTGGCAGATCCTGGGCGACTGCTATTCATGAAAAAAAGTGAAGTCACGAGATAACTGGTTATTTCCCCTCTTGAAAAAGGTCCTTATAACTGAACAAGAAGAAACTCCTCTCTCTAAAATGAACTGAAAAAGATTATTTAAGTAAGGAATTGACTGAAGTGTCTCTGTATGTTGTTAAACTGTGACAAAGGGGAAAGAGAGAGTGGTCTGACGATCTGTTCTGAATTTATTATTATTAATATTATTATTATTATTACTATTATTATTATTATTTTTCTTTGTGCTGTTAATAAAGTTTTTTCTTTATTACTTTTTAAGTTTTAGGCCTGCTTTACTTTTACTCCTAATTCTATTTCATAACAAAAGGTAAGTATGTTACAATTGGCAAACACAAACTATAACATTTTTGTGCATTGTCTGGGAAATGAAAAACTTAACCAAGACATTCACCAATACCTTAGTCCTTTCATAGAAGGCCACCAAATTTATTGAGCATGATTTGCCCTTTATGAAACCATGTAGGCTGTAACCAACCATCTCCTTATTTTCCATGTGCCTTAGTGTAGCTTTCATGAGGATCTGCTTCATGAACTTCCCAGGCAAAGAGATGAGATTGACTGGCCTGTTCTAGCCCTCAAATCTCTGCAACCCCACAGACGTGATTGCTGCAGGAATCTTTGAGACGTTGACGATGCCACCCAACCAAGTAAGAAGGACTAACTGTTCCTCTTCCAGCTGTTCTTACAGGGAATGTAAAAAAAACCCCCAAAACTTGTGAATGCTTCTAATTTGCTTGTAAATATTCAATTTAAACTCCTTTACCAGCATCCAGAAACTTTATGTTTTCACACAGAAATGCATAAGAAAACACATATTTATAAACCTGAACAGTGACAGTAGTAACTGGTAATGATATGGTAAATCATAAGCGACAGAGATTTTTTTCTAAAGCTGTGGCAGCCATTTCTGGAGAACGGACTGATCACAAACCAGGTACCATCACAGTGGGTGCAGTTGACTGTTCTCTGGTCCTACATCCATTTCTACCTACTTGCATAAAGGGTTTTCATGTAAACAGATGTTAAAAAACATAAAACTAGATTAATTTGAGTGCTGTGATCTTAACTGGTATAAGCTGTCTTTGCCAATAATAATGCTGGTAAATCAACCCAAAAAGATGCTACAAGATTTTGTCTCTAAACAACATTTAGGTGAAGAGGATCTTTTGAAAGTAAAACTTAAGTTTACACAGAAAATATATTAGAAATTGCAATAACAGCTGGAATCTTTCTCAAGCAGAAATATAAAATATATACCTTAGGCATAAAGAAAATGTCTGCAATGTACTGAAGAGCAGTATCCTTGAATTTCCATCAGAAAGAACCTTATCAATACCTTAGATTACAATCTTTGTTTGCTAAAATGGAATTTTAATTAGGTAGGGATAAAAGTATGTAATTTGCTATGAGAAAGTCTTATCCATAAAAGACTTTTTTTAAGCTGCAATATTCACTTCCATACTAGTTGTTTAGCTTCTTACGACTCTGAAACATCAACTTCACATATACGAAACATCAAAATCCTTGCTTGCTTCAGGTGGATTTTTCTGTTATCACCGCTCCCAGAGTGGCCTGTTAAGCTGGATAAATATGCTATCTTTTTTTCCAGAACATAATAGAGCTGTTAAAGGCGATACATAAAAATTGCTATCTACAAATCATCCATTTTTGCAAAGCACATGAAGAAGAAAAGACATCAACAGCATTTGAAAGTAATTAAAGTGGTTTGTGATATATTTTTTTTTTCTTTTCTTCACTAAAATGCACTGTGTTTTCTGGTTGGTATCTGTGTCTGCAATGGCAATGTACTGCTTACACATCTGTAACACTGTTTGCAATAATTCTCTTGTTTATTCTTCTGCATTCAGTTAGTTCAGGATTGTCAGAAAATGTTTAACGTATATTCTAATAAAGTCCATCCCTTTTTATTAAAATGCTGAATTTATTTATTCTGTATACATACATTTCTTTCAATTTTCATTTTCTTCCATTACCTGGTTGAATAGCTCATATTCACTGAAAAAAAAAAAAAAAACCACCCTGGAATGAGTATAAATATTTCATAAGCTTGATTTAATTGCTGTCATTTCCAATATCTTCTCTACTCAGGGGACATCCTTTTTATAGGAACCCTACTAGATTTTTTACCATCAATAAAAATTTTTTTAGACTTCATTAAGTTATATTTTAAGGGTGAATGAACCTCTAGAGTTTTTCTCCTGATGGCTGTTAATTTTAAATCTGCAACATTTATTTCTTTTTCAAATCTTAGGCTCACTTCGGGCTTAATAAAACAAACAATGGTAAAGGAATATGTAAACCTTTAATAGATTTTATTAGTGTGTCAATCACCATTGTGTAGATAATCTGCTATAAATAATTTTATTTTCCCAGGTATGTGGAACTGAGAAAATAATAACATTTTAAGAGATTCACAACCTAATATTAAAAATCATGCCATAGTATCATTTGATTACTTCTTTCTGTCTATTATTTGGTTTAATTGTATTATAACCTCTTTACCAAAATGAAGTTTAAAAATTCATTCACTTATTGTATATCATATTTGTGACATACAATCTTATAAGATTTTACAGTCAGAAAATAGCAAATGATATTAAGAGTTGCAATTAAGTCTGAGATTCTATATCACCATTGGAAATTATTAAATGAAATATTGCTTCTAATATTTCCTTGTTTTCCCTGTGTTTGTGTATCTATGTTTATGTGTTCAGATAATACAATGAGCCATAAATACATGTAGTCATAAACTCAGCCACATGAAATGCTTGTTCACATCTGCAAGAATATGGAGAACATAAATGATTGGCCAAAAAGTAAATATATAAACTAGCATTTTAAGAAGAGCACTTAACTTTAGCTTAGAAAAAGGAAGGATGATCACAGGGAAAAGGAAAGGTAAAGGTAAGGAGCATATTTAAAGATCCCAGATGTCATTCCTCTGAAATAATTCTCTTTCAACATTGTAGAAATAGCTCCAAACAACATCATGTGTCCTATGAAAAACCACAGCATTGCAACAAACATCAGTGGATGTGTTCACCAGGAAAATCAAAAGGATGCCTGATGGGTAGTATAAGACCTAAATGATTGAAGTTTCCTGTAGTTATATCCAGGTTTTGTTGTTTCTGGCCCTTTCCTGACACAACAGGGAAAAGAAAAAAGCAACAAATAAATTGTCTTTTTTTTGTTAACACGGGTCTGAAAAATACCAGGCCAAAACTTCTTAATAAGACAGCCTGAGGCTCTCTATGATGCAGCAAGTTGTATGGCCCAACAAGGTTGTGTTTGCAGAGATAAACATTGTCACTGAGGATGTGACATTTACACTATGTGCCTTGCATAAGAGTTTAGTTTGGATTGGCTTTAACTGTGCTTGGCTGAGTTGAACTGACCACCCTTTAGCAGTTGAACTCCATTAAGTACTCTTCTGGAGTGACCCTTTTAATTTTGTCAGAAAGAATCTGTTTTGTAGTCTGAAACACCTGTACTTTTCATTAAATAGAATTATCTTGTGGACTCATCTCTCAAGGTTCATTTTAGCATCTAGCAGAAGTTGTGAATTTCAGAAGCAGTTCACATGCACATATACAGCTTCTCTATTTCCCCCCCTTTGTGCTCTGAGGAAATATTTTAAACCTTTTTGAATAGTATAGCAATTCACAAATATTTTTGAATATTATAACGAACATATATGGGTTGCCATGTAAAAATAGGAACCAAAGTTTTTACAAACATATAGACAAATTCTCTGTGCCAAACATTCAACAAATTATTATTGTGATCATGGAAAAAAAAAAGAAAAAGTCTTTTTTATATTCTTTGCTTCACGTTACATCTGGAATTGCAGGAAATTACATAGAACCATAACAAGCAGTAGAAAGACATTTTATATCATGGAGACAAATATAAATAAATTTAAAAATCATGCTAAAATTTAAAAACAATCAACCAATATATGAAAAATGGGTAATGAAATAAAAGTCAAAGCAAACAAACAAATTAGCATAAAAGAAAAAAGAAACCTAGCCTAAAAAACTCTGAAAAAACAACAGCAAAAAAGTAGAAGACTTATTTACTTTCAATGCAATAATAGTGAGATTTTCAAAAGAAGCTTAAAAACCCCTTTCATGATTTGTATCTACAGTCCCAAGACTCCCTCTTCTTCCTTTCCCTCCTTTCCACTCCTGCTGCCTTTCCCTCCCCTTTTCCTCCCAATTTCACTATATGTGTATTTTGTACCAGTTCCTCAATACAGTATTTCAGAACCTTTGTGAGACCTTTTCAAAACCCAGTGCTTATTTTATAATTATCTTAGTCATAAAGATATAGAAGGAAAGTGAAAAAAAGTAGTGGTTCAAAATAATTATAATTTCGAGAAACTATGCTTACTATGTAAATTTCTAACATGGATAACTACCGAAATAATGACCATTTTAAGGAAGGAAGAATATGAGACACAGATTGTACCTTGTAACACAACATGTGCTATGCAAATCATACAACACTTCAGATGATTACTCCCACATTATTAAACATAAACTGTAATTTACCTCAAGCTTTACCCTGACATGATATTCCAAATGATATGGAGGCTAAACACTGTATCAAAAATGTGTGAGTGTAATATGTTTCAATTAAACAATTAATTGAAAAAGTGGAGCTTGCTAATTCTTTCCAATAGAGAGAAATTGATGATGGGGTTCATGGTGTAACAAAAATTATTACTGTCTCAATTGTCAAGCTATTAATTCCTTCCATTATTTTAGGGTTTAGTCCTTGTGTTTTTCCACAGAGATGGTTTCAATTCAAACTGTCCTTATACCGCTGTCTGCATGATACCAAAGTACCAATGCCCCTCACAGACTTACAGATGTTTCACAAAGTAAAATTCATGGACATCCAGAAGCATAAGTTACAGGAAAAAATGGATTTGAGGAGACATCAGAAAGGCAGATTTTGTACACATGCCTTGAACACTTTTTGCAATATTTCTTTAAATTATTAAAGAATAGCTAATGTTGTTAGGGAAATATGGCATAATCTTATTTTGATATTTGATTCTGTGATAGATTAAAAAACAAATTGGGTTTGGGACATAAGTTTTTACTGTCCTGACTAATTCATTAATATATAATTCCAATGTAATTTTCATATTATGTTTCCAAAACCAAAGATTTTAAACATGCCCATCTAACTAGCTACTCCTGACAATACTTCACCCTAACTCTGTCTGTTATTGGGCCCAAAATAACAATTGATATGCCTCCAGGCAGAAGGAAATTAAATATTTTGCTTAAGAGAAATTTTGTGAAAATGCTGGTTCAGGGTTGAAACGGGTAGTCTTGTATTGGGTTTGCATCGCCAAGTTTTGGTAGCAGAGGGCTACAAGGGTGGTTTCTGTGAGAAGCTGCCAGAAGTTTCCTCAGTGTCTAGCAGAGTCAGGCTCTGGAGTTTCCAAATAGTTGTTACTCTAATCAAAGCTGGGCCAATTAGAAATTGTAGTAATGCCTCTTTGATAACACGTTTAAGAAGAAGGAAGAATTATGTCTTGCTGTGCAGATGTAATTGCAGCCAGAGAAGAGCAGGGTGAGAATATATGAGAGGAACAGCTCCACAGACACCAAGATCAGTGAAGAAGGAGTGAGAGGAGATGCTTCAGGTGCTGGAGCTGAGATTTCTCTGCTGCCAATGGTCCGAACAGTGGTGAAGCATCTGTGCCCCTGCAGCCCCTGGAGGACCTCAGGAATGGAAAGATCCACCTTTAGCCCCTGGAGGAGACAGAGTGAGTAGATAGATGAGAGGCTGTGAATTCACGGGAGGTCCATGGGTTGAGAAGCCCACACTGAATCATTCTCTCCTTGAAGAACTGCACCCCTTGGAAGTGTGGTCCACACTGCAGCTGCAACTGCTACTGTTGTAGCAGTTCTGAGACATCTGTTGCTGGTGAGATGGATTCACATTGTAGAAGTTCATGATGCACTGTCTCCTGTGGGAGGGAACTCATAGTGCAGCAGGGGAAGTACTCCTCTCCCTGAACAGCAGGAGAAACAGTGAGTGATGGACTGACCATAAACCCCATTCCCTGTCTCCCGGCACATCTGGGGGAGAAGGCAGAGCTGGGAAGGAGAAAGAGGTGGTGGGAAGGGGTTTTTAAGGTCTTTTTTTTTCTTCTCGTTGTCCAGCTCTGGCCATCTTAGCAATAAATTCAATTAGTATTTCTAATTTGAGACAGTTTTGCTCATGATAATATTTGGTCAGGGATCTCTCTCTGTCCTTACCTCAACTCATGAACCTTGGGTTATGTTTTCTCTCCTTCGTCCAGCTGTGGAAAGGAGTGAGAGATTGGCTTTGACAGTTGCCTGTCATCCAGACAGTGTCAACCTACTACAATTCCACATTCCCAGAGGTTTTTAAGTCCGACAGCACATCATACTGTGTTTTAGGATTGAGATACAAGATTTCTTCCAATCACCAGTTTAGCCAGAATTATTCTGTCTCTCAACATCTCTATGGGAACAAACCTAAATCCTTGTCTGTTTGTTCCTGTTTTCTGAAAACCAATTCTGACAACAAATACTTCAGAACCAATCAAATCAATACTTTAATTTCCATGTAAGTCTGTGAAAATATTTGTATAGTGAAGCTTATCTTGCTGTGTTTCTTAGTTCTGTGCATTCATGCCAGTTTTCCTATTTTCTCCATCACAAAACTAATTTGTTGTTGTTTTTTTTGTTTTTTGTTTGTTTTTTAATCTATATTTATCATTAATGTGCCCAGCATTTTACTTCACAGCTTGATTATGGTTTTATTCAATCCCCAGCCCCAGAATTACTACAGAAATATTTACATGAAAGAAATAGATATTTTATAAATTTAAGGGAGGACACATATCAGCAGAAGTATAGCAAAAGGGCAGAAGACCCAGACTGAAGTGCTTGGATATTGGGGTTTATCCTTGTCATAATCCTCTGTTAAAATTTATTGATTAAAACTATTTTTGAGGAGGTATGAAATTCCCAATAAACTGACTTGCAGTTTCATTAGCAATACAGTCAATGGAATGACAAAAAGACAATTATATTTATGGGCCAAAATCCATACAGACAGTAATTACCATTAAAACATATTATACCATTCAGAGTCAGTGTTCAAAGTGATTCATATTTATGAGGGTAGGGAGAGGTTAAACAGCTCCTGTATTAGGTCAATTTATACAATTGGAAAAACACCCAAAAACCCAGGTAACTTTCTAGGTTCGCATGCTTGTAATCTGATTTGAAATAGAAGCAGTGACTTTTGAATGGACAATAAATACTTAAGATAGTTGCTCCAAGTGTAATATGCTGCTTTTCTACAGAACATTTGAGTAGAAGGGATGATAGGCAGTTGCAAGGCAGAGGATGACAGTAAACAGATAAAAGACAAGTTAAGTTTATATACAAGAGAGAAGCAGGCATAAACTGGCTCTGCTTGCAGTGCTGCTGGGTTGAAACAAGTAGAGAAGTTCCTATATCCTGAGTCCATGACTGAGGGTACTCAACAGATTTGTGCAGTTGGAAAGGTTCTATGAAGCTGTCCGTTAAAAATCTGGATTGCGAGATCTTGGTAAGTAGTTGTCTTGTGAAAAATATACCCCCTTAGGCCTAGTTATTTAGTTTATGCTTTATCATGGGTCTGCTTGGGCTCAATTCACTGTATTGTAGTTGGTCAGCTTCACACATGTAGTTGTCCCTGAAGGGACTCCATTTTACTCTAGAGGGTTGCCATTTGAAAAACAGTAGAGGAGACCTGAAAATGTATTTCAAGGCATGAATAGCATTTCTTTTCTAATTTTAGCCTTTGTTTTAGATTATGGTGATATGTGATTACTAGCAATTTACTATCAGTGACATATTTTGCTTTTTGTATTAGGTTTCCATATATTTCTTCCAGAGGTCATTCAAAGATACAACCAGGAAAATAGTTTGGTGGTGCAGTTTTCTTTTCCTCAGATGAGCTTGGTATATCAAGCAAATCTTTAATGGCCTGATTGTATATGACAGACTTTAATGTGTTTTTCAGGTGCATACTGGCTTTTCTGATCTGTGAGATACATAGTAGTTTGTAGTGGTAACTTGTTTATCATCTCAGGCTGCTTCTGGTGTCTGAATAGCAAGGAACCTGCAGCTGGGGTCGATGTAGGTGCATGTCAGAACTGGGAGATATAGAGATTATAGATATAGAATTTGTGCTACAAATTGGTAAGTCAAGGTTGACACGTTAGCTACACTAAAATATAGTTTAGATTCAGTTCCTTTAAATAGCTAATGAAACTGTACATGTATTATAAGCTACTTATTTGCAGTATCTTGACAGTAGTAGCTGCGCACTCAGTTGAAAGTGTCGTTTATTTAATGTAATTTTTCCTGTGGAAAAGAACATAGTAGATGTTGGATAGTGTCTCGCTGTTCAAATTAGAATTCCAAGCACTTGTTTTTAGTTGTTACTGTGCTACTCATGGGATGGACTAAATTAGTAATCACATTATTTTTTCTTCTACTCAGAGAAATGGGGCATTTTAACCACTCATGTAATAAAATTGTACTTTAACTTTTCATAATTTTCCAGTTCTCCATTTCATACAGTTCTGGCAGGGGGACATTTCAAGCTACAACAATTGTGAATCCAGTGTGGAAATTGTTTGCTCGTCTTTCAGAAAGCAAACCATTTCACCAAAACCACAGTCATGAATTGTCTTCCCAAAGTTAAACATGTGCTTTGGTAGTCAGATCTGAGACCAATAAAAAGGCTTATAATGTCACTAGCAGCAACAGAACTTTTCTGAATAATTTCATGCAATAGAACAGAGTACTTGGAATAATATAGAAAAAACTTTTATTTAGAGCCAACAACTCCCATTAAAGTGGACACCAATGTCTCAGTTTAGAAGTCTCACTGTTGCAGACATAATAATGACAAATACATCTAAGGCAGCTTCATTTCTCTCCTTCTATTAATGCGTTCTATATTTGTTGCTTATGTAGCTTGTAGTCTTCACACATTTAGAGAACAAATGTAATGAAGTTGGGTAACAATGATAGGATTATGAAAAGTATTAAGAAAAAATTAAATTAACTTTATTATTTATTTATGTATGTATTTCTCAGTGAGAGAGAAAATGAGAATAATGTGTTTGTAGAACACCAGCAGAGTGCAGATAACAAAGCAGTTGCATGGATACGTAACCACTATTCAGAGTAAGAAAGGATGTCCAAAACACTATTAGTACTAATAGTTTAGTAACTGGCCACCAGCAGAAAACTCTTTCACCTCCGGGTTGAAAGGGTCAAAGTAATTCCAGATCCCAGGTTGCAATAAACTGTCTATTTTACATCAACTAATATCGGACCTGCCTTGAGGACTGTAATATCACCGGAGGATTTTTCCTTTGAATAAAACATTAAATCAAAGTCTTTTCTGCTCTGTAGGCATTATGGATAACATGACATGACTAATAGATGCGTAATAATGATTTGAATCTCTAAAGACGACTGACTTGATGTTTATCAAATATGCATAGTGGATAATGAGAGCAGTTTATAAAGACTTGTGGATCAAAAGGTCTAATACACAAAAAGACAGTGGGACTTCTTGGGGACAAGTATCCCACTCTGTTTCAAACACAGACCCAAATTATAGTGCAGATATGGACTAAACCAGGAAATTTCTAAAGCAACTGACTTTCTGTATTGCCTGTGTTCTACTGACTTTTAAAATGATATTTTTATCATTATTTAAGTATTTTTACCTAGCAAAAGGAGGTGAAAAAATGTTGAAAACAGACAGATTTTAGAATCCCAAAAAGGGATTAAATGAGTAATTTTTCTTGCCAATCTAGCACATGAACAGATGATGAATGATTTTTCTGTGTTCCCCTGTCATATGGAATGCTCTGTGTATTCATATACATTCCAAAGTTGTAGTTAATTAAGCATATTTTCTGTTTTCAAAATTAAATATCAAAATTGCAAATGAAGTTATGTGTATTGGCTATTATGATTCTGTGAAATGCTGTGGTAATTTCAATAGGGTTTTATGTGGTTATAAAAATAGACCCCACAAATAATGTTGTTTCTTACCAGTTTCAAATGGGAAATTCTTTTCAATCTTAAACCCTGATTTCCAGGCATGACAGAGTTTGTGACACAGCTTGAAGTCATCTACTTCAGTGAATTGGGGACTACATCAGTTAAGTGGATCAACTGGTTGTTCAGACAGACTTCCTTGAGTTAATCAGTAAAGATACTGCTTTTCTGAACTAGCCAGACCAGGAGTTCTTGACCATCTAGTCCAGCCCCCTGCTGTGGGGGGAGGTGGGGGGAGCATGTCCAGTATGTCCAATTGAATTTTGAATATATTCAGGGTTGGAGGCTGCACCACCTCACTGAGTAACCTGTTCTATGTTCCATTATTCTTACAGGAAAAAAGTGTTTCCTTATGGTCAGCTAGAGCCTTCTGTGCTTTAGTTTATGCCCACTGTCTCTGATCCTGTCACTGGACATCATGAAAAAGAGCCTGTCTCCAAGCATTTTGAACCCTTCTTTCAAGAGTTTATCTACACTCATAAGATCCTCCATGAGCCTTCTTTTCTCTTGGTTAAACAGTCCCTGTTCTTCCAGTCCTTCCTTACAGAAGGAAACCGTCTTCATCATCTTCAAGGCCCTTTTAATTCTATCCATGTCTCTTGTACTGAGGAGCCCAGAGCTGGACACAGTCCTTCAGCTGTGGCCTGCCTAGCTCTCAGCAGAGGGGAAGGATCACTTCACTCTACATGCTGGCCAAACTTTGCCTAGTGCAGTTCAGGATGTCACTGACCTTCTTTGCATCAGGGGCTTGTCGCTGGTGCATGTCCAAATCAATGTCGACCAGGAAACTCAGCATTTTCTGCCAAACTCCTTCACAACTGGGTGGCAGCCAGCATATGTTGGTGCCTGGAGTTGTTCCTCTTCATGTATTTCTCCTTGTTGAACTCCAGGTGGATCCTGTCATCCCATTTCTCCAGCCTGTTGAGGTCCCTCTAAGATGTCAACCATTGCTCCTGGTTGTGTGTCATCGGCAAAGTTGCTGAGAATACAGTCTGCTCCATCACAGAAATAATTAATGAAGGTATTAAGCAGAACTGGACTCAGTAGAGACTTCTGGAACTACACCACTAATTTCTGGCCTCTAGCTAGACTTTTAACCACCTTCTAGGCCTCATCATTCAGACAGTTTTCAATATGTGTTCAAACTATGCATATATACATCAAGTATGGAAGAAAAAATTTCTAGAAATATTCTGCTCTTTCCTGAAGTCTTTAAATTGGATTTTTACAAAAGACTTTGTAATTAGCAGGTCAGTAGAGAAAGAAATATATGATTGCCTGCCTTTGTGTGTAGAATAATTGGTAAATGAAATTATGAGATCTTGTGGGAACAGAGATCTTCTACTGGTGTAATATTCTTATTTATAAGAAGGCATCTCATGTGTTTCCTCCTTTCTGATAGATAAAAGTATCTATCAAAGAAAAAAATACAAACAGAAAAATGAAAAAATAAAATCATTTTAAATATACAGTCTTATTTTGCCAAGCTTGGTTACATCATCTGCAAATTCATTCCCACTGAATTTATTTAGTCATGATGGGTTTCAATACAAATCGTTAGCAATATGGATTTAGAAGCACATATCCAAATACTAGTGCTAGACAGCATATTCTAGGCTTTTAAAAATGACAGCATGAACTCAAGACTGTGG
Organism: Cinclus cinclus; assembly: GCF_963662255.1. NCBI lineage: Eukaryota > Metazoa > Chordata > Aves > Passeriformes > Cinclidae > Cinclus > Cinclus cinclus. Next base: position 41,184,808 of record NC_085047.1, read on the forward strand.
CTTTTCAAGGATGAACAGTGAGGAAGAGATGTCAGGAGCAGTAAATGTTACATGACTGTGGAGACGATCTGCCGCTGGTTGAAAACAATAAAAATGTACAGTGTAAGTCTCCCACAGAAATCCTGATATATCAAATGAAACTGTGGAACAGAAAAGCAAGCAAATGCCTAATGAAAATATATACAAACAATGTAGGAAATGTAGGAAACAATTGTAGAAACAATGTAGGAAAACAAAGGATCAAAGCCCAGGTCTTTAGGCTATGTGGTTTAACCCCAGCTTGCAAATAAGTGCCATGCAGGTGCTCATTCACTCCTCGGGAGACATTTGGAAGGATAAAAACGATTAAACTCGTGGGCTGAGCTAAAGATAGTTCCATAGGTAAAGCAAAGGTTGTATGCACAAGCAAAGGAAAACAAGGAATTAATTAATTGCTTCTCATGGACAGACAGATATTCAGCCATCACTAGGAAAGCAGGGCTCCATCATGTATAATGGTGGCTTGGGAAGACAACCACCACCCCACTGAACATCCTCCCCTTTCTCCTTTCTCCCTTCTCCCCTGGATCCATATGCTGACCATGACGCCATATGGTATGGAATATCACTTTGGACCAGCAGTCCCAACCTCTTGTCCACTTTCAGCTTCCTTTTTGTTGGGGTGGCATGTGGAGCAAAGACTGTAAAAACAGCTCAGCAGTAACTAAAACATCCCGTGCTTTCAACATTATTTCCAGCACAAATCCAAAACACAGCACCATACCAGCTTCTGAGAAGAAAATTAACTCTGCCTTTATTAGAGATGGGAGTGTGTTCACTGTATACCAAATTAGATCTTGCATTTTAATTTCCTCAGAAAATAATACAGTTTGTACACACCAAAACTACTCTTCAGAATAAACCATCAAATGACAATCATGTGACAAATGACAGTAATGTGCTGCAGACCTGAGCTAGTTTTTTTAGATTTTCTATCCAAGGATTATGTAGAACAAAAGCACAGAGTTGCATATGTCCTAAGCAATTACTTTAAAACAAATATAGTGGGATGTCTCAGACAAATTCTCAATGCTAGCAGATTTATTTTGAATTTTATTTTTTCCTCTTTTAAATTTTTATCTTTTTTTTTTTTTGTTTTAATCTATTCACATTATGAAAACCTCTGTGAACAGAATTGAAATGGTTACTCTATAATGTACTATTGGAACTAATAGTAGAGACTGACTTAAGAAACTATTTGATGACTTTACTTCTAATCATTCTTGCAATATGGCTTCTAGTAATGCAAATCTTTCTTCTGCTTCCTATTTTCAAACAAATTCCTGGAAGAAAAGACAGCTGGGATCTGTCAACATTTTTCGCATAACTAGAAATAATGTAATATGATCTTGCACCAAGCAAATATTAATGTTAGAAGGATTTTGCATTCTACCAGCCCATATGTTTTCCTCAGTTTTTTATTAACCTTATCTTTTTCTTGAGACCCTTATGTTTTGCTTTTGCTAATATTTTTTCTTCCCTCAAGTGGCCATTTTCTTCCCAGAGATTTTGCCATTTTTTTCCAGATTCAGCAAGACTCGTTTGAGACAATGATAATGCTCTCTGGAAGAAATATGCTGTTTCTTTTTTTTTTTCTTTTCCAGGCTGAGTGTAGTTTTTTTCTGTGAAGAAGAAAGAAAATTATGTTCTAGTGATTTGACCTGAACATATTTTATATATAATTTCAGAAAAATGGAGGCTTTTTTTAAGGATGGGACATCGTTTTTTCAGAGCAACAGAGTACTGAGGCTGTGAAAACAGTATTTTAACTCCTGAAATATCAAACTGATGCAGCAAATTATCACAAACACACAGTAACATTTTATTTTAGAGATATGTAGATATGATTTATTATGATTCCAGTAAAAACTTGAAAGTACATTATCTACCATGAACTTGTATCATCTTTTCCTGTTGTTCAAGACCTAATTTGATTGAGTCATAATGAATACTAAACAATCACAAGTAATGCAGCAGAAATAAAGGTTTTAAATCACGTGTGCATATTTGAAAATTGAGCAAATTAAGTAATAGAAGAATCAGAAAGCAAATTACAAGTTTTAAATCAGGGATCATTATGCAATGTATCAAGTCTAATGATTCATTCTCAGACTGTAATGAAGAAAAATGAAAAAAAAATATTTTTTTTTTGTGGCAAATAGATTGTACAGTGTCACTTTTCTTTGTGTTTAAGTCAGACAAACTCAAATGACAATTAAACCACAATTCAGAGTGACTAAGTATTAAAAGAAGCAGACAAAGATAGATTCAATGCTAAGGTTAGAGGCAAATTAAATACAAAGCTAACATCAGTTTTATTTACCTGCTTCTTGAACCTCATGGACTATCTTTCATTTTAGATTTACTCTGAATAATTGTTTCTGACATAATAATTTATGGATGGTTTGCTAAATTTCAAACCAAATTTAAAATGCTAAAATTTTTTAAGAAACCCTTATTTCAGCTTTTGAGTGTTCAAACCTAAAGGGGACTCTTAGTGATTGTAAACTGCTAATAAAATAATTCAATTAATGTGTGACAAGTAAAACTAAACTGTAATATCTCATCATATTGTTTTGTAATCTATGATGAATTAAATGGAGAGGGATTACTATAGAATCACAGAATTATTTTGTTTGGAAAAGACCACTAAGTTTGTTGTGTCATTAATATTGATATAACTATATGTTACTGAAAATTGCCTACATGTTTATCTTAAAGAAATATTAACACATGGCTGTCTTTCAGGATGCAAAGTTATTTAAATCATTGCAGAAATAGTACCAATTATTCAGGAAGCAGCAGGACAGTAGAGCTCATCTACTTTCACAAATTAATTTAAACATAATTCATCTGCTCTCAGTGAGATCTACTATGTAGAAGAATGTTTTGTTGCTTTGATTTATTGGATTGTTAAAATTTGCTTAAGTCCTGCCCAGTAATCAGTTGGGGTTATAGATTTTACAATCACATTAGTATTGCATAATGTATATAGATTTTTCTGGTTGCCATTGTATTTCCCATGAGGTTAGGTGGCAACAGTCCTCTTCCTAGTCACCAGTGACTAATTCAAAAAAGACATTACCTTTTTTTAAGGAGAGAGAGAACCTTACTAAAACTAAAGGAAGGATTAAAGAACACCAGTAGAATTTTTATTTTTTTTTAAATTACAAAGCACTAGCATCCTATTTTTCAATCCTACTTGGCATTTTCACTTGACAGAACATGTAGTATCATTAAGCTGATAAACAACATATGAAAAATACACTTCTTAATGTTCACAAAAGCCTCCCAGACTGATCCCAACATTAATATTCTACACTGAAATAATTTGAATTTTGTTTTCTACCTACACAGAGTTATATTTTTGTTTTGGGTTCCAAAACTGGTATGTGAGTGTGGTCTGTAAAATGTAACTAAGATTTTGTATTCATTTTTTCCCCATGTTGCTAACTGCAACTGTTGCTGTGTTTCAACTAAACCATATTTTTCATTTGTTTCCTTATAAGTGAAACTGGGACCAGTGTCCATTTCATGGATTATAATTCATGTTGAAAAACCTACAAGAAGGGCTATACATAAGTCAGCAGACAGTCTCCCAGCAAACAACTCTGAAAACTGAAGAGCTGCTGAATACTAATCAGAGGAATGAAGAGAAACAGAAGAAGTAGAAATCCAAAGGCTTTCTCCTCTTTATGTAACACAGTAGAAGAGCAGTAAACATGTTTGCTGCCATAAATACACAATGTTGTCATTATAATCTTGTAGATAATAATTAAAGATAATCAGAAGACTCAGTACAATACAAGCAGGAATGAACACTGGGCTAAATGAAGATTGTTACTCTTGTGACCAAGTTATAATCTGACATTTTCCAGTTGCAAAAAAGAAGAGTAGTGTGCTGATTGCGGCAGCATTTGAATAAGAGTTGGATAAAATTGTATAGACAAGGTGAAGAGAAGTCTGGACAGCTGCCTAAACTATAAGAAGACCCAACTGAACTAAAAAATAACTTTTTCTAAACTAATAAGAAATCTAATATCAAATTATATTATCTCATCTGTAAGTCCAGCCATCTTTTCCACTTGCCACTGTAAAACAATATTTCATCTGTCCAGAATAAGAATTAATTTACAGAAACATCCAATTTTTCTCTCAGTCAGTCAAGCACTTGGCTAAATTACAGTCGGGATAATGAGAAGTCCACAACTTACTCAAGTGTCTAATGAATCAGGGCATGATTCAACTCATCTGACTCTAGACACCTTTATTTATGTGACCTATTCAAGCATTTATTCATGTGACCTATTTTAGGCAAGTACTTTGAAAAGAGATAAACCCCTCCTTCGACATGTTCTTTTCCCCAATTAAACTATAAAAGTTTACTATAAAGGACATAATTCACTCAGACATAGAAATTCACGTTACAAACTTTGTATCTGGCCATGTGATTCCCAGCCAGGTGTCTGATCCTTCTTTAGTTCATGGAATCCTTGAGTCTGCCTAATTATAAACCAGTATTTGACCCAAGTGACCTATTGCACAGAACCTAGAAAAACAAAATCTTTATTTTTGGGAAAAGTGTCTTTGACTGAGCTTGACTTAATGTTTCACTGTAGCTATTATTACTGAAGAAATTAATTTTTCTGAATTCTGGTAAGAGTATTGATTAAGTAAAGTACTGACTGGATATGAGACAACTCTCTTGGAATATCAGGTTGTGAACTGGGTACCTCAGTGATTTAACATTAAAAAAAGAAGACTTATGATGAAACTTGAGTACACAATATAAAAAATTGTAAAATATAAAAAGACACATATAAAAATATGTAAATGAAATCTAAAAAAATTCCTCCACCAAACAAAAACCATTTAAGTGTCATGGATATTGTCTTGCACTTGACCACAAAATCTGGTTTATTTTAACAAGTATTTAATGATGTTAAAGAAATATCTGCTACTACATATTCTGGACTCACAGAATGCGAGAAAACAAAATACTGAAACCACAGGCTCATATTTAAAGACTAGTGGACAGTTAATTAGCAAAAGGTGGAAAGTCTGGAAGTCCAAGGGAATAGAGGAGAAACTTTTAGAACACAAATGGCACTGGGTCAGGATAAAACAGCTGAACTTCATTTCATGGGGACAACATGAGAAATGTGTGGGACTGCATCTAGAGCTAAAGCTAGAAGAGAACACATGCAGATGCATTGAAGGTGTAGATGTTTTTTTGTGATGCCAGCCAAAATGCATACTCCAGCTTAAGGCACTTTGCAAAGCAGAGGTGGAAAGTACTATTGGAGCAGCCATAGTCCACTTTTATTTCTCTCAAGACTGATAACAGGATTAATGTCTCTAATGAGGTTTGATCACATTTCCCAGGACTTGAAAAATTGTAATTGTCAAAAGAGTTAGAGAAAGCTCATTTTCACTTGGCAGACTCTTCTCCATGTAGAAATGTCACTGTTTCTGCTACAGTTAAGAAAAGATTTTGTCTTCTCATTTTTCATGTTTCTACATTTAAGCTACTTAGAGAAGAAATTCTTCACATTTTCTTCATATGTTTTGTATATCAAGGATTCACACTCTTCCTTTAAATTATTTACTGCCTAAATATACAGTATCTTAGCTTAGACTAGGAAGTCAAAAATCCAGCTTTTTTCAGCAATTGAAAGAGTACGTAAGAATGGCTAAAAAGAAAGAGTTGAAAGGAAGGATTAAATCTGAGAAAATGAATCAAAATTAATTACTTATACCATAAGAGCCATATTAGTGTCACAAAACTTGATGTAGCATCAGACAGCAACATCATTCTCCACAAATCAGGCAACTCCCCAATAAAAGAAGTTTTATAGGATTGGATGAATTCTGATCATAAGAGACTGTTACTAAAAAGACTGTTGCAGTCAGGACTGGGAGGAAACATATAAAAGTATTATTACTTATCTGTGCTAGGAAAGTTCTTTTTTAATAGATTAATTCCACAAAAAGCCTGAGTTTTTTCTTCATCAATATACAAAAATGTGATACATACAGCTTCATAAACCAAAAAGTCCAGGAGTCCCTTATTTAGTACCTGTTTGAAAAAAATATAAATACTTTTCCTGTCTCTTATTCTTCTGCATCCCTTTTGGTTTTCTCTTTTCTGTTCATTAGTCTTTTTTTTATTAGCCAGAAAAATCTTGGTTTGAGTAATATTTGACAGGTCACCCAAGGCAGCTTTTGCTCAAAACTCTGCCATTGAACAGGTTTAATGCCCATAGGAAACCTGGACTTAATTCAGTTTTTCAGAGCAGGTTCTGAAAGAGAGGAAGAGTAGGGACTTCTTTGGCAGAGATAAAATATCATGGCTGCAAAGAACAATGGAATTTGAGGAACTACAAGGGTATAGGAATCTAAGAGGGTCTCTGAGGGATCTGAAAAACTCAGCAGCAGTTTCAAAGGCTGGAAGGGATAGGGGCAGTAGTGAGAGAGTAGCAGGAAAAAATTAGGAGATGGGTAGAAGCTGATGATGTGTACAATTATTTTTTTTTCTGACACAAAAAGTGTTAGTGCTTTGATTTTATTTCTTAATTTTTCAATTGTAAGTGTTTTTAGAATAATTGATTAAACTATTTGGGCCAGAAATGATCCAGAGACAAGCTTAGGGACACAAAGTAGCTAGGCTCTTAGGCTCATGAAGAACCTCAACCATGTGTGAATACTCTAGGACTTATGGTTTTATATACTTAAGTCCAGTGATGGAACATATTTTAAGTGATGTAAACAGAACTATCAATATATATTTTTATCCTTGAAGAAACCTACTTTCTCTAGCTATAGCTCCAGGCCAATTTAATTATCTCTCATAGGGAGCATGGTTTATTCTGATTGCCATAACGAGATCTCAGACCTCTTAACACGTTGCAGTATCAGTTGTGGAAGAAATTTGCCTTTCCTGTGTTTCTTTTGTTCTCAGGTAAAAGAACAGCATTTTCTGTGAGTGTTAACAGATAAAGACTACATCTCACTTTATTGACCTGTCCTGCAGGATGTGGAATGCCTCCCTACATATTTCCAAGTCTCTTTACTTAGGGGAGAGAATGTTCCACTCTACACAGTACCTGTACAGCATTGTAAACTCACTGGGAAGTACAATCATGTTATTGTTATCACTATCACATTTTAACAACTTCTGAAGCTTTCATTAGCTTTCCATACATATATATGCAGCCAGTCATGTGGTTCATCTGCTTACTTCATACTAAATCAGCTCTGAAAAAGCATGCTTTTGTGTCTCTGCTTTCAAAGGTGTTTCTTAAACCTTGTACAGAGGTGGCTGTTGGGCTTAGCAAAGGTAGGAAAAATTAAAAACATCATCTGCACCCTCATCAGTGTGTTCCATAAACATAAAAATATGTAATGAATGAGGATGGGAGAGTGAATGTTCAGAGCTTGAAAAAAGAAAGATAAATAGGTCATAGTTTAAGTATACTCATCTGAGGGCAGAAATAATTCTAGAAATTTCAGCTAGAAGTAAAGGAATGCACAGATACAGGTGACACCTGTTCCATGGAAATTAATTACCATATTAAAATACCCCAAACAACAAAACCAAAAAAACCCCATATATAAAATAATTGTAGGTACATGTAAAAAATTTTAGATTCAAATACAAAATCTCCATGGAAGAAAATAATGGATATGCTGCATAGGAAGATGAATTCAAGAACTGAGTGATTTGGGGTTTTGGGTTTGGTTGATTAATTGGCTGATTTATTTCTTGGTGGGTTTAATTTTTTTTATTTTTGGCTGTTGGATTTTTTTCTTTTGTTTGTTTGTTTGTTTGTTTCATTTGCAAGGGTTTTTTGGGGGGTGGGTTTTTTTTTCTTTCTTTTCAAGAAGGTAGGGTTGGTTAAATATATACAAAATAGCAAAGCCCTAAACCTGTATCCAAATCCTAAAAAAAACCATATTGGGTATTTCTTGCTATATTTAACAGTTTTGAAAACTCATTAATAACGATTGTGCCAGTTTAAAAGAAACTGCAGAGACACATTGCTAACATATAAACCAATAAATTAAATTTTGTTATGGTGAAAATATTGAGGACTACTTTTAATGATCAGCCAGGGAAATATTTAGAATGAATGCACTATGATTAAACTCTTCATTTCAGTTCTAAAGAAAATGTTAATCTTCTAATCTTAATTGAAATCTGTGAATTTATCATTGGATTGCCAACACTGAAATCTGGAAAATGGAAGGGCTGGGAGGAGGCATTAGGTAAAAACTCTTAAGGAGTCAGGAAATATAACAGACTTTAGGAGGACTTTCAAATTACAGTGAAAACCCACCTAGTGTCCTTTTTTTTTTTTTTTTTTTTTTTTTTTGGTAATGCAGAGGTTCCTATCTTATGCCAGTTTTCCAGCTAATGGCAGGTTGGCTAAAAGATGAAAGTGCAAACTATTTCCTCTGCATAATGAAAGCACTCTTCCCTGAAACATCAGAAGGCAAAACAATGAGGTTGAATTTGAACTTATTTATTCAACTTTTCTCCCATAATTTAAATGATAACAGTTTGTTAATTCTTCAAAGAGCAGAATGAAAGAATTCAGATATATTGAACTGCAAGCTACAAAATGCACACTGCTTCATGATTTATCTCATATTCTTTGCAATTTACTTCCAAAATTTGATAATGAGAACAGACCAAAGGGATTATATATGTACTTCAAGAATAAACACATATTTGCTTTACAAGGAGAGGGAGTAAGATGACTTTTAAGATTTATACTCATACTTCATTCAGAGCACTGTAAATTAAGCCTGTAAAGTACTCAATGATACTGTTCAAATTCCATAAACTGAAAGTATGCTTATAAGTCTTTCCAGGGTTATGAAAAGCTCTTACACTTACAAGCAAAATTCTGCAAACCAACTTGATTGTGATTTTGATCATCTCAAGTCTGTGTACCTTCAGACATCAGAGAATTATGGCACCATGAAGGTTGAAAGAGTCCTCCAGAGGTCATGTAATCCAGCAACTGCTCAGAGCAGGTCTGCCTGAAGCAGCTTGCTTAGATCCTTCTCCTGAATAGCTGCAAGGGTGGAGGCTCCTGTGAAACCTCTGTCAGTGACAAACTGTATTCACAACAAAACTATTCTTCCATATATCAAATCAGTTTCCAAGTTTTCAACTTGGATTCTTTGTCACTCTTCCTATCATAAAGCACCTCTTAGAAGAATCCTTCTCTACATCCTCTCCTCAGGGCTTAAAAAAGGACTAACCTCTTTCATTCACTTTTCTCCTTGAGGCTGAAGAAAATAATTTCTGTCAACCACTTCTTATATTTCACAGTCTCCTAACAATCTTGGCAGCCCTCTGTACTGGACTTATTGGTCATTGCTTTGATTAGAGAAGTCAAAGTTGTTTAGCAAGGCCAGATAAGTGAGACACGGACTGGATAAGTGTATGACAAGACAGGTATGGTATTGACCAGACAGCAGTTTATAGGGTGGCCATCAGCCATACTGTTCTGCTGACAAACAGTGACTAATGGCATCACATAAATGTGATTTTCATGAAAACTGTCCCAGCAACAGAAATGTGTTCTCATCTCTTTCAAGACATGCCACAGTTCTGCCTATGCAGAAACTTCCCCGGTGTTAGGAAGGAGGCCTGCCTGTGCCAGGGGTAGGCACTGCAGCTATGTCTGCAGAGACAGATGGAGCTCTAGGTGTAAGATAAAGGACCAGAAGTCTCCCTGACTCAGAGCTCTGTTTCTCTGTACAACAGAGATGGCCATTGACTCCTGATGCTTGTAGAGAGGACACAGTGGCTTTCTGCAGCTGCAGCTTGTCCTGACAATAAGCAATGGAATACTAGTTTTGTGTGTGAAGAACAGTGTCTATGACAAAACAAGGGTCACTCAAGGCCTCTGCCAGGTTTCCAGAACAGTGGAACAGAGAAGCTGTGGAGTTTCTGTCTCCTCTGAGTCAGTGAGGACCTCAGCAACCTGTTCCAGCTGACCCTCTTTTGCACAGGGGTGATGTAATAAACCACCTTAGAGATCCCTTGTAACATCATCTATTCTGTAGCTCTGTGATTCTATGTGCTTACCTTGGATATATCTCCCTAACAGGGATTTAGGAGGTTTCTTCATCCATGAAGAATAAGCTTCTAATACTTTAATCATTTGTGTCATAGTGAAAGGCACATGTCTTACACATATTTATCATACTAGAGCTACATAGAAATGGATTTCAGTGCAGTAATAAAGGGTTGAGGAAGAAACCAGAACCAGTGTATGCTAGTGTCATGGAACTGACTAAGCAAAAAATTAAACTCTTTCTGTTTAGAGAATAGTATTAAAAAACAAACAAACAAACAAACAAACAAACAAAAAGGCTGTATGAGTGTCTGTAGTGCACCTCTGGCTTTGCCTGAAATAGTGATGATATTGCAGGTATTTGATTCTATGTTATGATTATTGCACAGGTGAGAAAATAATAATAATTCAATCAAATTGATTCAGTTATAGGAAATAATCACTAATTATTTTACTGATCACCACAGAAGATTATTATAGAAACTTTAAAATTACTATTTGACAGATCGTTTTCTGCATACTGTGATACAAGAGGAGTCCTGGCTATTTCAAAAATAGGACTAAAGTTCTGATTATGCAAAAAATGTGGACAGTTGTCATAGAGTTGTCAGAACTAAAGGAGGAATGCTAATCAGACCAAAGCAAAAACATTAATGTGAAAAGCTTATGACTGCCTGATACAAAAACAGAACCTTCATATGACCATAAAACTGAAAATGGTGAAAGGTTAATACCTCAAGACTACACTCATTCCCTTCAGTTTTATAAATGATTACAGAACAGGCAGAACTTTAGTTTTCTATCCCCATAGAATATGGTAAATTAGCACCATGCAAACATTAGATGTAATTTATTACAGCTGTGTAACTGAAGACATTAGGTGCTAGCTGATAGTACTAAAAAATCAAGTCCTACTATATATTCAGAAATGCATAGATTTTGCTGGATGCAAGGCACTGCTAATAACTTTAACCTGATTATGTGATTAGGATATACACTGAGGAACTAGCCAATTAATATAACCAGGCAGAAAAAAATCATTAAAAAGTACGTAAAAGGCAAATTCAATATATAAAAATAGCAGCTTATAATTTTTATAATAGTAGGTTCTTTTTCATTTTGGTTGTTGAATTTTCAGAGATAACAGGATATAGTTCACCATTTATAGGAAATATGGAGACATTTGATATTACCAAAAATGAAAATAAACACACCTCAAAAAGTCAAATATAGTTACCTAATGAGAAATTCAATCCTGGAACATGGTCCATGGCCAGACCAGGACTTTGAGAAAATGACTGTTGACCAGTCAATACTATTATAAAGTGAGAAACAATGTCCCAGAATTGACAACACTGTGAAACCCACTAGTGACTGTAGAGAACATCTGCTTGGAGAAGGAAAATATATTATTTTCCTATATTACATCTACTGACAAGTATTGTTGAGTCATTATTGAAGTGCCATTTCTAAATATCAAGTTACATGCCATCAATTTCTTCTTCATTGGGTTTTTGTTGACTTAGTCTATGCCTTAACTATCCATTGTGGATTTATTTTGTTAACTAAGAATATGGAAAAAAAAAACTGATTTAAACATTTCAGCTATGAAGTTATTGACAGAAGTTGTTTAAACATTCTGAAATGACAAGGATAAAGAGTAGTTCTGTTAGCAGTGACTGTAACCAGAAAACTTCATAATGAGAGTATTTATTAAAAAAAAACAAGACCGAACATAATAATGTTAGTTCATAAAGTTTCTTCTTGTCTAACAAAGATGTGTATTTAAATGATGTGATAACAAGAACTAGTCAGAGCATTGAAATTTTGTGGAAATATAATACTTCAATATTTCTCAATGCAAATACAACCAGAGTGTGTGAATGGTCTCAGAGGCTTGTTAACATCTTGGTTAGAGGCAATGTACAAACCGAAGTGGTTCATCCTCTTCAATGAAGAAAAAAAAAAAGCAACTATTGCCTGTACAGAGAGACTAAGACTGTATAAAGGTGTTTCATCCTGTTGATATGTTGATATGAAGGCAAATTGGAAGTGTTGGAAAACATACATGGATCAAGTTAACTGTGTTTGAAATTAATCCCATATTTTCCTGAAGTTCGAAGGAATGACTAGTAATTTTCTGTAGGGACCAGAGAACAGACATTTGTTCCTTACCATTAAATAGAAGAGTCAGTGAATAAGAAGTACAAGAAATAAATGCACATTGATTATCTACAATTTATCTGAAATACTGCATAGTATCAGAAAATCATAGCATATAGAACATTAATTTCAGAGAGTCACACAATCCCAGAATCCCAAAAAAGCTGAAATTGTAAAGGACCTCCAGAAATCATCTGGCCCAACTCCACACCTACAGTAAGGTCACCTAGAGCTGGTTGTCCAGAACTATATCCAGGAAGATTTTGAATGTCTCGAAAGAGGGAGAGTCCAAAACTTATCTGGGACAACTGTGCCTGTGCTCAGCCACCCTCATAGTAAAAAAAAAGGTGTTTTCAGATGATCAGAGAGAATCTCCTGTGTTTCAGGTGGTGCCCATTACTTCTGGTCCCGTTACAGGGAACCACTAAAACAACCTGGCTCTATTCTCCACAACCGGTCCCCCATTTTCTTGAGAAATGAGCCCATGTTTATTTGGGCTCCTTTTGTCATCTCTATTCTTCTTTTTCTATTTGACACCCCTTAACAGGTTCAGCTCAATTTGGACTTTAACATTACTAACTTTTTCTCTGGATTCAATCCCACTAATCTTAGACAGAATTTCAATGCAGTCCAGCTGCCCTCTCACATAAAGGGCAAATATCCCTCCTTGTGTTCCTTTTCTGTCCTTCTTAATGATCGTGTATCCCTTCATTGAAACACTCCAGTAATGGGAACCATTCTGCAAAGTCTCCAAGATCCCAGTATGATAAAAGACCCGCTTTGTTTATACCCCACACTGCCTGCATTAGTGTACATGCACTTCAGTGAACCATCCCACGCTGAGTTGCTCGAAAGGGTTGGGAGTTCTCCTCAGAATGGTGCCTTTTAGGCACTTCCTTGCTGATGTGCAAGTGCTTTCTTGTCATGTCACCCCATGCCCCTGACCCATTCACCCTGTCCATGGGTATCTTGCAGTGCTCCTAGTTGTTCTTGCCTTTCCTCGTCATTCTTAAATGAAGTTGTAAACTCTTTCTACCCAGCTGCATAAAGAAATCTTCATGCATAGTATAATTACAAATAAGGAGAAAGAATATTTGTAGTTAGAATACATGACAGTTGGATACATGAAGAGTTGAAATATTATGAATCCAATGTGAAAAGGAGACGGTGTGATTTTTACAAACTTTCCTGTTACATATCGCTATAGCTCTTGCAGCATATTTTAATTTAAATTAAGTATTTAAGACATACCTCAACCATTCCATTTGAATAACATAAATAAATCATTACTCTGATATTCTTCCAGAGATTATTTTCTGTAGATATGCTTCAGTTCTACAAGTTGTCTTTAAATCACAAAGCTGGGATCAAAACTAGCAAAACAGAACAATAATGAACCTGACGTTTTGTCTCAGTTAATTTTCAAACTTTCCAGGATCTGACAACACACAGACTGAGATACATTTCATATAATTCCAGCCACTTGCCTAGACTTTCACTGGTAAATATAAAGTCCACCTTCTAACATACAACAACATTACGGATTTTAAGGACAGCTTAAAAAAAGGAAAAAAAAAAAAAAAACAAAGCAAAAACATATCCCTACCTCATTTGGGTCTTTATTTGGCTGCCACTTTCTAGTAAGTTCTAAGCAACTTCAAATCTCTGTTAAATCCAGTACATATATAAGGCCTTCAGAACTCAGCTGTCTGGCTGTCTTTTAAAATATGACAGAATAGTTTACAGCAGTCTGGGTTGTACAGAGGCTGGAGAAATTCCATTTCCAGTAACCTTTGCAGGTTCTGAACCTCCCTCTGATTAATTACTGAATTAATAACTAAAAGTATCTCCTACTAAATAAATGCAAAATATGTTCACCTCTACCTAACCAAAATATCATGTAGCAGTCAAAAAAAATCGGAAAGAGAAGTAAAGACTCGCAATTAACAGGAGAAAAGGTTCTTGACAAATAATAAGGGTGGCTATTCTTTAAATTCTCTATTTATGACCTTTTCCTTTTAGCATGCAGCTTGAAGACTATTTTCCAACCGTATTTCCTAAAAAGTTATGTTCTTCTATAACTTTGTACACAGCTACTTACACCTTCTCCTTTCAGTGCCTACTCTTGGAATGTCCTTGTTCCAAGCTCTCCAAGTTGACTAAATTGAACCGCATTTCAGCCCAAATTGTGTCTCAAACCAAGAATTTCAACAGCTCACCACTGATTCTCTCCTGTTCAGGGCAGATGTTAGAGTAAACATGACGGGAATCAAACAAGCACACAGCAGTAGAGCACTGATCTTCCAGGCCAGAATAGTTCTGTCATTCAATAGCAGTAAATCTTGAGAAATCCCGCAACGTGTGAGCATTTAGACAACATCAAGCTGTTTTCCAAAAATGTACATGTAATTCTGAAATGGTGCTGAGGGCCACTGTCATGGATAAAGAAACGTTGAATCTGACTAGCAAAGTCAGAGTCTCTGTAAACCTCCTGGTCCATGAGACATTGGTATCTTTCAACCACTGTGACAATAGTCTCCCTTTCAATACTTTAACCCCACCTGGGAGTGAAGTACAACTAACATTCTGAGTAATTAAAAAAAGTGTCCAGATTTCTCTGTCTCACCTTCAGACACAACCAGACAGAATCACTTTACAAAGAAAAACAGTAGATTGTCTTAGATAAAGAAATGGAGGAGAAAATGTAATAATAATGAATAATCACTTTAGTAAGCTATATATTCAGACATAAAAACTCTTTGAGTACACAGGTTTCTTCTTTCATTCTTCCCATTCTAGAATTGACCACACATACTTCTTGTTACAAATAGTGGATCTCAACCTCCAAATTCCCCGCACTTTTATATTTTTGGTCATTGAAATTTCTCCTGTAGTACTGATACATTCATTAGAGGAGTGTTATTCTGCTATAGAAGTTGCAAACTTTGTCTAGCCAATATTTTATCTCTTTTCTTCTGCTAGAATATCTTTAAATTTATAGTGCCTAAAACTATTCCTTAAAAAACTGTTCACTTTAAGTCCTTTGCTAGTACATGAGTGTGTTCATCACAATAGCTTTAAAAAAAAACAGCTGTGGGGTTTTGCTACTGAACATGAGTGACCTTACCTTAAGAATAGGATAATGTATTATGAGCAAGTTGAAACCTTCATATTTCAATGGCTAAAGGAACCAGATCCAAAATACAAGGGAAATTAAAAATAGCTCATGATATATGTGTACTGCTTCACTGCTGGTCACCTTTTGTACAAATATAATCTCCATATGATTAAATCAAATCCACACTTGTCTAAAATCTACATAAATAGCTATAAAAAAAGAGTTACTGAAAAAGGCTATTTCCTCTAACACAGTTCTTTATTTCAGATTGGTTAAAGCCATTGTAAGAAGCAATACTTAGGTAATTTTTATTTGTAAGTAATTTATACATGCAACCTGTTAGAAATAAAGCTTTCTGATGATGCCTATAAAAGTTAAATTAGTAACAGATAGTGCTACACTAATGTCTGCGATTTAATGCAGATCCTTAATTGGATACTACTATAACAGCTGACATTCTGAAATCCCCAGAATTCAAATTACTTTGGCACAATTTCAGCTCTACGGGCTCATTATTTCGACTGTACACATTATCTGTATACTGACATAAATCCAAAAGTCAAAGATCTTCTACTCTTAGAAATTTTTTAAAATAAATATACTTTATCACAAACTTCTGTTTTCATTAAAGAGGTAGCTTTATCATTTTTGGAATTTATATTGTCAACATTAATAAAATGAAAATGTCATCAAATTGCATTGTAACTCATGGATTATATTTCAAACTAAAATTACAGTTAATACCATATCATTTACATTGATTTGTATTTCAATCACTCCTCCTTAAATAATCTCTAAACAATTTCATTTGTTAATTTTTTTATAGTATTTGAATAATTATTCACTCTTATGTGTAGGAAAAAAATTTAAAAAAGAAGTTAAAACATTTTTCTCTTGTTAATGCAGTTAATCTCTGGTATCAAAAGTTGGGGACTGAGAAATCAAAACCAAAATTCTTGGTGAGATATTGTAGACATAAAATTATGTTTGGGAAAATATACTGATGTTTCAATCAGCAACAACCACCAAGGAAGATGAGAATTCCAAATGTAAATATTACCTTTTTCTGAAAAGCTCTGAAAAGCTGACCAATTCAAATGTAAATCTGCACAGAACTGGCAGCAAGATGCGTGCGGTCTTAGGTAATGGAATAATTTCTTCACAATTGTTAACTTCCATGATGCCTCTTATTAGGACTTTGTTAGAGGTAGCAACAAATTGCAGCCAGAATAAAAATATAGCAAAGGCTTAGATTTAGGCTCAAATGAGACACAAAAATGTAGTATAAAAAATAAAATCACAAGTAGAAAATTTGAGAAACTTGTGAGGACATAGCAATCTATTAGTTGTGTTAGAAAAGTTTGGAGGATAAAGAATTGTGGTGGACAAATTAAGATGAAAGGCCTCTGGAAACAGCTCTTTATAAGCAGGTTTTAACTGAATGGAAAAATGAAGTGGATTGCACAATGAATTCTGAACATTAAATCGTGGAATAATTTAATTTGGAAAAGACCCCTAAGATCATTGAGTACAACTGTTAGCCCAGCACCACCATGTTCACCACTAGACCTTGTCCTTAACTGCCACATTCACAAGTTATTTTTTAATTTCGAGGGATGATGGCTCCACCTCTTTTATGGGCAGACTGTTCCAATGCTCAACCACCCTTTTCCAGTGAAGATTTTTTTCAAAAACTTCCAATTGAACCTCCCCTAGCACAACTAAAGATCATTTTGTTGTCTGGTTTTGTCACTTGCTACCTGGGAGAAGACATTGACCCCCACCTGGCTACACCCTAAGGGGTCTATTAATAAGGTCATGGGTTACTCTTCCCTTCTAGGGTGGTTTGTAATAAATCCAAGTCCCCTTTCTAGAGGGGACGATAGTCTCCCCTTCAGTCTTTCTATTTATTTTTTTTTTTTTAGTTACTATTCCTCTCTGACTTTACAGAGTGTAGCTAATATTATTTAGTACCTCTACCTACACCAGATGAAAAGACGCATGCTTTTAATCACTATAGCAAAAGATGCAGTACCGTCAATTCTTCAACCATATTGTCATGGGAAGTCATCTTAAAAAGAGGGAGGAAAAACCCCTTCTATGTTGTCACATGCTCAGTGGATGTAAATATCAAGCTGTACTCCAAGAGTTATAAAGAAAAAAAAATAAAATCACAACATGCTTATCCTGTTTTTCAATAATGGATTGAACAAAGATCCCAGGGGAAGGATTTGAGAATCGGTGAAAAATGATGGTCATGCTTTACATGCCTGTGGTGGCTGGGACTTGTTTTCATTTTTGAAATAGGTTTTCGTGTATGTTGAAATTGAGAGAGATATGGGGGCAGAGTGTGGGAAAAAGAAAGAAGAAGAGTAGAAGGGACTTCAGAACAGAAGGGATGGCAGCATATAAAGTACATAAACCTTCTACAGACTGGGTAGCACTCAGATCCTATGCCAATCCTAAAAGAGGAACATGAAACTGTCCTTTGTTACCCATGTGCTGGGGCAAAAAAGAAAAAGACATAACAAAATTAATTAAAATAGTTCCTGTGGAAAATATTCCACTGTTAAGAAATTAAACCCTCTGTAATATCCAGGAAAGTGCCTAGCACGCAAAAGAGATAATTGTTCAATAAAGTTTTCATTAAAATGAATGCAGGTGAATCTCTATTATGCATGATACAGACCTGTCATCTGGCAATTGTAGACTAATAACTTGATATTTGCAGTATCGATGTTATCTATGTTGTCTGGGCATTTGATCCATGACAAACACAAGGAACCATAACCAAAATAAATACTGTAAGCTTGTCTTTGTCTTTGCTTGCCTTATGTATAGTATACACAAAGACAGCTGTACAACAATGCAAAGTTTCTTTACCACACTGATGTGCGAGCCTTAAAACAAGGATTTTGCAAAATGTAAAACCTTCTTTGTGTTTTGGGGGTTTGTGCCTTAACCAAAAATGTAGACAAAATTACTCCCTCCCACTCCCATCTTCACTTCCATCCTCCCTGGTTTCCCCCTCCCCCCCCCCCCCCCCCCCCCAGCTCCATCCCCAAAGAGTAATGGAAAGAGATAGGGAGTTATCAGAAAGACTAAGTAAACTTGAAAAAAATAACAGAATTTAGTTATCTCTCCTGATGATTGTAGCCTAAACTGATTTTGTAAGTCAACTCTGAGAAATTTTGTGCCCTGGTATTGAGTAGTTTTGTTCTTCACAGCTATCTGGTCACAGGTCACTTGCTTGTATTAGACCAAATAGAATGGGTTCCCCACAGCTATGCATGCTTTTAAAGGCTTAAAATTCAAGTTTCCTCATTCACTGCATGAGATTCAGGTTATTCCTAATGGGCTTAATTTCTTGCTTAAGGATGTGATTTCTTCTATCTAAAAAAGAGTATCTTTTTGAAGATATTATCTCTTTGTAGTTATGATTGCTGAAATTGGCTATCGTGTCCCCATAAATGTCTTGTAGTAAGACCAGAAAACTGCTCATACTATCTATTATAGCAACAGAGTTCCAGTATTCCTCTTAAACTGCTGTTTTAATTAATTGAAATAAATTTTTTCTAATCTAAATTTTGTCGCAATTTGTGCTGAAAACATGTTTCCTACACCACATCCTGGAAAATCTAGCTTCAATAAAGTTATCTAATACCTTGAGGCTAGATCCACAGTAGGAATTAAGTTTTAAAATTCCAAAGCTTGAGTTTTAGATGTCCTGTTGCTTAAAGATTTTTTTTAACCCCAAATATTAGGCCTGAATCTCATAAGGAATATAAGAATTTTAACATATCTTCAGGCAAGTGCTCCCCAGGGTGTATTCCAAATGCCTAAACTAAGCAATTAAAGGGGTTTTTTTATTGTCTATGTTACACAGACAGAATCCAATGGATGGTATTTACTTAGTATGATGATTACAGATTTTATCTAAACTAACTTTAAAAAAAACAATGGCTGAAAATAAGTATATGCAAGGAAAAGATGGCAGAAGTGGGATTTATATACAAATAATCACTAGAACATGATAAGAAGAGGAATGTATTCAAACTTTTCATTGAGTGTGCTTTTTGGACAACTTTGCTTTGTTTATAAAACTTCATCCTGAGTCATAAATTTTCAGTTTATGTTCTTCCAAC
Source organism: Cinclus cinclus (assembly GCF_963662255.1). NCBI lineage: Eukaryota > Metazoa > Chordata > Aves > Passeriformes > Cinclidae > Cinclus > Cinclus cinclus. The sequence goes on from NC_085047.1 coordinate 41,204,367, forward strand.
TCTCTTTACCACCCCACTAATGAGGAAAAGAGCAAGCAGCTTGTGGGTGCTTAGCTTCTGACCAAGGTGAACACACCACAGTGCTTCATTAAAAAAAATACTCAATAATAAAGAACTAAGATATGCGTATATTCAATGTTAACTGCATATGAACCAGAAAAAAACAAATCAAACTAAAAAAATCCCCAGATCTGCATAAGAAAACCCTGTCAAAATCACTGGTAATGGCACATAAGCTATTACTGAAAATAAGATTATATTTGGCAACAAGTGACTTTTCCTGCAGGAAACAAAAAGCCTTCTTGAGGATAGCATAATATCACATACAATTTCTATTTGACTTTGAAGAGTTATGAGCAAGGACATGCTGCAAAAACACTGGACAAATCAACTTGTTTAATCATTTGAGAACTTTATTGATTAAGGCACAAAGACAAGCCAGATACCTCTGAAGAAAAGTGACAGATATATTTGTACAGGTTTCTCAGATGCAGTGCTCTTTGTTTGTATTTATCTCCTGCTTTTTCAGAGTCATAAATGATTGTCACCTATGTATAGAAAAATCCACCAGTCACATGCTTGGATTAGCTAAACAAATATAATCTGAAAGACATTTTTTTCATTTATCTGTTTTATGACATCAGTAAATCCAAAATACATAAGAACACTCCTAAGGTATTTAAATAATGGTATTTTTCCTTTCCAAAGTTTTCTGTCTCCAGAGGGTAATTAATCTCATTTTAAAATTACTATGTAGAATAAGTGGATTAGAGAGCCCTCTAAAAATGTACATATTCCTCTTCTGTGACTACAGAAGAGTCTGTCAGAGGAGGAAAGTTCCTCCATCAGGTAGACAGACCACTGCCTAGAAACCTACCTCTCAGCTTTGATTGTTTGAAAAACTTACAGTTATAACAGAGGTTTCTAATTTATTTCCTTTGAACAATCAGTTTGAGTAATGCTTTGAATGTGACTCTTTTAACTTGCTGCCATAGTCATAGAAATTCTTTTTCCTTACCACTCAGCTCCAACAGGAGCAACAGGAGAAAGACATTATGGAGGAGGCCAAATCTGAAGAAAAAGGACTAAGAGTAAGGATATTCCAGCCAGCTTTCCTGAAGCATTGCTGAAATGCTTCAGAAAGAATATTTTAATATTTTTTGTCACAGGGCTGCTTTAATCATTTCACCGAAAACAAATATTATTTTTCACCTCATGAATGCATTTGTTCTGTAGGTCCCTCATTACTGTAAATGAAGCACGAAGATCTCAAAGTCTTATTTTCCTACCTCTGGCCATATGAAGAAAAAGTTTCAGCCACTTGACTGTGAATTTCCTATTTGTTTTCCAACAGATTTAATAAAGAACTAACAGATGTGATTCAGAAAAAAAACCAAAACATCTAAGCAACCAATGAAGCCAAGTTATGCAGAGGCAAGTTAAGTGCGTTGCTGTCCACAGTCAGACCCTTCTCTCCCTGTTTTGTTTCCTGTGTGTCTCTAAGATTAGTAGATTTCTCATGCAGTGATCACTTCTAATCTATGTCAATAAAACACACTAAACTAAGGTCCTTTTGCCTGATGTAAATAACTCCTCCAGGAACCATTTGAAGACTTCCTAAAGGACCATCTTTCATCCAAGATTGCTGCTCCATCAGCATCAAAACTTCCTCAGGGAGTTTAGTTTTGCTGAAATATGGACTGAAATTTAAAAGAACATTAAATTTTTCAAAACCAACGAAGTTCCATTTCTTAACTGAAATGTATGGTTTTGACCTCTCATTTCTTTATGATAAAAAGCATGTATTTTTCTTTCACATTATAAATTAGAGAATAATAGAATCAGAATATAATGCATATTGGAGCAGACCTCAGGAGGTTTCTTGAACAACCTTTTGCTCTGACCAGGGTCCTCAAGAGATCTGACCAGATCTCTCATGGTTTCATATAGACAAGACCTTAAAACCTCCAGGGGTGGAGACTACAAAATATCTCTGTGTTACTGATACTACTGCTCACCTGTTCTCATGGGCAATATGTTTCTCCAGTCTGTACCTCTACTGCTTCTATTCCTACACATTGTCTCTTGTCCCTCAGTGCACTGCAGGGAAGAGCTCAGCTACAGCTGCTAGAGAGCTTTGCCTTGGTCAGTGGGGACTGCTGACTGTTGGGTTCTCCTAAAACTGTCTCTGCTTCAGGCTGAACAAACCCAACTTTCACAGTTTCTCCTGAGAAATGTTCCTGTTCCTATCATCTTGCTGTCTTCCACCAAACTATCTAAAGTTTAAAAGTGTCTTCCTTGTAGCAAGCAGCCCCATATTGGGCAATGTGTGTATGACCCAACAAATGTGGGGTAGAGGAGAATGATTCCTTCCCTGGATCTCCAGGCTCTGCCCTGTGTCGCTAGTCCAGGTTCCTGTTAACTCCTTTGCTTTCAGGGAAACCTATGGGCTCATGACCATCTCTGGTCCAGCCCAGCAGGAAATTAAAGATTTTCCTGTACAGCAGCTTCCTAGGCAGTTAGTGCCCAGACTGTGTTGCTGCAGGGGTTTTTCCTTCCCACGTAAAAGGCTTAAAATTTATCCTTATTGAAGTTCTTTACGTTCTTGCTGTCTCACTCCTCCAGCAAGATTTGGATGCTTTTGAATGGCAGAGGAGCCCTGGAGCCCACCTAGTGCTCCCTCTAGAGCAATGTCATCTGAAACTTGATGGTAATACACTCTGATCCCTCACAAAGGTATTGAATAAGAAAGTCCCAGCATTGTCATCAAGCTCCATGTAGACAATGTCTCCTTAATTACCACCCTCCAAACATGATTATACAGTATTTTTAGCCAATCTGGTTGTCCACCCATTCAGACTGAAAAAAGCACAACTTAGAAATAGGAATATTGTGTGATACACTGCCAAATCACTTTATTCCCCTTCATTTTTCCTGAAATCATAATATATATTTCTCAAGACAAAACCATAAAAGATTTTGACTTTTGCAGATAAGATTATTTTCTACAGTTCAAAAGGTGTCTGCCTTTAAATTTCTCAGAAAACTGAAAGTCTTGCACACTGAATTGCAACCGAACAAATTCTGAGTTTTGAATTGGTTAGTTGAATAATTAATAGTGGTGCCTTTACTGGTCTGAAGAACAGTTCTGGTTGTTCAGGTAATACATACTGGGAATACTTTATTTCTTTCTCAGAATGCCTCATCAACACAGCCCAGCCTGTTACATTATTATTTGTACTGGAATTTTACTCATCAGTGTGAGTGTGATTAATTTTATTGTTCTAGCTTTTCACTTTTGAATTACTGTCATTCCCAGTAAGACTGGCAACACCCAGGCTCTGATCATAAATTTATTTTGCATTATGGATGAGGTAATAAATGGCACGACTATAAAGTAATTAGGAGGTTACTTGCCTTTCCATGTCTTTACCATTTTACAGTGGGGTGGCAGATGCTCAGGTGTTCATGTGCCTTACATGATTGTGTGATAAAACATAATTGCTGTTTAGTAACTCTGCTTTGACTTGGTGTCTTCTCAACAGAGCCAAGGTCTTTGTTTTGAAAGGTCAAACAGAAGCACACAAGTCCTTACAAGATATAAAATTGAGGCTGGTTCTCTTAAAGGAGATAGACAGTGGTTTATGACATGGAGTACTGACAACCAATATTACTGAAACTTTTTGTCAAGCATCTTAAAGACTTAAAACACATAAAATTCTCAGAGACTGCAGGGCAACTTGATATCTGTTTTAAATATCTCTGAACAAGGTAGTTATGTTAGCTGTTCAATAAAAGGAGGAAGTGTTGAAGTAGCCATACACAGTTGAAGATGAGGCCATGCCCAGTCATAATAAAATGTGTGACATTGTTAAACCAAAGAAAAAATACTCCATGGATATACTGAACTTCAGGGCTGCCTTTGGGCAGGCACTGGACCAAGAACTTCTCCATTGTTCACTTTCACTTAAACCTGTTTTTTGGCTCTTCATTTCACCAGTCACTAAATATTTAAATAATCTTTGGTCATAAGAATGGCAGGCAATGGAGCACAGTTCAGAGAAAGCTGGTTGCAGAACAAGAATCAATAGATTAAAGCTGGAATATTGTGGAATATGGTGGAATATTGACATTATTTAGCCTGGCTGAGGACCAGAGATGGATCATAGCTCAACAGTAGCTTGGCTGGATCTATCTGAGGACAGGGCCCTCTACCCTTAATGCCTTGTACTCTTCTGGAGGGTCGCATGAAAGTCGGGGTTATGTGGCACTGTGCAGCATAAACCCATTAATTTAGTAGGATTTGATAGCTGTTGTTTATAAGTGTCCACTGCTCACCTCTTGTTTGTAATTCTCAGGTAACTGATTCAGAGATGGGTGAATTCTTTATTTCTCTGACATATCTTGGCTCTACAAAACTCAAGGTATAGTTTTTTTGTAAGCTCGTATCACTTTACCTACATTGGGTAAAAGCTGTACAATGATTGAAATGGTAATTGCCATCAAGTAATTTTGTTTTTGGAGATATAAACTGGTTATTTAATTCCTTCAACAAATGTATCCTGCAAGGTAATACAATAGCCCCCAGCCCCCAGGTATACTTATCAGGGGAAAAAAATATATTTGACTCTTTTTACAGTTCAGGCTATTTACTTACTATGTTCATGGGACACCAAGAACATTTGAGTCCTGTCCAAGCCCTGAGCTCAAAAATTTAGTACTGTCTCTCTGTGCATTAAGGATACATTTGATGAAAGCTCTGGTGAGGTCTGCTTATCAGTGCCAGTGAGTCTGCAAAGGGATTCTGCTCTTAGAATTCAAGAATATAACTCTGCACAGTGATGATTTGCTCTGCTGATTTCTCATATTCCTTTTGTAATTTCCTAGCTAACAATGTTTACTTCCTTCTGAGGAAAAGGCTTTGGAGAGTTTTCTGAAATCGTGAAATCCTATTTATTTTTCAGGGGCATTTCTTTTATAATAGATAAACTTTGCCTATCTATTGTTTCAAAACATATTTATTTCAGTTTCACCTGTTCAGGCTATATTTTCTATTTATTAGACCAAGCACTTAAATTAATGTAAGTCCTTCTGTACTTACATTAATAGTTAATTTCTTCTTCAATTCCTGCCAATTCAACATTGTCTGGACAATCTTTCTTTCACTTTCAAGCTACTGACAAATGTGCTGAAGAGTGGCAATACTACATTTAGTAGAACTGAGTAAAGGAAAAGAAAGAGAGGAAAAATTTTTCTTGCTGTAATTGCAAGTCACTAATTTCTCCCTGGGAAGAAAACTTTATGAGGATGATTTTTCTTCTTTCCAGATTAAGCTGAGTGGAACTGTGTTTTTTAAATTTTTAAAAACTTTTGCCACCTGGAAAATAATAAGAAAATATTTACCTCTTAGTTATGCTTCATAGACTTTCCATGGAAAAGAGAGAAAATAAAGAAAAAGGAAAGGAAAAACAAAATGAAGAAGAAGAAAAATAGTTCCATAAACTAAATGCAAAGCAATTAATGGTTTACTTAACAGGAAAATCTCGACCTCCAGAAAAGGCTGAAATCTTCTGATTAGTGATCTAATCCTTCATAAAAAGAAATATGTAGATTTGACTAATTTTGTGCGTACAGAAGAGTTGAATTAATTCTCTAGCCTTCTGTATAAGTGACACATCAAGATACCTTTGTGGATGTGACAGGACTTCAAATTCTTTTAAAACTAAATAACCCATTTTTTTGAGAAAGGGTTTAACCAAATATCCTGTTTGGGACACCTAGGCTTCTTGCCCTCTTTTGAGTTACAGCTAAGTCTAAAGGCTATATACAACTAAACAAAGGTGTGGAGTTTTAGAAACAACTTGTCCTCCGAATTTCCTGTGGAAACACTTGTTAAATCACTCAAGCTTTCCCTGATGGAGCACAGCCCCTCAACAGTCAGGAGTACATAATTGCCAGGCAGATAAGAGTGATGGGTTAGAAACTCTTCCACCAGTGTCATAGAAAGGTTGCATATCCTCTATGTGATGCTTTTATGGCTTTTCCCACAACTTCAGAGCTGCTTTATGTTAACGTGTGAGGCTGGAGCCTCAGAGCCCATGGCCATCCTGACAATGACTACTAATAGGACCTAGAAAGGCCCTACTCATATTTCATGGTGTTACTGCTACTATACTTGCTGAAGTAACTGCAGTGATCCAGATGTTCACAAAGATAAGCATGACTAAGAGTGACTGTCATCAATCATTCTTTATGACCCCATGTTGTTTTCAGATTATTTTGAGGATGTCAGCCCGACTAACTCATTTAATTAATGTGAAAAAGGGTTTCTTTATATTTTTTTCCAGAAGTTAGTGGTTGTGGTTGAGTTGCTTCCTGTTTTGGATATTCATTCTGCTTTCTTTTTAGCATCTAATTTAGTGGTCCAATTAGGAAACTGCCTTCTCTGAACACCTTTTATTATCTATAGAAAAAAAGTAGATGCCTCATCCTGGATTAATTCCATGTAACTAGGGCAGGTTAATTTCTGTGTTTCCTATCTTTTGAACAGACACAGTAAGAGCTAAGCTCTGCCTTCAGCAAGCTCTCTCCCTCTCGAGGTGTCAATCTCCCTCTACTGAAGGACAAAAGGAGCAGAGGGGACTGAAAATAGGCACCTAAATTTGATTTCCCTTAATTTAGTTGATGTGATTAAATTTAATCATGTGTGAGTTTTATCTTCATTTGGATTTTTAATGCAACATTCTTTTATTTATTCTGAACTAGCTCGCTTGGAAAACATTTTGGGTTTGTGCTGTTTTGAATGCTATGCTTCCCTAAAGCATATCTGCCAAGGACTCCACAAATTTACCTATGCCAATAACAGTGGTTCAAGGAGAGGGGTCAGATTGTCTCTGACCACAAAGTCCTGGGAGTGACAATACAAAGAGTAGCTCTGGCCACACTCAAAAACTAAAATAGAGCACACATTTAAGTGAGGAGGACTATGACTGTCACTGCTAGAAATTGCTGGTCTTCATATAAATTGCCATTGTCACAGAGTATTTTTGAAGTGCAATTGAAATGTACATACAATTGGATACAATTACCTCAGAAGTCAGATGCTTAACAAATATCTCCCTCGAGAACTTACTGTGAGACTTGTCTGTTTACAATGAGAAGACAGACCCTAATTCTCTCCATCCTTACACACACACACACACACACACACACACACACTTAACATTTAGGTTAACACTCCAGTCCTTGTCGTGTCTCTTGAAGGCCATTTTAACAATTTAGGCTATTGATGCAGCATTCTTTATAGTACTAAAACTCAACACCCAGGCTTGGTAGACTGGATTTCACCAAAAAAATATGAGTTTTGGGACAAAGTCTTCATTTCTGCTTGCAGGAAATACAAAGCAGACAAATTCATCACTGTTGTTATGGTGCAAGGAAATGTATTCAGGTAAGAAGCCATGTGGCTATATATTCCTGCTCCCATCAGATTCCCAGCAGTAGTTTCTGTATTATGCCATGCTCATGGGCAGCCTCCTTCTTTCAGCCTGCTGTGGCCACCCACCAAACTTATCCCAGCTCTGTTTTACTTTCAGGGGCAAACATGCAATGAATGTTAAGTGGATGTTGTAAGCAATGTCAACTTCCTTTATATTTGTGGAAGCATTTCTTCTCAACAGTTCAATTCAAACATATTTCCTTCAAGATCAAGAAATGCCCTTATGTTTGGGGCACAGAAGCATTTACCACTTCAAGAGCTGTGCAGAAAGGGAGATGATTGTTCTGTCTTGGAAAAATATTCACCATGTAATACTTTCCCTCCAGTTCTGTCTTTCTGCCTCTGCCTGTTTCTGTCTCTGCCTCTCTCTGGGTCTTTATGTCTTTGTGTCTTTATTTCTTTCAAGAAACTGTATAGAAACATATATGCATATTTACTAACTGGTAATTAAAAGAAAATTCTAGTTCAGCTGTTGTCATGCCACCAAAATATTTTTTTTAAATGATGCTATGCATTTTGAAGCTTTTTTTTTCATGTTCAAAATCTTTAAACAAGATATTTGAAGTTTTGCTGTTAAGCTTTGAAGTTTTGTTTTGTTTTGTTTTCTTTAGCAAGAAATTTATCAAATCTATTCCCTTAAAAATATTGCATTCAATTAAATGACATTTTTCAACCAGAAAAAAATTTTGCTTCAAAATATGCCCAGTAGTTCTACAGCTTTTCTTTCAAGAAAATGTTGCAGTAGGCCATGTGAGGGTGGTTGTGGTAAATCCTAGTAAGTCTTCTGGAATTTTGGTGCAACTACAAATGTGTCAAGAATAGCAATTCTTACTGCATCAGTATCAGAGGAGCTGAGATTGCCGTCCAGCTACTGACATCGAGGATGACACTTTTTGATCTAGGTTTTTTTTATTGTATAAATAACAAGGTATATTTTTGGCTTTGTTGTTTGTTCACCAAGACAAGAGGCTGCTGCATCACTCTGTTGTGGGCAAATGGAGGAAGCTGTTTCTTCATATACATGCTGTAAACATATTAGAGTTATTTTTATAGATTAAGAATATCATGTGATCACTTTCCCATTGCTGCAATTGCTTTATAAATATGATAATAAAGAATAGTTTTCAGTCAAGTGAGGAAATTACTCCTCTCTCCTCTGCTTTTTGGTACAAAGTGGAAGCAAGGAAGAAATATTACACTTTTTTTGACAACTCTGGTCTTAATGAGAACTGGCCTTGTAATACAAATGCATCACTGGTTTCTTGACTTAAATTTGATTTACAGTTTTCATAATACTTTCCCTTAGTTTTGTCTTTCTTCCTTTCCTTCTTTCCTCTTTTCATTTTTTTTTTCCCTGTGGAGAGTTTCAGTTTTATTTTGCAGCCTTGAACTCTGTCAGGCTCTTCCTAAGACTTATTGCAGACCTTCATTTTTCCTTCCTTTAACTTTTACCTTTCTAAGGTAACTTTTTACCTTTCTAAATACTCAGGAAAAATTTTGGCTTGCTTGGTAATTTATCATGCATGACATAATGAAACTGCATCCAATCAGCACAAAGATCAAGTATCCCATTTTAGAGGACAATATTTCTAAGAGAGGATCCACAGTCATGCAAACATACACCATGACATAAATGTTCAGGGGGACAGCCAGAGGGAAAGATGTGTGCACCAGTTCAGAGCTGCCCTGAAGACTGGCTCTACTGTGTACAGTGAACTCATGCTCTATGTCCAAGTTTTGGAAAAGGCAAAAAATGTGATTAAATCTATTGTAATTGGAGGTTTGAACTCCTTCTCTAAATAGAAGGGGGAAAAAAGAAACAAACTGAGTTATTTTTTTATAGGAAGTGAGCTGCTTTGCCTAAGTAATCAAGCTGAGAGCTGTGTGGTTCAAAGGCAATTTCAGTGGCTTGTATGGAGTACCCTCTGTAGTGGCTGAGAGATTGTGAAGAATGAACCTCTTAATGCTTGGTCATGAGGAGCAAAGTATACATGGGATAAAAATATTAAAGGCATTCAACCGATTAACAAATCTATGTTTATTAATATGCAAATTCCTAGTTTTCTAAATACTGAAGTAAATTGAGTAAAAAGAATGTGGTATCCTAATTCTGGACATTTGGACACTTTTTTGATTATAAAAATATATTTTCTTCATAATAAAGACAACGGGAGTAGCTTTTGTCTATTTTCTCCCATTGTATATCTTAGGTCATGAATGTTAGGTAAATGAAATTGCACTCTTACAAAGATGGTAAAATCAAGAGCAGCTCTCTCTCTTGCATCTTCACCAAACATATTTATTAAAACTTAGATTTTATGATTTAAGTTCCAGAAGCAAGGTACTTTATGAGTGTTGAATCAGATTTCATGCACATTCTTACCTGTTTAAGTCCTAAAATCCTTATACTGTGCCTGGCTTTTTTTTACCACCTGATGACTAAAAGGAAGAAAACGAAAACCACATCTAAATAAGTCTGTATAGAGAGGAATAGGGAGCCTGAAATGGGGACTAATTCTTAGCAATTTAAACCCTCAAATTTTGAATTTCTATTGCTTCTGCCAGTATATTCACATCTCTATATTCTCATTTTAATTAAGCAGTGTAGAGAAGGGGTGAATGTACCACATTTATTCATTTTGTTGTTTAGATACAGGCAATCCTGAACTGTATTTTGATTTTAAACAGTTCTGATTAGTTTTTAAATTACTTTATGCCTTCAGCGTGGTGCTCAATCACTATGATTCCAGTTAAAGATTGAAGAAGATTGAAGATAGAAGATTCTTCTAGTATCATGATATTAAATAGCCCGTTTTTTCTTCTAAACTATGGAGTCTGAAGAGCCTCAACTATAAATCAGGGGTACCGAAATGTGTCCAACTCTGGGGATTACAACCCATTTTCAAATTACTGTAGTTTAGCAATTTTTCATATACAGGTTACAAGTACTTGTGCCTTTATGAACTGTGGCAAGTACATAGTAATACAGTTCACCTTCACCTTTTTTCACTGATAGCATGCCTAACTTGAATGACCTTTCTTTGCCATGGGCTGAGAGTGTGAGCAGTGTTAGAGCTGCTCCATAATGTGAAAAGCTGGGATGGATTTAATTATAAATTCAAGCTTTAGAATATCGAACTGCAAATCTAGCCATATTAGCTGGGAAAGGCACACATATACATGAAGATGTGTTCATAAAGAAACTACTCTGGACATTCAAATTGCACTTATTACAACATTACCCTTTCAGGTTTTTACTAGGACATAAACAGAAGTACCAAAACATCAGAAAAGACTTTATACCTGATTTCCAGGTCTGATTTTCACATCTGTTTTAAAGTTTTTAAACTCTCAATGCTGCTAAGAGTCCTCCTTTCCTGTGGGATGATGAGCAAAGTTCTGCAACTGCCTTTTCCTGAAAATAATGGAAGATAATAAGGATGCTATTAGAAGAGCCCCTGAATTCATAAAAAGCAAAAAGCACAGAAGCTTGAAAAGATGGCAACATAAGGAATTGAAAACACTATGTGGTGTGAACAGCCCACGAATTTCAGACTCTGCAACTTTGTGCCGAAGATGACAAAATTCAGACTAGGAGAAAGAACTAATTCTGCAGATACTACATTTGAAAAGACTAATCAACATCAGAAAACAAACAAAAAAATTACATTAAAGAGAAAAAAATGCTACTCTTGTCTGCACTCTCAAGCACATCCATTTATGAAGGATATTGCAGTGATACTGACTTCTGTGGCAGGCATTAAGCTACTATGGTCAGGTGTGAATTCAACAAAAAATGAAATGGAGCCTTACTTCTTTTCAAAATAACAGCACATGTATTCAGGGAGCAGCAGTCATTGGGGTTGGTAATGCAAACCCCAAGGGCACAGTCTAACATAACATAAATCTAGAATTCACCAAAAAAAAAAAAAAAAAAAAAAAGGAAAAAAATTAAAAACTTCATCCTGACATAAGAGATTGTTTTACCTCTCTATCTTTTCGCCAGTTAAAGCTGAGACAGCAGTATAAGGAGATCATATACTACAAGAACCACAGAGATATTTTGTGATGAAACAGTGTTTCATTGGAAAATATGAATTGGTGGAGTACAAAATACTTCACTGAAAATCTCCTGAGCTTTCAGCAATCAAACCTACACTGAAAGCTCAGGAAAGCTCTATGTTACTCTGTCCAGATTCCAGGCATCTTATTCCTTGTGCAGCAGCTCTAGGACACCCTATGTGCTAATGCTAAGCACACTTGCCTGCATTCTCAAAATCAGTGTCTCTACCTGATACATTTGGGAGAACTAACCTTATTCTGACAATAAACCCAGTTCTTGTCTTGGAACCTGTAAATGTCTAATTCTCAGTTTTCAGTCAGCCTGCTTGCACGTTTTCTTTCCAGTTGTGGACAGGAAGAGCACCTCTGTACCCTGCATAGTGTACAGGAAGCCTGGAAGCACAGGCTGGAGATGATGATTTTCAGGACAGGCAACCTCTGCAAAAGACAGAAGCTCTGGGACTTGCAGGTCAACGCAGATTTCATTTCTGGCTCTGTGGAAAGGAAGCCCTGGAAAGACTAATGAAGCAACAGCAACCTGAAGCGTAGTCCCCCAAGAGCTCAGTATTTTAGGACTAAGGTATTCGGCAGAGTGTGTGCATCCCATGTAACAGTTGTATGAGAAAGAGGGCAGCCGTCTCTGGAGAGCTGTGCAGATGTTCCCTGGTGCTGGTTTTGGCTGGGATAGAGTTAATTTTCCTCTCAGTAGCTTGTATGTGGCTGTGTTTTGGACTTGTACTGGAAACTGTGCTGCTAATGCAGAAATATTTTCTGACTCCTGAGCAGCTCTAACACAGTGTCAAGGCCTCTTCTACTCTTTACCCTACTGTACCAGTGAGGATCCTGCAGATGCACAAGGAGCTGTAAGGGAACACAGCTAGGACAGCTCACCCCAAGTCCCTCATAGAATATTCCAGATCCCGTGGCATCATGATCAGCAGTAAAAAGCTGGTGGAAGAGGAAAGAGAGAGGGACATTACAAGATAACTCATTTGTCTTCCTGAGTAATGTGATGGAACCCTGCCTTCCTGGGGATAGCTGAACATCATTGGGAAGTGGTGAATTAATTTTGTTTTTTTTTTTTTTCCTTTTTTTCTTTCCTTGTGTCTGCAGCTTTCGCTTTACCTATTAAACTCTATTTATCTCAACCCAGGGGTTTTCTTACTTATATTCTTTGGATTATCTGCCATCCCATGGTGAGGCAGTGAGTAAGGAGGTGTGTGGGGCTGAGTTGATGGATATGGTTAAACCATGACAACCCCTCACACTCATATTTCTTTAACATCACATCTAGTTTCTCATCTCCAACTCTATTCTTCAACAGATTAAGAAAATGTTTGAATTCCCTAGAAAAGAAAAATAAAGCAAGTGGTTTTCCTGTCAGCTGCACTTGTCACACATTTTCTGTAGGGTAATAAGTATTTTTACATCTCAGACTTCATCTAGCACTCCTTTGAATATTCTTCACAAAGGTATAATTCTTCTGTCAAACACAAGTTACAGTCACAGTTCAGTCTTTGTCTGGCTTTGTCTATTGCATGAGCGTTGTGCTGAGGTTGATTAGGATAGAAACAGATCAGGTTAAATCAACTCAATCCTAACTATACTGAACCAAGAGGTGTTTTATTCTCCAAAACCAATCTATTACCTACCTTGCTTTTCTTTTTAAGTTTAATTTTACCTAACTTCTTCTATTGAAAATAATGAGGCAGGTGTAGTATAAACTTATTTTCCAGGGTCTATCTACAGGTTATAATACAAGCTTAGGCTAGGCAATGATTCTAAAAATCTTAGGCTTATCCTTAAGAACAGTCTTGTTCTCTTTGTTTTAAAATTTAATCTCTCATAGAGTATGCACGAGTACATTGGACAGTCAAGAAGCAAAGCAGTGAGCAGTACTAAGGAGAGGGGAACCATGTGGAGAAGTGTGCTCCTGCTAAGGTCAGTCTAAGCCCTGAATGTGGACTGCTGGGGAGTTTTCTTGGTGTGTCATCTGTGTTACTACTCTATCCAGGGCTGAAAACAACTCCTGTAGAATTTTCTGCTGAACAGAAACACGGATGGAAAGACAATGTTCATGCTGTACGAGTTTGCTTTGTGAAGGCATTTAATACATTTTTCTGTTGTTTCCTGCACTATCACCTCTCTGCATCTTGTATCAATTATGGCAACTCACAAGCAAAGCTCTGTGATGTTCCAAGCAGTACATGTGCTTTTACAGGAGATTTAAAGGAGGGTTTCAGTTGTAGGCTGCAGTTCCCTGTTGACATCAATGAGATTCAAAGTTAGATAGAGTTATAGCAAGTGAATTATGAAAATGAGTAGACGTGTTCAGTAGCTTCCCTTTCATATCAAGGTATTAGTAATATTTATTTTTTACTTAGAGTTCTGTTTCAACATAATTTTCTGCAAAGGAACATATTCTTCAGCAAATTTCATGGCCTGGGAATCTGGATATCAGCAAGAATTAAGCAATGTATGATAAGGATCCTTTTTGCTTTCATTTTAGGTGTTACAAAAAAATATTTAAGGCATAATAGAACAAGGCTCTTTATTTTCTTTAAGGGTTCATTATGGAGGGCTACATTGTGTGTCAATAATGGACATTCCACAGAGCCATGTATGGCACAAAATCACATAATTACACATGATAAAATGAAATATTCTTTCAGGCTATTTATACAACATTTCCTTCATGGAAATGGAAAGGGACTTCTAAGCTTTTCAAGAGCGGACAAATTTTATTTTTCTGGGATCAGGGAAGGCATCAGGAAACCTTGCAATCAATAATTCAATCTACCATTTCTCAGAATTAATCCCTTTCTTAATGACTTTCCCCCTCTTTGCATTGATATGGTGTCCAGATAGAACTGCAAGGCTGAAAAGTCAAAAAATATATTGTTTCCATTCTGGAAATTACAATGGTGAAAATAATTCAGACTGACTGAAGACAGAGACAATACCACAAATTAGGGAAGTCCATGGCTATTTTCATTGTTTTTAAATACTTGGTGTCAGAGGAGCAAGGGAGAGTATACTAGCAGTTAAATTTCCATATGATCATTTTTACTAATCTTTTTGCAAGGCAGAAATGATGGATAAAACAGATTTGTTGGCTCTGCAGGAGATTTTTGAGAATGCTTAGAGTTGAAAGTAAATTTATGGGCAGAGAAATTTATAATCACAGTCTAAGTGTTGGTAGAACAGGATAGGAACTGGGTGCTTTGCCACATTAGGACACTTCCAAGAAAAACTGTATATTGGGCAGGATTAGTTCTTCCTTCCTTGGAATCAGCTTTGGGTTCCTCACAGCAGTAAGCACAGTGATAATGTGCTTTTTATGAAACATCTGTGGTTGGTGGTGACACTGGGTGACAGTTGCCCATGCAAACACAGATTAAGGGGTTGTTGGTCTGTTGGTTTCTGTGTAAGGATGTCATGGATCTAGAATACTGCTACCAAAAAAAAAAAAAAAAAGAAAAAAAATATATATGAAACAAAGGACTAAGCTCTCAGTTTTCCAGCAAGGGAGTACCATCTGGAGAAGCTCAGTGGAACAGAGAGAGATGGGGGAAAAATAATTAATAGATATTTACAATACTAGTAGTGTAAAAAGAAAAAAGAATATAGAATCCTGCTTCTATGAAGGCTCCTTGTGCCCTGTCCACAGAGCTAGATGTATTTTTCAATTGTTGGTAATTTTGGTCCCCAAAATTAATTTAATAGTGATAGAAATTATTAGGGCATTTATATGAAAAAAGTTTTTCAGACTTTTAAAATATGCTTAATTTTTTTAAAAAAAATTGGATCCAAACATCTCATTTTGACAGCTCAAATGTAATATTTTAAGTTTGTTTTGAAATATTTTTTAAGTTTTTAAAATTAAAGGAAAAAATGTTTCCATATTTTGGAGACAAATCAATCAACTTCAGATTGATTCAGCAGCAGTTTAGCTTAGTTTAGTTAATAATTATACAAACAAAATACATTCCCCATCTCAAACATATATATATAAACTGGATATCATTTTAAGGAAAATCACTTCATTATTTTTTGATATTTTAAGTACTGGAGTTCTCAGGAATGTCTGCCTTGGCCCAGGGTCCTGCATTTTTTCAAAGTCCCAACCCTGCAAAAAATCTAAGTGAATTCCAGTGAAAAACAGCCGTCAGCTCAGCAGAAATTAGCTGAACTTATTCTTTTCAATTAACTATATTTGATAAGCAAAACTCATTTCTCTACCTTTGGGACTACTCTTCGATACCAGTTGTTACAAGAGAGGGCTGCTTCTAAATTGCTTTTACTGTCAGCAAGAAAAAAACAAGTATAATCCTAGACATAGAACTTAGAGAGTTGAAGAGTTACCTAGAAACACTCTTGCATTCTTTTTCTCTGCACTTTCTTATAGGTATGATGGAGCAACTCATAGAAACAGCATTTCATGGATGAAAAATCATCATCACAGGACTTATTAGTTAATTAAGTCTAGTGAAGTCAATGACCCTGGCAGAAAACCTGGTTATTGTTCATTAAAAATGAAAAGTGGTCAATGTTCTTTTCATGCTGTAGCATCCTAAAAAGTAATTAAGCCTCAGTGGTACTTTTGTCAAGTTTCCCTCATTTATGGATCTGTTTTTTGGAAAAGGAGTTGGTCTCACTTGAATTAGTGGACTTTTTTGCCTTTTTATAAACTGGTGCCTTTTTGCTATTGTGCACCAGTTCTGGTGAAGTAATGTGAGTACTCCAGAAATTAAACACATAATGGCATAGATATTCATGAACTAAATTTCATCAGGTGCTAGATTTAGCATATATTGTATTAGTTAGTTCCTGCTAATTAGGTAAACATCTGCTAGCTATGAGGCACCTGGGAGTCTTGAACTTAAAGTAAGACTGGGACACAAGAGATCTTGCCTTGGTTTCTCTTAATACCAAAGACTCCTCTTATGTATGCCAGGTTTTCCCACTGCAACCTTTCTGACAGGTCTTGATTGGCAGCAACAAGTTGATTCATATTTAAGGAGATGATTACAAAAACTCTTGAGAGAGTTATACTGAAATTCCTGGTGTTGTGGAAGCTAATTTTTCACACTCACAAATGGGAATAAAGCTGTTTAAAAAAACAATTTTATTTAAAGATGTAAAGAAAACTCTTACAACTCAGATGAACACAATCATTCTATGCAGTTAAGAATAATATTTTAGAGTGTCTCCTCTAAAGAACATCTTACACTTTATGCTAGACCTAATGCCACTTTTTGTCTTTTTACTCACTTCCAAAAGCTGCACCTTCTGCCCACTTGTATTTCACAGACTGATTAAGGTAACTTTGGCAGCTTTTCTTTAGCCCACCAGAAAAGCCTAAAGTTTCTTCATAAAGGTCACATACAGTCCCCTCCTTCTTACTCTCTCTCCCAGCCTTTAGCCTTTTGGTTGAGGAAGTAAAATACATTTTATCTCTTTCTCCTTTACTCCACCAGATGTGTGTCAATACAATGACCTTCCCTTCCTGCAACTCATCCCCTCCCTGTTTTTATCAGTGAAGGTTTGTGACAGTATTGCCTTCTCTTTCTGCCTCAATATCAGCAGGGTATGTGCTTTACTCAGGTGCTTGATCTGCCTTAGTTTCATTCTGGATACTTTGGTTGCTTAAAACCAGCTCGATTTTGCACAAAGCTGTTTTTGCTTGTTCTTTGCAAAGGAAAACACAGTGCTTGAAGTTTTTTTACATACAGGAAGGAGAGGAGGAATAGAACCAATGTGAGATATGTTATTGCTGAAGAGGTTTCATCCTTCAACACCTGGTTGCTTCTGAGATGCTGTATTGCTATGGATATTTCTCCTTGACTACAGTGGAGGTACAGTCAGCTTAGAGCAAAACCAGGTCTCTGCAGCACTGGGAATTTTGCAAGGCAGAACCCACAGGGCAATGATCTGAGAGCACACCTCAAGTTGTCCTATATCCCTCCTCAGGTAGGGCCTGACACCTTTATTCCTTATTTTCCTTCAAAATCAGAAAAATTGCTGCACCCTCAGGACCTGATTTCTCTGCATTTTTTGGGGTTTTTTTTGGTGTGGTTCTAGGGGCTTCTTCCTGTTAGCTGTTCAAGTGGTCTGGGCAGAGCATGATCCTAGTTATGACATGTACAGAGCCTAGCATAACATTTCCATAATAAGCTTCCATTTTTGCATTCCTTTTTATTGCCAACCCAATTTAATGTTAGTTTGACCTGTGT
This sequence comes from Cinclus cinclus, assembly GCF_963662255.1. Classification (NCBI taxonomy): domain Eukaryota; kingdom Metazoa; phylum Chordata; class Aves; order Passeriformes; family Cinclidae; genus Cinclus; species Cinclus cinclus. The sequence goes on from NC_085047.1 coordinate 41,222,163, forward strand.
ATATGTTTCCTTCTACATCCTCTTTCTGAAATTCATCCTATTCTTAGATACATTCTGACTGCAACCCTTAGACCTCTTATATTTTTTTATTCTTACTTTTTTCCAGCCTTAAGTGTTAAATATTTATGTCTTTCATATTTATGTAGGATTCATAACAATCTCTAAGTGTTTCTCCGCATCCCAAATGTAAAACAAGTCTACAGAGGTAATAAATGACAGCAGCCAAGTCTAGAACTGTGACTTGATACCCAGTACAAGGATGGACAAATGAAAAGCTAGTGATCTAAACCAGTACATCTCAGGAAAAACAAACAAACAAACAAACAAACAAACAAACTGCTTGCACTCCTTTATTTGAAGCAGCTGATCATTGACTGTATGAAGACCAGGAGAAAAACTTTAGGAAGTCTGTTGTTGTTTACTGCTGCTTGTGAAAAGAAAACAAATTAATTTTTTTTTTTTGTAGGTTTGAGACTCTTCAAAACCGGAAGTAAAATAGAATATTTTGTCTACAACCAGCTAACAGATATAATGAGTAGTTGAAATTTTTATGGACCATTTTCAAGTTCTTGATGGTTTCTAATCACAGGAACTCTCTGAATGTATTCAAATTATAGAAATAGAAAAATATTCTCAAAATTTATTTTGCTAGTTAGGAACATATTTTCTCACAGGAGCACTGAGCATCACATAGTACATAAAACCTCCCAGTTCAAACCCCACAACAAAGTCAAAAGCACAAGAATTTAAATATTATCCTCTTAATGCTAAGAGAAATCCTCAGCTCTTTTTCTACTTTTCAAAAAGATACCTTTTTCTATTTAGAAAAAAAAGTATCTAGGACTGAAGTTACTTATCCAACACAATTTTTTCTAAACAAAATGCCTTTGCATTGTCTTAATCCCCCCAAAACATTAATAAATCTCAAACTACTATAAACAAGGAAAGAATTTCTGGATTTATCAGCTCTCTGACAGCTGCAGTGCATATTGCAAACTAGCTGCTGATTGGCTATGTGGAAATAAAATATCACTCACATACTGATTCAGGTACCACATCTGTGAGAACCAAAACCATACACACAAAACTTTTTCACATAATTTCTTGTATTTCCCTTTACCATGCATGCTTTTACACACCTAAATGGCAGATTCTGAGGGCGTGTCATTCTTTAAATGCTTCATCTTTTCCAGTGGCATCAGGTGAATTACTTTCAAAATAGGTAACTGACTCATATGTACTAGCAGCTGCCATTTTTGTGATGTTCAATACAGAACAGCTTTTAAGAGGGTAATAATTTTTCCTTCCTTTGTGGAAGATTTCTGCCTAAAAAAATATAAACATTATATAAATAATAGGTATTAGATTGTCAGCTACAGTAAGCTGATTTATGTTATCCTGGTAATTTTCAGAAGTGCATGTGTATGAATTGGACTGATATAGTTTATTTGATATGGATTTTCATTTGTAGGTGGTGCAATGTGTCATTAATGTTATCCAAGAGAAAGATCTTGACACACGAAAAGTACAAATAAAAGAAAATATAGGATTATAAGGTGTCAGTGGCCTTATTACTACCAGAAATCCAAAATAAATTATCAACAGCATGCCAGATTATATCAATAAAAAATTACATTCTAGTACTTGAAAAACAAAAGTTATATTCTACGAAGATAATATAAGAATTACATATAATAAGATCTATAACAATTTTCTTTGTTTGAAAATATAAATAGAATTTTGCCTTTCTTCCTGGCAGAAAGCAATTTTATTGGGCAGGAAAATTGAAGGAATAGAATCCTAGACTTATATAAAAATGAAATATGTTTCATCAGAAAGACCTTACTTCATCCAAATCAGAATATTGTACTGGTCAGAAACTTAATTGTATCAAGACAGAACTCTGAGCATTTTTACTTGGAAAAATTTTTTTTTTTGTATATAAGACAACGTTGTACTTGGTAAATGGCTAAAATAATTTTTTCTTAACAAAAACAGTGGTTTTTAAAAGTTTTTATAGTTAAATATTGTTCCATTGAAATATGTTATTTCTTATTGATTAGGTTTCCAGTCTTGACCCTCACTTGAATGTTAGCAGTTTAGTCTTCACAATATGAGTCTTATTTGGTATTTTTAACTGTCCTTCATAAAAGAAGTCTTTACTTGCATAAGGCACACTGCTTGTTATATGCATTTATAGGTATACCCTGTAAATGGGCAAACACACTTTTAATCAGTGTACATTTTATATTGTCTGGCCAGAGAACAAAATGTTATATTTTAGAAATTCTAGGCCAGGGCACAGTTTGATTCAAAAAAAAATATTACTTTCTTTACAAAGGAAATACAAAGGCTTCTTTGTATAAAAGGCTTCTTTGTATGAATAATTCCTGTTACAGATCAGAAAGTGGCAGACATAAGATAAGAACACAATCTCTGTTGCAAAGAATTTAACAGCAAAATAGTACCTTAGTAACTAAATTACTAATAACACCTTACGAAGTCGCAGATCTTTGTCTACATATTCCTTTTTGCTTCCCTGAGTGGTCTAAACCAGGCTTCAATCCCACCATTTACCCACCTGCCTGACTTTACCAACTAATTCAAAGAATCTATTAAAATTCACAGAGTTAAGCAGCAGCTGTGAAAGTATTTGCAGGGTCAAGCCCTTGTAGTTTAAATCTTTACTACATGTGTATGAAGAACCTAGCAATGGGGGGCCTTGAAGGATCATTTGCATCTCCTTAGCAGAAACCCGAGAGCAGCTCCTTTGCAATACTCCAAACTCCACCCTGGAGGCCCTTTGAGGAAAAGGAAAAAAAGAGGGGTACAAGCCTTCCTGGAAAGAGAACATTTTTGCAGTCAAGCTACATGGAAACGACATCAAAAGAGCTTTTCAGGCAGTAAGACTTTTACACTCTGTCATTCAGAATACATTTCTTAGTTTGGTATTCATGGGAAAATTTTGGATTTTCTGAGTATATATTTTCTTTTAATTGATATGAACTAATTTAAGAATATATATATATATTTCTTTTTACTTTTCACTGTGTATGTGTAAGCCAAATTAATTTTGCTAGCAATAGGCAGCATATTTGTATTTCATTAGTATTCATTTTCATTGTATTTTACTAGAAAGTTACCTGCAGGATTGTAGGCTCTGCAGAAACTAAGCAAACTCATAAAGATCCTTAAGAGTCCGTGTGGAGGAGTGGCTGAGATAAGGCTGGGGTTATATACCAAGGACTTGGAACTTGGTTCAGAAAGAAATATAGTTTGGAAATAACTCAAATGTTATCCTTCAGGAATCTTTTTAGCCATATTTTTAGTGGATTTTTTAACTGAATTTCCTTTTTTATCATAAATAAACATTTTCCTTTTATTATGGCCTTTTAAACCTTAGTTATAGATAGAACTGAGAAAGCAGGCATTTTTCTCCTTGTAGGAAACTTCTCGTCTGAACCACAAATTAAGATGGAAATTTTAAGTGCTGACTGTTTCACATAAATTTAGAAATTGACTCAGAAATGTATGGACTTTGTGCCTCCATTTCAGAGCTAAATAAATTTTCCCCAATTTCTCTTACTTTTCTGAGTCACAGTTAGGGCATCATCATCAGCATAGGGGCTGGAACAGCTCCCTGTGCACTGGGGTGATGACCCCAGCCACAGTCCTCAGGCACCTCCATGGGAACAGGACATCAGTGTCTGGATTGGCACCAGGAAAAGCAGAACCATCATGATCCCAGGCATAGCTGCATCATGATAGGAACTTTTTTATTTGAACTATGAGGTCTCTCCTATGTGCATCTCCATGGCCATGACCTCCCCAAAGAAGGTGGAGAACCTCACACACGACCACCATGGGCTACAGCAGACTTGTATTACATCTCACTTAGGAAATTAATATGGAAACATCCTTGCAGTTAAGAAAATTACTGTCCATCCTCGTGGTTTGCTAGGCCATACTCCAGTATGTATTTGATCCATTCAATCTGTCACTTTTTCAAACATTATCCAGTCACTCATGACAGGTAAAACACCTCAGGGATCGCCCTCAATAGGATAGTAGGCATGCAGCCTACTTGGGGAGTGAAAGAATTTGCCACTACAGCCATGTGGACTTTTCTTTATTGGTCATCCTCCATGCCCAGGAACATTCTTGGTCACGGTTTATTTTTCTGGCATGGATGTAGTGTCCCTGAAACTTATGTCTGCTCTAAAAGCCCCCACTGGATCAGAAGAACTTGGAAATGTGCATTACATCAAGGGAAATGCAATCTCTTTGAAGCTCTCTAGAATTTGATGAAAGCACTGGCTATCTTACCATAAGTTAAGGCAGCAGTGGAGATGCCTAACATACTATTTCACTGAACTAATTCAATATGAATTATATGCCATTATCAAAAAATAAGATATTATACTTTGTATTGATTTTTGCCCTATCTTGAATCCTGTTGTGGCTTGCAGTATGAACTTCAGAATTTACTAGTTGCCTCTTATATCACTGTTCAGGCAATTCTAGCTTAAAACACATAGATCTTCTGTTACAGTCCTTTTATTCTGTTTTATTAACCTGTTTGTTTTAATATAGACTCATAGGCTGTGTTAAAGGTGCTCCAAATTCTCCTTAGTAATCACCGAAGTGTGAGAGCCCCAACAGACACTGTTTAATGTCATCACTCTTTGCATTTTATAAGTCATGATAGTCATGTCTTTCAGCAAGACACAGTGTGGTATGCTTACATTTCTCTGCTTTTCATTTATATGTTAATAACTCTCAAATGCTTTTATTTGATTCACATTCACTATTTTCTAGAGAATTGAGGTATGACTACCTTGTCTGAGAATAGTATGTGTTATTTTCTTTTTGGCCAATCCTATTAATAGTAATACTGTAATTAAGCATATTGGAAAAAAAAAAGAGGCAAAAATTGTAGTTGTTGAAGGCATATCATTGATCCAGAGGGAAATCATGAGATTATATTATATTCCAATTTCTCTGTCTTCTGGTAACATTACTGGAGCACTATCTACTCTTTGACTGGACAAAGTCTTCTGTGATAACAGTAAAGGAAATACTTGAGTTGTGTAAATTGCTTTGACACCTTGGGCAACTCTTTATAAAATGCTTAGATGTGGCAGAGAAAGGAGAAAGGTTGGAATGGGAAATGAAGTTACAAGAAGAACCTGTAGAGAAATGAGACAGGGTCACAGAGAGCAAAGGACAGGTCATTTGCTAGGGGTAAGTGTATGTGGTTGCATGTGAAGTGTGATCATATTTCAAATTTGTCTGTAATAAACTGTGTGGCTTCCCCTGGGAAAAAAAAAAAAAGAAAAGAAGAAAAACAAACAAAACCAAAAAAGAAACCCCCAAACCAAGAAATGTTAACTTACAAAAACTTAAAGATGCAATACTCAAAAGAACAAATAGGCCCTTAAATTTGAGCTAGAAATTGAAGGAAAGTATCTGGCCTTTCTAGACCTGAGATCCCGAATATCCATTCAGAGATGCTTGGGGGACAATGTACTTTCATATAGAGATGTTTCAGTTTATAGGAGGTATTGTGTAACATGCTTATCCTCAATAACATATGATGTTACTGAGGCTTGGGTGTCCATTCCATTGTTCTCTTTTATATTTCTACAAGTCTTTATTCATCTTTCTGCCAATGCCAAAACCATAGTAGGTGAATCTGGGTTTAAAATTGACTTGCTCTTTTGAAACTTCAGACTTCTGGGTTGCTAGAGGCAGACCACATATCACATCATCTAATTAATTCAATAATCTTTATTCAGGTTCTACCATTAAAAAAAAATAAAAAAAAACAAAAAATAGAAAAAAAAAGGAGAAGAAAACAGGATGACAAAGAAACACAAAATGGCTTGGAGGCACATAATGCAAAACTAAAGAAAAAAGATCAGCATTTTCTACCCTAAAAGTTATATTGTTTAAGTTAAAAACATTCCATTATTCAAATAAGATTGCTTAAAGTTAACAAGTTCTGGTGGTTTCTGTGGAAACAGGGTCAGAAAGCTGTAGGTAGTCAGTGTGCTGAGATCTCTCACTTGCAGATTTCGGGAGTTGCCTGCCTGCTGGGAAATGTATAAAAAGGCAGCTTCTAAAAGTAGTCTGCAGGGTTTCAGACTGGTGAAAAGGATGTAAGGAGGAGATAATATTAAAAATTTTATGAAAAATTGCATATATCTATGAAAAAATCTGTACAAAGATATAAAGTAATATTAGAAAGTATAATACTTTTACTTTACAAAATATAAACGTTTTTAGTTTGCTGTGGTAAAAATGGGGATTTCAGATAATTTGGTATTTTTAGGACAAATTTAATTACAGTCATAGCAGTAGCTGCTAAGGAATCTACGGATAGCTATTCAAACTGTAAATCAGCTCTGGTGTTAGTAGTCAGAGGCAGGACAAAATAAGAAACAACCCATAGTGGTTCTGGATATTGGGATTTATTTAAGAATCAGTGAGAGGAGAGCTTTTATCCTATTTGTCTACTTCATATACTCCCTGGCTCACTGTCCTTGGTGCTATGTTCACTAGATCTTAACCTCCCTTCTCAACAAGGTTGTCACTGCTGATCTGGGAAGTTCAGTCAGAAATCACGTCAATCCACACTCACAGTTCATTCCCGGGAATATTTGTCATCATGGGCATCCCCTAGGGTTTGTCTCCATGCATCTCCCACATCTCCAGGATCCCACCACTTCTAGGATCTTTTCTCTAGACAGGGTCTTCACCTTTTTCTTTCCTGGTCCCCTTCCCACTTCTAAGATCACTTCTTTGGAAAACCTTCTTTTCTACCACCCAGCCCCAGTTTCTCTTACCTATTTAGTCTGTCAGCAGAAGTACCACATGAGATCAGATGCCCCAGTCTTATGTCTCTTCATTAACTGGGTGATTAATGAAGGAGGATTAATGATGGAGGATAGTGACAGCAATAATATTTTTGGTACAATAAGGAAATGGAACGCACATAACAGTAGAGAGAAGGATAATTTTGTTCAGGGTCAGGACATAGTCATTTGCTCTCAGAAGGAATCTATTCTGTTCCTGCCATGCAGCTTCTGGTTGAAGGCACATAGGAAATTCTCTATGTAGGTGAAGCCATTAATGGGCTCAAGAATATATGCTATGTCCTTTAGGAAAGCATAAACCAGCTTCCTCTAGATTTTTTTTTAATCTAATTCAGAAGGAAAACCTGTTTGACTTTATTGCAAAACAATATTTTGACTTACCCAGGTTTGAAAATACAACAATAATGAGCAACATCTTCGTAAAATGCTTTTTTTGTGTTCTTCTTTATATGCTTCTTCCCTATGATTTGCTTTTCAAAGACCACTCTGATGCAGGAGCTTGTCTGACTGATTGCCCCATACTGCTCTATTTAAACTCTCTTTCTTTCTCTGTGACCTTTATTCCCATGGGCATTCTTAATGTTGCTCTCTTAGTTCCAGCCTCCTTGATATTCATCTTGGATGCTACTATCATTGCAGCTTTGCTTTGGCCTTTTACATAGTGAAAGGGTGAATGAATCACAGGAGACCTCAAACAGATAGATGCTAAAAGGTGTGATAAGAGTGCAGAGAGCTGTCTTTTCATTTTTCACCCCTACTTATGCATTTTCTCTGTTTCTTGCAGGTTTTATGCAGGTGTATTTTTCAGGGTAGTCAGGCCTGCTGAGATGCAAAATGAAGCAGTGATAAAAGTAGACAGATGCATAAAAAATGAGATTGTGACGTTCTGTTTAAGGTGCTTCTTTAGGGAACAAAAGGAAGGGGGAGAACTCTGCGAAGATTACTCTTTTAACACTGTGTTTTCCCTACCTGTTTTGTTTTTCTTAAATCTCTTAGAATTCTATAATAATTAGGGAATCTGAAGAGTCATTAAAAAGAGATCCATAGCAAGAATAATTTTCTCATCTGTATACTTGCAAAAATATAACCAAATATAACCTCTAAAAGCTTAAAAATTCATTGCCTGTTGAAAAAATATCAGGATTTCTTAGTCAATCCTTTTTGTAGCTAGAATAAACTGATGATCATGAATGATGAAAAGTCTTCTCTTTTATGAGTGGATAGAAAAGGGCATCTTTGTGTTGCATTCAAAGTTCAAATGTCCATCTAGTCCACTTTTTGTTTTTTTTTTAAAGTATAATGATTTGTCTGTCAGAAAAAGTTTGCCAAGCTGAAGTGTTTTTTAAAAAAACAATAACTGATTTTTTTTTTTATTAAAGTATTCAGGTCCAGATACTACTCTCAACAAAGTGGACTAATTGGCTGTGAAAATGGAGTTCTACTTTCAAATTGTTCAGAGAAGAGGTTTAGGTCAAGGGTTTCTTTTCCATGGTCAGAACATTGCTACTTGTTTATTGATTTGTTCATGTGGGGCTAATAAACTCTGAATGTTTGGAATTTCTTTCTGATGAATATCACAACCCAGATATACAGTCTTCACAATGTCTTGGGGGACTGAAATGGAAAATGGAATGAGAAACTGCTGCTAAAGTAATTTCTCCAATATCCAACACAACATCCATGTTGTCTTCAAAAAGTTTCTTATGCTCTGAGCTTGTAGTGCTGCACCTATATTAACCACTTTTATATGACAAGTGAAATTGCACAGGGCAAAAAGCATAACCCTATTCCACTGTACAATCTTTCACTTTGATTGCTTTGATTGTGGAAAAAGTTATTTCTCACTGTTGCAAAGATAAATTTACTGACTTCCTAGTGATACTTTCAGAAAATACAATATGAAATCCCAGTTAAGATCTAAATATCTACTTCAATCTAAAATAACAATCAGTTTTTCTCTTCTAATTTGTGCAATTCCATTGTCTGATCCAAAATTTCCATCCCATTACATTTTGCAGAAATCATGGGGTAATAGCGATGACTCTGAAATATATGTGTACCACTATACTTCGGAAGTGCCAGGTAAGTTAATACCTTGGCACTAACCTAAGTCAAAACCTGGGAAATGCAAATCAAACTAAGTTTGATCCATGTCTACAGGCACACAGATAAATGCACCTATGCGCACACAGATACAAATATCTACATAAAATTTCATAAAAACACAGAGGTTGTTAGTACTCTTTGGATTTCTGGCAAAAATAAGGTTTCAGAATTCTAGTTGCAAATTATTTTTTTTTCAATTTCTGTTTTGCAGTAGTTTTTTTTTTTTTTTTTTAAAAAATCTATGTGCCATTGCTACTAATATTAAACCTTTGAGAAATTATTATTGACTTCCACCAAGGAATAGCTAAACAACCCTATGCTTCGCAGAAATCAAAACAATGGAAGCCACTACTCCTCAATAAGGCTAAATGGAAATGGTAAACTGTAAGCTTAAGAACATAACTTTTTGCAGCATTTTGGCTCCAAAACTGCCCTAGAGGTTGTGAAAGATGAAAAGATGAGAAGAGCAACATTTGTTTTGTTACTGAAGGTGCTGGTAATTAACAGAGATAGTTGGAAAGAGTTCTGACTAAAAAGACAATTTCGAGTATAAATTGACTTGTACACAAGCAGCTCCTTTTCAACTGCTGCTGAAGTTTCTTGTTCACAGAGATCAGGGACTCGTTCTGGCTCTCTGCAGTTTCCTCCCTATCTGCACCCCTAAGTTTTCTTTTGATGGACATACTGTGTGTGAAAAGGCCATAAACTGTTTTCAGACACAGCGGCAAAGAAAAGCTCTGAATGTCCCAGCTGGCAGCATCCACATTGCTCAGAGAAGCAGCCCTTGCCTCAGAGGGAGAAAGGGAAATGGGAAAAAAAGGAAAAGAGAAATACAAAAAACAGAAAAGCAGCAATAATATACCCTTTAATAGTCTGTGGAAAAAACTGAACAAGATGAGGGAAAAGGGCTTAAAAAATTATTTTGTACCATAGTTGGTGCATTTCCTTATGTTTTTTAGCTAACCCTGAGGCAAAGCTCAGGTAGCAAAAGATAGCTACAAACTAATCTTGTCATTCACACATATCAGGACCAATTTCAGGACTAAAGAATGTACTCGCTACAATAATTTATTTTGTTTCTAGTTAATCATTATTTAAACCATAGAATGAGATCGACCCTGTAAGAACATGTAATGGATGAAGTAGAAAAGCTCACAGGGTGTGAAATAAAGCTAAACATGCAGTTTTCATCTGCAGCAGGTCTGCCCTGATGTGTTCTTTAAACTCTGAATGAATTTTGAGAAGATGTACTCTGTTAGGTATCAGAAAGTTCATTATATTTCAGATGAATTAAAAAAAGGCACCTAAATTTCTTTACAGGGATTGATACTTGCACTTAAAGGTGATCTTTGACCTCAGATGAACAAATTAATTTAGAAATGCAGAGTTCATCTCTGAAACACTTTTGCAAAACAAAAGAATTTTGCCACCTAAACCCACCCACCAACCAACCCCATAAAAAACCCCTCAAAACACAACCAAACGTAAACCACAAAAAAGCCAAACAACAAGAACAACAACAAAAAAATACCAACCAAGCAAAAAAGCCCCCAACCTAAACCACTCACCCCCCCCAAAAAAAAAAAAAAAAAAGCAAAATCCAGACAACCCAACCAAAATCAAAAAATACAATGGAAAAAGCCTCAAGCTTTTGCATATAAGACACATACCACAGATTGGGATAAGAACATCATTATTTTCTTCCCTTGTTAATTGTAGGCCAAATGTGTGAACTAATTTTAAATTATTCTGCTCCATACAGAACTTTTCCAGTAATTCCTCAAAATTTGTCTCCATGTGTTTTGTTCAAATGAACATTCATTTGTTCTTCATGTGCTTTGGTCAGATGAAATACCCTCCCTGGCCTCTCGAACCTCACTTGTGATCATATGCCTTTCTGTCCCTGGTTATAGTGACTGTAAGATGGTGGAGTTCAGAATCCTGAGAGAATGCAGAAGGGCAAAAAGCAAGATCTCAGTGTTAGATTTCAGAAGAAATGTCTTTGTTCCCTTCCCTTGAAAAAGTCTTATGGCATAAGGCTCTGGAGGAAAAGGGATACAGGAAGCTGTTTGACATTCAAGGATCGCCTCCTCCAGCTAATGAACAATCCATCCCAACAATCAAGAAGTCAGACAAAAAAACACGGAAGACCCACAAAGAGAGAAAAGGATTTTCTGGCAAAATTTTGACTAGAAGGTGGGTGTAGGTAGAGGTAACTCGGAATATAGACACTGTCTAATAATGTAGAGACATGCTTAGGGAAGTCATAAACCACAGAGAGTTGAATGTCGCAGAAGATGTTGAAGGAAGAAAATACTTCTCTAAGGACATAAGTTACAAACTTAGATTTGGGAACATGTTGGTCCACTGCTGAATGAGCCATCCAGTTTAAAATGACAGAACATACTGAGGTGTTTTTTTCAGTTCAGTTGGGTAAGACCCACTTCCAGAATTCTGAGGCAGAGACAGGGGGAAAAGTCTGGAGCAAGGACGATATACCCCTGGTGCCTAAGGATCACTCAAGGGGACTGTACCTGCATAAACCCAGAGGACATGATTTAATACACCCATGAATTCTGAGGGGTCTCGCAGGTGTGTCATGTAAAAATTGCCTAACCACTGTTAATAAACTTGCATTGATCAATGTGACTGGGACAAGTGCCTGAAGACTAGAGTAAAGAAAACATCAATCCTAAACATCTGTGATAAATTTTGAATTAATTACTGGCCTAGTAGATGAGCAGGAAGCAGTGATATTACCTACCCAGCCTCCAGGAAGGGAGATAGTGTCTCCTATAAGAGCATGAGAAACAAGCTTGTGTTATGTGGGCTGGATAAGAAGAGAGTGAGGAGAATTTAAAGCTGCCTGAATGGCCGGACCCAGAGAGTGGTGGTCAGCAGTGTAAAGTCTAGTTAGAGGTCAGTAACTGCACTTGTACCCCAGGGGTAAATACTAGCTCCAGTCCCATTTAGCATCTTCATTAATGATTTGTATGATCGTGTGCCTTCAGCAGATTTGAAGTTGCACAAAATGAGGAGTCACTGATACACCAGAAAGTCATGCTGCCATCTATAAAGACCTCAGCAGGATCACAGAATCACAGAATGCTCTGGGATGAAAGGGACTTTTAAAAGTCATCTATTTCAGCACCCTTGCAATGATCACAGAGATCCTTGACTAGATCAAGTTGCTCAAAACCCTGCTCAGCCTGGCCTTTCTGGGGATGGATCATCTACAGCCTCACTGAAAAACTTTTACCACGGTTTCACCACCTTTGTTAAATAATTTTATTCTTATTTCTAGTTTGAATCAACACTCCTTTATCCATTTTCCAAACTCTCATGCCTTGCCAAATCACTACAGACCCTGCTAAATAGTCTGTCTCCAACTTTCTTACAAGCCCCCTTTAAATATTGAGAAACCTCAATAAGATCTTCCTGGAACCTTCTCTTCTCTAGGCAGAGTAATCCCAGCTCTGTCAGCCTTTGCTCACAGGAGAGGTGCCATTCCTCTGATCATTTCTGATGTCTCCTCTGGACCTGCTCCAATAGGTCTGTGTCTCTCCTGTACTGGGGACGCCAGAGCTGGAGACATGTCTCCCATGAGCAGAGATAAGGGAAAGGACTAAGAAAGCCTGGAGAAGAGAAGGCTCGTCAGGGATCTTATCAATATATCTATAAATATCTTATGGGAGGGTGAAAAAGAGATGTGTAGAGTCTCTGACCTTGGACACCTTCAAACGTTATCTGGACCTAGTCCTGGACCAACAGCTCTAGGAGGTCTTGCTTGAGCATGGATGTTGAAGACAAGGTGACCTCCAAAATTCTCTTCCAATTTCAACCATTCAATGATGCTTTAATTCTGTGATATGTTTGAGTGTCATGGCAGCAGCACTTCCTCTACTGAAGCTCTAGATAAGGGCAGAGCTGGAAGTCCATGATAAAGTACAGGAATCTATGAAGAGTTTTTGGAATTTCACGACATATACTCTTCATAATTCTTCTCAATACAGTGAAATTCTCTTAATTGCAAAAATAAAAGGAACCTCACAAGGAAACTACAGAAAAGAATATGTAAAAAAAAAAAAAAAAAAAAAAAAAAACCAAAAAAACTTCCAAATACCTGCCTCTGCCAAGGAAATTTGGCAGCTGATGCTGTAGGAATGCTGAGGGCAATAACAGGACTTAACGGCCCTGGCCATTGAGTCATGGGATCAGGGCCCCCATTTCAGTGTAGGCCTTGGCAGACCTGTCTTGAGCAGTGCTCCAGTTGTCTCTGGTCCTGTCTACTGCTGCACTTAGTGGGCTTCCCGGCTCCAAATCCCTTTGGTAGATAGTTACAGGACAATTAACACAACATATTGCCACACAAGCCTTCCTTTGCTTCTGTGTGACTGTGCCCCATTAGTGGGGCCACTGCCCATGCCAGGGTCACTAACAGCTCCTGGTTCTCCCTCACACCTGGGGAAGTTCTGCTTCTCTGCTCCCACATATCTGGAGAGCTTGTATGACTTCTCTACTTTCCCTGTTGCTGCTGACACTCTCACTCTCTCAAGACAGATTTTTTCTCGAAACCTTCATATATCTTTGGATTTTTTAACTAGTTTCCCCTTTAAAGAGTAGCTCATTTCCAAATTATTGCCATGTCTGATTGACATCCCTGCCAAACCCTCATGAAATTTAGAGTACTATACTGCCTTCAGAGTAAATTCTCTCTTAGGTGATACTCTTTAAAGAGCTTTTGATCTCCAACTGCAGAGTTCTAAAGCCTTGCTGTTGACTTTTCCTTTTGCCCAGGATTAAAAATATAGCTGACATGTTAAACATTTTTTTCCATTAGAAATGAGCGGAATAGTAAAAAGGATGAAGATGTGGAATGCATATGACCTAAAAAAAATTATACATGATGCATGTGTGTAACCCATGCAGGTAATTACATTTTGAAAAAAAAATCTAAGGGCAAATCAAGTACTGGTAAGAAAACCTATATTCCAAGTCTACAAAGAGAGTGCAATGTGAGGCATGTGAAGCCTGCCTAGGTATTGCATGTTTAGTATTCATTGAGAATATTAGTAACAAAATTTAAAAATATAGTCACTGCTTGCCATGGAATTTTTTCTCCCTTTTTTTTTTTTTTTTTTTTAGCTTCTACCTTTTCAAAATATGTATTCTAAGTGCAGAACTAACTTTCGGATAGGATAGGATAGGATAGGATAGGATAGGATAGGATAGGATAGGATAGGATAATTAAGATAACAACCATGAAATTTTTGAAAATCATACTCTTCATGGATAATGCAAGAGTAATTTTTTTATAAACAGTGAAACTTCTTGTTATTTTCTACCTCTTTTATCTCTTGTAATACGGCAAGAAACTTTAAATTAATAGAGACGTGAATAAATAGATGGTTGTAATGTGATTATGAGCCATCTTAGAGCAGGACAGTAAATGAATGGATTTAACACCTGGTAGTATGTGTTTTCATTAAGGCTCCTTGTTTTCTGGGAATAGAGAAATAAGACTGTATTGCTATCTATACTGACTGCTATATTGAACTGATTATTAAAGTGGATGTACTGGTATTACTGTTCTTTTAAACAATTGGTGAATGGCTCAATACAGTATTTTTCCATGCTTTGGAGACAAGTGAAACCAATTTTAGTTGCTAAAAGAGCTGGATTACTATTGTCATGCCAACAAGCAAACCCTTAAAGCAGAGTTTCAGGGACATCATGGAGAGTCGGTACATGATTTAGCTAAACAGTTTTCTTTATTGTTAAGATATTTAATAGTTTGAACACCATGTGACACCAGTTTTAATACTGTAGAATTATTGGTTTAATGTCTGTAACAGAACCAAATTGCTGTGCCAGTCTGTCAAGATGGCACTAAAACACTTGCCCAGAAATTGTTCCTTAATAGGGATGAAGATCCATGCTCTGACTACTGCTCAGCATCTCATAATCTCCTTTAAAATTCCAGTGCCAGAAACTCAACAGAGATCAATCTAATTTCCTAGCATCAGGAGACAATTTGTAATGTGCTTTCACTAGAAGAGCACTGAATGCATCAAAACCATTTAATGATATCAATGAGCCTTTGTTTTCCTTGTTTGTTTGGGGTATTTTTGGATGTGGGTTTGTTGGGGTTTTTTGGTAATTGAGTTTCATTACTATGTCTTTAACGTGCACTTTTCCTAGCAAGTTTCCTCTGTTTCCTCTGTTTGGTCTTTCCTTGATTTGCTTGCACTTTTGAGATTAAATGGCATGTGCTATTATGGAGCACAGGTGGAACAAGCATACAAACAAACATAAACGTATAAACATAGTGAACAAAAAATCTTTTAATGGATGCTTTAATTTGCACCAAATAAATTAGGTACAGAGATCTAAAAGTTAATTAAAAATGTTGAATGGTGAAACTAAGAGTTATAATTAAGCTGTCTTTCCTGGGTGGCCTAGTTAAGAAATTTTACAGAAATAGTTTCTACTACTTTTTGTATAAGATGTATTGCAGCATGCAAATCACTTGAAACTAAACATAAGTGGACTACAAAAATAAGGATTATGCAACCCTAATTTTATGATTTTAAAATTTTTAAGCACTATAGTCAAGCATATAAGAAATTTATGTCTTTAATCCATTAACATACAGTTCTAAACTGTTAGTACAAAAACTCTTGTTATGGTGCTCTCAACATTTTAAGCAAGAGAATATCTGCATTCCATAAAACAAAGAGGATGAATTCTGTAGTGTCCTATATCATATCAAATGGTGATGAAATAAGCACATTAATTGATAATATGGCATTTGTCTTCAAAGCCTCTACACTGCATTGCATACTCCAGAGCATGAGGTGCTCTTATTTATAGAACTTTTGCCACTAGGTAGACAAAGGTTTCCACATATATATATATATCTATATATTTATCTATATATATAGATAGATATTTTAATTTGGGGTCATCACTAATGCTATATTTGTCATTCCTGCTTTTAATTGTAGCTGTCAGCTTACTAACAGCTATTATGAACAACTTGTAAAATGTAACAGAAACACATGTGAAGATTGATTTTCCCAAAGATCATTTCTTCCCCCCTTTTACTTTAATTCTTTTCAGAATTATGTTTATTAGCAAATTTTTGGATCAGGGCCATAAAGTGTTAAATAACCTGAGTGTTAGCATGCAATTTTTCTAAAGAAAAACATCTCTCTAAAAATTTAATAATGAACCAATCAACAAGAACTACAGAAATATTAACTGAGCCAAATAACTGCACAATGTATTAAAAAGTAGTATCTTATACAAAAAGTTTTACTCTGTTTCATTGAAATGTTGTGGCATTGCAAAGATTACTGTGAATCTTAATTAATGGACCTTCAACCAAACTCCCTAGTCTTAATACATAAAATTTGAAGAGATACAGATTTCAGACTGGTTGGATACTAACGGTCCAGCTGTGCAGTTAAAAATTCTGCATCATTTATCTGAGTATTTCTTCTTTTAAGAGTGAAAAAAATGCAGAGATATATCCTAGTTTCTGCTCAGACAGATTTAATTTTTTTCAGTTTCCTTGATGGGGTGGAGCCTGCAGCCATCTGAGTATGTTTAGGTTGTTATTCCATACTAGGCACATCATCCCTGGGAGGTATGGCTTGGGGTGAAATTATAAAGGAACGTGCAGCAGAACCATGGCTAGTTTTCCTCCTTTTTACAGAGGAGAAAAGCAGTAAGAGAAATGGTGGGGTGGAGCTGCATGCATGGTCCAGCTTGGGACAGTTTTTCTGCCATTGTTTTTCACTGGCTCAGATTAAAAATGTCACCTGTGGCAGTGCCTGCCATTTTCTCCTTTGTCTTGGGAAGCTGTGTGTTACTGGCCGTGGGAACGCTGCGACAGTTGAACCTCTGTAAGATTTTTTTTTTTTTAATGCAATCAACCTCTTTCACACACTGCTGTCATTAGTATTGTTGCTGCTAGTGCTTGTTTTCCTTATCTTATTGCTCTTTTTTCCAGTGAATTTTCCCCGTGGATTGTTACCTCGAGCCTTAATCGCTGCCCTCTCTCTCTTTCTCACTGGAGAGGGAGAGGGGAAGCTAAGTGGCTGCTTGGAGCTTAATTTTCAGCTGCTTTTAAACAACAACAGAAACTTATTCCTTCTTTAGCCACCTTTTACTGATGTATGTGATGTTTCTCAAAAGCTTGCCTCACCATCTGCCCTGGAGTAAAGGAACATTATCAAATGTAGCTCTTACAGGATTTGCTATGATGACAAATTACCCATGACCACCCTTGTGGAAAATATAAAGTTCCATAAGTAAATCAGACTTACAGAAGGTTATATGATCACCCTGCTAATCCTGTTTTGGCCCAATGGAATTACTTCACATAATCCACTTCTGATGTAATTGCGCAAGCATGAATGAAATACAGGTTTGGAAGAATCTGAAGAAAAATGCAGCTCTGAACTTACAAATCTTTGCCTCAGAAAGTGACAATGCCATACTGTTAGGATGAATATCATCATTTCCCTTTTCTTTGCACTTTCTTTCTCCCTCAAGATCTTAACAAACTGTAAGAATCTGCCCAAGAAGATCATTTGTTTAAGAGTAATTTATAGGGGTAGAATAGCATTGATAGGTTGTTTCTCCATGGCATGTGAGTTAATTTGTTATTAGTACTATGCATTGACAGATCCTGTTTAACTGGAGTATAAATGTAGGAATTTAGAGAACTAAACTATCACAAAGTGCCATCCTTATTCAAAAACATTAATTTGCTTGGGTAATTGTTACAGCGTATAAGCAATCATTCATTGAATGAAATGTTTTGGCCTAAGAACAATGTTATTTACAAATGTGCTTATAATACAGTATTTAAATGGGAAAAGAAAAATTAAGCCACTAGACAGCTAATTAAATCAAGTCTGTTAAGAAGAGGTTTCAAAATATGTTCAGTAAATATCTGAAAGAGAACATGAGAAGATTACATAAAAGGGTATTTTTGTCCTTTTGCACAATCATCAAGTATCAGATTATTAACTGATAAGACAACCCAGGCATTCTATTGTATGGCTTCATACAATACACCGATCTGTTACTTGAATTACAGAACCATAAGAACAGAGAATTGCCTGGCTTGGATGGGATCTTTGAGATCATATTGTTCCAACTGCCACAGGCAGGGACAATTTCTAGAGACCAAGCTGCTCAGAGCCTAATCCAATGTGGCCTTGAACATGTCCAGGGATTTGGTGCCACGAATTCTCTAGGCAACCCCTGCCAGTGTCTCACCATACTCACAGTAAAGAATTTCTCTATTGGCCAAATCAGAGATAATGTTCCAGCAGACTTTGTTCTCCAAATTTTGCTCAAGAACATCTGAAAATAGCACTCTGCAAACAACCCAATTATTCTCTCTTAGTCTGGTATTTAAATTTTAAATTTTTAATATTCACAAAGCAACAACAAAATTATAGTCCATGAACCACAGCCTAGTGGACACAACCTAAAAGCTTTCTGAAAGTGAAAATAGAGAGTGCTAGTTTGTGGTTTTCTCCTACAATTTTATCTTTCATTTTCTTCCCTTCAAAAATTAATTAATAAACACTACTTTCATAGAAGAGCCCATTCAGTGTTTTGAGGCTTGCATAAATAAATCAGCTGTGAGAACTGACTGTGAGAGTACCAGATGTAATTTGTCTTTTTGGTTTAGTCAATATTAAAAGCTTTGAAGTTGTTTCTAAATTATAAAAATGGCAAATGGATGGATGTTCTGCAATCTTTTAATGGTCAAGGACTAGACCCACCTCTTATACTAGTGATTTTAGGTGAGAAATGCTGAGAATATAGTCTTAGAGGAGTCTGAATTTAATAAACAGTAAGAAAAAGGAACTATTTATCAAATTATTGTACACATTAAAAAAATTGCTATAAATGTAAATGTAGTCCCATCTAAAAATACTGGCAACTACTAGGAAAAAAAATACTTTTTTCTAAAGTTCACACTGGATGTCATATTTCAGTATGGTTTCTTTCCTGTTTAGAAAGGAAAAAAAAGAGTAAAGAAGCTTGGAATTTGGAGTTCTCACATAGCTAAGACTAAATAACACAGAATCAACACCATCTTATATAAAGAATACATAAATAAATAAGGCACCTGGTCTTCTTTAAAAAACATATGGAATCCGTAAAGGGCTCAAGCAAAGGAATTTTTCCCCTTTGAAGTTCACATTTAATATATCCACTTTTCCAAAGTTGGGCATCCCTACTGTATTTAGTTATTTGATCTTGAAGAAAAAATTCTATTTATCACATAGATATTAGTCATGCCACAGAATGCTTCACTAGAATTTGCTTAGCTACTTTATTGAGTAGTGCACTATCCCAAGCTACAGAGACTAAAATTAATTTTGATCTCCATAAATGATCAGCAAGAGTGCTATTTTCTACACAGTATTCATTGCATAGTGACTTCAATGAAAAAAATACTTAGTCACAAAGCTATGTAGTGGCTTTAGCTATAGATACCTGTTTGCTAGTTTTTATTGTCTACAGTGCAGTATCTTGTAGCATATAATTCAGAATATATGGTAAGACTTCATGTCACAAAGCAACAGAGCTTGCAGACAACCAAGTTGCAGGCTTGGAAGAGGTAAATTAGACAAGACATTGGGTCAGGCTAACTTTACCCATTCCCATGCTAATTGACCCAGAGCTCCTGTGATCCTCTGCACATGTAGAAAATACCGAGGTAAACCCAACTGTTCCAGTGTCTGTTGGTATTAATAATGCATTTGGAACTTCAAAGTTCATTCTGCTGGCTAGTTGTGAACAACAATTTATTGTCATTCCTGAAATGACAAAGTAAAGAACATTTTGTTCTTTACTTGTCCTATTTTTCTGTTTTAAAGAATTAAAACTGGTATGATATTAAAGGCTTCTCTTTTATAGTTTGGAAGCTATAGTAAACTTTCACTTCTAGAAGGTGTGAATTTTCTGATCATATGTTTTAAGAAGAATTCTTCCTCATGTTTATGCATGTAAACAGGTTTTAGTGTATTGGTAACACAGGAGCACATGCAGTTAAGTGCATGGTTACTTTTGCCAATTAACTGAGGAAAGTTCTAGAAAATAAAAATCTGTGAAAATAGATAGTGTGTAAATATATTGAAAGCATGATGGGCAATTTGATTTACCTAGAATGTATAAGACGATCTCAGATGGAATAATTAATAAATTATGCACTATATAGTGGAGATCCAGCACAATCAATTTTTAATCCAGACTGTGTCTTATATGCTTGTAATCAAAACTCTATTCATTGCTGAATAATTTTGATAGAGCTAAAACAAATGTAGTCATTAGGGAACATTTCAAATTTTCTTAAAATTACTTCTCTCAAAGCTAGTTAATTGAACTAATTAATAGAGTTATTTACAGATTTACTCTTTGCTTTTAATCTGCCACTGTGAAATTTTTGTTAGTTTTGTTTTTCTTCATGTCCATTATCAGTCCTCTCTAACACATATAACCTTGTAATGCCTTTGAAGATTTTGTTACCATCTTCTATATTAAACCAGATTATTTTGAGTGTAAAAACTGTTAAATCCTATTTCTTTTTTTATTAAAAATTTGGTTTCTGTTTGGTTTTGGTTTGGTTTTTTGTTTAGGTATCATTTTTTACAAAAAGATGGCAATTTAAAAAAAATTCTGTCAATTGTTACAGTCAGTAAGTGGACAAAAACTCTGCTTCTTACTGTCCCATAGGAGCTGGGATGTTTTCCATAACATTATAGACAGAGTAGTAGATTTGCACCCACAGCTTATGCAAGTCTTGTTAGAAAGGAAATGCATTCAAAGAGTGAAAAAGTTCATTTCCTAATTAATGAACAAGAATACCTGCAAAAAATTTGAAGTGGAGTTTACATCAAACCTGATTTTTCTGATTGTCAGTATTTTCTATACTCTGATAAGGTCAACTCAGAAGTTTTTTTTGTATGGAAAAGCATCAGGAATTACACTGGTCTCTCTGGTGCAATTGGACTTGATGTTTTCACCCATGAACTGCCTAAGTTAAGAGGCTGAAAATTCAAAGTGTCCCAGGGAAATTACCACACGTTTCCCCAGTAAAACATAGAGCAAAAGTTAGCCATCTGGGCAGGCCTATATTAGGAATTTTATGCTTTCAATTTTCCTTCTGCCCTTCATTGGTAAGCTAAAAAGAAGTCTAGCCCCCAGCCAAATGACATCTTTGATGTAATGAAAATATACTTTTTGTGAGTGCTGCAAGGTAATCTTAAAAATCCATTTGTCTAATGTAAAGAGTGATAGCTTAAAAACCAGTAACCTAATTAAAAAATAAAAGGACATTAAATGCTCAGTTTCAGATAACTGTATATCATAGCTTATTTGTAAACACTGTAATGCTAGCAGTTTTTACAGACTCCTCTTTGCTATGAAGCAAGAGCAAAACATTTCCATGTATCTGTTTTATGGCTCTCATGCAATAGAGTGAAAAAATATTTTATTAATGCTATGTTGACATAGGATTCATAATAAAACCTTGAAATGCAGTAATTGGTTTAGTAAAAATGAAATATGTAACTACATAGATGAATCTAAATAAGTCATGTTATATATTATATGCTGAGATGAGCTAAATGATTTCATGTTTTGTGACCCTTTAAAGTAAACTGAATTTTTTTTGCTGTGGTAATAATGTTTATAGGATTTTCTTTTACAAGGAAGTGTCATCTTCAAATTTTCTTGTTCATCAAGTTTACTTTGAAGATATTTCCTCATAAAATCACGTCAGACCCAGTCTAAAAATATTTTTTCATTTCCTTTGAAAACATTACAGTAGATTGCATTATTACTTAACATTTTATACATTTTTCACTAGAAAGTTTTCTTAAAAGAAGGATTTAAGAACTTTTTTATCATGCCATTGCACTTCTAGGTGATGAATTAAACTGAAGGACTTCAATGTAGGCATAAATTTGTATCATCGAGGTAGAGAACAATCAATTTGCTTATAAATATATATATATGTACAAGGTCCCAACTCTCTGACTAATATCAAAAATCTATTGTTTACTGAGTTCAGCATAAACCTTGTTCAATAGAAATATAAGCAAAGATTGTAGCAGTTGGTACAAAAAATAAAGTGTGAAATTAAAGTCTATGCTTCATTATGGAAAGATGGCTGGGGGTAAAGTTAGAGGAAACGGAGAAGTTATATTCACATCCTAACAGAAGTTATAAAGGTGTGGGAATTATAGGCTAAAATGCAGTTGTTATTCCCTGGATAGAATATGGTTTACATGCTCAAAATCTATTCCATGATGATTCCCTACATCCACAATCTGCAACCACAGTTCTTGCTGAGGGGGTTGGAATGGAGGGTGGAGCAGAGTGCAGACACCACAGCCAGGCTCTGTTAGAATCCCTGCAGGGAAGGGGACTCGATGGCACTTTGCAGCTCATAAACTGCATAGCAGCTGTCAACCAAGAGAGATAGGGGAAGATGTCCTGCTGCTGAGCCAGAAATTGTGGTGAAATTGCTCTCCTCAAATTCACTTGTTTCAATATAGCCTAACTGTAATATTAATGCACACCTCCATCCCAAAGATAACCTCACACTGGCAATGCACTCTATATTTTCTTTGACTGCATCTGTAAAATGACCTGAAAGAATTTAACACCAATCAGTAACAAAGGTATCCATGACAATAATCACTCAAGCTCCACCTAAACTTAAAGAGATACTATGAAATTAAGTTGAGAATGGGGAAAAGCTAAGAAAGACTCCACCATAACTGCTGAGGTGAGTTGAAGGGCTGAACTTGTTTTCTCCCTGTAGGGACACCTGTTGGATAAGATCTACTCTATACATGCTGAAAACTTTTATTCAGGATTAGAGTTTGTCTGTGTATTGGTTAGAATGTTTTTATATTTTGAATTTATTTTTATAAATGGGAGAGCATTGATGAGTCAGGCTGGAGGTCTAGGTTGTGCTGTCACCCCTGTTGCTTTCTGTCAGAGGTCTCAGATGATATCTGCCACTCACCTCCCTCCTCCAGGCTAGTTTGGATTATCTGTTTAAGTCATTTGACTCTTTAGGACAGGTAAAGGGTGAAAAGGAATTGAAAATCAATAACTCCAAACCAAGCCATCTGAAATCAGACAGACTGCTGACAGACACATTGCCATGTTTAAATTTATGTGAATCCTTGCAGGTTAAATCTGAAAGGCCTGTGAGCTTCACAAGTGGATCTTATTCGTCTGAGCATCCTGTTTCTCCATGTGGGATAGATGCCTACACTGCCCTCATGTTGCCACACGGAGTTACCTGTCTCAACTCACACCTCAAAGCACTCCTTAGTGCCAACAAACACTAGTTACAACTGGTAAAGCATCATACGACTGGGTAGAGAAATGCACAATATTCTGAGGAGATATTAACTAAAGATATGAAAATCTTTTATGTTCCATCTGTGAATAAATGTAGCTGGGCTAGGTTAGGTAAAGAAAGAATGGGATTAAGGGACACAATGGATGACATGTAAAGATATTTGAAGGAATAGTTATTTCACATAGGCTGAATAAAGAAGATATTTCTCTTCCGCTTCCTTGCGCATGCTTTATTTTCAGTTTTAGATGTAGTGAAAGTACAAATTCACTCATTGTTTCTTCATATAATTTGTAAATTTATGGCTTCGCATTCCATACAATATTTATATTCCATTATATAACATAGCAAATTGTCTTTGTTGTTTGATGTCTGTTAACAGTGAAATGTTTAAGCTCAACTTTTTTTCCAGTAAGAAACTATTTGTATGTTAGGCAGATAGGATAGAATTGATTTTTTTTTTTTAATGCAAGATGACTTGTTAGCTTGTTTCTTTGAATTTATGATCTGTAAAGCATTAAAACCACAGAGCTGTGACCTCTTCCAGAGACTTATTTTAAACATGGACATTGTTTCCTTATGAACACCTTGCATTTCTCATTACTGCTAATATCCTGTTCACATAAAATGATTTCTTCTTCCTACTGTTATTTATTGAAGCTTTCCACAATGCCTTCACAGATAATTTATAAAATTTAACAGTATGTTATCAGAGGTTGGGAAGAAGTAATTGATACACATATAATATTATGAAGTTTCAACTTGTCTACTTCAACATAGTCTGGCCACAAGTCTGCAAAATAGTTATCAAATACAAAGCTTGCAACTCAGAAGTCTATAACCCAC
Source organism: Cinclus cinclus (assembly GCF_963662255.1). Lineage (NCBI taxonomy): Eukaryota > Metazoa > Chordata > Aves > Passeriformes > Cinclidae > Cinclus > Cinclus cinclus. Next base: position 41,246,406 of record NC_085047.1, read on the forward strand.
ACTAAAATTCTGACTACACTACATCTATCAGTCATCTATCTAGCTGAGATAAAAATATTTACATCAATCAGCATATTTCTTTTCTCCAATATTTTCAGGTTTACATATCCCTCACTTTTACTCTTCTTACTTGGAGTTGCAAGCTCCATAAATGAGTTGGTCCTGAAATTGGTAAACTATTAGAAATAACTAGTAGAATAGCCTTGACACTGAATAGAAGCTAAAAAAATGTGTACAGTGCAGGAGAACTTTATTTCTGGGAATGAGGGTCATTCAAAGCTGGTATTTGAATAAGAAGGATGAGACTTGTAACTCCCATTGAATTCCTATCAGTGATCATGGCTTTCATATATATATATATATATATAAAATATTCATATAATTCACTATTTGTCATAGTAAGGATAACATAACACATGAAACTTGTAGTGATTCAAAGACTTCTTCATGATACACCAGATCATCAGAAAGTAACCCAATAAATTGCCCAACAAGCAGTGGCAACATTCAATTGAGGCATTCTGAAAAGTCACTAACAGAAGTTGCTACCAATATTTGAAAACCTTTTACTTGCTCTTCCTCGGATTGCCTGCATAGCATTTTTGTGCTAAAAAAAAAAACCCTTTTTTGAAAAGACATCTAAGTATGACTTGTGCACATAGAAAGGTGAAAGCAAAATAACTTAAAACCCATGAATGAGAACTATTTTCTGTATGGCTATGGCCAAGTGCACTGGACATTACTAAACTAACTGAAACCCTGTGATGAGTGGTTTTGTGTGATAGGATGGTGGCTGTACATGTGGGTCAGACAACCAGAGCTGTAGCACTCAAGATGGTTTGTGCCAGAGCAAATATTTACTCATTCCTCATCTGGGAGCCTGATCACTTCAGAGAGTTAGAAAATGCCTTATTCTCCCTTATTCATCATCTTCCTTCATGCATGCATTTCCCTATGTCAATGAGTGTATGTGTAATTACCAAAGTTAAAAAGAATATATAAAGGTAAATAATTGTGCTCCAAAAATTAAAACAATGAGGACAGCCACCACTTTCACTTAATGTTCACACTAATGCCAGTGGAAGTAGCACTGAATAGCTAACCTCCACACAGTATTTATACTGTTAAAAATCTGTCATACCCTGCTAGCAATCCTAGACAGAGGGATGTATGTTGTTAGATTGTTAGATAAAGAATACCATTATTATATTAATGAATGGGAGTATGACAACTTGCACATCCATTTCTGGAAATCAAAAATGTTCTATAATGTTTCTTAAAGCACAAGTCTTATGAGGAGCAGCTGAGGGACCTGAGGTTGTTTAGCCTGAAGAAAAGGAGGCTGAGGGGACACATTATTGCTCTCTATGACTGTCTAAAAGAAGGTTGTAGACAGGTGGCGGTTGATGTTTTCTGACAAGTAACAAATAATAGAACAAGAGGAATTAACCTCAAGTTGTGCCAAAGGAATTTAGTTGTATATTAGGAAAAATTCCTTCATTGAAAATGTGGTCAAGCATAGGAACAGACTGCCCAGGGAAGTGTTGGAGTTACTGTCCCTGCCACTGTTGAAAAGCAATGTAGGTGTGGTGATTAGGAGCATGGCTTACTGGGGAACCTGGCAGTGGTGGGTTAACAGTTGTACTCAAAAATCTTAAAGGTATCTTCCAAAGTAAATTATTCTATTATTCTGTATGTATGCATTGGGTAAATATCAAATCCATTGAACATGTTCTGCTACATATATTGATTATCTGTCAAGAATATCTAGCTATCAGACTCCAAACTGTAGTTGACATAGCACATGTCAATAAGTAGCCTTAAGATAAATGTGGGAATGCTGCTTTATGAATGGCATATTACACACGGTTAGGCAAATGCAGAAGCCTTCCCAGCACACTGCATTCAACTGTAGCAAGGCTGGTTTCATATGCTCTGAAAGTTTTTGTCTCTGTGTTAGATAAAATTCCCTTTTCCTCATCACTGTTGGAATCTTAACTTCCTCCAACACCCTGCACCATAAGGAATGAGGAAGCAGCTGCCTAAAAGAGATTGCCCCTCTTTAACCTGCTGCTTTCTGAATGTTTCAGTGTCTCAAGACTGTTTCACTGTTTATTCATCTACATTGAACTTCTGGTCCCTCCCTATGAAAATCAGTACTTTTTCTGGGAAAGCACAGAATAACAAAAAATCAGGAACATTCACTTTTCTTTAGTTTTTCTTGTTATGGCACAATACAAATGTATGGACAGGTTTCAGTATATAAAGAGTTTCAAATAAATAAGTAGCTGATTTTTCTATAAGCTTGTTGAACACTAGCTCTGCTAGTGTATCTAGAAACACAAGATAAAAATATTGTGCTGTACATGCTAATTAGGATACATTTACATTTGCATAAAATATAGCATTATCACTTCCTCTCAAACAGTGAGGCAGATGACTTAGGAAAAGAAAAAAGAATTCTAGTGGGCAGGTGTGAACATAAACAGCCAAGAAAAAAACAAATAAACAAACACCAAAGGGATTTATCTTTCTTTTTTCTTTTTCTTTTTTTTCCCCCCTTTTTTTAATAGCTGTCCTTGTTAAAACCTTCTAAGTGATACTGTAGAAAGCAAATGATTTTCTCATCCCTGGAGCTGAAATCTGAATAGAAGCCTGTTGTTTTAGGCAAAAGGTGCCAATTTTCTTATCTCTTCTGGAGTTGCAAAAGATGTAAATGAAATTTTTAGTGAAAGGAAAAAGCCCCAAACAACTACACATTACTGTTTTAAAGATTAGACTCCCATAACCTAATGTTGACAGGTTAATGATAAAATTCATGTTCCTTGGAGCATTATATTCCTTTTATCTGTGCCATTGATGTGAATGTCTGGATTTGTGAGCAAAGAGTTAAAATTTTGTCTTTAGCAGAAAAATAGTGTATTTTTTAATGTCTCTTCACATCTGTTATTCCTCTGGCAAAGAAGAACATAAATAACTGAATCTATTGCTGTCTGAGCATTTAATTGAATAAGATTTTTTAGTTATGAGAGGAAACAGGCTTTTGTTAAACCTTTTTGTGTGTGTTTCTCAGGCAAAAAAATATAAAGTGTGTTTTTATGTATTAATTATTAAGAAAAAAAATCTTATTTTTACTTTTGAAATTTCCCAATAAACATAACAGGAATTCATTTCAGATTGCACTTTGTGGAGGTATTAGCCATTTGAGTGATGTTTTGAAAGCTCTAAAATTTGTTACACTGCCATGATAATAAAAAGGTTGTAAAAGCTTTTTTAGTATAATGAAATCTTCAGTGAGAAACTTCTCTTTCTTCCTCATCATCTCCAAACACTCATTTGCTTTTTTCTATTGAGTTGTCTGACATTGCCTTTTAGTGTATACTAGCAAAAAACAAGAATTCAATTTTTGTTTTCACTTAAAAATGCCTTTTAAAAAGTAATTTATGGATTTAGTAGCTTACCAGATCATACGCTGATTGAGTAAAACAATACTAAATGAAAGCACTGACCTAAAAGGAAGTGTTCTCCTATGTCCATCTGAGAAGTAGTCCAATGGACTCCACAGGAGAAGGCCAGTGAAAAAATCAGGTGACGTTTGATGTAATTTTCTTAGCTTTATCTACATTATATTTACAAAAGCACAATAAAACCCGACACTGGAAAGAAAATTCAGTTTAATACGTGGTGTGATTCTATTTTCTCTTTCCACTGGGTTGACTGGATGCTCATATTTTCTCTCTAGTTGTCCATCCTTCGTTATTTAATGAGGACTTCTTAAAGATGATTTGAGAAAGAACAAGCCTGAAGAGCAACTGGTTAGTTCCAAACCAAAAACCATGCCAACTTCTGAACTTTTCTGCTATTTCTGTCTGCTCTAAAAGAGCAAATGGCCTTGGTTCCTGAGATGAAATGAAGAAATTTATATACAAGCTAAGAATTCCATGGATTTGGACCAATCCAACTTGCATTAGGGATTCAGTTCAAAAAAAAGTCATCTTGTTTCAAAAGTCTATTTGTAGTTCATACATGTGAGCTGGTTTTCTAAGCTCCCAGTATAGTCACTGATGATTAGCCATTTCTGGTAACTTGTGAATGAGCTTACCAGGCACTAAGTGTGGAAATCATTATTGCCTAGCATTGTCCAAAGCATGCAAACACATCAAGGATAAGTATCTGTGATTTTGGAGAGTATCTTGGAGACCTGAATCCCAAATGAAAGCAGTTGGAGGGTGCTGGCTACCCCCATAGCTAGATATTTACATTTTGGAATATTAATCACTTTCTTAGTCTTTCATTTAAGGTGAACTGGAGTACTCTCAAGGTTCCACTGATAGTACAGGCCAGGAATTAAATTCAGTTTATTTATGTAAACATTTATTGTCATTTAAGGCAGACTTGTTTGACTTACAACTACAATTTTAGAAGGGCAATAGTCTTCCCTAGGATCTGTGCTGAATCTTGTTGCTCCATGACGAAGTCTTGGATATTTAGAGCTTGTTTTTTACTACATTTTAATACCAACTGCATGTTTTTTTTGCACCAGGAAACAAAGGAAAACCATCTATAAAACTTCATTAGTAAAGATATTTAAGAAAGGCTTTTAACTGTTGAACAAATCTGGAACAGGAGGCTTGGAGAACACTTGTGGTGCATTTGCTAATGAACAGGGGAAGATATTTCTTTATATTTGTAAGTTTTATTGTAAAGGACTAGTGCAAGTGAGTGAAATGTTCCCAATAAGGGAGAACAAAGCGCTTCCTTGGATTGCTACTACAAATCTTAAAATCACAGACCCCTATAGGAAGCACAAGGGTAAGAGGGGAAACGCACATTTAGTATCATTGAGACCTGTACAACCATTGTTGTGGAAATGAAAAAATTAAAATATATGGCTGAAAAAGGCAGAAACTTGAGCTACAGACAGTACTTGTAGGAAAAATCAGTCTGAGAAGCTTCAAGTTGCAGTCTTTGCAACACGCTGTGTACACTGAGACAGGGAAAATGTGTATATTGAGTTATAAAACGCTAGATTTTTTATAGATCTATAAGTCTTATTAGCTGAATTGAAAAACAGAAACGGTACCTAAAACTCATTGACAGCCCTCTCTACTTAATCACTTTTCACCCTCACAAGTCTGGTGCATCCACAACACGTGATGTAATTAAAAGATGGAGGGGTGAGACAGGCATGAGATGTGTTCTGTGGGATGAGGCCACCTGGTTCATATAATCGTATTTCTGTGGCAAAATAGCAGGAGCATACGTGCTGTGAATTTGCCAGAGAAACTCCCAGACCAAAGGAAACACAGGAACACCTGTGTAGAGTAGTAAGAGGCAAATACAGCAGCCAGTGGAGTGGTGCCCAGATGAGTGAGCAGCAGGGTGGTCTAACAGGACTGTACTAAAACTGCAGTAGTTCTGAAAGGTCTCTTTCAGTGTCTGCATGGATAATTGTCTAATTTAAATCATTCCTCCCCTTATCACAGTGTAATTTTCTTTGCTATGATAATCTTTCCTCTTTCTTAACAGATAAAATCCATCTGATCTGAAGTGAGCTGTCTTTTTCTGAGAAAATAAGATTGGATTTCCTTGGTTGAATTTCAGTGTGGAGTCTACCAAGAGCCAAAATATTATTTTTATGAACAGTGTATGATTTATGAATCTGTTATCTTGAAGAGTGTGCTGCAGTTTTTTATATGGAATATTGCAATTTTAATTGCTTTGGATCCTGACTTTCTTATACAGAAACAGGCAATCACTGTAATTCTGCTACTGAATTTTAGTAGACTGTATAGTAAGAGCCCTTTTAGAAGACTGATATTGACACATCTGATGAAAAAAAAATGGGTAGAATTGGCCATCTTAGGGTTTGTGGGAGTCTAGGGTGCCTCTGAAGGTGGAAAAATGACAATCTGTGAAATTCGCCAGGGAATTTTAAGTGACCATTGCAATGAGATAAATTCAAACCTAGCTTGCATGTGTAGTTGCTTTTCCAACCCGTTTCCTTGAAAATGAAAGTTCAGGATTTAGTGTTTCTGAATTAACTTACATCTTGAAACCTGAGTGAAATAATATTATGTATATTGGCCATTTGTATTTTGCCCTTTTCCTCTCTGTCTTTGTGAAGTTTTTTATTGGTTTTCTTTTTTCTTTTTTTTGAGATTTTTTTGTTGTTGAGACTGTTTTTGTTGAGATTATTCTTTTCCGAGGTTTTTTGTGATTTAGTTGGTTAATGTTTGGAGTTTTTTACAGGGACTTGTTTTAATAAATTGTTCTTTTTCACCTTTTGGAGACACCTGAAAAGTCTGCTGCAAGTGATGATGAACCTGGTTCATGCTAGAGCAGAGAGAGAGCTGATAAACTGGTGCCATACAAGTGAGCTGAGAAAACAGGGCATGGAAGCCAGCTGAAGAGCTTCACTTAAGAGAGCTCTGGGGACAAAAACTGTCATTTAGAGAGGGTTCCCATAGCATTTCATTGCTATCCCGATGAATGATGCAGGTTAATGAAAGGCATAGACTAAAGAGCAGACTGATAATAGCAAATGCTTACAAAAGATGTGTGATGCTGATGCCTTGAAATGAAGGGATGACAGGTTTTGAAATCACACAAGCAAAAAACCCCACTCCCATATGAAAAGGTGGGCAGCTGTTAAAGCTGGGAGGCCTGGAACACACCTACACAGCGATACTGGGATGCTTAATCCACCTATATGTTCTTTTACTGGGGAGGTAGATAACCTGCCCCACAGCCATCCCAAACCCACTGACTCAGATACAAGGTGAATCTGCTTCAGGGTCAGACTAGAGGGTTTGGTTTTGTGTCCTGCTCTGGCTAGAACAAGTCTCATTATAGGAGGGTTCCATACACCACCATCACAGTATTTCAACTCCTATGGGTCCATTTCCACTTCTTGGCCTTCCTTTCCACCATTCTTCTGTCTGCCTTGCACCTCCCATTTTCACTCAGGTAAAAAACTGAACCCATAACTTTTTTCTCAGCTAACTCCAGTCTTGATAACAAACACATTATTTCTGTTGGGGGTTGGTTCTTTCCCTTTTTCCCTCTGTGGAATTTTCCCCACTGTCATGCTAAGATACCTGTTGACTGGGCCCTGGTGACAAGGGGGAGGAGAGAGAGAGGAGGGAAACCCCTGGAGATTCAAACATCCAGAAGAGCAGACAGAAGGCTCTGGTTCGGCCCATTTCCCCCGCGGAGTTGGGACGAGAAGGACGATCGCCATCTGTGTCCCATCCCTGCTATCCCAGCGTCGGGAAACCACCATCGGACCCTGCCCGGCTGTCTTCTCACTGTAACCTGCCACCATCCAGCACTCTGCTGATCATCGGGACCCACACCGTGAGCGGAGGGCTCTCTCTCCATCTCTCTCTCCCCCTGGGACAGCTCTGCCATCACCCCCAGCCCTCCTGCGGCTCTGCGGGACCTGCCCACCCCCAGCACCGGGAACTGCAGCTCAGGGAAAAGGTGCCTGCAGCCAAAAAACACTGGGACTGAGTTACTGTTCTGTTTGTGGGTAATTTCATAGCTGGTGTTGTTCTTGTTTGTCGTGTTAGATATACTAGTAAAGAACTGTTATTCCTACCCCCATATCTTTGCTTGAGAACTCCCTTAATTTCAAAATCATAATAATCTGTAGGAAGGAAGAATCACATTTTTCAGTTCAAAGGGAGGCTTCTGCTTTCCTTAGCAAACACCTGTCCTTCAAACCAGGACATTTCTCAATCTATTTGCTCGGCAAACTTGGCATTATATGGTATTGCTGATGGTTACCTGAGAGCTGTTTGCCTTACAACACTGTACTCCCACAAATGTTCTTGATATTCTTCTCCAATTATCTGCAAAGTCTGGCATTTTTCACATCCTCCCACTTAACCACCTGTGAGATTCAGGCACCTGTCACAACTCTAACTTTTTGCTTGCTTCCTACACAGGTACTTGGTATGTTCAGCAGCTTCTGGTGTCCTATCCAGCAGATTTTCACTTCAAGTTCCATCACTTTTTCTGAGCCAGGTCCTCCTCATCATCCTGAGAAGTTCACTTGCAGTCTTGACAACATGTCCACAGTGACTGATGTGGGCTGTTCTGGTCCAGTCCATCTGCCATTGCTTGAAGAAGGCAGATAGTTATGATGATCTGGGATGGTGTCTTGGTGAAATCCTCAGAACATTCCTTCCACTTCAGCCCCCAGGTTAAGAATATATCCATTCAAAGAGTTTGGTGGTGGGAAAGCCATGTCATTACCTCTTTAGTTTAGGCAACTTTTAATATCTTGACTTTCTAGAAGATTGGTTGTGATAGGCTTGTAGCCTTCATGTCTCTGGAAGGCAGGATTCCCACATCTTCTACTCATCTGCCTGTGATTGAGGCTCTGAATTTCTGCTATTCTCTGCAGTCACACACATCTTTGAGACAGAAAGGCCACAAACAATATCATCCACATATTTATGATGAGGCTTTGTGTAGCACTGAAAACCATACTCTCAGGCTGCATGGTGAACAAAACAGCAGGTGAGTTTAAACAGTAAGTTTAAACAGTAAGTTTAGCTACAACCCTACTTTACAGCAATAAGTAAAAAGTCAGAAGGTATGTATTTATGAGCAATATCAGTGCAGTTACCAAAACAGAACAGATTTTTCCGAATTTAAGGCTCCCCAGACACTGCCCACTCATTGCTTCTGCTTGCACAGGCTTCCTGTGATATAGAAGTAAACAACATATCACTCAGGCCAATATTCTCAGGTGAACACCTTTCAATAACTTGCATGCTCTTAAAACGAACTTTTCCTTAATACTGTAGAAAATTGAGATAGCTGAGTCAACTATACACGCTCATTAACAATTAGACAAGGGCTATATAGTGAAATTAAAATGAGGTGACAAAAGCTGTATTTAATGGTGAAAGAGATCCTCCCATGGTACAGTCTTGTACTGCAGCAGTTCTGGTGAGAAGCTGTGTGGCAGGCAGGTCGATGGCACGGACGTTCATACTGATTTACCTTTACAAACTCAATTTGTCATAGCCTTTTTTTAAATCTCAACAGTTTAATTTTTAAGGAATGATGGCTAAATGAACATTACTGCATCACTTATTCTGTCTTGTCTCTTTCTAGCTTCTTTTAGTGCACTCTTCTGTGCTTTAAAGAAATATTCCAGCATCTCTTGTATCCTTGATGGATAAAATATAAGCACTCAGTAAAGATATCTCTGAATCTCCAGAGCGTTCAAACATCTGGCACCAGGATGAATCATTCAAGGAGTGATATATCCCTAAATCAAATCACACAATCTGTCGTTTTTGACATTAAGCAATTAGAGAGTGTTAAAAGGAAGGCCATGAGGATACTGAAGGGTCTGGAGGGGAAGCCATGTGCATTGTGGTCTTCAACATCCTCAGGAGGTAAAGCAGAGGGGCAGGCACTGATCTCTTCACCCTTGTGATCAGTGACAGGACTCAAAGAAACTGAGCACAAAGCTCAGTCAGGGGAGGTTTAGGCTGGATATCAGGAAAAGGTTTTTCACCCAGAGGGTGGTTGGGCACTAGTCCAAGAAGCATTTGAACAGTTCTCTCAGGTGTGATTCTTGGGGTGTCCTGTGCAGGGCCAGGAGCTGGACTTCATGATCCTGATGGGTGCCTTCCAATTCGGCTTATTCTGAGATTGTATGATTCAATTGCAATGGCTCATGAAAACTCTGTGAGGAAAACTCCACCGGTTATGCCAAAATTGCCTAACCAACAGATTTTCACAAAAAATAAAGTCTATTAAAATAAAGTCTAATAAAGTCTATCCCATCTGCCTTACAGTGGACTTCACACAGAACATGAGACATGAAACCTCCCCTTCATCACTGAGAGAGCACTCCACACCCAGACTTTCTGGAAGACCTATGGCTTGACTTAATCTCACATTTCCTTCTTTCCAGCTTATTGTTATGTACTGACACCCAGTTCCTTGAGACCAGTCAGACAAATCTACTGTTTAAAACTCTGCATCCTTCTTAGCCTATAAATACATCAGAAGAAGTGGTGTAACAGAAATAAATAAATTGCTCCCTGGGCTCTCTGAAGATAGGGCAAAAAAAGCAATAGGCTTATAATGCAGCAAAAGATACTTTTGCTCTGACAGCTTGTGGCAGAAGATTAAAATCAGGCATCTAGTTCTCATTTAGCTTAATATACAAGGCTGAATTCTGTGATAAGTCAGCAGGTGATGACTTGTGGTATCAGGCATCCTTGCATTAATGGACAGCAGAAGAGACAAACACTTTAGTGCTTTAACAGCCTCACCTGCCTGATTTTGGCTGCCAAGAAAAATCTACCACAGCCGTTAGTTTTTTTAGTAACCATTAAAGTAAGACTTAGCATTAAGTACAGCCGAACCTTGGAATAATTTCTGAAAGATAATTGTAGAAAATATGTATTAAGCCTCTGTAAGAAGCAGCTTAGGTAAACAGGACTTAGAAGATTTTGATCCTGCATGTGATAAAGTCAGAGGAAGGCAGGGTTTGACTCGGTGAACTCGTGTACACCCTTTCCTTCTTCTCCCTGTGATTTTGTGAGCACATAATGTAATTCTGACAAATTTTCATATATCATCTGAGCCACCCAGGATCTGTAGCTCTTTTTGCACTTTGACGTCTTATTTTGAGTCATTCAGACTTGAGGCACACTGAAAACTGAAGAGAAGCATTCAAAATTATTGGATGACTTAAAAAAAGTCTCTGTAAGTTTTTGATGCTTCATTGAAGTACTCCAACTTATTCATACTAATTTTTTTCTAGAAATAGTGTTAGAGATTATCAGTCTCTTAAGTCAAGATAGCTTTTAAAGTTTTGAAACATTTAAAGAATTAAATTTCAATTAATTTTGGCATTTTTGAATATCATTGTGAGAAAACAGTTTGATTTAAAAAAAAAGAGAAATTAATATTAACGGAAAACTAATTTAAGTGAAGCAAGTGATACAAAAGTGATTGAAAATTTTCTTTATAATTGAAATTTGAAGAGTTTATTCTTTATTCCAATTCCATATATAGTTATTTTCTTATCAGCTTGGAAGGGTAAAATTAATCCAAATTTTTCTTCCAATTTCAATTGTGAGCAACTACATTTTGAATTTTTCTTCTCCTTCCAGGATTCTTTATATTAAAATATAAAAATACTAATTCAGAAGTTTTTATCAAAATAATTATAAAAAGGATAAGTTTATATTTTTATTGAACTCCAAAAAAGACAAGATGTTGTTTCTAGTGTGTCTAACCTCATCTAATAAAATTTTCAAGATTTAGAACTTTGAAGTAAAAGCATTCAAAATTAATTTTAAGTTAGTTTTAGGACTTTATTTTCTTCTCTGTGTAAATAATTATGACTTTTTCCATTAAAAATTTTGAACCAGAGAGGAAAAAAAAGACATAAAAAATTACCTGATTTTCAGCCTAGAACTAGTATACACATATATCTTATATAATAACATTATAATATTTTATTCAGTGCCATCTGTGGAGCCATATAAATAATGCCATTATGTCAGGATTCCAAAAGCTAATCTAGAAGTAAAACAATTGGCGACCAGTGAGATACCATAACAAGTGAAGAATGAACTCTCAAATTGAACAATCAATAACTACAGGGGTGAAAATTGCCACTTCAGACTTATTGTAGTATTGTTGTGCGTGAAATACATTTTACATAAACTTAGATTGGCTCACTATGCAGCATATGAAGAATCAGGCCAGATTTGTAAATGGCTTTGCTATTACCAGCTTAACTATCTGTACGTCTAATGATATAATCATGTTCATAATGACCTCACATCTACCAGTAAATATGATTTTTTAAAAAATGAAATATATTGCTGGTTGTTGGCTTTTTTGCTTTTTTCTTCTGTGCTTTTTTGTTTGATGTTTGCCACACTTTTATGTGTGAGTGTGTGTGTGTGTATGTATGTGCACCTATATATCGATATCTATCTATGTACATCTATATCTATCTATCTTTATCTATATAATATATCTATATCTATATCTATATCATCTATATAATATATCTATATCTATATCATCTATATCTATATCTATGTCTATATCATCTATATCTATATCTATATCTAATCTATCTATCTATATCTATATCATCTATATCTATCTATATCTATATCTATATCTAACTATTTCTATGTATACTGAACATAATATATTTAGCTTTCTTTGTAGTCTTGTTTCGGAAAGTGCCAAGTTTTATTTTCATAGCTGTTTAAATTAACACCATAAGCAGAAGATAAAGGGCTTGCCAAGCTGATATGCTTCAAATCAGTGTTATTATTGGCAGTGTTATTAATGCAAATAGCAGAATAAAAGCTAGATGCAAAACATTAAAAGCAATCTCCACAGACATACCCAAATTCTGTAAAAGTACCTCATAATTAATAATTATCTAAATGTACAATTTGGTTTGTGACTTATGCAAAGTAGTTCTTCCTGGCATTTCAGTGTATTACTTCAGCCTGAGTTTCTCTGCTGAAATTTGTGGTTGTATATTTCTATGGTAACCCTGGAGGAGGGAAGGGAAGGATGCCCAGGGAAAAGAAAGCAAGGATGATACAAGAAGGAAAACAACATGAAACTCAGAAACACAGCTAATAGGGAAAAAAAAAAAGGAAAAAAAAAAGGGGGAGAAAACCCCAATGAATTGCAAAACACCTTTTAGGGGAGACTAGACCTTCCCTAACCACCTCCCCACAAAAAAAAAAACAAAACAAAAACAAAACAAAAAACCACCAACCAAACAAAAAAAAAAAAAAACAAGCCAAAAACAAAGAAAAAAAACCCAAACCAAAACATAAACCAAACCAAACCAAAGAACATTCCATAGCCAAATATGAAAAAAAAATTTAAAAAGCATATTTTGAATGGGAGCTCTGAGTAACCTAAGACAATATATATTCTCCCTCTGTAGTTTGCAGTAAATTGAAAGTTTTGCTGAATTTATACAACAAACTAAAGGCATCTAAGTTTTGAGCATTATCCTGTATAGATAAGGGAGATACAGGCAGCTCCAAAAGGTGATTTCAATCACCACTTTTTTTCTTATGTCCGTATCTGCATGAATCAATTTGCTAGTAATATCTATTTATCACTTTTAAATAATTTAAACATCCAAACTTTTTTAACACATATTGATATAATTTAGGGTGGGGAAAGTGAAGAAAACAGAATAATCTTTGGAGGGACCTACTGAGTTTTTGATTCTGAACAAGCTGTCCATTTGAGCACTGAAGTACTTAGGATACATTGTAGACTCTCGGCTTGGCACCAGATATTTAAAACTCACTAGCTGCTTAGAAAGGAAGGAGAATCTCTGCAAGAGCGTGTTCTCTGTTTTCCATCTTCTTGCTACACAGATAATGTCAGACAGGGGCTGAGTTTGACAGAGTGTGACACAGAGAGTTAAATGAAATTGTGCACTTTCTTATATATACCATCACAGCTCATCACCTTCATGTTATTTTAGTCCTAGATGGTCATGAAGCGTGAGGATAATAGAATGCAAGTACTTGTCAATATTTTAAAAGAGAGAGTAAATATTTTTTTAAACAATTAATTATCTTGTGAATGTTCTAGTCTGGTTAATTTTACTCTTTTCTTCCCATGATTATTATAGCAATTTGAATATTTATATTTTTTGATAGATATAGGAGATCATCGGGGGATGCTACGTGTGGCTCCCAAGGAGTGTAAATAAAAACATTCTCAAACAAGGAATTCTAACATTAATGTCACTGTCATAAGTATCAGACAACCCTTTCTCTTCCTCTACCTTTTCAGATTTTTCCCAATGAATAATTTAAATGAAGATGGTTTTGCACAGCTAATTAAGTTGACTAGTGATGTTTTGCTTTTTGGAAAGAATGAACTTCATTTTTGAAAGCAGTGAAGGCTCTGGCAGAGTCCACCATCCTTCTGATACCAAAGTCATTACTTATGTGAATAAATGCTGTGCTAAAATGTGTGAAGAGGTGGAACCAATCACTGTCATTCATCAGCATCAGTGCCTGACTACTTGTCTTTTTTACTATCTTGTGTATAAAATCTCAATGACATAAGGGAGGGAGGAGGAGTGTGTTAAACAGTTCTCTATATTATCTATTTCAGGAGAAAAAATAAGGTGGAAAATAGAGACAAAAGTGTTCCAAAATTATTTGGAGCAGGTTTCTCAATAAATAAATAAATAAATAAATAAATATAATCCTGAATGTATGTACACTTAAACTGCTTGTCTTAATTATCTTTTGCTTCTTCATCAGACACAAAAGGACAGATTCATATTTTCTGCTTGAAAGTCTTATTTTGTACTTCTAAAAATAAAAATAAAACAAAGAAAAAAATTAAGGCTTTCAAGACAAAAATAAAATTTACATATCTCCTTTAAAACATATAAAAAATGTCTGTTGAATATGAATAGAACTCACATCACTCACTACCCCACAAAATCAGTGTGGATCATTGTGAACAAAAGCATTCAAGTGTGTTAAGAACACACGGTCACTAGAGTAAGAGAATGTACAAAACCACAGATACCATCTTTTCTAACCAAGTCCTTAGGTAAAAAAGTAATGTGGCTACTTCTGTTCTTTTCATAAGCTTCTGCAAGACAAAAACTTATACAGAAAATCTGGTTGCTCATCTATTATCAGCTGGAAAGGAACAGAAAAGCCAAAACCCAAAGCAGACATAATGAAATCTTCAGGTATCAAATTCCTGAAGCCTTGTTTTATTAAAAAAAATTGTATCATAATCATGTCAGGAGTACAGCCTAGTTATCTGTCACATCCCCACCTCTGTGGAGGTGAATTGCCATGTGCTTTCATGTCCTCTTGCTCCCTTTCACATGTACCCTTGACCTGCTGCAGCTCATGAGTTTCACAGTAATAGACACTGCCTGCAAGAGGTAAGCAGGAGCACGAGCTGGAGTTTCCCAGCTGATGATCTCTCCCTCACTAATGGCTTGGTAGGTCAGGCAGCTGGACTTTTGTACCATTCAAGTCGAGCCTCAAAGAGAGGTCACTGGATGATCTATTCCTCCTGCTGTTACCCAGTGTCAGCAGCTCTGCACTTCATTTCTGGAACACGGTACTTGATGCACCACACATGACAGATGCCTGCATTAGTGTCCACGACACATCAAGAGAATGCCATGTAGGATGCACTGACGGAGAGGGCAGCACCTTACGAGTATGTAGGCTTTTGATTCTCTCTGCCTTTGTGGCTTACTAAGACACTGATATGAAGGCCCAGAAAGGAATCTCTTTATGCAGATCAAAACCTCTTAAACTTTAAAATGGATATTTTTTTCTTTGTTGTGGTTTATTTTGTTTGGATTTTGACGGGGTTTTTTGGTTGGCTGGTTTTGACACAGTTATGTGTCCCTCATAAAAGATAAAAAAAAAAAGTTTAAGAAGATCAGAATCAGCTCTTTATTTAAAATTAAAACATTGTTTTTATATTCACTTTGTAGTTTTTCTTTTCATACAAATATCCCGTGCCATATCAGGTGCAACACTTATCTCTTTTCTGTTGCTAAGAGTTGCAAAAAAGTACAAAGCACTAAGTATTTCTTTTTCCAATCAGTCATATTTTTCAAATTCCCAAACCTATAAAAATGGAAAGCCTAGTAGCAAAATCTCTGTGGACTTTGTATTTACTCAGCCATTAGTGTCATAAGCACTTTCATATGAGTTACCAGAACAGTTTTTAATTAAAGTTCAGTGACAAATCCATATATACTCCTTTTATATCTTTCTGCACTCTGTACATTTATGCTTTTTGAAGTATATCCAATCCAAATGTTATGTTCCTGTCCCTCTAAAACAATTAGCTACTTTTAGATGCTTTCAGGTTTCAGAACTTCTTGTGTTCACTGATCAAAAACTTACATTTCTGGAGTGAAACACAAGCACTGTTCAATACAGCATAAGATATGCTCCATCCTGCACCATACTCGACATTATTCACCAGGGCACAGCAAC
The DNA here is from genome assembly GCF_963662255.1 of Cinclus cinclus. Taxonomy (NCBI): domain Eukaryota; kingdom Metazoa; phylum Chordata; class Aves; order Passeriformes; family Cinclidae; genus Cinclus; species Cinclus cinclus. The sequence continues at coordinate 41,262,449 of NC_085047.1, forward strand.
GGTGCACAGAAAATATAAGGCAGAAAGTGAAGGATGCTGTTGTGTAGATAACATTTTGATGGAATACCAGCACTCAAAATAAAATACATACTCAGCTCAGCAGTGACTTGCACATTTGAAAGTGGATAGGAAATTTGGGTAGTCAGAAAGTAATGATCAATGTGAGAATTTTACAGGAGGAAGGAACTTTACTGTTAAGCCCCGCTTAAAGTCTGAAAAGGCTTTGAAAAGTTGTGTGAATTATGAGGTAAATAGTACTGGCCCACACTTTTTTTTTTTTTTTTTTTTGTTGTTGTTGTTGTTAATAAACAGGAAGGGTAGTTAACATCCTGTTGCTTTTTTCAAGCTGCAGAAATTCAAAATTTCATCAAGTATCAAGATAGAAAATCCTAGCAGGAGAAATAGAAAATATAAGATTTATTCCAAGACTGTGGTCAATTTGTGCAATGCTGATGGTCTGTGAAACCACACAAGCAGATCATAGAGCACCCAGTATTCCACAATCAAAGAGGAACTTGCAGGTGGCCCATCAGTGTACTCACAGTGATTTATAACAACAGCCTATGACCAAGAGCAGTCAGGCCAGACCATATCAGAGGCCATTACACTGTGCTTTCACTTGGGTCTTGATTTCCCACTTAAGTTCATGGCGTGCACTCCTCTTTATCTCAAAACAAAGGAGAGTGATCAGTTTTTTGCCATCTTCTTAAGAATAAATTCCAGGTATGTGTCTGTACCACCCCTGTATCCCTCATGAAATTTTGGCAAGGTTGAGTGGGGCTTTGAGTAACCTGACCCAGGGAAAGGTGTCCCTGCCCACTGCTGGGTGGTTGGAACTGGATGATCCCTAATCTCCCTTCCAGCCCAACCCATTATATGATTCAAAAAACACCCTCACCCAAACCCAAAGCCCAGAAAACAAGAAACAAAAACAACCAAACCAAAAACCCAAAAAACAATGTAATAACCATTTCATAACACTAAAGATTCTGGAATTAGGACTCATGTTTCAAGCTGTGATAAGAAAAGGGATGTCTTTTGCAAACAGAATATATGGAAATACTCTCCAAATACAAATGAATATACAACCAAAAACTTGCTCTTTAAGTCTACTTTTGGATGTCACTTTCTCTGATTTCAATGCACTGAACCATTTTCTATACTAATGATAAATTAAGAGAAAAGGTGTAAAAATATATATATTTGCTATTTAAATGCAGTTAGAGAAATGGAGTCTTTCGCTTTTTTCCCCATCAAAAAAAAATCTACTTTAGACAATAAAATATCCTTGTGTATTTTTCACTTTCACAGTTTTTTTACTGGCATACAAAAATTCAGGGGTTAGAGAAAGAACATGGTTTATTCAGTGCAACTGGGTTTAGATCATATCAAGCATAAAGGTATTGTAACATAAAAGTAAAGGACCACTGGAAATATGCCCTCTGGAAAAATAATGTTTGGATTGGGAAAAGAGACAGTGAGACTCCATCACTCTTCATTCTTTTATCCTGCCATGAAAATACAGAGAAGAAGGTAAAATAAAAGTTTTTCCAGAATAAATGTCTTCCATAATGTTTCCTGCATATTTTAGTGGATAATTGTAGCCAGAGAGTTGTAACTGGCAGTAGAAAATCCACAAAGACCAACCTAGCAAGGAAAGGATAGAAGGGTTTGTTTGGTTCTTTAAGTCTCATTGTGAAAAACATTAAAGGTACAAAGAGAATTTTGTCATGAGTTCAATGGTTTAAGTCCTTGCAATAGCAGAAAAATATTTGTATTAAAAATCAAGACTTTTGAAACAGGACATCTAAGAAGAGGTAAAAGCCTATAATGGAGCCTGTTCATGTAACTCCTAGGAATCAACCTCCACTCAGAGCATGAACAACCTCCAATCTATATTTCATTTCAAATTTTGATCACAGTGAAGTACAGACTATCTCTGACCTGTCTTCACATTTTGTTGTGTCTTTGATTACTCTCACTGTCATTTTTTTTCCCTAAAATCTATTAATAATTTGTCTTCTTGTAGTTTATGTTCACAGCCTGTGATATCTTTTTGGTGCACCTCGGAGAAGAATTTGGCTCTACCTTTCTGCACTTTGCTCCTGAATGTTTGAAACCAGCTTCCTTTCGTTTTCTCTTTTCCATACTGACAAAGTCAGATTACTTAGTATTTTCTTCCTTTTCCTTGAATATCTTGTGTTCCAGACCCCTAAACAGTTCAGTGGCTGTTCACTAAATCCTTTATTTCAGTATTTCTCGAGTACTGGGGAGATTAAATGGGAACGATACTTTGGATGCTGCATTCTTACTGCCAGATGAAGAAGAATTACTCTGGCTTATTGGCAACACTCTTTCACACAGAGATGATACTCTTCTTGTCTGCCAGGACACACTCCTGAATAGGGTTTCACTTGGCCACTCAGACACTGAAACCTTTTTCTTAAAACTGATTACTAACCAGTATGTCTCCAGCATTTGCAGGATGTTGCATTCAGTTTTGTTAAACTTCATAAAATCTCTGCTACCTTCCCTAGCTTCTGAATATGGTATTGCACTTCATCCCATTTTACAGGCCACAGCAATGAAGACATTAAACAACATCAGTCTCAATATCAGCCCTTGGTAATTATTAAGATTTATTTATTTTGTTCCCAACCTGAATGCTACCATACCCCACATATGAGATAATGACATGCTGTGGCTGTGCTGCCTTTTCAAGATGAAAATAAGGACAAAGATTATTTTATAAGAAAACATTGAATACATGCAAAGGAGTTATTAATTTGGTCTCTAATTTGTCCCCGCTATAACAAATAAAGATTTTCTCAGTACTGTTCAACATCCTTCCACCAATAAGAAATTACAACCAATTTTTTAATCAGTTGTTTCAGGAATTTGATGCTTCACTGTTCCATATGCCTTTTATTGACAAGGTTCAAGGACCTTAATTAGTCAACATACTCAACCAAATGGAATAATTATCTTTTCGAGAATGTTTACTGTATGGAATATGGGAAGACAGTTATTCCTATTGTAATCATATATTAAGCATAAATAGGCATCCTGTATCTTTCACTGGTGAAGAAGAAAATGCAGCAGAATGAAAAGTCTGAGCTAATAAATATCAACTAATGGTGTCACAGGGGTTTGGGGTATCACAATTGGAGGGCAGAGTACTTTTAAAAGTGTAATATAGACATATGATTTGTCAACCAAGCGAACCACAATGTTCAACCATGGTTGATTTCCATCTTCATGTATTATGTTCTAGAGAAGCCAAGACTTCGGGCACAGAAGCTCTAATTAGATTTAGGAATGCTTCCTCATGTGGGAAATTACTGCAGTGTGTCAGAGAACACTCATGGAAAACTTATGTTGCTGTTGGTGAAATAAAATTACTCCACTGATGCAGAATAAGCTACGAGTATGAAAATGTACTTTGTCAATATGACTGAAATTTCTCTACACAATTCTGTTGAATCAACTATGTTGTAAGGAGCAGTGTAAGCTTGACCTTAGGGATGGATACATTTTACCTTTACATTCCCTGTTGATTTTTTGTGTGCATGAGTTTGTGTGTGTATACATACATATGTATGTATATGCTTTGTATATATATTATAGATGCATATATGTATATATCTATGTATATGCATGTGTATGCTTTTTTTCAGAGCAATATTGTATTGTTTAGTATTTATAAAGTACTACAAGATTTTGAGAACTACATTTTTCAAATTTGAAAGTACCCTCAGCATGATGTAATGACAACAGTTGGAAGTCCAGGTCAAGCCTGGAAAATTCCCATGACTTCAGTATTAAATATGTTTTTAAAGTGAAGAAATTTTTAAATTTATTTTAAATTATGCTCAGGTAAGAAACTGTATTGTAACTACAGAAGTATTTGACCCTTTTTTTTCTCCTTTTGTTCAGAAAACTTCAATTTTTACATTTTTTGGCCTATTTCATTGCTGTGTCTGGTTAATTCAGTCATATTTCATTACTCTATTGACAAGGCAGAACATAATTTTACTGGTACAACTAAACGTGTCAGGTCAAAAATATTGTACAACAGCCTGGGAAATTAAACAATTTCTTTTTCTTTGATGTTAAAGAAAAGGCAGAGATTTAATAAAGTTCTGAAAACATTCAGTTAAAATTATATTTAAAAGTTTAAATTTGTAACCTGTTATGGTTCATATGTTAAACATTACATCTCCAGGCAAACATAGAGCAAAAGTTCAGTTTCTGCTTTGTTGTTAATAAGGGAAATGCACAGAAGTCTGGCAGGCTTCCCATGCTTGGGAATATGTGACTTATTCTGATACATTCAGTAGGTCTCTGTTCAACATCTACTGGAGTCATGCAGCTCCATGTGATTGCAAAGGGAAGAGAATCACCACTTTACACAAAAATCTACCTCAGCTGCTCTCACTTCAAGGCAGATGTGCCGAATGAGCTGCATGCAAAATTTAAGAAAAATAAAGAAATGATGCCACTGTAGGGATACAGTGATTTAAAGATAATGCCCAAAGTGGTACACCTTTACTGTTACCTGTGTTGTGGGAGGCTATTTGTCTTTTATCTTCAGGAAAAGCTGAAGAGTTGCAGAAACATGGGAGATGGTAAATTACTTTCTTGATGGCAGCACAACAAAGAATAAAACAAAAAATGTTTTATTCAGTACACAATATTTCAGTTTCATGGAAATTGTCTTTTGGTAACTTTCTGCTTTTACTTTCTGTCTGGCTACTGTTACATTTCTGAGAGACAAGTAAAAATTATGCTGATGGCAGAGACACTTAATATAAATATCCAAGAAGAATAATGTACCAAAAGGTGGCAGAGTCACGGTTACAACAATGCTGTATTTTCCTGTGTGCCTCTAAAGTGACCTTATATATGTGGGAGTCTGTGTTGATATCAATGCTGAAAACCTGCTGTTTCTATTCTCTTTCTGGATAAATCTCTAAGATACTTTTGACTTCAATACTGTGCCTCAGCAATGATTTTACTCTATTTACTAACACTATCCTAATCAGATCTTCTTAGCTTGCACTTTGGAATCTAGTGAAACAGTAGAAATTCAGTCAGGATTGTTTTCTCATTTAAATTCTACTTATTGTAGACAGTTGATGTTTTCCTTGTTTCATAAAGACACTCTAATATTTACAATTTTCTCTCTATCTTTTCTTTTGGAAGCAAGCAAACAACAAACTTTGAGTATTTTACCAGACAATGAACAAATTCATTTTTCTAGTGAAAACTCTTCAACAAGAGTTGGCTTTCTTTAGCTTTGCTATATTGCAACCATTGTTGCAGTTACAACCAACACTAGAATTTTGATGGAGCCACAGACTCCCCATGAATAAATTTTCTTCTCAAGTTATTAATTTGTTATTAATTTATCAGCAATCCTACTGACCTCAAGACACCTTCTTGCCTGGGATTCATTCTGTGGAGTTTATATTGTCAAAATTCTGTTTTAATATGGATGTCACAAAAAAAATTAAAACTTTGAAGAATATGACTCTTTCATAAATTCCACGGTAACTAGTTGAAAGATAGTTCCTCTAAGATGTAATACTAATCTAGAAGACTTTTGTCTCAATAAGTTAGTAGCATGAGCCAAATGCTGTGAAGATAATGGGACAATATATTCCAAAAAGATGGTGAAAATACACAGCAAAGGTTGTTGTATGATTTTCCTGCATGGTATTTTCAATAAAACTGTGAAATGTGATCCAAGGTTCATACTAATTCATTTGTGCCTCATGGACAGAGATACTAACTTCACTTTCCAAAAAGTGAGTTTTTTGAGAATACAGAAGCAAAAAATATATATTTACACACTAAATGCTGGTATATTAAATATGATAAGAAGTTATAAAAATCATGAGGTTAATTGGATTTCAAGACCATTATTTTAAAGTGATTTATTTGTGACAGGTTATCTATAATACATCTGTGTTTGTAAAGGAGGAAAAAAAAGGTAACTCAAATATAAAAAAGGTGCTATATTAGCTAAGAAGCCAAATCTGGACTGTTATTTGGCAAGAATCTTCATGCTATTTAAAATGTGTTATGAAGATACTGCTCAATACTAAGATTATATTGCTGACTACCTGTATATGTCACTGCTTATGTTAAAAGTGGGGATATAACAAACCTAAAAACATTCCCAGTAAACATACTATTCTAGAAAGTCACATAAGGACTGTGGATCTTAATTTGGTTTCGGGTAAGCATACAGATGCAAAAAGCCTTTCATGAAATGACAATGCCCTGTTGTGACCAATGAACAATAAAGGAATAAGAAAGAAAATGTATGTGCAACTTCCACAAACACCATGCACTCAACACATCTAGAAGTAGAATATTAAGAAGCAATGGATGATACCCATGCAGCAGGCTGAGCAAAGTGATACAGGGATTCAGATACAGAAGATAGAATCAGGGTAGGTAGCCTTGTGAAGCAGGTCTAGACCACAAAAGCAATAACACCCTCTGATTATCTCTTTTATCTTCTGCTCTTTTCCATAAAAGTTCAAGAACTGAACCACTGAATTGTTTTCTTGTAGTGAAATTTAAAATATTACTAGCTGCAGATGACATTTGGAAAGATTAGATCTAAATTAATTGAGGAACAAAATATTCTTTGGTTTTAAATCTGAGGGTATTAATTTACATAAACCTTTTTTAGAAATTCACCTTTTGGCACTCTTTTGATCTAAAGGATGACCGTGCTGTAGTCCAGTTTAATCCACAGTGGATTCAGTTATCTCAGTACTCCCCTTTCCCTCTAACTCATGTGAAAAGTCCACATCAAATGTATACAGTCTAAATGTTAGATTAGAACACTCTTTTATTCCCTGTGATTTATAAGAAATGATAACATTCTGATGCTATGACCTGCTTCCGAAGGTGAGGGTAAACTGAGGTGCTTGTTAATAGATCCCTTGGGGTGGATTAGAGTGAAACAACATTGAATGAATGGTGTTTATTTCTATATGGCAGGTTTATTTCAGAACAATTTGGTTGAAATAGAAAAGAGGTGTGTAGCCATTTTGATTATTATATAACCATATTGTATGGTTATTATATATTAAAGACATATAGCAATATAAAAGTATAAAATATTGCTTAAGAAAATACATACAGAAAAGAAAGAGAAAGAAAGGACAAGAGCACATAACAGAGAGGAGAAATATCACCATCAATGAATCCAGGGACAAGACTTAATTGTTGCAATTTCAGAGTCTGTTGGTTGAGGTGATGGTCACAGTCTTGATCCATTGGGGTTGGGGGAAAACAACAAAACACCAAGTTCAGTGGGTTACACACGCTCAGGTTCTGGTGGGAATGCCCAGCAACTTCCAGTAACGGGGGAAGTTTTACCGTGTCTGCTGCTGGACAGGGTGGATCATCCACAGTCCTCTGGTGGAAGGCTCTAGAAATGTGTCTGGGAACACTAAGGGGTCTTTGATGGGTTATGAATCCTTCTAAGACACAACAGCTGTCTCTCATGTCGGTGTAGCCAGTTATGCCCCATCAGAAGGGACAAACACCTCCAGGCCTTTGAGTGAATGTGAATGTCCTGACCCTTCCCATGGAGGGGGGACTTCCACACTGAGGCAGTTGTGTAAGGGAAGACCTTGGCATGATAAAAAAGTATTATCCCACCTCTGCAGGGTCCTTTTCTTACGTTTTCCCTTATCTAGCTAAAATGCCAGCTTGTTGCTGAACACAGGCTGGTTTGGCATGGTCATGCTCAGGTGTGCATCCCCTCCTCACCTGGGCTGTTCTTATCAGATCAGAGGTCTCACCATCACACACAAAATACTCTCTTTCCCCCCTTGAGCTGGGATAAGCAAACCTAGCCCCATCAAAGCACCCTCTGCTGTTGCAAATGGTCAATTTTTTGAGTCATTAACCTTTAACATTTCAATCTCGCACACCTGACACACCTCAGAATAAATGATATCTACACAATTTCTGTAAGATGATGGTAACTGGATGTGTACTATGGACAAGGCATATCCTAGTCAGCCAATTTTTTCACTAAAAAGAAGGAAATTATACAGAATAAAGATAAACCATGCGATTACAGGAATGCTGTCCAAATCTTAGTAGCTACAAAATGTTATTCATAAAACATTCAACACATGCCTCTGTCCCTCTACCATCTCTTAGATTAATTGTAATATAACTAATTGGCAGTTATTGCTTTATTATTTGAATTAATTTGTTTCATTATTCTTCAGTTAATTAGATGTCAATTTAAAATCAATTTGGCTGGAAACAAAATAATTTAGCTTACAAAACATTAGATAATTTTTTATCTTTTATTAAGAAGTTATAAAAGTTGACTCTTCTCATTACAGGCCAATAAAAATTTGATGGGTTGGGTTGTTTACAAGCTCTTCATACTCTTTCAAATTTAGTTACAAATGAAAGCTTTGGTCAAGACAGCATTTTAAACAGATGAGAGCAACCTTTGAAGTTTGTCCATTTCTATTTGTACTTAGCTCATCAGCAAGTCTTCTTTCTATACTCCTTTTATCCCTATCAAAAAGCTTTTGAGAATTGACTGGTGACTGGAAAGACTGTAAGAGGTAAAATTCTGCTTATTCTTATCCGTATATTTCAGGCTTTGACCTCTGATAAGGTCAAATTAGGGAGGTGGGAGCAGAATTCCTGTCTCCTGTTCCTTCACAGGGGTGCTGGAATGAGTAACAGAAGATGTCCAGCCTCTTCAGAACTTCATAGCACCTCCCTGCTGTGAAGGTCTCTGGCAATTTTGAATGGGTGGTATGAGGCTGAGAAAAACAGAGCTTGACTTTTTCATCCACATATTGGCTACTGTAAAGTATTTGTCAGATGTCCTGTAAGAAGGATTTCAGGGCTGTATGTTATTTGCACTGTGATTTCACTGATCAGTTCTGATAAATTCTGATTACCTGTGTGATCTGCTTTTGTCTCTTGACTCTTCTGACATAAAAGATAGTTTTGTAAACTATTAAATACAAAAAATAGTAATACTAAAATTCTACTCTCCAGAGAAGCCTGCAATAACAATCAGCATGTTTAGGAAGAAGAAAGTCCTTATTGCTGAAATATTTGGAATTACACATCCTGACATCATTCCATGGCAATGCACATTGACATTATAATATACAATATTGCATATTACAACTCAGATCTTTCTTTTACCAGCAGTAGTTAGGTCTTATCTGCATAACTAAGGAAATTAATTTTTTTGTGAACAAATAAATTATGATATTAATGATTGTTGTACCATTGAATGCATTTCACATATGTGTTATTTCTTAAAAGAAAAATAAAATAAAAAAAAATTTTAAAAAAAATAGGATGCTAGAGAAAGGCCAGCAATGGGGATAGAAAAATAGATGCTGAACTGTCTAGCACCTAAAATGAGAAATTCCTAGTTCACCCTTTCTGAAGCACTAACCCTTTACCTAGGAGTAGATTTTGGGTAGATACTGGAAGAGAAGGAAGTTTAAACTTGTGGTTGTGAAAATATTCCACAATTTTAAAGTTGTTTCATATATTGTTTGATACTATTTCAGGGGCTGAAGACCTGTCAATTCAAAATTGTAGTACTAATTCACCTGTCAAAATTGTATAAAACTATTGAGATTTTCAACAAAGAAATACAATTTTTTTCTTGTGTTAAATGCACTGTGAAATTTATGAGGTGTGCAAAATTCTGCATTACAAGCATTATAATTCAGCAAAGACATTTCATGTACAGCTCTATTTGAAGTAGATAATAGCATCTGCCATGATATACACTACTGAAGAGAAATGTATGCTTTTAAACATCAGGAAGAAAATTAATTTTCCTGTCTACAAGAGCTTTGGGGAAACATAAATGACACTTCATCATGTTTCGTTGTATTTTTATTTTTTTTTTATGAAATTCCAACATTTTACAACTAAAAATCAGGTCCAGGGTTTATAAACAAACATTTTCTAAGGTGATTTTATTCCCATTCCCATGCCATATATCTGGCATTCACAAAAGAATGTTTCCAGCTAAAATCCTTGTGAAAACTTGCATTTAAATTTCAAAATAAAATCAAGATTCTTGTGTGATTTCTCTCTAAATAGTACATTATAGGATAAATTTATTATGACAATTGAAGTTTCAGAATTCTATAGGCAAATAGAGATCTCCAAAATTATAACTTTAATATCTATTTTCTCTTGTTACATTTCAGTTTACATTCTTCAGATTTCTGTAACCTAAAATTTATGCCCTCATTATGTCATGGGTGGCTGCACAATAAACATCTAAACAGAATGTGATTTACTGTTCATACAATCAAAAATAAATTTTAAATATTAACTGGAGGATTTCTTCCTACTTGAATTTATAAGCTCATATATGGAATAAAGCAAGGAAACATCTGTTTTCTGTTTAGGATCCAATTAATTTTATATAGCTAAAGTCTTCCCCTCAGAAAAAGGTAGGGAGTTGAATTAGGAGTATCCTGATGAAGACAAGGCCATTTCTAGTTTTAATATGAGTAATAAATCTTATTAAAAGCACCTGGAAGTTGTCAAATGTATTATGTACTCTTGTATTAGATATAGTAACCATTTCTAATATTGAAACAAACAGTCAGAGTTAAATCACCTAATGCCCTAGAAATAGATTTTATGTCATGAACTTATTCCTTTTTTCTTGGCCATGTTGACCTGATAACTTCTTGTGTTCTGTTTGAGAAGACCAACTTTGCAAACTTTATTGTTTTAAAAAGTCCTTTCACCTTCTTTGTGGTAAAGAGATGAAGTACACTGTAATGAAGAGAAAGTTGCAGTCCCTGAGTTTCAGTCTGGCAACTGCAAAACAAAACTAAAAGTGATATTTCACAGGAGTGGTTCTTCTAGCATCTGTAAAGGCATTGATTAACTTCTTCCCATTAACTTGTGACCTCAACATGAAGCATAAATAATGCAGAGAGAGCTGTTGACCACTAAAATGTGTTCATGTTTCTTCCTTACTTTCCATTCTTCAAGTTGAAGCTTTCATGAAAGATTTGTAAAGGAAACGTACAGCACAGTCTATATCCAAGTTTGCATGAAGTATGAATGAGCATGTGTGTGCACTTAAAAATAGCAGAAGGAATGTTACAGCAGGGTCTAGACAAGTGGGGAAGGTGCAACTTTCAGTCAAGAGACTGAAAGTGGCCACCCATGGATAACAGCAAGGCATCGAGCTGAGTGTTGAAGATAAACTACACAAGAGCTAAATCCATGGCAGAGTTGTGGTGTAATCACAGCATGATATCTGATACTGCTCAGCATGGCCCCGTGCCTTTGTCAAAAGCCTTAAAGGCTGCAAAGAGCAATGCCACTCATGATAAGCCTAGAAGATGTCAAGAGGAATCAAGGTGAATAATTTATTGTACTCCATTCCATCCTGTGTAATAATTTTCACACGTGATTATGAAACTGAGTGTCAATTTGGTATTTTCTATTATAAAAATAATTAATTCCTCTGTATCATCTCTTTTTAATTTTGCACATTATTTAAATACACACACAGCATCAGATTGATAAACCTGAATAGTTGTGATATAAAAGGGATTTTTTTGCTGTCCTCACTGAGTTCTTTGTCACATTCTCAGAGGAATTTACTTATGCATTAACTGCACTTGCAAAATGAATTTGTTCAGTCCTTGCTTCTCTGGACTGGCAAGTGTGGAGAACAATTCCATGACAGGAAGAGAACAATGTTTACAGTGCAGATTCCCACACCAAGTAAGAAGAGTTGTTAGAAGTGTGGAGATTTTTTGCTTGTAGCTCCAATTTGGTGCAGAGCTCTTGTGCCCATGCACAGTCACTAAATAAACTTTTTATAATTACTCCAAAATTCTTGAGTAATTCATCATCAAAATATATAGCTAAATATTAAATGCTTAAAGCTTTGTGAACTGAATTGTTTAGGAATGAAAATGAATCAAATTTAAAAGCTGTGCAGCACTTCAAGGCCACAAGACTTTTTTTATAACATAACATTGCTCAATAAGCTGCTCCACAGAGAGTTTTAAGTGCTCTTTTTAAGCATCATCTGTAGATTATTGTCAAATAAAAATACTTTACTAGAAAGTATTAGAAAGGTCATTGATCTGTCAGGTTAAATGATTGAGTTTCATCAGTTCTTCCTGTCTCAGTGTTTGGTACTAATTTTCCTCCTAGCAACAGCTGGATCAATGTTTCTCCTTTTAGTAAACTTTACTGTTTCTTACTCAGCAGTGATGCATCTTTCTGTCTATGGAAATAATTCTTTAAAATCATAAACCTACTAAACAATTATTAAACAAATCCAATAACTTACAGAGAACCCACAGGGAAAAATAAAATACCAAGGAACAATAAAACCCCACTATAAGGATGATCAGAAGCAGAAACATACGTACTTATGAGTGTTCTTATCACTTCAATAGAAACTCATGGTGTGTTATGAATTATAGGATAAGAAAGCAGAGAAATCTCAGCTTACTGCTATGGATAATGCATTAGTAACAGAATCTTCTGAAGAAAGTACATTTTGCTTTGTTGTTTTGTTTTCCCAAATAACCTGTGAAATCCTCACTCCTAAAAGAACATTTTTGACAAGCAAAAATAGCTGGGTCTACTTTAATAACACAGCAGCGAAGCCATTGGATCAGCATTTATGTAATAGAAGAAAGAAATTTGTCCAAATGTGTACCTAAGGTTTTGTACTTCTAAAAGTTGTCAAATATTTTCTTACAAAAATTTGATAATGGTTAGTATATTTATTTCTTTATATTTATGGCAGGATTTAAAAATGGGCAAGAATATTGTTTCAAGCATTGCTGCACTGAAGCTTTCAATCACACACCTGATAAATGGCTTTATAAATCCCTCAACACACTCAAGGAAATAAAAGTTCTTCAGAGACCTCTTCTTACATGCATTATTGCCACATCTAGGAGGACAGCAATAGATTTTTGATGTGACTCAATAATATTTATATGACAGCTTCCAACAGGAAGTGCAAGAAAACAGTTTCTGTGAATGATGAAGGTGAAAGAGTTTAAGATATTATCAGAGCAGCAAGAGCAGCATCCTTTTTCACAAAACTGCATAAGATTAAACCTTGCACAGTCAAAGTGGATTAGAACCTTTAGTGTATGACACATCTTGATTCAAAGGAATGAGTCCAAGCTGGCAGTTTTGTGAAATGAAGCAGGTATGAATAATGCAGACAGCAAATGAGTAATTAACATGCATTTTATGTTTGTTAATCCCTCCTCTGACACATTGTTTGAGGCATTCTCGAGCTTTTGCCTTTTGGTTTTACAAAATCTTGTCAAAAAGTATATTCCTTGGGAAGTTCTGTCTCATCTAGAGAATCTGATTTGGAACATCTACACAATCCACAATACAAAACGAGCATCTCCTCCTCAGCCTTACTCTGTATATTCTTCATCAGTGGTGCTTTGGACCTCCTCATGTCATGCACCCTATATCTCCCATCCAAGATTCTGCTTTCTGCAGATCGATGTTTCTTCTTAAATAATCCTCTTATACCCTGCCATTTCCTGCCATAGTCTACCTTCACTCCTACTTTTTAGCTCCAGTCTCTTATAACAGAACTATTTTTTTTTCAAGGTTTTTTGCCAAGCTTCTCATCTCTCTCCCTTCTGAACTGCTCTCTGCTAGCCAGCACACCCACAAAAGCACTGATGGCTTTTGATCTGCCTCCTTTGTAAAAGATAATTTCAACATTAAGCGTATTTGTATTTTAAACCCACAGACTGAGAGCTTATGAAGTAACTTTACGGGTTACAATAGTATTTCTGCTGGCTTTTTTAAAGATGCGCTTCCTTCACAATGTTTAAAGTTCTCACTAAAAATCCTGTTATTTAGGTTTTTTTAAGAATTTGACCTCATTTGACTGTTCTTAAAGAAATTAAACGGAAATACTAATCCTGAAGAAAAATATTAAATATGTATCACATTCTGCAGAATGCACTTATTGTTACACTTCTTTTTGTAAAAATATAAGCATACTGCTAGTTCATCTGAAGGTCATCAGCATCAGTAATACAAATGCTTCACAGTTTTTATAAATCTCTAAGTTGCCAAGGTGCTTCTGCAATACAGAGAAAAATTATTGACCCTCACAAGGCAAACACTTTGGCAGTCAGTTTCAAGTCACAACCTGCACATATGGCCAAATATGTATCTCTTATAATTATTAGAGTTTAAAGACTTAAAAAATTATACCCAAAGAATAGACAAGAGCTGGCCAAATAAAACAGTTTGTGCCAGAACAGTAATGAAGGACAGAAAAATACAAACCTATCTTAAGAATTACAGAAATAGTCAAACTACCCATCTATGCTTTAGCAGGTTCTCACATAACACTTTCAGTTCCTCTGGCTGAGTCACAGGGGTAGGAAGAGGAAAACATAAAAAGGTAGAGACTGGAGAGAAAACTGTGGATGCTAGAGCATGTTCCACAAGATTCACAAAGAGAAAACAATTCAAAGAAACAGTCCCTCAGCCATAATACTGCATTGGATTGGGTGGTGTGTTCTGTGTCCTTGTCCTGCTCTTTGTCGCAGCTCATAATCATCTCACTAAGATATTTGGTGCATTCAACACTAGAGGAGCCTCTCTGATTTGGCAGACTCCTTGTTTTTCAAGGAGAGCACAATGTTGATTCAAGGTAGCTTCAGCTTTCTATTTCCCTTCACAAGCATTAACTCCACACACCTCATATAAAATGAGTTGGCATTTGATATCCACTGTCACTGGAGCTACCTCTCCCTACACTGATATGATACAGGTTTTGTTGCCTGTCCTCTCTTTCAGTTACAAGTACTGTATCATCTTCCACCCCTCACACCTTTTATCAGCATCATTAAAAGCTATTAACAACCTGGTCTAGTGAAAGGTACCTTACCCATGGCAGTGGGGTTTGAAAGAGATTATATTTAAAGTCCTTTCCAACCCAAGCTTTCTACGATTCTGTGATCAAGAGTTCCATCAGAGACCACTGTGTGCTTGTTCAGATTTCCTGCACTTTATAAGATAGCACTTTATGATCTGGGCTTCTGAGATTGTCATTAAAATAATAATGCTTTATTGATCCCTTGATTCCTTTATTTATCTTGCTGTTTCCTGGTTTTAATTATAACAATTGAGAAACTGTCTGCAGTGTTTCATTTGTCAGACTAAATAACACCAGCTGTTTGGAATTAAAATATTCAGAAGATAGGTGGACTAGACCGCACTTTGATAAAAATTGTAGCCTAGTGTCTTCCCACTAAAAGTTTCCGGTACATAAAGATTTTATATGGAAAATTGCTACTTAAAAAAAATAATAAACAAAACCAAAAAACCAACAAAGCAAAATACACAAACAAACAAACAAACAAAGACAAAACAAAAAAAAAAAACCAAGAAAACCCACCGAAGACAACAAATACAACCTCCCCCAAACCAAAACATCAACAATTACAACAACAAAGCCAAAAAAACAACTGAAAACCTTGACCAGACCTCTAAATAATGCTAATGAGTGTATAAGTGTAATATAATTTAGGAGGAATAATTTCAGATTGAGCCATAGTTGGCAGTGCATAAGATACTTAGAAATGCTACTTTTGTTGTTACCTTTCATTGTGGCCTCTTGACACTGCAGTTTCTCTTGTTGCAGACTCATTTCATGCCAATGCTTCTGGCACAACCTTCTTCATTGTAGGTGGTGGTGAGTAAAGCAGCAATGGCACCTGAGAATGAGAAGGTAAACAAAACAGGGGTTCCAGCAGGCACTGAATAAATCTCTATTTTTATTTTTTTTTTTTTAGGCAAGACTTTTCTTGATGATGATAATTCCTGCACAAGAAATAATGATAAATCTCTCATCTCTTTTCCTTCCATTTCTCCCTTCTTCCCAATGAGAGAAAACAGGGAGCTGCTTGAAACCTCAAGAGGATGCAGCTGGCAGATAGCTGAGCAAGAGGTTTCTGAAGAGTTGCTTCTGAACAATAGCCTCAGGTCAACTGAAATTACTTAAATTAATCTAAAAAAAGAGACTCTTCAAAATTCTAAAATGATTATTTGAAAAATTCCAAATGAATTTGAATAATGAGAAATTTTTGCAATATTGTGTTCTGATAGTTCTCTTTTGAAATGTTCCCAAATTACTTTTGTAAGGGTGGTGAGGCAGGGAAGAAATCTTGATCTACATTAAAATTTATTTAATTAATTAAACAGGGAGAATATGCCATTCTATTTATTTGGGTAGACTATAAACAAATAACTGAATGATATTTATTCACCAGTCTCTATAATGGTTTGTGCAAACCCACAGGAGTGAGGAGACATATGAGAGAGGCATGAGCTGGCAGCAAGTTGCTCCAGAGCAGAGCCTACAGCTCACCTCATCACCGGGCAAGGGATGAGCAAAGGAAAGGGGTGTAAATTGCTTAGAGGGGGTTTAACTAATAATTTTCTGTTCCCTGTGCTTTCAAAACCATTTCATGTGACTTCAGACAAATCTTTATGATGATAGTTTTCTAAAATTATTTAAGCGCTTGAGTAAAATATAGCTCTCCAAAATATCTTTCAGTTATTGTATAAACAAATTGTTACCTAAGCTTGCGTTCTATCTTCTTATATTTTCTGTACAATAAAGTCACACAGAGTCAAATATTTTGTTGACCTGGCACTGCCAGCTTTGACCATGGAAGAACATGACTAACACAAACCTATTTCATGCTGACTACTTTTATATCATCAGCATGTTATAAGGTGCAATACCTTCCTTTTTCCTTAAAGTTATTCAATCTTTGTACACTAAATTCCAGGTGGATGCCAGATGGTCTTACAGAAATGACCAACATACTATTTTAACTCTCTGGAGAATATTTACTCACAGGCCTACATCTAAAGACTATTTTAGACACGCTGAGCCCTCCTACAAAAATTGACCTCTGGTCATGGAATTCCTAAAGATTGGCTAGACTAAAGAGGAGTGCTAAAGACAATATGACTCTGATTCAGTAATCAGCACTTTTGCTTACATGGAAGAATCTGGAATTAATTGGTTACTAATGCCTGGGTCTGAGTTATGGGAAACAGTTCCTGAAGAGAATACATCAACATTTCTTAGTGAACAGAATAGAAATGAAGGCAATTCTCTTTTGGTGGGGCATAAGAAACACTTGTTAGCCTTCTACCTTAATTCCTGTTTAACATGATTTTTTTCCAAATCTCTCTCTGAAATATCTAACTCTCCCTGCTCACCCCATAAGGAACACTGATGTGTCACGTGCAGGTTCATCCAGGCAGGCAGGCACCAAGAAACAGCTCTGAACTGTGCTGATGATCATAAAAGTAATCCCTCTGTTCAACATGCCCTAGAACTTCATAGTTCTTTTATGTATTCACCTCAAATAACTGTGTTTTCCTTAAAATGACTAAGATCTACCTAATTCCTACTGAAACAGATGCTCAAAAAGGGTTCCTCTCAAAACACCTTACTTTCTGTATCTATTATCTATTAAAACAAATGTAAAAGGGTTGAAGTTTGAAAGTCAGTTGGGGCGGGGAGGAGAAAACATTATGCAGATAACATATAACAAAACCAGTTTTATTTTTAATATGTAATTATCTCAAATAGTTGAAATATGAGAAAACATTTTAATTAAACTATGATGGATCTATTCAACATGATTGTATGGTGTTAGTCACAGCATGGATCAGCACTAAAAACTTGAAATTTTTGTGCCTTCATTTCAGTCTTTATTACTTTTTGTGAAAGGTAGACTCTCACTAGACTCAACTCATTAAAGAAAATTATGCATGGATTTTCTCCATCCCTTTCAATCAACTAAGTATGTTCACATCAGTGTTGAAAGAGAAAATTAGTTTTATAGTAAAAGGGTAATGATATGATAATTGTTTCTTATGAGTATATAACCTTGAAAGATATAATAATAGGGGGATCTCTGTGTTCTTAAAACCAATTTTGTGTCAAGTTTTTCTTGGCAAACATTACTGATATCCAATGTAACACAATACTTCTTTTGTTTAAACATGTTTTCAGATACCATTAGACATATTTCCTTACTTCTCATGAAGATTTTGGTTTATTTCAAGCTTTAAATTTACAATTTGCTCTGAATTTTCAACAAGTTTTTTTTTTTGGAATGGTATAAGAAAAATGTATACAAAATATTTTCATGCTTCCTCTTAGTTTGTCTTTCATGTCTTTTACTTATATTATACTTTAAAAAAGACACTGAATGGAAGTTGTTTAACAGCAAAGATGAACATTTGAACAACTTATTTACTTACATAAATCCTTTTTTTTCCTAACAGATTGGATTGTATTTTGATTAAATGTTTATTAAGCTACACATCTACACAATTGTTCTGAATCTTAGAAAATATATCTTGGATTTCCAGAGGCAGGTAAAAAAATATGCTAGATCTTTATCAAATACATCAAGAGAAGAGTACCACTTTTAGAAGGAGGGGTGAAAAAAATGTCAGAGAAATAGCACATATAATTCACATGGAACTTTTCAAATTAAAAAAAAAAAGTTTGCATTTTTCACAACCTACAAAATTAATATATTCATGGTGTTCAGAAGAATTACTATTCCTGTCTGTGAGCAGGAGTGTGGTTCATAGAGGTAAGGTTTATTTCATACAGGAAAGTTCTACTTGAGTCAGTCAGAATGAGCCAACATGAAAGTGCTCTAATTTGCATGTTTACTTTAAAAGTTATTAATCATAAAGATAAAAGCCAAAATTCTAGTTCAGAAATTGCAGTTGTCCAGTCTTCAAATCTTCACAGAGTCCTACTTAATTAAATAACTGTGTCCTCTTGTCTTTTGTGGGCTAGTAATTTAATACAGTAATTTAGCAGAAAGTTAATTATGAGTACAAATATTTGGTGGAATTTAAATATCTATTTAACCTAAAATTGGCTGTTACAGGTAATCATATTAGGTGTTTTCCTAGTTGTATTCCTACTGTGTTTAGGTGCAAAAAGACTAGGGAACTTCTTTGTGAAATGGAGCTAATGAATTTTAGCAGTGCAGTGTTGTAAAGAGACATGCTAGATTATTGGCATGAGAAAGATTAGGTTTACCCATATAGCTACCTTTTTTAAATAGATCAGCCACAGCTGAATGAAATGCAGCTTACTGTCAACCTATGCTGTAATCGTTGTAGGTATTGAAATGAGCTGAGTCCAAAGTCAGTTTCTTTTAAAGCGAGAATAAACTAATCCACTCTGTCAAAAATAAGGATATTAATTACTTTGACCTCTCAGTATGAAGCAGGTAATGAAAGGAATGGGGGAATAGAAGACGAGGAAAAAATTACACACAAACAAATTGTAGAATTGTCATTAAATTTTGATTTAGGACCCAGGAAGCTCTGAGCTTTGCAATTGGTGCATCTGCAGAACATAATCTGGTTCCCAGTACCATGCCCACTCATGCCTGGGTCACTTAACGCACATGCACACGTGCAGCTTCAAGACAAAGGCCTGAATTTAATGCAGCTCCCAAGCAAGGGTGGTCCATGGTCCACACCATGATATAGATTTTCTGCCATTAAATCTTGATTTTCATAGTGTAGGAAGGTCATGTATTTTAACTTTTCAAAAATAGCGTAATTCTGCCATTTTTGTAGCAGAACCTATTGTCTAAGCTCATCCTGAGGTATAAGATGTTCCTGAGGAAATATTCCATAACTCTATATTGCGCTACAAGAATTTTCTGTTCCTTTGAAAATAACCAGTAACTATTTATTTCTTCAAATCACAATGTAACACCTAACATTTAAACTCATTTTCTATTTCATGTGCAATTAATCTATTATAAACTTTGCCATGTAAACTCTCATATTGTGCCAAAAACAAAAGTTTGTTAAAAATATGCCACTAAGACGGAGTTCAGAAGAGCAAAACTACAGTAACATTTTAGGGTCTTAAAGCCAGATCTCACAATTAACCTGTACTTTCTGTGGTTATATATTATCATAACTTGCAATAGCATCCTACTGGACTACAGAATGGAAGGAAGCCAAATGATTCTGGACTTTTTTAAATGCTGCTAGAATGTCTTTTTACATGCCACTAGAATCTGTATTAGGTTTGGAAACATTGATAAAATTAAAATAATGATTACCTAACTCAAAAAACCCCCCTTTTTGTTAAGATTGTACAGAACAAACTTACTCTTCAAGGTTTAGGTCTAAAGGCAACATTGTCAGTGGGGGATCAAAGAGAAGAAGATTCAGTGTTAAAATATATTTTCTCAGAAAGCTTTTCAGTTTTACGACAAATATGGTTTACATTTAAAAAACATATGAGCCCAGAAGGACATTTAGCCCTGAAAATATAATTTCTTGCTTCTTTCTGTTGAGAAATATTTTTATCCATGAATTATACTGACATAAGTTGAATACACAATAACTCTACCAAATACAGATTTTTATCAAATACAAACACAGCCCATCTATCAAAATACAAAATATTGATACTAGTGGGATTTTTTTCTTTCAATTCTTCTTTTCTCAGTTATTCTTGAAAAGATTATTTATATTCCTGTGATTTAGTTAGCAGTGCCTTAACAGAGAAGTATGGGTCAGTACAATTTAGAAGTACAAGTCAATGAAATACTAAATACCTAGATACTCTAGATCAGTAACAGCAGGTGATTAGAGTGAGCTTGAAGAGAAGCCAGGATGTAGATGACACTGGGAACAAATTTTTAATGACCGTATATTTCAACAGGACAACATATGGTTTCACATGGATTTCAGGAAAAAAAGAAGAAGTGGCCTATGAAATTATTATTGCATGGCAAGGTGCCTTTTTGTAATCACACTTCATCTGGTGAATGTGTGATGCAGGATTCACCTCAATTATTCCCTGACTCAGAGATGGTAAGCATACAAGTAGTTATTGCTTTAAAGGATTTGTGTGCACTACATGAATGAATGGCCTGGAATGGCCTGAATCCAGTGAATTTGTCCTGCTCTCTTGTCTAAGAGATGGTAGCTGACACATCACTAGAAATGATAGATAAGAAATAGATAAGCAGGAATACTGTTACTAATCTAAAAAATTATGCTAGCAGTTAGGGTATTACCAGTAAAAACCCGTGTGTTCTTTTACACATATTTAAGAAAATATCTTCAACTTTAAGCCAAAATTGTTTTTCACATGCATGTTCTTTCCTCATTCATCACTGCCTCATTATCAACTGTGATCACATTTTAAAATTACTTTTATTATTAAAGAACTTATAAATATTGGAAATGATGACAGCACGTGGAGACCACAGCTAGAAATATTCTAGCTTCAAAATGAAGAAGAGTGCAACTGCAAGTGTTAAATGTAGATGTGTGGACAGATGATTTATCAGTTTTATCAGTCTGAAACCAAGAGGTATCAGGCACTTCGTGTCAAATAAGTTAATATATAATGGGCATTTTTTTATACACTGGCTAGTATCTCTAGTACTATTATAATAGCATGGTAGTATCTACTACTCCAGATCAAAGAATTTCCAGGAAAAAAAAAAAAAAGATAATTTTTTTCTGAAACACAAAATCAAATGAGATGCTAATAACAAAGGAAAAAAGAACAGCTGATTCACATAGTCCCTATTACCAACCACTGACATGGAATAAGGAATATTCCATGAATACGGAATACAGAATATACATAAGGATATGGAATAACTTATTTTAAAAACCTGGAAGTTCTTAAGAGTAAAGAGAAAAACTGAACCATTTCAAATATCCTGTCCTTGATGAGATTCTGTAGTCAAGACCTTGTGAATAGTTTACAATGGGACAGTTGAACAGCAGAGTGCTGAGCTTAGCATTTGAGCTTCAACAAATCTAGAAGGTGATTACCTGTAAACAGTGAAATATGTAGTAGCAAAAAAAAAAACCATAAACCAAACCAAACCAAACCCCTACAACACAAAACCTGCCATGTAGTAGCCTTCTCAGATTAAAACTTTCATGACAAAGAAATAGGAGTTATTTCAGAAATCAGTGAAGACTCATGAGAAAGTGAGATGTCTCTGCAGAATAATTAGCTGCTTTAAAGTAGTAATTATTTTTTTAAAGTCTTTACAATTCATTGGAGTTTTAAATAACTTGTTTTTCTTTTGTCCTTTTTGACAGAACTTGGATTCATTTTTTTGGTGTTATGCTTCTTCATTTAATAGAAAAATATATTTTACTGGTAAGTGTTCAACTCAGAAAAAATACTCAAATGCCTGGTTTCTTAGTTTATTTTTTTCATTTTTTAGCAAAGCACACAACATATTCAATATTTCTTATAAGAAGCATATAACTGTTTAGTTCACTGCAGGAATCTTGAGAATTGAAACTCATTTACAGAGAAAATATGAAAACTATATTAATAATGAAAACTAACAATGTCATCAGCAAGTATTGACATTTCCTACATAATATTTCCATTTTGCTCTGCAGCAGTGCATAAAACTTACCTGTATCCTAAACAGGGAGTAAGTCCATGAATTTAAAGCCATGAAAGAAAATACTATGCATCATATACTTTTCTTTTTCTTTAAACATTTAATTAATCACTGCAGAGTCCACATAAGCACATTAATGCGCATAAAAACGCACATTACTTTTCTCATTAAAATGTGTGCAAAATATTAAAAAACCCACTTTGCTAAACTTACAGTGATTTTGATGAATATATAAAACCTAAATATTATTTTAGAAAAAAGTATTTTTGCAAGTTATCTATTTCTTACCAAATTTGATGTAAAGCAATTTTAAATATCTGCCCTCTCCCCTCCCACCCCCAAAAAAAAGTTTTAAACTAAAACAAGGTATCAGCATTAAAATACAGATCACTGATCTGTAAGTCTCTTGTCCGTTTCTTGTAAAGTCTGAAAACTGATGTAGCAAAGTGATCAAATATGCACTATGCATTCTCCAGAATGTTAGTGCAGAATTTTTCAGCAGCTTATTATGTATGTTAATATCGCAACAATCAAAAAAGGGTAATGAGGAATTCTTTGGAGATAATGTTTAAGGCTTAATCTTTTATCTCTAATAAAGAGAAAAGACTAAATGAAGTCTAATTTCTGCATCTTCGAACAGCTCAGAGGCACCAGATGAGGTCAAAGACTCCAATTATTACGTTCCTCCTAGGCATTTGTGTTCTGATTGGTGGGAATTTTCAATCATCACTGGGGAGTAATTGATTTTTAAATGTAGATACTCCACTGTCCATCTTCCAATATAAAAAAAAATGTTGCTGTAATAAATCAGAGTAACAATAACTGTCTGAAAAATAATCATTACTGTAGTTAATATTACATTGTTAAATTATAGTTCTTCCTTTATTTAAAAATGTGAGTTTAAAAAAAAGCAAATAATAAATTTATTTTATTTAGAAAATTAAAGGTTAGTTTTCTTAAATATACTGAAAGTAATACACTGTAGATGTATTTATCATACATAATACTCTAATAAAATCAATTTATTTTGCTGATGGTACCTGGCTGCTCCTCTTCATCCTTTGATTTAATTAGTGATGCACTGATGCAAATAAAATAAATCCATTGCATTAAAAACTTGTATGCATCTTGATTATTTGCAGCCCTATAAATCATGCAGTAATGCAATGTAATTTAAAGAACCTTAGGCCAGACTTTCAAGGAATTTAGGTACTTGAGGTAGGTAAGATACACTACAATTTTCGGGAATTTGAGCATCAAGTCCACAGGAGACAGTGACATTTAGGATTCTGCATGGTTTTGAAATACCGGTAGGCGTTATTTCACATGTTTTGACACTTAAATGGTTTTTAAATATCTGATAGCTTATCAATCCCTCTTTAAGTAGAGAAGAGTAACTCGATTTTTTGGCCATGGGCCCACAAAAAAATATTATAAAATAATGAAGATGGGCATACATGATGTTGCAGCTGTATCATGGAAAATACCAATGTGTGATTTTTGCTCACAGTCGATAATGAGCTGGCTTGCTAGAGAGGTATGCTAGATATGAACCACTCTGCACTCTGCACACACATGAATAGATGTTGAGAACTTCACAGGGTAGTAATTTGTGCTAATGATTTTTATTGTAATACTGAGTAAAGGAGACATTGATTACGGAGTATGTTAACAAACACACCAGTCAGCTTCACATACATAAAAAACCGATTCAGGCATTAAATGTAACTTAAATGTGTGACAAACCTGTCTCATAAATAGCTTCAAGAAATCAAAAATAGTCCTTTTTACTCTATTGAGACAGAAAAACAGAAAGCCAAAGCATATACCCTCTCCAAGTGTCCAATTTCTTCCCATTAAACTTACTCTACCCATTTATCCTTTTTTCTTTCTGCCTTGTCTTTCCATGAATTTTGGCTGCACAGCATTCAAATGAAAATCCATGCAGACAGGCAAATGGGGTTTTAAAGGTAGCCTCAGTCTTCTGCTCCTTGCCCATAAGAAAAATCTAGCCTTAAACTGTCACTGTTTCACTGCATTACAGACATCTTTTAAAACACAATGCAATTGCCATTCTTTCATGAAGAGATGGATACTACATGGAAAGTCAGACTGGAAAACAGACTCTCTGGTAAAAAAAAAAAACACCATAAAAATCCATCTTAAAATTCCTATTTTCCCATAAGCTCAAAGTAATTTTTCTGCAGCAAAATACTCCTAAAGCTGCAGTGAAAATATTCTGTGTTCTAGTGGCATTTTGAAGCAGTGATGGTGATGGTATGGAAATCAAAGCATAAACTACAAGGAAAAATAAACATATGGTGTATTTCTGGGATAATGTTTGTATTAGGATGCTCTAAAAAAACCCACATTAACAAGTAGCTCCATTTTCATATACAATACTCTTCTAATATAGACTATTTGCTTTTGTAAACATACCATGATGCTTTGGATGACAGGTAATTCACAGGTTCAATATTCTTCACTAATTGAACCTGGATGAAATAGAGAGAGCACTAATCAGAACTGATTTCAAGTGCTGCTCACTTGAGGGAGTGAAAATGGTCTTTTCTCCCAAGAGGATACTGCTTTAAAAAGACAAGCCCTGTGATATCCTGTGTCTCTCAGGAGAAACAGGATTCTAATAAAATGCAAAGTATTTCCCTGTTGAGGTAGAACACCAGGAATAAAGAGCAAATTTTAATGAAACCACTTGACTGCAGATGTGCAGGATAATGGCTCTCTTCCCACAGCACTCAGTTCCATTCTCTCTTATTTCTGTTCCCACTACATAAAGGATGGTTGCCCATCTTTACTCAGTTTGATAAAGGCTGAATGATATGCTTTGGATCCAAGTCTTTAAAAACAAGTCTCCAACTTTATGTCATAGATAATTTTTGAGATCAGACCTTTATTGTCAGATCGTCCACTTTATTTGTTAGAAAGCAGGGTCAGAGTCTCTAGGAAAATTTTATCAATACATAAGTATATAAATCATAGTTATTATTTCTAGAATGACTGTAAAGGTATATTTACCAAGGAAAAGAATGTATTTGAAAGAGCAGAGAGTGATAGTCCAAAGAAAGACATAAATGAAGACAGTAGCAGATTTTTGGAGGCAGATGTAATGTAGTGACCGTAAAGGTGAAGAACAAACCAGAGACTAGTCAACCTGAGGAGGCAGCTTTGGGACTTCCATTCAGAAGGCAGAGAAGCATTTCACCTCCAAAAAGAGTGAAAACACTTACAAAACAAAAGAAAAAAAGAAACGTAGAGTAACAATTGTAAAATGTGCCATTTTTTTGCACGAACGATGATTAGGATAGAGATGGAATGTGTAGCCCTGAAAATTGTGCAGGAAGAAAAACCAAAAATAATGAAGTAACAGGAGTAAAATAAATATCTTTCTTTGGAATTTTCTAGCTAAAACAAAGTCGTCTCTTTCAGATAATTAGGAACGATTCAACATAAAGCAGCAGATAATAAGACAAAATTGAAATGGACACTTTAGAAATTGAAATTGAACTGGTATTCCATTCAAGATTAGGATACTTGGATTTATTATTCATTAAAAAGGGTTCAATTGTGACTGAGATACATAAACTGCCATCACAGCCGATGGACATCAATGCACAGGTAATAATTTATTTTGTTTTCCTAAAGTATCCAGGACAGCTACATAGTGTGAAAATGCAGAATAAGATGTTGGATCTTTGGAAGACTTGTACATTCTAGAATGTTAAATAGAGATCAGCTAGAGTGGTCTTCCTTCATGGCACACTGCAATAGAGTTTTGGAGAGATAACTTAACTAATAGTCACATTTTCTATTTTGTTCATCTATGTAGCAACAATATAATTCTTTTAAATGGAAAAAAATAGTATGAAATCCTTTAATTCAAACTGAAAACTCCTTCAGTGGCCAAAAAAAAAAAGGTGTATTATTACCTTGTAATAATACAAGTATTATTATATATTTGTAATATAAATATTATTATAATATTATTATAATACAAATATAATAAAAATACAAAGTTCCAAGAAAATTGAAAAACCTTGAAATGAAATGAATTCCTAATTACCCATACCTCCACTAATTTAATTGAACTAATCAAAACACCATGGTCTGTTCTGTACATTCTGTAAGAATGTATGTCTTACATTTCATTCACCATTTATTTTTAAAGAGTGGGTTTGCTATATCCCGAATGCTTCACAGAATCACTCAGTCCAATACCCTTTTTTTTTTTTCCAGAAATCTCAAAAACAGTTTAAGAAGAGGTTTTGCATTTCACTCTTCCCTCAGAATTGTTACCAAGAGTGTCTCATTTTCTTTTTTACTTATTATTATTAATAGATGTAGTTAAGGTCCATAACTACTAGTTATTTCTTCATGGTTCTTGGATACTTTAGACTAAACAAGGAACCTATTGTCCTAGGCTAGGTTGTTTTCCACATCATTTACCAGAGTGACCAAATCTCAACACTGACATTTTACAAAAATAAATTTGAAGAAATGTCTTGGCTGGAAAAGAACCTGAGACAAGATGTCAATTTCCTCAGAAGTACAGCTCACCTAAAAGTTCCAAGACCATTTCAATAAGGTTTCTTTCATTTATTTGTGGTGTCTATCATACCATTATTTCAATATCAATAGGTCTTGATATACAATAAACTTTTTGTATACTGCAAGGAAGAATCTATTACCTTAGAATGATTTTAAGATAATTTCTATTGCAATTACTTCATAGATAAACTTTTTAAAAAAGTATTAATGCGAAATGTTCACAAATGTTATATTACTGTTTTGTGTTTAATACTCAAAGAGAAATCTCTCCTGAGGCAGATACTTGAGGCAAAAGGTACACTTTTCTGTTTTTTTTTTTTTTTTATTTTGAGCTGACCAAAGTACCTACTGTGTAAAAAGTGAAACAAAAGTTTTCCTTTGTTTGCATAAATTTAATTTTATTCATTAAAGAGAGAGTTTTGTTATAGACACTGAATTCATAACACGAAAAAAATTCTCTAATTGTTCTCTAATCTCTCAGTCTCTCAGTTGGATGGTCAGTCACCAGAAGGCCTTGAAATTATTTTAAAATAGTGATGTTTTGACAAAAAATATCTTCATTCCTCAGAGAACTTATTTACCAAAAGATTTTTTTTGTTTGGAAATGGATAGTAGTTTTTCCATTTTGACAGATTCTGAGGAAAATTTCAGTTTAAAAATTGCATGAATCTGGGAAGTTTCTGCAGAATATTAACCAAAATAATTTGTGATGTGCTAATGTCCTTTTAATTCACATGAGTAGTTTATCTACGTGCTAGATATTTGCAGGGAAATGGCAGTACTTATGCAATTCTTATCAAAACCAGAACCAAAACTATACAAATGCCCTAAACCACACTAAAATCCTTCGATAGACATTTGGAAATGTACTTCTTGGAGAAACATAGAGATGAAGTTAAATAAATGTTGAATAAATTAACAGCTGTTTTTCCACATGTAGAGTAAGTAGTGATGACTTATAATTGCTTCAGTTTCCCTTTCTAAAACATACTTAGATTATAAAGATCTACATGTTGTCTGGTGAAACAGTAGTAAAATGAGGGTCATGCTTAAGCAAACTCCTTTAAGCAATTTGTTTTCCCAATCAATGGGGAGAATGCCAGTATCTGAGCTATGTCTTGAGCAGCATCTTTGACCCCTTGCTTGTCCTTATAGCCTAGCTATGTGTGTGTGTAAAATAATAACTGCATAGAGAAATGAAAATTTCCAGTTTGTTATGATCTTTCTGTGTGCTGCACCACACTCTGGTTCTATCAGCTACAACTTTTCTTCTATTCATTAATTCTTCACAGATAATCAGACTATCACTTTGTCTGTATCATCCTCGACAGGTTCTCATGTCTTTACTGCCTGTGCAAGTTGCTTGTTGTGTTAGTTGAGCACCACCAGCTGCATGTGGTTTGTAGATTCTCAGGACAGAGATTGACAGTGTTCCATTTCTGTGATGTCCCGAAGATGAGATGCTCTTATAAAATATAAATTATTATTAATTTTGACATAATTTTAAAAGTTACTTTTTAAATGAAACTTTATAGAAGCTGTGTGCCTATAATGTTCAGGGAAGATTTAACGATCTCAAAAGGATCTTGTGTGAGTCATCTATCCTCAGGTTTATTGGTTATCTGATGAAACTATCTCACTGACAAAATTGCTTCTCATCCTGTTCTGTTGCATTCCTGTGTGCTTTTTTTCCCCTGCATGTGAATAGCATATCTAACTAAACACCACCCCCTTCATTTCAATTTCCAGGTTTAACTCAGGTTTTATAAATCTGATCTCATTAACAGAGAAGGAAATGTAAATAATTTTAAAGCAGCATAAGTGAAAGAGTTCATCTTATTTAGATTAATTTCACACTACTTCGAAGCTGGCATTCAGCATATTATATGATATTTTGGACTTCCTGTTGGGCTCATTGCTGTTACACTAATGATCCATTTCTAAGCCATGCTAATTTTTTTAAAAAAATTTTTGTTGCAAGCAGAGTAAATGAGAAATATTTACACATCTGTCTTTGAGACTATCATTACAGGCTAGATTCAAACTTTATGCTCAACCTGGAGAAATATAGATGAAAAATATTCCAGGAGCAGTTCAGAAGTCACTATAAGACAGAAAGGAAATACCTTCTGCAGCTTTTTGTTGATTTTCAGGTGGTTTGTTGGCAAAAAAAAAAAATAATTTTGGCCTATTACAGGTTTAAATTTCTTAAGGTAAGACTTACCAGACAAACGCAAAATGTGTTTTCTTTGCTCATAAATGAAATGTTCTTCACTTTATGAACAGTTTTGATAACACATGTAGAGCCAAGATGTGAAAGTTTATACGGTGGAGGGAATGTATTCTTCCTGCTCCAAGAAGTAGAGAAGTATTTCAACTCAGGCCTCTGCCAGTTATTTTAACTCTGACATACAATCAATCTTTTTTTCCAGTTCTGGATTTCATTTGAAAAGAAGTGTGTAATTTGTCATCATGAAGACATTTGACCTTCATAAAGTGTAAACAATTGTGTGGTTCTCGCTTATATCAGTCAAATTTCTACGCTGGAATTCCTACACACCAGAGCCCACATACAAGAAAAATGCAAAAGGCAGCATCAGTGATACTGTGAGCTGATCATTTCAAGAAAATACACTGTGCTGGAAATTACAGATAATACCATGACTTACCTTCCAAAGTGATACTTAAGAATGCTCACATTAATCTGTAATGAAGAAACAGTTGACCTTAAGCAGAAGTGTTTACAGCTGAGGGGGATCTTTCTTCTTTGTTGCCATCTTCCATCATTTTGCTACCATCTGATTTCACATGAGTCACTTTATCTCAATGGAATGAAATCCAGGAAGGAATATGCCTAACCTCAGTTAAAGCCTGCAAGATCCAGAGGGAGATTTCATATTTATATTTAAAGCATTCATACAGGAATAGAAATAACAGTTTGGGATATTAAACCACACGTCTCTATCATTCATCCTTTTCAGTGCAGCAAGGGAAGAAAGATGAAGAAACCTCATGGGACAAGAAAATGACAGGGAGATCCCTCACCACTTACTACCATGGGTAAAATAGGTTTGACTTTGGGGAAATGTATTTACTATATTGCAAATTAATAATAGAGTAGGATAGTTGCACATAAAAACAAAAGTAAAATCATCTTCTTTTCATCCCTCTTATTTTCTCAAGCTGAACTTCGCTTCTTACCCTTTTTCCCTGCCCCTCATGAAGGAATGCAGTCCTTCATGAACAGACTGCTTCAGTGCAAGTCCCTCTTCCCAGAAAATCTACTTTTACATGAGGTCCTGTCCACAGGTTGCAATGTCCTGCCCAAAGCTGGTTTCTTTTTGAGCTCTTCATGAGTCACCGCTTCCTTTGTGGGATCTCAATCTGCTCTGGTGTGGGGTTGCCAATGGTCTGTGTGGTAAATGTCTGAGACACTGAGGTTTTCTATGGGCTCATGGAAGTAAGGAATCTCTGCTGTGGAGCCTGGTGTACCTTCTCTGTCACCTTTTTCCTCTGACCTTGGTGTTTGCAGGGTTGCCTCTCTCACACACGTGTTGCTCAGTGTTTTTTACATTTTCTTAAATAGGTTATCGCAGAGGCACCACCAAAGTCACTGATGAGCTCAGCTTTGGGCAGTGGCAGGTCTGACAAGGAGCCTGCTGGTGTTGGCTCTGTCAGACATGGGGACAGCTCCTGGTGTCCCCTCAGAGGCTAACCCTACAATACAGCCTGGCTACCTAGAGCTTGCTTCATAAAACTGACAGGTTTTATGGTCATACTTCCCTCTTCACTTGACTATTCTATCAATTTAAATAGAGAAGGGTTTTCAAATATGGCATATTTAAGGAGATTAAATCAGTAATTCTTGTCAACCTCAAAAGTAAACCTGTTTGGAAGAGTAATGGCCAAGTTTCTGCCTCAATTAGATCTGTTACTCCGTCCCATGAATTCTATTCCTGGATTTCTATTCTTAGCTTTCTATTTCTGTATGAACTTGAAAAATTCACTTGTCTTCTCTCTTCTTAGTACTTGACAGAAGTTCTTCTGAGGTTAAAATCATTATTTAGTACATGCCAAGATCACTATGTGGAAGGTCACAACACAGGAATTACAATAAGTATTTCTGACCATGAATTTAAACATGTTTACATTTTGAAATGAAATGAATTCATTAATCCTAAATAATACAATGCATAGAAATATTACATTATGCATGATTAAGAAAAAATCATCTTAGTGTGTTTTGTTGTGGAGTACAATTTGATGAATGATTTCAATTAACTATATGGATACATACACATTCACCTGGCACCTGTTTCACTATCAAAGGAGAAGGTACTGCCTGAGCATCCTCACACTATTCAAGGAGTCATGCACACAGCACCTGAAACTTTAACTGCTAAGACCAGAGTCCCTTCACAGCAGGAAGCACCAGTGAGCTAACTCATTACTCACCACATATACACTCGTGGACACACTTCCTCCTCCTATGGGCTTGACCTTAGGCTTCCAAAAGGAGAGTCTCAGAAAGTGGATTCATAAAAATAAATAATTTAATAGAGTGCTACAGCAGCAGATCAGTCCGAGCTGGGCGCCTCCAGAGAGGGACACAAAACAAAGAAATCCCCAGGTAATTATACCCTTAAGAATTCTGCACCCACCTCTCATGGAGTCTTCCCACGCCTTGAGTGCTTTTCTTGTTCTAATGGTGATTTTGGGGTCATTTAACAACTTGTTGGATTCTTCAATTTGTCTATGCAGGCAGGCTGTCCAGTGCTCTCATCTCGTGGGGTTACAGCTTCTACTGGCACTTGTAGTGAGTGTCTTGTTTGCACTTCTGCTGCACCTGCTCTCTGGTGGAACATGGGAAACCAAAAGACCTGTGGATCTGGGTTAAACACTACTTATCAACAACCTAACCATTAGTGTGTTTTCAATGTTTTTCTCATACTAAAGACAAAGTAAGTCACTGTATTAGCTAATAAGAAAGTTACTATGAATATATATTCTTATAATCTATTCCAGCCAAAAGCATATCTAGGTGAAAGTTCACAGCTTGCAGTCTAAGGTTTCACCAAACCAAGTTACTCATGCTAAGGCAGACAGAATACTAAACACACAGTATTTTAATTGTGTCATTCATTCTATATAACATTTGTTTAAGATGAGCAACTAATATCTCTCAAAGTTCACTTGCTGATCATTGCACATTCTCATTCACTTCTCGATAAGTACATTGCAGAAAATGGACAAATATCAACTGGCTTCAACAGAAAAGGCTTTTTGTTGGTTTTTCTAGCTCATGTTTGTGGTATGCAAACCTACAGCATGTCATGGAAACATCAGAGTTAGAAGGCTGGAACACTGTCTACCTTCTCAGGTACAACAAGAGCAGTAAAGATGTGATATATCTTCTTTTGTTATATTTTATAGTTGTTACACCATTTGCTTTTTTCTCAAAACCAAGCCAACAACAAATCAAAACAACAATCCAAAACAATAGAGGAAAAAAAAACAAAGCAAAACACATGGACCATAATATTGTCTACTTTGAATAACAAATTTTCTGAACACACTGTCACTGTGCTGGTAAGAATTGCAAGAAAGCAGGTTTTTTTGCATAAACACACTCAAGCAATGCTTATGATGCACTTTGCATTTCAACAGAGGAGTCAAGACCAAAGAGCCATAAGATAGTTCCCATTTTCTGGAGTAACTTTGCAAATACTTTGTTTGGAAACGAATATTTCAGATTTACTACTTTTCATGATCTGAGGGGGTTTTGTTTATATGTCATTAATCCACTTTTACTCAGGCTTCACTTCTTACAGATATCTTTCCTATTTTCCTGACTTTCCATTTTTTTGCTTACAAACCTTATCATTCTCCTAGTGACAACAGAGCTGTTGCAAACTTAGTCACTGTCTTCAATGGACTTCTAGTCTGAAGGTCACTGACCTCAGCCACTACATCAGAGGCTGAAACAATTGTTCAGTTTTCTCATGCCTTTGAGACTACAAAGATGTCCTATAAAATGCTGGATTTTGTTAGCAGAGTGAAGAGATACACACTATAGCCACATCCCTTGTGGTATTATACAGTTGATCATCTGGTTGCTGCTCTGCTCCAAATTTAGATTTAGACTGGTGATATTAGAATTTGAAAAAAATACATTATCAGAAAATGCATCCCCAAAGAGAGATATTTATATACAGGAGATCCCTGCTATAAATTCTTCCTTGAGCTTGTATTGATTGCTGTTGGAAGTAAAAAAATTGGCTGGATTTACCTTCTTACTGTATCATCTGATGGAATACTCTACTTGCACAGATGCTAAAGGGAATGAACAGACAGATGGCAGACAGGAAGACAGTCATTGCACTCAAAATGCAGATAGAAGACAAACTCTATGCATGACAATACTGTAAGACAGTTGTTTACAAAAAGGAGAAAAATGAAAGTATGATTAAAAAAGGTTAATTAAAATGTGTGAGGACAGCTTACTATTACTCAGAAAAGAATTTGATCAGGTGTCATTAGAATTCATCAGCTCTTGAAAAGAACTTTGCTAATAAAACAGTTGTTTAGGAACTTATTTTCCTTATTTTTTATTACAAAGTCAGTGGTAACTTTAGAGAAAACTGATCAGATGAAAACTCCACTTAGTATCTGTTCCTCTTCTGGGCCAGGATTTCAGCAGTTGTGCCCTTTACTTGGAAGTCTTTCATTCATGTACTAATCAGCTATTCCACTGGTGAGATCTAATGTAAGATGTATCCATCCTATTCATTAAAGAAAAATATCTAATGGTTTAATACTACCAGCAAAATTGTACAAGTCATCTTTTTCTTTATCTATGGTATTCATGTGTCAATAAAATATTTTGCTAACTTAAAATAAAAACCGGCATTTTGTGTACCCTGGATTGACAGGCTAAAAAACCAAAGTAATATACCATCATCCCAATTTCCTTGCCAAATAAATAATGCATTGAAAAATAATTTTTTATTAATTCCATCAAAAACCCACCTTCAATATTTTATTTGCAGTGATCAGTCTTTTCTATTAGTCCATAATGGTGTAGATGTTCTAAGGCAATATTGTTTTGTGCAGATCTCTGTACCCTGAAACCAGCACAGAAGCAGCCTGTTCAATGCTAAGAAGGCTGTAACCCTGAGGAAAGACTAATGAAGGTGACATTTGTTGCCATGTCTAGTGAAGGTGATATTTGTTTTCAGGTACAGGGAGTAGCTTTTGAACAGAAGCAATAACTCCAGGAAATAAATACATAAAACTTTCAGTCATACAATCACTTACATGGCTCTAACTTCCAGTACAGCAACAGGATGACAGGTGTGTGTATTTGAGTTTCATTCCTGAAGCAGTCCTCTGCCAAAATCTTTCTTTCTCAAATGTTAGTCTACACCTTTTTTTTTCTACTTTAAGAAAAGTATAATTTTTGGAAGGGTTGCTGATTGCATTTCTTATAATTAGCTGTGTCATATATATATTTACTAAAAAAGGAGAAACAGAAAATATTACAGTAGCCTGGAGTCTTCAGTAGTTTGCAATTTGTGTTTACAATGTGTGATGTAAAATGGTTGGGGTTTTTAACCTCTCTTATAAGCATGGTTTTGAATTTTTGAAAGTGGATTAATCTATCTACATGACAAAATGCTCAGTAATGTAAATACCTGTGACCTGAGCTGAATTAATCTACTGTGATTCAATACCAGAACTCAACTGCAACTAATAAAGATTGATGGCAAAATGAAAGCTCCTGATCCACCTAATGACCATACTGGTGCAGTTGGAACTATGCACATGGCAAATCTTTTAACGTATATATTGAGATATTTCTATTTGCAAACAGAAATTCTGATGTTTACATTTGAAATTAAAAATGTTTTAGATATACTGGCTTTTTTCTCCAACTTCTGTTTTTTTGCTTGAAATGGTCTGATAGTTTTTCATGATGATTTTATTGTCTTTTACCTGAAATGTATGTATAAAGGAGATGATAAGGGTAAAATATATGTTCAAAGATATAATTAATGAAAAAAAAAAAGTTCCACTAACTTTATGTGAATCATTTTAGTCGGTATTAATTACAGAGAAATTGAGATGCACACCTTTCACGTTTAACTAAAGAACAGAGCAGGAGTTGTAGGCCTATTGCTTTCTTATGCTTAAGTATGATTGGAACTGAATTTGCTCAATTGCAGCAGAAATATTCCTGTATATTCTCAACGGCCAGATGTGGTAAAAATCTTTATCAATGTGATGTGTGATAAAATGTCATGTATCTGGCAACACCTGAATTTTATTTTTTTTTTCTGAGCTGCTATTCACACTAGGATTTGGAGTGAAAAGTTTTCTAGCAAACCATTAGTTCCAGGAGAACAGATGGAGGAGGAAGAACCACTTATGGAAATGATTGAAGATGGTAGGACTCTGAGGAAAAAGAAGTTACATGCGGGAGAAGACATTTCAGGAGCCAGAAGTTAACATAAAACAGTACAATAGGGATGAAAGCTCTGATTCTTGAAGCAGCAGCTGACAAAGTGCACATGTGCAACCTCCTGTTAAAGTCAATGGAGATAAGACAGCAGTAGACCTTAATTCAGCATACCACATGTAAAGATGTAATCCCTGTTTTTAAAGGTAGGCAGCAGTCAATATTTCAGACTTCCATCTGCACAGGGGTGGATGCTGTGACTTAGGATACTGGGTCAAACCTTTCAGGCTGGAAGTTGAAGACCAGGCAGGTAAGGAAGCCCAAGCAGCTAAGCTAGTCTGTATCTGTCTAACCCAAACCAATTTTTTATTCCTGTTTTTAATGTTCACATTCCTTCTACACATTAAAGGCACAATGAAT
This sequence comes from Cinclus cinclus, assembly GCF_963662255.1. NCBI lineage: Eukaryota > Metazoa > Chordata > Aves > Passeriformes > Cinclidae > Cinclus > Cinclus cinclus. Next base: position 41,298,443 of record NC_085047.1, read on the forward strand.
GTTTAAAAGTCGTCCTTTTATGACAAAAAAATCTGTGAAGTGGGGGACCTTATATAAGTGTAGTGCCCTTGTGGGTTGAACCTGACCAGATGCCAGGTTCCCACCATAGCTGCTCCATCACTTCGCTCCCCAGCTGGGCAAAGGAGAAAAAAATATAACAAAAGACTACTCCATTTCAGATTCAGCAACAGTATATGCAAAGGTGAGTTTATTCCTTAGTTCTCAAAACTGACAAAATTTGGAATATTATATTTAGTTTTATTTTGTTTTTTCTGAAAAACTTGGTGTTTCTTCTGTTTCATTCATGAATCACAGATCATTTTAGTATATAGAGTTGCATATTTTGATCTTATGTGCACAGATATGATATAGATGTGTAAATAACTTTTGTGTATTGGTGCATTAGCTCAGTTGGTTAGTGCACAATGTTAATAATGCTAGGGTGGAGGCTTTGATCCCCAAATAGGTCATTCACTGAAGCATTAGACTTGATCTGTGAGAGTGAGTCCCTTCCAACTCATAATAACCTGTGATTCTGTGAAATTCCAAAGTCTTACTCTCATCTCTTTCCTGTATTTCCCCTGAGAATCAAACCATAGAGGTTTCTCTTCCCCTTTATCCCACTTCTTTAAGAAATCAGTTCAGCTTTTTACCTTATAGAACGAGAGTGAAGAGCCATGAGCCTGCAGCAATCAGAAGTGTGATTGCAGCAGTGGCAAGCTAGACCAGAAATAGCTCAGGCACTAAGTATAGATTATATGGGCTAACCCCAAACCCAACTGCATTAGGGGTTATGCAGCCTGTAGGGACAATGGCTCATGCAGGTGACCACAGCTGCCCTGTGGACTGACCAAAGGTGGCTTGAGAACTTGTGCAAACACACAAAGATACCACAGCTCACCTGACCAAAAGATGTACATGCCCCCTGGTTTGTTCTCTAATGCAGTGATGTGGAAACAGAGCAACAGGTCCTACATTAAAGACACTGAGGCTGCTACTTCTTTCTACTGCTTTAGCTGAAAGGAGAACTTTTAAAAAAATATACTGCAATGTAGGTGGTGTAGCATGTCTATTTACCTCACTCACTCTCCTTTGCCTCAATAGATATTTGCATATAAATTGCTTGGAAGAATATATTAACAGCCAAGAATGGTGGAACAAGAAATTTGAATGAATTGTAAATCCACCAGAGGTATTTTCCTAGACTTAGAAATTTATATATAAAATGAAATCTCTTTAAAAATGCAGTTCCTTTAACTTGACACTATTCCTGCATTGCAAAATTATATCACTGTTGTGGAAATAAAATACCACTGAAAGCAGCATAATTAATAAAATGGAAAAGTTCTTCTCCTCATTCTGACTCAGTAGTTCAATATTTATATACATAGTAGTTTTTGAAGGGTAAAGCATATTGCTGCTTTAAAAAAAAAACCAACAAAATCAAACTTGAGTGGAAAAGCAGCATGCAACAGCAAAATGTTGAGAAAAAAATGAAACTGGGTTCAGAGAGAATATGAGGAGGAATCTAAACTGAGGTGGCACAGTCTGAGTGAAAACCAACCCTGTGGAGGCAAAATATACAGAGGAAAAGCAGAGTTGTGCATGATCATATATAATGATGCACTGTTTTTCAAACAACTATTTCCAAACTTTTTCAGATTTTTAAGTATACCAGCACAAATAAAACTTTTTAAAAGAGATGTTAGAAGACTTAATTAGAGTGAGATAGAAATAAACAGTTCCAGATAATTTCCATAGTCAGGCAATCAGTGAAGAAAGCAAAAGAAGAGATACATAGATAAGCAGCAACTAAAAAGAAAAAAAATCATGATTTACAAAAAACAAGGTAAAGAGAGGAGGACATGTTTTAGAGGGTCTTGATTTTTGTTTCATGTACTACATGAAAGGAATGAATGTTTTTTTTCAATAACCAATCTTAAAAATATATAATATATATGATATGACATTATATTATATTATATTATATTATATTATATTATATTATATTATATTATAAATACACTGATAATAGATACTTGTAATTTATATATAACAGATGTTAAAATATATGTGCATTTCAAAATACATACATACATAATTTAGTACTAGTCCATTGAAAGACCTGAACCCTTTTATTTAAATGAAATCCAAGAATCTCCACTAATTATGCATGAACAAGTGTTTAAATTTCAAATAGAAAAAATCTCTTCTCATTGTAAAACTCTGAATGAAAAGTGAGAATACTGAGTGTGCTGTATTTAATTAAAAGAAAACAAAGATATGTTACCTGGATAATTACGGTTTTGTTAGCCAGCATTATTCTGAGGTTGAGGGCTGACTTGGACTACAAAAGAAAGTGAAAAAAAAAAACAAACCAAAAGAAAAAAAAAAAAACAAACTACTACACAAAACCCCCCAAAAACAAATATAAAATGGATTGTGACAAGATAGATTTATCTACTGCTTTCTTCTGACTACTTTTTGAAAGATACTGAAGATCACCTGAAAAGAGTAATGGTGTTTCCTGACTAGTGGGAACTGCAGAACATTTGGTTTTGGGACCACAAAACAGTTTGGTTATATTGTGTGTATTTAGACTTGTACTTGTCATACACCAAAATTCATTTTGTAACCTGAAATCCTTAAGAAATAAGATCTCTAATCAGTTTTTTCAGGGCCTGGTTGTATTTGCCTAACCATTTTTATAAATAACCTGGGAAAATTCCAGTACATGTAGCAATAGAAAGAATCATGCCTTACTGAGGAATTCTCTCAAATACCTAATGGATAAGAAGAAAACACTCCCCTCACTCTATCTTTCTGTTCAAGAAGGCTGAAGAGGGACTGTTTATGAGGGCAGTGACAGGACAAGAGGAAATGGTTTAAAACTGAAAGAGGCTACTTTTAAATGAGGAAAAAATTCTTTACTGTGAGGGTGCTGAGACAGTGACACAGGCTGCCCAGAGAAGTCGTGGATACCCCAACCCTGGAAATGATCAAGGCCAGGTTGGATGGAGACCTGAGCAGCCTGGTCTAGTGGAAGGTGTCCCTGCCTATGGCAGGGGTGCTTGGAAACAGATGATCTTTAAGGTCCCTTCCAACCCAAAACTATCTATGATTTTGTGATTCACTACCTGGTCAGTACATTGGTGTCATCAAGGAAAGTAAGCACAAATTATTTTTGATCAGGGACTTCTCTTGTAGAATATATTTTTTGGTAATCTGGTTGTCCCAGGTATTAGCAGACTATATCAAAACTATGATCCTATTTTACTACAGCATTAAACAGACAAGATTCAGATTTCTGGTTGAGATGGCCAGCATACATGTGCATTTAGGAAAATCTGGAACATTACAGAATAAGTGTACATGTGTTTGGTAGATCAGACAAAGAAAATTGTCAGAAGGCAGCATTGAGCATGTTGAGATGGCTGTGAAGGGCAATAAATCAAAACGTATCAAAATTCCCTTTAGAGGTTGAGGATTTCTATTATATTTTCTATCATTGTATCAGGTAAGAATATGATAATTCTGCTAGTTAGATTCACTTTTCCTATTTGGCAAGACAGCCAAAGGCAAATTTAAAGAGAAAAGGAGGGGCAAAAGGAAATACAGAACACATAGAAGGACACGTGTTTATGTCTATATCTTCAGATAGCAAAGCCTTGACAACAGGCTGGCAACAAGTTTTGCTTTTATACTTTGATTCCTCATCCATTTTCCTCAATCTGAGATACTCTCTTTGGGCTTTGTTTCTTCTTATAGTGAGACAGAATCCATCTACTCCCGAGCTGTTGTAAATGGTCAGACTTCCTTCTTCTTAGTGAAGAAGAAGCAGAAGAAAAGAAAATAATTCACAAGTGGAGCAAGGTAAAGTAGATCCCACAGGGCTCTCAGCAGGGCTTCAATTAGTTCAGCACTACTGTGTGCTGCCCATTTTTAGTCCTGTTAGAGCATCAAACTGGTGGTCATGGAGGTCTTTAAATCATGAAGCTAGAATCTGCAGAGAAATGCAGGAGCCAAATAATCTTCCTCTTCTCAGAAATATTTTCCCAAAATTTTCTCCATGCACTGATCACTACTAAGTGCCCTTTTTTCAGCCTGAGGTGATGAATGAGACATGAGCCCCAAAATATTGTTATAATTATAGGTCTTTTGTGCCAGTTAATGCAGTCATTTACCTTTCTTTCTCATCTTCTCCACATCACTGCATTGTTTTTGCATTGTCGTGACAATGAATGTTTTACGTGACAGAATTCATAAGCTTTTGTTTAGTTTCTTCCTCTGTCGATGTCAAACTAGTTTTTTGGCATAAGCTGTTATCCTCCCTTCATAAAAGTCATTTCTGAATTCTGTGCCAGAATAACTCTCTGGCTCTGAGACTAACTCTTCATGTACCTTTCCAGTAGGAAGGAATAGACTTTGTGTGCTGACATGCTGCATGATCTCCTACATAATGAAAATGCAGCAAACGTGCTCAAATTGAAAGGAAATAAAGAATGACAATAGGGGTTCTGTTATGTAAAATCCTCTCAGTTTTTGAAATGTCACTTTCAGTTGTCACAATGAAACTCTGAATATAGCAGTCAAACAAAAGACCTCTAACAAGGGCATACAGAAAGTATCACACACTGGGAATGGGTTTCTGTAGTGTTGGTGCCAAGGTCCAATATTAGGAGGGCAGTTGCACTACTGGGAGATACTATCCTCCAGATAAGATATTAAAATTATTTCCCATCTGCTTATTTTTAAAATCACTTTGAGATGATAAAGATCTCATGATAGTGTCTTGAGGGACATGATGGTAGTGGTGTTAGGCAGGATAGGGAATAGGGAATAACTTTGCTTCCAGCTGGAAAAATCATCCTTTGTTAAATATTATCATTACAAATTAATTGGCAGTGTAACAAACATTCATGACTATACAGTCATATCTTCACTTTTAGCTTACTTCTTCTCAGAAGCCCTAAAGTTAAAGGAAATGTGTATTAAGCATGTCCAGAGAAGTTGGTTGTTCAGTTGTAATCTTTTATACATTTTAATTATTAAAGCTTGGTTTTTAATCTTTGGTTTTGCATATTTGAGGTGAATCTTAGCAATGCTGCTATTATATGTATGTGTGCTACCTGGATACAGTATGACCATACATTTATACGCTGTACAATGAAAACAGAGAAAATTTAATTATACAGTGGTCTACGTATTTATGAAAAACCAATGTTTTAAACTGTTTTCTATTATAACTTTAAGTTATTAAGTGTACTTACTACATTTTGATGTGTGTTCATAATTAAGTTAGGTTAAATTAGTTAAAGTAGACACTTGAAGCAGAAGTTGATCTCCCACTAAAACCTAGAAAAATTGAATCAATATTTGCAAAAATGTATCAAATGAAAGGGTTGATTCTGTCTTTAAATAGACTGAAATACTCAAAGAGATAATTACCAGCATATACATAAAATTATAATAAAAAACCTGAAGAAATACAATTCTTCTGTACGTGCACTAGCAGAGTCTCTATTCCAAATGTCACTGTGAGCCATGAAATATAAATAGCAGCTGAAATGTCAGTCTCTCTAAATACATGATCATGAAAGATTAGATCTGTAGGATCATGGAATATCCTGAACTGGAAAGGACACAAGAGTTGGCAAGTCCAATTCAAAACTCCACACAGGGATATCTAAAAGTTAAACTGTATGTCTAAGAGTGTTGTCCAAATACTTCTTGAACAGTAAGAGGTTAGGGGTGATGACTAACTTACTTGGGAGCTTTTTCTGATTGCTCATACTTTCAGTGAAGAATTTTTTTTTAATGTCTTATTTGAACTCTTCCTGTCACAGTTTTCAGGCTTCCCCTTTCAGCCTATCACTAAACACCACATTAAACAGGACTTCCCACTCCACTCCATCTACATCTTGATGTGATAGACAGCAAAGAGGTGACCCCTCAGTCCCCTCTCCTCTGAGCTGAACAAACCTGTGTCCTCAGCCACCCCTCTTAAGTCATGGCCTTTAGTCCTTTCATCATCTTTGTTGTTCTTCTTAGGAGACAACTATAACATAAAGTTTGTGAACGGAGAATTCAAAGTTTATGTGGGATTTTTTCGTCATGCATATTTATTTTCTTACACAATCTTTCTCAGAACTCATCTCACACTACTTAAGATACTTGCTTAGATCTGTACATATCAGCTCCCAAATCACTCACTTGTATTCTTTTTCCTGATCAATGGATAGGAGAAGGCACTTTGAGGCAAAATTTATCTCACCAAAATTAATCTGAGCTTCTGGTTCACTAATTTTTTTTTTCACTAGAAATATATTTTTCTCTCTTCACTGATTAAAAAAGAATATTCAGTGTCCAGAAAAGGTATGAATGTCTGTCCTACAGACATATATAGGAAGGTAAGTACCATTCCAACATGGTACTCCAAGCCTATAATTTAATCTCCATATGATTGTAAATACCAGTACCAAGGCAACTAAATATGAGTCCAAATCAACAGTGAATCTACCAGCTCAACACTGTTGGGAAAATGAAGTACATCATTAATAGGACAGGGAAGGACTTTATTCCCTTGCTATCCAGAAACATTTTAGTTCTGTTAATTACACAATCAGACTATTTTTGCAAGTGATTGACTTCATAGCATCATGAATTTAATGTCTAACATGAACTTTTACAGTAAATCAAAACTTAATTTAGCTAAATTAAATTGTAAGAATCACTGAATCTCATCCAACAACTCCTGCATCTGGCTCATGATTTATATGAACCCTACACCTCTTGGAAACCCCGTCCATATCACTTGCAAAATGGAGACATTTTCTTTTCACCAAATCACATTTAATTTTCAATTATGGTAGTACTTAATATGTACCTAAATTCTCTTTTTAATATGTACAGGAAATAAAAAATATTATGGAGCCAGGCCCCACTCAGTGCTACACAATCTATAGAGGAGAAGCACAAGCTATAAGCCATGGAAATTTTCAGTTGGATATAAGAAAAAAAAAATGCAGATCAAATGGGTAGGAGGTGGAGCAGGATGGTTAACAAACCTGTGAAACCTTCACCCTCAGGAACTTTCAAATTTGAGTGTTCAAGACCTTGCTCAAAGTAATCTTAATTTAAAGTTAGTACTGTTTTGAGCAGGAGTGAAGTCTGGATAACCTCTAGAGGTCACTTCCAACCTAAATGATTACATAAATCTATGATTTTGAGCAGTGATTCTTGATTGTCTTCTGTATTGGCTGCTTTCAAATCACTGGCCATTTTAATGTGTTCAAGCTCTGTCTGCTATCAGAATTGGCTTTTCCCATGTGTGAACTTGTAGACAACAACTTTATAATCTCATTTTGGGTATATTTTGCTAGTTTCCCAAATCTTGACATTCCCTTGTAATTTCTATCTATAATATTTTAGTATATTGATAACCCTTTGAAAGATAATCACCAAAAAATGCACACAGGCATGGCACCAAAAGTCTCTCAAGTGTTGTACACAAATACAGCCTCCTCACTTATATTTAATATTTTTCTAGTCATATATTTAAAAACATGCACACCTAATTAGCTATCATGTTGCTCAGGGAGCTCATCCTCACTTAATTATTATTTCCTCTAAATCCATCAGTTTTGCTGAACACCAGGATGCTATTTCCCATCCTGCAAGTGTGAGCTACACACTTTGTTCCTTGCTGCATGCCCTTTTATTTGGCTTTGTTAAACATATGCTGTCCAAAGAAAAGTAATTTCCTTCAGCAACATAATTTAGTTGAGTTGGTCTTTGCCCATTATTTCATGCTCACTAATTATCCATTATCAGCAAATTTGATCTGATAATTGATGAAGGGGTTGAAAAGCAAGAACTTACTTTTCAATCATCTGATTATGCATCCTGTTGACACTGATACTTCATTTGTAATTACTTTCTAAAACATCTTTCATAGCTGATATTTAAGCTTCATTGATTTTGCATAGGAGAATCTTCACCAGAAGGAAGAAAGACAAGGAAAACTGCTTTATAGAAGCACAACTGCATTATGTCAATGCAATTATCTGCTGCAGTCATCAACCAAACCTATTGTGCAAAACTATCTCACATTTGTTTGACAAAGTATGTTTTCCATGAAGCCATGTTGATTACTATTTTAATATTTACAGACAAAATCCCTTGTCAAAGTTCCATCTCTGTCAAAACCCCCATCTTAATCATATTATTTACCCTCCCTGAATATTGTTAAGCCAGGTAACAAGCTTAAAAAAGAAAGAAATCCCCACCCCAGTATCACACAGAGACAGTTATCAAAGTAAATATGGAAGCATTATTGCCATAAACATGAGCTTTCTTCACACCCTTTTGATACTATTGATATTTTTCAATGAAGAATGAGATGGACATTTTTTGTGCCTCCTAAAATGTAATACCTTAATGAACATATATCTGTGGTGATGCTATTAATGTTTTGGGGGTTTTTTTTGTATTTTTAATGTTTTTGTCTCTTTTCCATTCATTCATTTGGCATGATAAGCAACACATGAAGAACATAACTCTTCATATTTTTTTTAAAAAACTTGCAGCAACATTGCTTTTATGATGTAAAATACAATTAATACCGATGATTTAAGTGCCTAAAATATTTGCATAGCAAACCCAGCAATGTTCATTTGAGATCATTATTCATTTATAGATTACTGAGACTGAAATTAATGATTTCTTGATTAATGGGGGTAAGAGGGACAGCCTATCCTTCCTTTATTATTATAACATTTCCATACCTGCTAGCATGTAAAATAAAAAAGAATATTGCTTCTGTGGTGCAGTGTCCAGTATTTCTGTCTGGGATTATTTGGGTCTGAGTTAAAATCATGTTAGTCTAGTAGTACATGTATGAAACCACTGCAGAGACTATGACTAGGTCACACCCCTCTTTTGGTCATGAAATGTAAAATTGACTTGAATGTGTACAACAACCATTTGATTATGGTGAAAAGAAGCCTAGACAGTAGGCTGAAAATCCCAGAAAAAAGGTGTAGACTCACAATAAAAAGGACAGACGTGGCATGAATTTTCAGGTATTTAGAGTAACAATTTTTTTGAAGTTCTTTCTTGTCTTATGTACAACCTTGCTTTTGTTATTTAATATCAGGAGTCACAAACCACAAATTTTACGGAATTGTCTAAACTCCCTTTATTCTGTGTTTTGTGAGCACCTCTGCTAATTAATATTTATATATTGGCATAGAATGGTTATCAAAGATAAGTAAGATATATATGTACCAGTCAGCCTAACAATCAAGGTATGAGTAAATTAAAAAAAGTTATATTATAATAAATGCTTTTATTATGTTTCCAGCATTTTTAAAGAGAGGCCTTTAAAAGGTTACGGTGTCAAAAACAAATTAGGTGCATAAAACAAAGCATTCTAATTAACTACATATTAATATGAACCCTAATTTACATCTAATTATTTTATCCCTTTAAGTTCTGTGTAACTTTAGAGGAAAAAAATGTGGCTAAATTAACAGTTTATAATTTTATTGATGCCCTTTTTCATAAAAGGATAATTTGAATGAATTGCTGAGCTGGTGTATTAAGACACAACTGAACTAGAACACAGCCAGCTGACATTCTGAGAAGTTCATGTAATAGTATACGTTAAGCTAAAGCAGCTACCAGATATATTATCCCAAAGCCTCTTCAAGCTCTTAGCACTGGATCTGCTGGGAATATGCACCAGAAAATCAGTCTAGGTATTTTCAGGAATCTACTTGGAATCTCAACAGAAATCTTGCTGAAATCTCCCTGATTCTTTATTTTTCTTTTAATTATTACTTGACCACATCAGAAAACTGGTCCAGTCTCACTGAAAATATAATATTTAAACTTTCTGGCCAGCATAGTAAGCAATCATCAAGAGGCAGCTGTTAACTAGTTAAATGGGTAAACCTGATGGCCAAGGGACAAATTGACACATTGTTAATTTGTTTTATCTGTATTCCATGCTGCATAAAACATGGTTTTACTCCAGTTACTCATAATCTTAACAGACTAACATGGTAATCAAATCCAATGCTCTGTTTCAAATCGGAGAATTTATGGGAGTGACTTCTGTGAATAGGACTTAGTTTAAACCAACCCATAACTTAGGATCAGTGCCATGGTCTAATTCCAGTAGGCAGATGTCCAGATTTTGGCTGACATAGAGTTAGATTTTTTCCTGGCAGCTGGTATAAGGCCATCTTTTGGTTTCAGTATGGGAATAACAATGATGACACACTTCTGTGTTGGTTATTGCTGAGCAGTGATTACCATATATCAAGGACTTTTCAGTACTTTTCAGGAGGAGGGCACAGGAAGATGGGAAGGGGCACAGGCAGGACAGCCAACCTGAACAGACCAAAGTCCTGTTGCATACTACAGGATGTCATGCTCACCTTATGAACTGGGGAAAATGGGCCAGAAGGCACCAATCACTGCTGGGCATGGACGGGGCATCAGCTGGCAGGTGGTGAGCTGTATTGTGCATCACTCAGTCTTCTTGTGCTTTACTTTCCTCGTGCTCTCCTTTTCGTTGCAAATATTATTATTAGTAGTATTGTGATTATGCTGTTTCGCTTTGGTTTAATTATTAAACTGTTCATATTTCAACCCATGGCTTTTAATTTTTTTTCCTGTTTCTGCTGCACCTCTCACCAGGGGAAGGAATAAGTGAGTGACCAGCTGTCTGGTACTTCGTTCCTGGCTAGGGTTAAAACATGGCAGCAACTAATCCCTGCACAACCACTTGTTTGCTCCCCCACAGCAAGATGGGGGTAGATTTTGAAGGGTAAAAAATGAGAAAACCTGTGGGTTGAGATCATAAATACAGTTGTTAATTTAAAAAAAAAATGAAAAAAACAAAACAAAAATCTCAAAAAAAACCCCTAAAAAACCCCCAAACTTGAATGGAAAAAGAAAACAGAGTGAGGAAGGGAAGGAAACTACAAGAAAAATGACTGATACAAAAAAAATAATTGCTCTGCACCAATCAATAGATGCCCAGCTAGTTCCAGAGCAATGCCAGCCCAACAGTCTCTTCTCCATAGTGTTATTGCTGAGCACAGTGTCATATATGATGGGACATCCCTTGAATCAGTTGAAATTGTCTTTCCCAGCAGTGTCTCTCCCAATCCCTTGTGCACTCTCAGTCTCTGTGCTGGTGGGGCAGAGTGAGCAGCAGAAAATGCCTTGGCTCTATGTAAGCCCTGCTCAGCAGTAATGAAAACCTCCCTCTGTTATCAACACTGTGTTCAGCACAAATCATAGCCCCATATCAACTGCTATGAATATATTTAACTCTGTCCCAGTCAAAACCCGTACAGTCACTAAGTGCTTTAAGAGCAAAATATTATTTAAGTATTTGTATTAGGAAGAGCCATCACACAGCAAGCTTCCACAAAAGGATCATGCTGACAATGAGATAGGAAAGAAAAGCTGTACTAAAGTAAGTATATATTTTTTGCTGGAGAAAAAAAACCAAGCATGGCTTGGCCAAGCAAGAGGAATTTTACCTTTCAATTTCTAATGTGCACACCAGGTCTGTGCTGCTCTAGTATTAAAACCCACTCAGCAATGCCTGTCTGCAGAAACTGCACATTTATAATTAAAAGAAGATTAAGGTAATTTACTACTCACTTGTCTGCTGCCCACTAATTTCGTTTCAAAAGGAATAGCAGCACACTTCAGGGATCCAAGCACACTAAATACTTGGATGAAATAAGGGCCCAGTAAATAGTATAAGTGAATGTTATCACATCTTTTCATACTAATCGAGTAATTGGATTGATCTGTTTCTTTCTAACAGTGACAAGGAAGCTAAAGCTTTCTGAGATTAGAGTTTCTCTGGGTTTTCTTTTCGATCAAGAAGGAGATCTAGATTGCCAATGCCTTAATATTTTCAACAGGCACTTTTCATTTATTTGTAAAAAAATTAGGTATTCATCTGACCATGTATAAATCTGTATAACTGAGCACTAAGCTCCTCATACAGAAAAGAACACTAAGTGTTTTAGCAGGCAGTTCACTACACACAGCACAGTAATACAGATCATGGCCTAATTTTTTTTGTCTTCTTTCTTCCATGAATAGTAAAACAGGATGACTAGGTCAAGTGCAGATATCTATACTGTGGTTGTCTAGACCAACATTCATAAGCTGATAACTCTGTAATGTAATGTGCCCTAGCACACCTAAGGCATTTACACAAGGTTCAAAAACATGATACAAGGTCTGTGGGAGATTCATGTTTTTCTCTAGTGATGGATGAAGGCTGTAGTGGGAAGTACCCTTGACTTTGCATAAAATCCCCAACTGTCTAAGTTAGGTAGTCAAGTTCCACCTTTAGACATAATGAATCTCATTCAAGTGGCTGAACGTGTCATATTTTGAGCAAGTGTCTTCTCTCTTCAGTGTTTCATAGCTCCTGTTACTTGTTAAACCACACAGCTGAAAAAACTGATTCAATAACTGCAGTATGTAAATACTATGGACTGTATGGTATAACATTCTAACAGGATTATTGTTTCAATTAAAAAAATCGAATTTTCCTATTGTAATAAGCTGTTGACCTGTGAAGTGTATTCACTGTGCATTTGTTCAAAACGGTGTGGCATTGCTACTATTTCTTCATTATGAATGGCATTTGTGTTTTGTGTGACACTGACATAAACTGAGATAAATATTTTACTTTTCCATTGGGATTTATCAGCTACTTAACAACTGAAAAAACAGGAAGTAATCTACATTCCACAGTCCATGCTTATTGTTCAGCCTATTGGTTAAATGAATGCATCTCTTGAAACCTGTTTAAAAATTAATCATTTTTAGGATGCACAAGACAATACTAGCTCCAGTAATTCATGCATTCCTTTGGCATGGATTACTGTATAATATTTAAAGACAGCTGTTTCTCCAAAAGCCAGAGATGGTAGGGCAGATGGATAAGCAGAGGGGTGGCAAATTCCTCAGAGGGCTTTATCAACTGCTTGCTATATTCAAAAGGTAGAAAACAATAATTTACAGTGTAGCAGAGCTTACATTATGTAGTCAGTGTAAATAGTTTGACTTGTTAAGCTGATCAAGTTTTTAAATACTTGCATTAATACAATTGCTGTCCTCTTCTGCTGAGGGAAATAATTTCAACATACGTTTTAACACCTGAAAAATGCTATTTCAAGGGCACCAGTCTCCATCTCTATAATAAAAAAGCAATCAAATAATAATTTTAAAAGTCCACATGATAGTACAAGTCCCTGTAAATAGCACAAGTCCATGTTATATTCTTTCATATCATTTTTATTTCTGCACAGGTGGTAAATCTTTTGCAATTTATCAGTTACTATTTGAGTCATTATATGAAGTAGAAGAATGAATGGGCCAGGCTTTTTGTGCCAAGAATTCTGTCACCAAAGGCTGGGGTTTCAATATAAAATTATAGTTTATAAGCAGGAAAACAAGTAAATGTGATACTCTGCAAAATTGCAGAGTATTTATTTGTGACATAAACTTATTATTGTGCAGCCATATACAAAACAGATACTTTATTCAGTGTCTCCTTATTAAAGCAGCTCAGTGTGTTCTCCCTCTTACTTAAACTATGATTCATGAAGTCACTGTAGTTTCTGCACAGAGGTAAATAAAGCTGTGCACAGAGGATATAAGCTACAAATCATGCACAGGATTCCAAACAATAGGCTAAGTGCACATTATCACACTAACACAGCGTCCCAGCACTCCATGCACTCATAAGTGTTTAAAATGACTGTGGCTTGCTTTAAAAAAGCAAGTTATTTGATATTAAATATAAAGCATGCATACATCTATGCATGATGCCAATTCAGTCTCAAAAAATTGAAATAATTCAGTTTTATTCTAGCTGTCCCTCAACATTTACACTTAAGAATAGATTTTTATTCCTTAACATGTACATCTACCATATTTTTTAGATAATTCAGTTGCATTATTTCTTTAGAAATTGTGAGAGTTAAGAAATTTTTGTTTGTCAGTTATTGATTCAGTGTTCCAGTCTTCAGCCCATGCTCATACTGGGTGTATTTGTGGCAGGATTTCCTCTATATCTCTTCTAACAAAGGATCCGGAAATATGTTTTTAAATAAAAGAAGAATTCTTTTGCATTAGATTTCAGTGACTAAGGACTAAAAAATTATCCAAACTGTGACAAAAACTTCTTTTTCAGGAGCTGTCAGTATTGAGATAGGAAAATCTGTCCTCGGGGTAGAAAGAAGAAACATACATACATTTTGCAATAGAGGTGCAAGAACCAAGTATAGATGAAGAAACCCACCAGAAGGCTAAAAATAATTTATATTTTTAAGCCATTTCATACTTTTTGGAGGATGTGAAAAGGAACTCTGAGTTCTCCAGTACTGGCACTTGACAGTTGCAGAGTACAGCTGAAAGTTCCCAAATACCCTTTGAGACACAGAGCAGTTAATGTAGCCTGGAATGAGGACATAGGGAAAAAGAAACACTAAGAAAGAGGAAAGAAGAACAACAGATGGCATAGCTGAAGTATAGTCAGCAGCATAAACTGCAAGGGAAACAAACAAACCCCAAAGGCTGCGAGTAATAAATTTGCACAGTGGGGAACACACAGTTCTGGAGAAACTTCAGTCAGAAAATAAACTGTGCATCAATCTAAAGCTTTCTCTTTAGTGCTAGTTGTCCTAATAGATTTTCAACAAGCTTTAGAAATGTTTCCCCCTACAAGTCTGTTTTGAGATTGCAAGGACCTGCATGAGCAAAAGGCTTTCCCTGGAGCCTGAGGTACCCTTGCAGAGCCATGTCAACACCCTGCAGACTGAAGAAGAAAGACCCATCTGTAGGGACTTGAAACACACTGTTGCCGGTCCCAAACACTGTTTAGGCCACTTTACACTGAAAAAGAAAAACAACATAGAATGGAGCAACAGGATGGAGATAACTCTGGGCTGGGAAGAGTTAATGTCTGGCTGGAATTTCCTGGGTAATGCATCCAGACAAAAATTCCCACTGTGGCAAACAGTGTGAGAAAGCAACTGCTCATACACATATCACAGTGAAACAATGGTCACCCCGGGTTATGGGACAGATGGCACCTGCAGCCACTGAATTTCCTTCAAATATGCCTCCATGGAACTTGGACTGTTCTAAGCCATTGTGACAGGAACTTGAGATAAGATGAAGGTGGAACTATTGTCCAAGTGCTTACAAAGCTGTGGGACAAGAATGCATTACTGATAATGGACACAAAGAATGCAGAATTTATGGGCCACAAGGAAAACCAACTCAGAAACTGTGTTGAAATCAGCTCGCATTCAATAAAAGGTAATTCTGACAGGGGCAGAGTGCAACCACCAACTACAACCCATGGACTAAAGAATCTCACTCACTCAAAACAAGAAGAAAACCCACCATAGACCAGTTAGCATTAGAAGTGAGGGAATCCTTTAACCAATAGAATAAGATAAATCTGTAGCCAATGAGCATTAATTTCTTTGTTTGTTAAAATGTATAAATAGTGACAAGCTTTGAACAGCCTTGTGACCCCCCACCAACAAGAATCACAGAAGCACAGAGCCATGGAATAAGATGAGGTGGAAGAGACCCACAAGGACCATGAATTTCAACTTCTGGCCCTGCACAGCATCATCCCCAAGTATCACACCATGCCCGGGAGTATTCTCCAAATGCTTCTTGAACTCTGTCAAGTTCAGTGCTGTGGCCACTTCCCTGGGGATCCTGTTCCAGTGCCCAAACACCCTGTGGGTGAATACCCTTTTCCTAATATCCAACATAAACCTCTTCTGACACAGCCTCAGCTCAATTTCCTCACATCCTGCCACTGGTCACCACAGAGAAGGGATTCATGCTTGCCCCTCCTCTTCACCTCATGAAGCCCATGGTGAAGAAGAACCAGTGATATACCACATATTCTGCTTTATCTGTCTCTCTCTCCCTCTCTCTCTAACCACTATCTTTTTTGTTTCTTTCAGCCTGAAGAAGAGAAGGATCTTACATGTTCCAACATATAACAAGGGACTTTTTATGAGGGCATGGACAGGGGCTGATGTCTTTAAACTGGAGGAGACTAAGGTTTGATCACATATTGGAAGAAATTCCTTGCTGTGAGGATGGTGGGAAACAGGTTTCCCTGGAATGTTGTGGAAGCCCTCTTCCTGGACGTGTTCAAGACTAGGCTGCATGGAGCTCTGAGCAATCTGGCTTAGGGGAAGATAACCCTATCCATGGTGGGGGGGATAGAACTTGATGATTTTTAAGATCTCTTCCAACCTAAATTATTCTACAATACCATGATTTTCAAGAAATATAGTAAGATGGAGACAATGTGTTGGTTCAAGCTCTGCTGAGGATAGTTGTGCTTGGCAGCAAATGTCTGTCTTCTGCTAACTCTGAGGCAATGACCTGGTACCACATAAGGTCATACATGATCAGCCATTTTTGAAAAAGGAGTTACAAAGTTTAATCTAATTTCATGATGAGGGGATTCTCATGTGAAACCTGTTTTTCAATAGTGTGAGAAAAGACTCAGAGCAGGAATCTTACTGTACAGGCATATTTTTTTCATTGTGGTAAGGTCATGGTTCCCCATTTGTAGTTTATACTTCAGTGCTAAGTAAAACACTCTAATGATGTAAAACTGCAGGTGACAGCTGGGATATACCCACAGACAAATTTAGGCTGTGATTGTGGTGCTCTTGAGTGAGGTGACTACATCTCAGTCACCTCATGCTCATAGCACAATTAGGAAATGTGTCCCAGAAGTAAAAGAGCATGGTTCCTGCGGCTGGCATTATCTCAAGTTTCAGAACTCACTTCTGAAAATAACTAAGAATAAGCATGGAACAGGAAATATAGCTCAGTCAAAAATAAACTGAGACCACTGAAAAATCCTACATAACTTTGACTGCACTGACCAGATTAACATGAACAAAGACAAAAACATGTTAAAAAGAAATAAAAACCGAATAATTGGCCAGGCCATTAAGTGAAGGAGCATAGACTTAGGCATTAGAAACAAAAAATTGAAATCACAACTAATTTTGATTGCACAATTTAGAGTGGGACTTATGTTTTTTTTCCCAGAACGAGAATTCACAGAAGAATAGCTTCACTACATTACCTTCCAGTGAGGACAGATTGCATTTGCTAGACAATCCAGTACATCTGCACAAGGGTGGCAGTTGGGGCACAGGAACTGAATTCCTGAAGCAGCTTCTGATGGTCAAACAAGATTATCTAACGATCCTCAACTTGCACTAGGTGAATCTGCTGAAGCAATTCATTCAAGCCCAAATACCTGCTCCAAGATGAGTTGAATGTCTACCTCCAACATTTGTAGTGTTAGATAAATTGGACCCCAACTGATGGCTGCAATTTATACTATTTCACATGCACACATCTGCATGCAGACATGTACATGTCTCAACATGGAGCTGAAGCCAGCCCTGCAGATGAGATCTGAGAGAGATGAGAGTAGGAGTATAATTTAGCAATCTAAAACATCCATCTAGGGATCTACAGAGTAGTTGAGCCATTTGTGAGGTGCTGACATATGACAAAGTAAAAGAGATTTTCACTATTCTGGACTGGCAGCTGGAGACCTGGTGAATACCTTGGAACATCCCAGTTGGTACTAAATACCTATGTAGAAAATTGAATTGACTGTGAGGGTCTATGACATTGATACTTACACCTCACTTAATCTCGTAGATTGCTCCAGTGAACAGAGCCTGACACTTTTCAGGTGAAATTTATTCTTCTGAAGCAATGTCTAAATTGCTCACTGGTTTAAATTGCTCACTGCTCTGAGCTATGGATTCTTATATCTTCCTACTGGCTATAAAACAAATTAAAATGATTTAAGGTAAAAGTAGATATTGAAAAAGAGATTAGCTGAATTGCAAGTTTTTAGCCCAGGCTACAAAAGAAGCACCACTAAAGCTTAAGAATAAATTAGGTATTTAGGGTCCAGCTTCTGCACTGTTGAAAACAGTAAAGTTTTGGAGACTTAATTTAATAGGAACAAAATTGGAGTTTTGTTTTAAATCAATATGAAAGGCTGATAGTTTTTTGGCATTTTTATTTGCCAAAATGGCAAAGAGTAAAACCGTTCTATAAATGCAAGTGTAAATATATATATATATATATATATATAAGATTATAACAAATACGTTGAGGTTATGCACTTTTATTAGCTTTGAAAAACAGGACTGAATAGCAACGTGGTGGACTTTGAACTGGAATGTCTAGCAGTAGATGACAGTTGTACAGGTTCACTAAGCAGCAGAAAAGACCCTTATGCCTGCAAAATAGCTGTTCTGCCATTATCTAGAGATAGAAAAGCCATAAGCACAATGGGAAACTACACAATGCTTAATTTAGCTCCAAAAATGTGGTAAACAACTTCAATGTGGAAGAGGATTTCCAGAAATTCTACACAGTTAAACAAAACAAAACAAAACAAAATAAAACAAAACAAAAGGTAATGTAGTGACAGGACAAGAAGTGATGGCTTCAAACTGAAAGAGGGTAAGCTTAGATTAGATATTTGGAATAAATTCTTTACCTTTGTGGGTGGTGAGGCACTGGAACAGGTTTCCCAGAGAAGCTCTGGAAGCCCCCTTCCTGGACATATTCAAGACCAGGCTGGATGGGGCTTGGAGAAGTCTGATCTAGTGAAAGGTGTACAGGCTGATGGAGTAGGAGTTGAAACTAGATTATCTTGATGGTTGCATAAAATATTTTAGGATTCCATGGGTTTAAAGTGAATTAGCTTAAATTCATGATCAAGTCATCAAAATTTAAAAATGTATGTAAAATATTTTAATATAGAATTCATATGCCATTTAAAGCTAGTCCACAGTTCTTCATCTTTTTTTTTTTTTACTAAAATTAGAGTTTTGACAAAGCCAAAATAATTAATCAAAACTCTCTTTTTTCTTGAAAAACCTAGGAAAATAAAGTTTCCAAAAATGTAAAGTGGGATTCATTTCACTTAGTTTTAGAAGATTACAGCATAAATGTTTTCACCTAAGCTAATTATCTTTAGCTTCCCTTTTAACAAATTTTAGACATCTACTGTAGAAGAAAACCGTTTTTTCTCTATTATTCAATTAAAGGCAGCATATGGCAGGCTCAGATGCAGAATTACACTGCTCATATATGCATCTAATAAAATTAATCCCATTCCAGGCTTCTAAAAGCACCTCAAAAACAAGAGCAAAAGATAACCCTGAAACATTTTGCAACTCAGGTGCGTGTTCTTCCATGCTTCTATGCCTCACACTCCCTTACTAAGTCTCCCTGTTCATCTGTTTCTATGTAATCTCCAGATGTGATGCTTCACCTTTCCAAAAGGGAGAACAGGATTTACAATTGGCAGTACAAAGTGACTGTCTAATATCTTTACTTGTTTCCCTCGGGAAGAACATATTTTCTGTCTCAGTGTAACTGACCGTCTTTCTGTTCAGAATAGTTCACTTTCCATTTTCTTAACATGTTTTTGTATTTCTGAATAATTCCACTGCTCAGTATGAGGAATAAACAAAAAAAAAAGAAAAACAACCCCAAATTTCCTTCCCTGCATTCCTAAAATCAGAGGTATACCTATTGGGAACACCAGTTCTTGGAAGCATTAATGTTGCTGTTGTTTTTGAACTCATAGAACATTTTGACAAGAGAAAATGAGATCTTGTAAGATAAACTGAAGATAAAGACTTTCTCTTAGTTATGAGAAGCAGTGATCGTTGTGTCTGAGAGACATGTATTTAAACTTTTATGGAAATGTTCAGAAATTACTTTTTCTTCAGTCACTGTCGTGCAGACAAAAGAGGAAGTCTGTATAGGACTGAAGCAAAGGAGATCCAAACATATAAAGCAAATATACCTAACATTTACACTTCTGCTTTGAAGTAAAAATCTGGAGAAGCCTGCACAACTCATTTCCAAACAAATAGCATCACTGCTAGCTGCTTTCTTAGCATTAAAGGAGAGTGTCACAGGAGAGACACAGTATTTCCAGGAATAAAATTTATGATCAGAAATTACTTCATGAGCATGATTCTATCATGAGACTTCCATGTATAAACATAAGAGGGAAATAACTCTCTAGCTCATCAAAAACACCTCTGCAGTCATGATAAAAATAGAAGGAGGGGTTTTTTTGGCAAATACTGAAGAAATTTTGTTACTTTTTCAAGTGCACTTCAATTTTTTTCTTTTTTTTCTTTTCTTCTTTTTTTTTACAAACACATATTTGAATGTGTTTCAAAGTTTGAAAAGATACTATCAATGAGCATTTCTAACAGGTGTTTTTAGTGTCACTCATTTCATGACCTGTAATCTCAAACTGTTCAAATGAAACTGTCCTTAACGTTACAGAATTGTGCCAAATAAATGATCACACATTTTATTTGTCCACAGAACATTTTATCTCCCATAATAATCTTGGTGATCCACCTTTGGTAGTTTTGGCTTGATGTTAAAATCCAGGGACACCAGTACAGCTAAAGAATAATGATTTTAAGGTGGTATATAGTTGAGGTGTTATAGCAGCTCATAAAATTTTGCCAACGGTTCAAAATGGTTCGAGGAAGAATCAGTAATGGTCTTGCAACCTATTTACGCTTACAATACCTGCTAGTAGACTTAGAATAATACCATTTCAGTCTTGTCTTTGTCAGCTTTGTGTGTGGTTAATTAGAATTAATTTCTGTCATTAAAGGAAAACACCAACACCCTCCCACTCTCCATCAATTAGCTATTGGATTTCATAAGAAGGAAAACACTGAATAGAAGATATGGTTCATTTTTACACTTCAGTCTGAAGTAGTGATGTTTTATCACACTGTAGATTCTGACCTTATAAAAACATAAAACTGATTTTGGATTAAGATTTCCTTTTTTTAAAAAATTAAGCCTTCTGTCAGGGATAGTCCCACAACAAAGAAGTATTAGATAAATCAACATGTCTTAGAGTTAACTACTATGAACAAACTGACGTGACTAATATGTGTATGATTTGTGGCATTACAACTCTTTTCCATTCAAAACAATAGCATTTTAAACATTGAAAGCCAAAATATTCCACCATGCTTAAAATGCAGCTTCAAAGGAAAGGAATCTTTTCCTAACTTAGCAAGGAGAAGAGAAAAACAAACCATAAATAACCTTTAACAACTGAAACTCCTGCCCAGAAACTCTGCAAATCTAGACACAGGTTCTCTTAAAAGAATATACATGAAGTTCGTAGTCACTTTATACTTTCTGTGCTGCTAAATCAAACAAATTATAACTTATTCATATATATATATAAGCCTCCAGCAAGATCTTTCTCTTACCATAAGAACACCTTACAGGACTACATTTCTAATTTAGGCACTTTGTTTAAATTTTTTGGGGATAAAATCAATGCTCAAGTAAGAGATTCTGCAGCAGATACTTTGTGCTATGCAGCCCTAACTTTCAGTTAGCTCTAGCTTTCAGTTTACCAATCTGGGTGCACCACCCTTTTAGACATCTGTCCATTTTTCACTTGTATTGCAGTACATTAGGGAACTAAAATTTAGCATGTGTATCATGCAAGCTGCTTATTTTTTCACATCAACAAATGCATTTTAACAATGCACCCTGCAGATATGATCTTGGCTTGCACCATAAAATCCATAGCTCACACCATATATACCTGGTAATGTCAGTAAACATACGTTCAGGAAAAAAAAATTGATAAGTCATTAAATTTATGTGCCCATACCAGAAGAGAGCTGGGTGCAAATGAGATTAATGCCTCTCTGAATGACCACAGAAAATGGATTTATTTGAGACTGCTTTTCCAGTGGTGTTTTTATCCCTATGAGAAATTCCAAGAAGTACAGGGGTAGAAAAAGAATAGTGAAATGAGGACCTGGGATTGTGACACTGAATGAGCAATGACCTATGATAGATAACCAGAAGCTAAGTATCTACTGCCTTTTTGTTGGTCTGTTACTTGACTTTCTTTATTGTCTTCTGCAATGGAAAAAAAAATGAATGTCCAAGTCAAGCTCTCTGAAGTTCTCTAAAAATTCAAATGTGGTTCTTCTGATAAGAATATACCATGTGGCTAGTAAGTGCTGCCCAGTAATGAAGTCTGTCTCCAAGTATAGGGAGAAGCAAGGGAGCAGTGCCAGAAGGCTGATGTCAATGGGCTATGTGGGAGCAATGCTCTGCAAAGGAGTGACAGGATGTTAGTTGGGTAATGTGCAGACATTTGTCCTCTTAAGCTTTCTCAGCTGGTGCCTTGTAACTCTTGCCCATGGGATGATGTTGTGGGGTGCTGTGCTCTTGTCACCCAAGAGCCTGAGTTGAGTGCAGGTTGGACAGAGTTCAAGCCTGGAGGGTGTCTGACACTGCACTTGGCTTGGCTGCACCAACTCACTGGAGTGCTAACTGGAGCATGTCTCTGTTAATCATGCGTGTATATTTGGGTGGGAAAGTACAAAATCCTTTTGCTGACATGGTTTACCTGTAATTTGCTCATTTTGATAAATATGATTTTTACTGTCATGTTATTTGATGTCCTTTTCTCTCCTATAAAAAACTTGGATTTTTTTCCATGGAATATTTGCCATTACACTCAATGATCCAATCTGTAGTGAAAAACGTACTTTAGACAACGTCCTGAACATCTAATAAATAACAAATGGTCAATGCCTATGACCATTTCATTTTCCATGCTAAATTAAGAACACTCTTTCAACCCCCTTCTTTTAAGGGAGATCAGTAAGGGATTATCCACTATAAAAACTCAAATGTGTAGACTTTCTCATCTTTTTGTCTCATGTCTCTCATACTTTAAGATATCTAAAGTTTGTGCCCATCTTACACTCAGAAGTTCAAATATGGTGTAATTAAAGAAGTGGCTCTGAATGTGGCTAAAATCAATGCCTGGACATAAAGGGTTAGCTTTTTACTCCCAACATACCCTCTTAAATATTCTTAGAGCTAAAGGGATCACTCATGGAAATTGGTTGTTTTTCTTTGCTGCCCCAAAGGCAATATGAAAGATGAGAGCAAGAAGAATGAACCAGGATGGATATTTAAATCTTACATCATTGCCTTGGAGGAACTAGAAAGTTAGATTGAACTTAAGTGCCATAAATTTAAAAAATAAAAATAAAAAAAGAAAAGAATGTGGACGTTTCAAACTCTGTGATGTGTTGGTGCTCCTTTGAGGCAGAGTGAAGAGTACAGCAGTTGAAGAGCAGTGAGGAACTCTGGCTTACCTACAAAAAATGGCTGTGTGCCTACAAACATATGACTTTGCTTATAATAATACTTTGGCATTATTTTGACATAATGAAGATAAAAATACTTCTTCACATTTTCCTAGCTGCTGTGTGCAGGCTAAAAAACAGAAGAAAAAAAGTCTAAATTTTGTCATAATTTGTTTGAGTATTTGCAAGTCTTTGTACAACTGCAAATATGCTGTATATTTTCAGAAAGCGTTTCTCTGATAATGTAGATAGTAACCCATGTTAATAGGTGATACAGTGAGACTAATGCAAAAGAAATGTAGGACAAAGCTTGTCAAATGCATCCCAAAGGTGGTAGCTGCAGTAAGAAATGAGTCCTGAAAGAATTTGGTTATCTGCCTTTTAGCATTTAAAGGCAAAACACAGCCTCTAGGCTCAGATGTCTTAGAAACAGCATTTAAAATTATGAAAGATACTTAGATTTCTTCTGCCACCATGGTTTTTACTTGTAGGAGCAGGAAATTCAATTAATATTTTAGTGTCTTGGTTTACTATTCTGTGACTCTGCATCTTTTTGTCTTGAGATTGTATTTCACATTCCAATATACTTAATTTTCTGAAAAAATTCCTCATGTATTTGGCTAGTTACCAATAGATTTGGCCTGTGCAGGTAATGAAAGCAAAAAAGGTTTCACAGCTATTTGCAAATGCATAACAAGAAGAGCACATTTATTTGAATTTGTTAGATTATAGCTCACTTTGTTTTCCCCCTAGATTCAAATTAATCTTGATGGGAATAATTAATTTTCAGGTTCAAGATTTAATAATATATTAGGGTCAAATTACCATTGGATAATTACATTTCATACTTCGGAAATCTGTAAAGTAAGTTCCATGTTTTGTTGTTTTTGTTTCTTGAAGCACTGATACTCATAGGCTATTCTTTACTTCCTTCTTGATGGTTGGCTAATTATTGTTTGAAAAGTGTACCGAATGTTCATTTCAATGGAAGATCCATTTGGATAAAACAGGACCTTTTTTTTTTTTTTTTTTTTTTTTTTGTCTCTCAGAAATTTTATAAACTTTTCATTATGCAGTAATAAGGAAATGAGTTTCTGTCTTGAGGGAGGCTTGGGAAATCTTCACCTGTAGCTATTACCAATGTTACTGGAGCATGACCAGATAATATTGTATTATTGTGGTAAAAGAGATTAGTAAGAAATTCAGAGTGTGTGATTTGTCAAAATGCATTTTCCCACTTGACACACATCACCACATGGATCCCGTTCTGGGCAGAGTCACACTAGCACTGACATTTCTCTGAGAGAAATATAAAAATTCTGAGACGTCTGTTCATATGTGATCATAACTGATCCCAGTCCAGATTTTTGGAAATACAAATCTACATTTACCCCTGCTCCTCAGCTGCTGTAAACACTTCAGCAGTGCCACTGTCCTCCCAGCACAGTCTTCCATGATGGAATCATAATTTCCTTAAGTAGCAGGGGTGAGTAGCAAGGTAACTCTAAAGCAAATGTAGTTCAGTGTTTTGAATTAGGAAACCAGTCTTCATGGCATTGCAAGACAAATTCAGAGTAGCCTCAGCGGGAGTACTGAGTAGCAAAGGTAAGTGTTGCAGACAAATAATGCTGAAATGCTAGTAAATTCCTCACAGAGAGAAATACAGCAAAACTGAAAAGTGGCTTTACCAATGCTGAGAGTCTTAGCATCTCTTCAGATTTTTTTGTCTCATCATGTCCACTGTTCAGAGAAGGTAGAACCTTTTTAAGTGGTGTTTCTAGACAAGAGCACATACTGCAGAGGTACACTGGGTAAAGCAGCTAAGCACATGAGTCTGGTAAATGCTGACCTTTATCTTTTATTAAATTTAATGCTATGCTGGTTTAAAATTTTCCTCTTAAAAGTTTAATTGGAGATTAAATGTTCACAGTTGGAAATGTTTCCTTATCCAGCAGAACTTCAGTCATTATTTATTTACGACGTATCTGACTGAGACTGCAAAATCTTGCATTGAGTTTGGGGAGAATCAGTTATAGTCTTGCAAATGCAATTGCTGCTTCATCAGATTCTCTGGTCCTAAGGATTTCTTTTTCAGTTCTTTTAACTTAACTATGTTGAAATACTTGTCAGGCTTCCATTAGTGTGCTGTACTCATGACGACTTAGACATAATGAAAGTTATCTTTTGTGTTTGTCATTGAAGGTAGGGTTATATTGCAAACACGTAAAATATTGGTTTTAACTTATTCTATCTGACACCACATGAGGAAAAAGATACTGACCTAAAAAAAAACATGAAACATTGCTTGTATGTTAAATAGCAATTTCCTGTAATTATTGAAAATTCTCTGATGCATTGACATTATTTAGTTACTAAGGAGCCTTTAGTGAAGTAGGCCTGAAGCCTGAAGACTGTAGTATAAACAGATATAAAAAATAACTAAAAACTGGAGAAAAAAGAAGGAATGTGCTCAGCTTGATATTGCTGAATTTAGATACGTATTTTAAGTATAGATTCTTGCTGTGCTTTATAGATGAAAAGCAGAGAGGGAGGCTACTTGCTCAGGACCATTCCAACTTTTAGTGAATGGGCAGCTTTCTGCACATCACTTTTTCTCTCCACTGTCAGTGCAATGAGCTTCAAGGACCAGATTCTGCAGATTCTGCTAAAGGTTAAGTGTGGTGAATGGGTTTTAATGTCTCTGTCATTTGGGAGGGGAAGGGGAGAAGGTGATAGGACAACGGAAGAAGTCTTCTGGAGCTTATATTTTCTCTTTTGTTTCAGTTGATTGCATAAAATAGTCTCCTAAGTGGATTTTACTTCATCTTAATAATAGCTAATATTCTGTATGTCTACTTATCTTAGCTGCCAGAAAGCTATTCTGGACCTTATTGCTGGATGGAAAATATGTCCTCATTTGGAGTCTAAACTCATTCAAGGATACTTAAACAAACTTGGTCTTGTGCCAACGCTGTCCTTTAGCTTAAACTCTTCTGATTTTTTTCCTCTTTGGTATTTATCTCCCTGATATATTTATGGCAAGCAATCTTGATCTCTCTTGACCTCTGTTTGGTTGAACAAATAAACCAAATTCTTTTGGAGCCTACCCAGATCACAAATCGCAGTGCAGTGCAGATCCTTATACTTCCATCAAACCGAGTAGTTCTGGGCCAAAAGACACAGAGTATGGAACAATACCCAAGGCAATTATTCTGCTTCTTCCAGATCTGACTCAAAAGAATAAAATGCTACTGGAATCCACATAGGCTGTGTCATTTAGAAATGTCAGCTCATGCTATTGCAGCACTCAAGCACAGTGCTTCAAATAGATTCACTTTAATGTGTCATAAAATAGGGTCCCACTTGCCTTACTCATCTTTGTAGACCATCTCATGCTTGCTGTGCTGTGAACAGATCTGCATTGAACAAATACAATTTAAAGTTTTATGCGTGGTTTGGGCATGATTAAAAGTTTGGTGTCATGTGCATGTGTACTATTGATTTAGAATTATAAGACAACCTAATGTTAAAAAGATTTTTCTCATGGGAAAAATAAGAAATTAAAAAAAAAAGTGACGGGCAATATCAGTTTTTTTTTACTTTCTATTAAGAATTTTAATATCTGTACTAAGAAACGTCTTCCAGCATCCCTGATTCTTGTAATTTATGTAGCATCAGAAGTTTATAAAATTTATGTGGTTTTTTTCTGACCCATTTAGCTAAAAAGGTTTAGACTGATTTGTCTAGAATTTGAAAATGTCAAGAAAATTGCTCCAACTTTACTATATTTAGAAATATATATATTCTTATTTTCCCCAATATATGAAAATGCACCCCAAAACATATCAATAAAAATTCCATGGGAATTCCCTTAAAGTAACTAAGACTTAGATGTAGGAAAATGATGCATTCTCACCAGCAGCAAGCACTGGAGACAATCTCAATCATAATGATTAAAATGTTTGATGTGAAAGAAGTGACCTCTCCCACTAGTCTCCAGAGGAAGATGATTCTCCCTAATTAAATGAGTTAAGAAAATTTGAATTTGAAAAAGAGTGCATAGTGCTCTGTGGTTTTCAAAGATAAATGATTTTCAAACTACAGAGACAGTACATGATCTCTAAGCAGGAGAAGCAAAATTCTAAGAAGCATAGCTGTGTTACTAAACTACAGTAAGTCACACCAGTTAGTTACATGGTATTTTCTACTGTCTGTTAAAAAAAATACGTGGCTATTGAACTGCTTTGTCAAAGCATGGTTCCAGGGTTTTGTTTTGTCCACATACTTATTGATCTTAGCAACACAAGATCATGCTGCAGTGTTGGTGCCAGAACTGCAGCTCCCAAGCAGGTGTCCAGAGGTGCAGAGCAGCCACTCAACCTATCCCCAGCCTTTTAACAGTTCTCAAGTGGGACACTCGAGGCTGAATTTGAAGATGTTAGCTCAAATTCTTTGGGTTATGTTTTTTAATACTTTTGCAGCAAAATTGAGAATGGGTTTGAAAAGTGATACCAGGTGGCTCATTCCTTAAATGTGTGCAAAAGGACACCTTCAGCATTTTTCCAGTATGTATGTAGGGGTACAACCAAAACAGAGGAAGTGCCAAGAACGCAGCTGGTTTTGTCCCTCTTACTCTGGGATTTTTGCACTCCACTCTTACAGCTTTGCTGTCACAAAATACAGCTAGGCATGCAGTTTTTTTCTCTGTTGGCATATATGGGCACAATGCAACCTTCAGATACAGTAGACATATGAAGATGCTTATACTCTCTGAAAGAAATAGGCATGTAAAATTTTCTATTATATATGGTCTCTAACTCAAACAAAGTTGAATTGTAACCCTAGACTTGAGAATTTGAATGGCAGCCTAAAACTCTTATAGTTAGCAGATATGTGAAGAGCTTTAAAATACTGGTAAGAGAAAATTTGGGAGGGGGAAATTTAAATGCAAGTATGTAATCCAAATGTTTTTAACTAGATACTGGGAATAACCCACAGAAATTTAAAACTAAAGAAGGATCTTCTTGAACAAAAAGCCCTCCACTTGCTGTGTAGCTTCACTGGTTCATTGTGAGGTAATAATTTAGTAATGAAGAGCAGAAGTTCAGACTTGAGAAGCAGTGATATTTCATATGCTGATACATCAGCATGGCTACCAGGAGCTGTGCATGCAGCTATTTGGCACAAGCAAGAGACCATCAGGCAAGCTACTACCAAACACTGCAGTGCTCCCTGGAGATAAAAAATTTGACACTTTAAATTTCAGGCTTTTTGCTTCTTGTTTACTGATTTCCTCCCCAATCATGAAACTAATGTTTAAACACTATATAAGTGTTTTAATATTTCCAGTTTTTATCCCAAGAACTTCAAACTTAAATATCAAGGAAAGAACTGTTTGAGAATGGCGATACTAATTGTTACTATTACATCTTGTTCTTGTATTTTCCTTACCTAAAGTACTTGCAAAAGTAATAGGTGTGCATTCAGCCAGTTAAATTCAATAACATAATTTCTTCTTGAAAACAATTTGACTGTTAAAGAGAACATCTTGTTAATAGCCTTCACCAACACTGCTTTGTGAGTGTCATTAAGTTTATTTGGCTAGTGACAATGTGTATTTTTGGCAATCAGGAGCATCTTTAAAACTATATTATCATTACAATGCATCTATGTTTCCTACTTTAATTTCATTCTGCCATAAGAGCAAATTGACAATGCATTAATTTAAGTATCCAATTTAAACCAGATGAAAATGAATGTATTCAAACTAGTAAAAACAAAGACAACAGCAGGCTAAAAGTTTATAGAAATTTAAATACTATAAAGCAATCTGAACAAATTTGGTGGTACTACAGCTCTTTCTGAATATTCTGATTGCAACAGTTGATTTATATTGTTGTTATTAAAGTAGATATTTCCTTTGTTGTTGATCAGTAAACTTTTAAGGACTCAGTCTAGAAGTGCATGTTTTCATCTTTTCACTTTTGAATGAATAGTGTATATTATTCCAATAGCACTAGAATACAATAATAAAACTAAAATAATTTTAAAAAGTCAAGTTTTAATCCTAATTGTGTTCATATTTTTCCTGAAAATAATCACTTAATAAAAATATTTCACTTAAATTTTAGGAACATTTGAAGCAGAACCACTAGATAGTGTTTTTTACCAAAAATTCTTTTTCCATATAAAAAAACTTTAATTTTTTTCCCCTTCTTTTTTACTGCTTGACACTGGAAAAAAAAAGTAATGTAAATATTTTGTTATATTTTTGATGCTTTAATTAGGAAATAGATTTACGATAATTTAAACTGGAATTAAAAAAAAAATCAAACAAAACCTCCCCAAAAAAACCCAAACAAGCAAAAAGACTGAACCAGCCAAAAAATCAGTGACAGGTTCTACAAAAGTTATCCTGATTGCTTCAGATTTTCAAATAATGGAAGAAAACAGAACTTCTTTAAAACAAAATAATACTTGTTCAAATTGTTCAAATTTAACTTTTTAGCTCTTTATGTAGTAAGTCTAGCATCATTTTTTATCAAAAAATAATCATAGAATTGTTAAAATAGAAGACCATTAATATCAACGAGTCCAACCATCAATGCTGTACCACCACAATGTTCACCATTAAACCATGTCCTCAAATGCCATATCCACATGTTTTTTTAACACTTCCAGAGATCTTGGATCCACCTTTTCCCTGGGGAGCCTGTTTCAGTGCTTGAGAACTCTTTCAGTGAAAAATTATTTTCCTTAATAGTCAATGTAATCTCCAATCTAACCTCCCCATGTGCAACTTGAGGCTATTTGCTCTGTCCTGTCACCATCCCTGGAGATGTTTGGTTTACTGTTGGGCTCAAAGATTTTAGGGTCTTTTCTAACTAAGATGATTTTCTGGTTCTGTGTGCAAAGCAAGGTGTATTAACCTGGCTTTACCTCCTTTTGTGAGACCTTCTGGAGCAAGGACTGTGCAAGCCTTTTTTCAGTTACTAAAAACAGCCTCTCTGCTAACCAGCCAGGTATCTATTACTCTTGCTAGTGATACATCAAATAATGTACAAAAACCCTCCCAACCACCCAATCCCCACACTACCTGGCTCAAAATGCTGAGCTAAGTGAAACAAGGTGAAGCCTCTTTCATAAGGGGCTTATGGGCCAAAACCTCAGATCGTCAACTAGTGTTTCTTTTCAGGTGGGTTCATGTTGATAAAAGAAAGTATAAGTAGTAATGTTAACAAAAATTGGCTCTAATATCTACTTTCAAT
This sequence comes from Cinclus cinclus, assembly GCF_963662255.1. Classification (NCBI taxonomy): domain Eukaryota; kingdom Metazoa; phylum Chordata; class Aves; order Passeriformes; family Cinclidae; genus Cinclus; species Cinclus cinclus. Next base: position 41,329,035 of record NC_085047.1, read on the forward strand.
GTAATGATAAATAATGGATCAATGAGCATGCTCATAAACAATATCCTCTTCCTCAGGCTGCAGTCCAAGAACTTCAGGAAGGCCATGCTCCAACATTCATGTTTCATGATATTCTTCTACCTTCTTCAACAGGTTTTTCCTGAAACACACTGTATCTCATCATTTCACCATCCATGTTCACTGTTTTGTTGTTGTTGTTGTTGTTGTTTTTGTTTGTTTGTTTGTTTGTTTTGTTTTGTTTTGTTTTGTTTTGTTTTGTTTTGTTTTGTTTTGTTTAGAAGGCTGAAACAGGTGAAGGAAGGAACTAGAAGTGAAATTTTCTACATGTGCTGAGATGGACAGCCACAATTTAGAGTTAGGTAGTACCCTAGGGCCACATGTTTTCCATGTAGCCAGAGAAACCCTAAAAGAAAGTGACATTCAAGAGATAAGAAAGTCAGATTTTCTTTCTATTAAAATACAAAATCTTTTCATCTGCATTCCACAATCACTTCTCTAATTCTTCTCTCTAAATTAGTTCAGAAGACAAAGTTAAAAAAGAGTCTTAGAAAAGAGGAAAGAACTGACGTCTTACCTCCTACAAAGGGACAACCTACCAGCAATAATATCATAACAAGAAGGAATCTCTGCTTATTTTTCTTGGAAGCATGTTTTGATTTCATAGGTTTATATGGTTTCATCTAGAGTATTCATGAAGTTATTTATCAGTCTATAAAATTATTAAAGAAGGGCCAAGAGGAGAATTTTTCAGAAATATGGATATTCAAATAAAACAAGTGCACAGATAGAGAGATAAAGTGGAAGATCAGACTAGAAAAGAGCTGTGGTCACCTGGATACTTGATGAATATGGATGAATTCAGGAACTTTGATAAGCACTGTGTGGTGCTTCAAGAGACAACCCTCAGAAAATTCAGAAAATGCCAAAGATGCATGAGAGGAGGTGGGGTGGGAGTCAGGAACTGGATGAGAAATACCTAGAGTTCTCTGCTGGCACAAAAAAAAGTAAGCAGATGTGGAGAACAGCATACAATCAAGGGCAGGAAAACAGCCACAAGCCTTCTGCCTAGCTTGTTTATGCCAGAGTCCTGAAAACTTGGGGTTTCAGAGACTGCTGCTAATGAGGCAAGAGCTGGGGCTCTGCAGCTGTCACTATGGCAGGCAGTGGAGATGGGCATGATGACATTCCAGTACTGTTATTTTAGCTTATTATCCTAGTTAATCTCTCTCTCGTGACTAGCATAAAAATATTCTTTCCCCCTACATTTCTTTGGACATTTAGAGCCACCTATAATAGTCTTACTCTCAAAACATGGTGAAAAAATGATGTTTGCCCTACGTTAGTACATTTATGATAGTGACATTTCAAGGGGGGAAAATCCTGAAAAAAAACCCTAACAATTCTTATTTCTATTAAAATGCAACTAAAAAAGCATTTGCATAATTTTTTTTTTCAATAACAGTCCCTTTCTTTTGTACCCATCACTGTTTTCTGTTTTTATAGAAGCTTGTCAAAACACAAAGTCCTTCACTGGGAGTAGTATGACTTGAAGATAAAAGGTTCTTTCTCTTTGAGTTCTATGGGTGATTTTTAAATTTTCAAATGATCCATTGTTAATGCTTCTTTCTCTATTATTCCACACAGTCAGTTACCAGTAAACACTGAAATAGCCTGTGTAAGTTTAGGGTAAAACTTTGCAATCACAAAAAAACCCATAATAATACTAAAAAAGTCACATATTTATTATGTCACAGGTAAAAATTTTGCTATTTCAGAGTAGATAGCCTAAAATTAACTCAAGACTATACAGGTCCAGACAGGGATCAACAGTTTTTGAGACACACATTGTTAAATTAATTCAAAACCTCTGGCTTCCTGCTAAAATGTTGACCACACATTTTGTGGCTTTAAATGCTACAGAGGATTAATTTGCATTTATCAACAACATAACATTTCACAGCAAGAAATTCATTAACATAAAGAAATTTTCTCACTAAGCCAACTCAGAATTAACTGAAATTTGAGTAACAACACAGATAAAGCTATAAAATCAGATTTTTTACCACTGAAGATTTTTTAATTATGATATTTTTTCAGCTGACAAGAGATTAAAACATTATTTATGAAGCTCCCATATTGTAAATGGATTTCAACAGCAAGAAAGAGTCACAATAAACAGATTTGAAAGACTGATACCAGGAATAAGTTATAGAAGATACTTTTTGTGGAGTTTCGTGTATCTACAGCTTCTAATTCACATTATTTATTCAACTGGATCATACCAGGATTTGTTGCAAACCTGGGACAAAAGTTAGAAAAACATATTCAAACCTACAGTTCCACTAAGTCATGTAATTTTTCCATTTTCTTCAATTGATATAATTGTTCACTCACACTCATATGAACCAAGTCTCTATAAAAAGGTAATAAATAGAAAAGATTTTCAGAAATGGGAAATTTAACAAGTGAAATAACATAGCCTGCTTAATGGAAAGTACATTTTTTAAAAGATATGACTACTTAGAGATCGTAAGAGCGATCTGTGGGAGTACTATGCATTATTATCAGGAATAAAACTGATATTAAAGAGAGAAAAAAATACTGTATCTAAAGGAAACTACTTGCCAGTGATAGATTTAAATTTATTTAACAAATTTGCAAGGGAAATATTCAAACTCTGTCACTTGAGACATTTATAATGAGAAGAGGTAGCATGAGATGGAGTGTAGGCAACAATCCTGCAATGGTCCCAAGGGTTTGAAGTACTTGAACTGATACATCTTCTCCAATTCTTATTCTTTTGATCTATGGTCAGGGGAGAAGTAAAAGGTGAATTAAATTCAGAAGACTGATATTTCTGATTTGGGTAAAAAATAAAGCTCTGGTTACAAAATACTTTTATATGCATACACAAATACACAAATACATATTCATGTTAAATTACATGCATACATACTCCTACATAAAAAAAAAATACATTTTATCACATAGAAATTCCTAGATCAGCCAAGATAGAAGCTCCAGGCTTAGTGTATGCATGAAAGATACAATATTAAGCACAATATCCTAGTTAGTTCATGTCTACCTTGTTACTTAATAAAGGGAGATACAATAACATGCATTGATGTATCTGATTCAAGGCTTGTATTAGATGTTTAATGACTTCTCAAAATGTGTTACAAATTTAAGTACTGCCTATAATACTTTTTCACATGTCCTTACTGGACACATTTTTAACTTACAACTTATTGACATTCAGAATGGGAAATGTAGCCAAAATTGTGAAAAATAAAAATGTGCCTTTCATTCAATATTTAGGTAATAAAATGCATATTGTATTTACATTAATATATTACTGTACTGATAGCTACTTTAAGAGGACATTACCAAAGATGTCAGACTTTGCTGAAAGCAAGACTTAGCAGTTAGATTTCTTAATGTTGTAGGAACATTGTGCATGGAGTACAGTGTTGTTTTTATGAAATGGAAGTGATACTAGAAAGAAAATACCGGCCTATTACTTACACATTGTTATTTGGGCATGACACCATTGACAAATTATTTTTGTGTAAATTTTCTTAGAAATAAGGAAATAGAAAATATTTAATTTCCCCCTAAGACATAAATCTGATTTTATTTTATTTTTACTTACATATTTGATAAGACTTTTCCTTTATTTGTACTGTCCACTGAGATTAACTTATCCTAAATTCACTTTTAAAAGCACGAAGATCCAGCCAGCGTTAATGAAGGGATTATTGCCCTGTACTCAGCACTGCTGCGGCTGCATCTTGAATTTTGTTTATCTCTCCTCAAGAAAGACTTTGAGGTGCTGGAGTGTCCATTGAAGGGCAATGGAGCAAGGGAGGGGTCTGGAGCACAAGTCCTGTGAGGAGCAGCTGAGACAGAAAAGGTTGTTTAGCCTGGAGGAGACTTGGTGGGACCTTATTGCTCTCTGCAGCCATCTCAAAGGAGGCAGCATCCACATGGGTGTTGGTCTTTTCTCCCAAGCCACAAGTGACAAGACAAGTGGAAACAGCCTCAAGTTGTGCTGGAGGAGGTTTAGGCTGTGTATTAGGAATGATTTCTTCACTGAAGTGGTTGTCAAGCACCAGAACAGGCTGCCCAGGGAGGTGATGGAGTCACCATCCCTGAAAGTGTTTAAGAAATGACTGATGTGGCCCCTATCACTGGAGTTTAGTTGGAATGGTGGTGTTCATTCAAAGGTTAAACTTGATGATTTTGGAGGCCTTTTCCAACCTTAATGATTCTATGATAAAACTACTTTAGGATTTTGTCACAGTATATGACCAGACCCTAGAGCTTTTACTCAGTGGTCCAAAAGTGAATGTTCACAGTGTTCAGGCTGGACATACTCTGCAGGCATTCCTGCCAGGGGTGGATCCACACGGGAATACTGCCTACAATCTCAGGAGACCAGTTTGCCCCATTGGCCCAGTCTTCAGCAGCCTTTAATACCTTTTTGCTGACCAATGTGTCCTGAAGGCAACATCAATCATCACAGCTTACCATCTCTGGAATGTATTAACTAAACATTTTCTTCATAATTAATATTTTTATTAAATATTTTATTAGGATGATTCTGACATGGTGTTTTTATATTAGGACAAATCATGTTGCCCAACAGAGATACTTAAAAGGAAGAGAGGGTGTGTGTGAGGGGAAATATACACTTGAACACCTTAGTATCTTTTACTGGACATGGGTGAGACACTAAGATTTATATTTACTGGCACAATAGCTGACACAGTAAAGAGGGAAACCTTGCAGGAATTTTATGGTGTCTAGGTCCTCTGAGAAATTAGGAAAGAAATGGCTCATTGTAAGGTTTATTTTTCTCACATTACTTTCTGATTTGTTTCATAAATTTTATATGTATATTGGGTCTCTAGAGTGCACAGATGAATGTTTTTGAAAAAATAATTTCTGGCTTCTGGAAGAAGACTAAGGAATGCTTTTTCATGCAACCTTTGGAACCTGGAAATTCACGTATGGTTGTTGGAAACAAGAATGAAAGGCATAGTAAACACATATAAGTCTGAATATAGCTATCCAGTATAATTGCAACTTATAACAATATAACAGCAAAGAGATTGCATCTTGATCTGGCAGTAAGGCATTCTTCAGCTATTAGAGATCATGAATAGCCTTATTGCCCAGGCAAAACCCATATCTATCAGATGGGAGGTCCTAATGTCTCTGCCAAGTAGGGGAGGAAATTGAATTTTGGATGCGTTCAGTTTGTGGCCCATAAGTTTTACTAGGAAATGTAGAAAACCTTTTACTGTGAAGCATTGGTACTACCAGGTTTTATCACTTTGGAATGAGTGAATACTTGAAAGAATTTCAGTTCTTGCTCTAGTTTAATTATCCTCATAGTATTTGATGTGACCAAGGAACTTGGTTGGCACTCAGAGGATTTCGTGATTAGAGAGATTAATGAAAAGGGAAATCTTCTTGATGAATACTTGATGATTCTTAATTCAACTTGTTAATTAGGTCAGTAGTATTTGATTTCAGGGTACAATTTAATCCATTGCGGTTTTAGTTCCCTGTGTTTCTGAAATGCACTTCACATGCCAGAACATATCCTGCTATTAAAAGTAGGCATTGAAAGAATCCCTTTCAATGTCTTCATAGTAGACTGAACATGAAGAAATTAGAGGCCATGGAAAGTAAGCTTGTATTCTTTTCTTAGTGTATATATTTTTAGATCTATTCATTGAGAGAATACATAAAATCAGCAATTGCAGTGCGCTCGCTTCTCTTTCAATTATTTAAGATTAGAAACCAGGCAAAAAATGCAATCCACTTGTCTACCTATCAAATACTAGCACATTGTCTTGCACTCATACCTCCACTCTCCTGTGTTTGATCAAAGATCACATTAATACAAATGTCATTGTAATGTTGTCTAATACATATATGGGATTTAAGACAGCTTTGTTGACTTATATCAACTTAAGATGCACAAATTTTCTACTATTAGGTCAATCTTATTCCTCTTCAAAAACCAAAAATTTGTAAATATAGATCACAAATACAAATGCATGTTACTGCCCAAAACAAAATTATTGTGGCTTTATGTAATGGCTTCTTATGTTATCCAGTCACCTTCCTGATATAGTAGATCCTGTATCCCTGTGATACATTTTCAGTAAAACAGTGTTCACCACTTCTGAGAAATATTTTCACAGTTTAATATTAGAGGAAATCAGGCTGGACCTAACAGCCTGAGAGAGGTGAAGTGTCCCAGCTCCATGCCCTCAGGTCCAATAAGCCATGAAGCTGAGCATGGACATCCAGCTGGAGTAGCAGGGCCCAGCCAGCCTGGAGCAGAGATGGCTTTAGGGGTGTCCAACTGCACCTTAGTGCTAACAGGGATGTCACTGAGGAGACAGTGGATGCTACACAGCTGTGCAGGGTGCCAGAGAAGCAATGGGCACAAGCTGAAACAAGAGAGGTTCAGGCTGGATAAAAGGCTATGTTTTTTTGCCCCTCAAGGACAGTAGGGCAGTGGTGGCCTGACACTTTGGGCAATATCCCTCCTTGGAGGTTTCCAAGAACTGACCAGTTGAAACCCTGAGAAATCTGCTATGGTCACCTGTGTGACCCTGCTGTGAGCAAAGATTGGACTTGTCTCAAGTCCTCCGAGAACTCCTCCAAGAGAAATTATCCTATGATCCTAAAATTTTCTGTTTAGTCAGGGCCTTGAATACTTATCATTTCATTGTCTCTCTCATGTCCATGCCCCATGCAATTAATTTGGTTTGATTATAATAGTAAATAAAAATAGACCAGGTCTTCCTACTTAAAAACACAGGAATCTCTTAAAGTTCCAGAAATCTTTGCTGACTCTACCAAAGAGGCCCATAATATACAGTATTCTTTGTCCTGCCATAAACAGAAGGACACAGAGCTTCCTGAATTTATCTGTAGGGGGTCAGACTAATCTAGCCTACTATATATCACCCTAATATTTGAAAGTTGCCCTGATTTTCCCTTTTTTTTCTTTTTTTTTTTTTTTTTTTTTGTTTTTTTGTTTATGTCTGACTAACAATTTTGACCCTATTACTGAAGGGTCAAAATTCTGTTTCAGGTTTCTGATAACTGACACCTTCTGGATGGTTCACAAGGTAACAGTTATGTAAAGGTGACTGCTATCAAGTAAAATGTCTAAAGACACAGTGCCATCTCAAATAATGAAAAGATTTGGATAATATGGGATAATCACTTTTTCAGAGTAATAGTAGTAGAATCAAGCTCCCTTCCAACGCTGGACAAATGTGTTCCCAGTTGACATAGATGTGCCAATAGAAGTGATTACTTCCAGGTCTTCATGTTTTCCAGGAGAACATTGTAAAAAGTAAAAAAAAAAAAGAAAAAAAAACCCAACCTCTAAAAAGCAACAGAAACCCCTCTTATATCTGGTTCAACACTCTTACAAATGGTTCACCTCACTTGACTCCTAAACCTCGAGTGTGTAACAATCAAGAAAAGTATCTTTTAAGTTGTAAGTCGTTCTTCTGATGTTATCATTTGTCTAAATTCCTATGCTGATATAACAGTATGAAAATCAATTCATCTGTGTCATCTTGGATTCCATTGTTATTTACTTTCTAAGATTAGATATTGCTTCCAAAATGTCTAATCCCAAAATTGTTTTAATGATTCTTTGCTTATCTATTTGTAACATGGGCAAACTTTGTCAAATATTTTCTATCTCTCAGCTGAAATCTCTATCTCTTTTCTAAAAGGCAAATAGCAAAAGTTCCTGACAGATGTACTCAAAACAGCCTCAGAGAAGGAATTCAGCAGCCTGTAGGTTGGGCTGTTATTTTGTCAAATACTCAATACAGGTTTATGGCCAAAGGAGCTCTAGTCATTCTTCAAGACAAAGTATTATGAAAGGACATGAGATCCTGGGGGATGGTATAAGACACCCAAAAGACTGGCTAAGTAAAGCGAAAAAAATCCACACTGAGAGAGGAGTGGTAAATGAACAACTGAGCACGGTGCTTATGTCTTCCTGTGACTGCTGAGCTTGTGTGGACCTTTGCAAAACAAAGTCTATTTCAAGTTCAAGTTAAATCACACTGGTCTGAGATGGCTGAACAATACTCCTGGCTATACAGCAGTGTTAAGTATCATTACTAGGGGGAAGAGTTTAATGCACAGTCAGATCTTCAGGCAAAATTTTCATACAGATTAAAACTAACTATAGATCTGGTCTTAACTGCTTCAGTGAAATATGTGACTACTTGAAAATTCCTGTTGCATGTTGCAATGGATAAGTCAGGAAAAAAAAACCCAAAAACAATAACAAAAACAAAACAAAAATGGATGAAAAAGAAAAAGTAAAATATTTCTTTTCATCATAGTGATTTTTTTCCTCCAATTAAAAATAAAGAGTGCTGCACCTGTGTTGCAACTGTACAATTGAAATAAATTTGCTGCACTAGAAAGAAATGTCTCTTTTCCTTGTTGCTATCATAAAAAGAAAAGCATTAAGTTTTGCATGTCACAAATATTTCCTTTTCACTAGTATCATTAGACAAGGAATTGGCAAAATCAGTAATGGCATGGCTGTATGCTGGTTTACTTCAACTCCTGGAATTTCCTCCACTTCATATAGGAAAGCACAGGGCAGAGCATACAGCAAAGATATCATGTCTTTTTCCATCTCCCAGTTATTGGGGACTGAGTTCACCATGAGATGAAAATTTCACAATAACTATGTCTGGGAAAGGTGACCCAGAGAAAAGCAAACTTGAATCAGGCACCTAATTATTATCCAAAATGGAAATGTAAGCTGTTTCTAAAAGGCCTTGTCAGTTGAGATAAAAACATATAGCTGTAATTCAAAAGATAAGACAGTGAAGCAGGGAGCTACAGGGCCATGGAATTATATGATCTGAGCACTGACAAAGGAAAATCATTTTAGTGACAGTTACCAGATGAAGGTGAGGGCTGCAACAACGGAAACAAAACGTTATAAAGTAAGTTGTTGCAGAAGTCAAGGTAACAAAATTTGACATGCCCAGCAATTTGCTTATCATACTGAAGCATTGTATTTACCCATGGAAGAGAGGAGAGGAGAGGAGAGGAGAGGAGAGGAGAGGAGAGGAGAGGAGAGGAGAGGAGAGGAGAGGAGAGGAGAGGAGAGGAGAGGAGAGGAGAGGAGAGGAGAGGAGAGGAGAGGAGAGGAGAGGAGAGGAGAGGAGAGGAGAGGAGAGGAGAGGAGAGGAGAGGAGAGGAGAGGAGAGGAGAGGAGAGGAGAGGAGAGGAGAGGAGAGGAGAGGAGAGGAGAGAAAAGAAAAGAAAAGAAAAGAAAAGAAAAGAAAAGAAAAGAAAAGAAAAGAAAAGAAAAGAAAAGAAAAGAAAAGAAAAGAAAAGAAAAGAAAAGAAAAGAAAAGAAAAGAAAAGAAAAGAAAAATATGTATGATAGGGAAGAAAATAATAACCCAGTCATTCATGGTAACCTTCAACCTGCATTTGTCTGTTTAATTAGTGATAAAAGCTTCAGAGCTGGTACAAACTTGGTGAGTCTTATAAAAACTCTTTTATTCAGTGCTTGGTGAACTATTTCTAAAAGCATGAATGCTATGAAAATTAATGATTCTTGAAAGAAGTGGTTTGGATCTCATGTGATGGACAGAAAATCTATTCTGCATATGCACTTGTGTCCAAATAATCCTCAGTCACAGCTATTAGAGGGTTGCCTCAAACTCTCCCCTGTAAATACTTGTGTTATTTCTTAGCACTCTCCAGGCAGCTAACCAGAAGGATAGCCAGAATACCTTTCATAATTAGTCCTCTTAATACCTTTCCTTATGAAAAAGAAAAATTAATATAATAGTAAATAAAAAATCCCCCCTCCTCCATAAGAAAACTGTAAACCAAACATGGAAGTTAATTCAGTTAGATGAGACAGTTTATGTACTTTCTGTGATAAGTAGGATTTGATAACTGTGGTGTGAAACTTTTAAATATTCACAGAAGAATGAGGTTTGAACTAAGGCTATGGGTATCTTTTGAAACTGAGGGACTGGGCAAGTCCAGAAAATGCTTGATCCCTTGTGGGAATGTGTTACCTTTTCTTGTCCTGAGCCCATTGATTGCCTAAAGATGACCCCCAAGGGTCTTTAGATTTCAGGACCCTCCTATAAATTTCTACAGAGTAATTTCAGAGTGATTTTAGCTAAGAAAAGAAGAAAAAAAGGTGTACGCTATTGCTATTATAGTCATAGTTTCTATGACATTGACCAGCAAAAAAGACAGGCTGATGTGAAAAAATCTCAAACCCACTTTTAATTTCTAAAATCAGTTTTTAAAAGCATTTATGATTAAGAAGCTTGAATTCTTAAGAAAAAAAAATTCTTGAATATTTATCGACATTACCTACTGATATTTCATTATTTCATATTTCAATATTCAGCTATCTCAGCTTATAAAAAGTCTTTCCCCTGCTGTTAGGCTTTTTCAGTGCCTGTAGTTTCTTTCTACACTCACCATATATAGGTTCAATTCTCAGTGCAGTTCTCAACCTTCTCCTGTACATACCTACTATGAGTGTGCCAAAGGAGGATTCTTTGTTCGTATTGCATAGTTGCTAATGCAGATATATTCTATATTGCCATATTCCCTGAAGCCTGACTAAGGTGTTATTCCTCTAAGAAATTTGTGGTTTTATACAATGTCAATTTATTTATTATTGTCATTTTCCTGCTAAGACATATACAGAATTATCAGTTTTACTTTGGTTATCATTCCTTTTAATTTTCATTCTCCTATTGTAGCTTTGATGAGAGTAGACAAATTTGGGATTGTAAATGAGATAGTAAATCCCTCTGAACAGCAATTATTTATACTAGTACATAGATTTTTGTCTTGGGAACACACTGTCCCATTATTCTCAGAGTAGATGCTTTGGCCTCCTACTTTTTTATATATTTTTATTTCTTTCTTTTCCATGCTTTTTCTGATATCATCATTATTAAAGCTATCCTTATGGTAGTGTAAAAAGATAAAATTTATTTAAATAATGAAAAATATGCTCAAAAGAAATTTTGTATTAAGTATGGAAATATTCCCTGCCCTAGTAGTGTAATTGTAACTATCAAATTCAATATTCAACAGAAAAATTTATTGTCACAAATTTAATTAAAATATGTTTAGTGAATGCAATGATTGACTTAATCAGAAACTTCGAGAAAAATCTAGCAGCAAAAAATGCAATAAGAAAAAATTGTGCAATGTGCTACATTTACATTCATAATTTTATTTTGTAAAATTGTATGAGTTAGAATTCTCTGTGAAAATATTGAAAATTATCTTTATTAATAACGTTTCTGCAATTTTACCAATGCTTCATTGAAATACCTCATGGACTGACAGTACTTTTGACTTAAAAATATGTAAGTCATATATATAATAATGACTTATAGATAAGTCAAAATCTATACTGTAAAATGAAGAGATATTTGACTATCAAGAAAACAAGTTTTAATCAACATGTCCAGCAAAACAATCAAAACCAACTTAAACACAGAAGGAACAGTCATTAGAAACTTGTCTTCTTTCAACATGACATAAGAAGTTCTGAGGCTGAGACGAGGAATCTCTGCATGTACTGCACTGAAGATGAAACAAGACAAAAAAAGGAATTCTGCAGACATGTTCACGGATGAGGAACTTTTGAATTGTATCACTATCCACATCTGAAGGAGAACACAAATGATCCAGACATGTCACAGATCTTTAAGACTGTGAAAAACTATTCTTGGTGTGCAGTGGACATTACCTTTACAAAATCTTTATATCACTGTAATAGGTTTCAGATAGTAAGAATACTCTTTCTATGAATACATATGTGATTTCTAGATCTGAAGTTTTTTATTTGAATTTATTCAGGAAATGATTTTCTAGTTATTACATGGGCGGTGATAGCTGTTCTTGAGCGATAATGCATTCAGATATAATGTCTACATTGAAATTCATTACTTCAAGCCAGGTAAAATGTAATTTAGATGGACAAATAACATACTATTTAAAGAAATATAATGGTTTTTTCAAAAAGACATCAATATATGCATTACCTAAAAGCAGAATTAGAACTAATGATCTGAATTTGGCTTTAAAGGAGTATTTTATTACTTTTCATCAAAATTTAGCACTAATTTATTGCTCATCAAGCACTTGTGAAATATCCCAAAGTCAGCTTGAAATGGTGATCTAATTTCCTGAGGTTCTGGGCCAAGTCCATTACGTAGTGTCATCAGTGTAGGGATGACATCTGGTATCTAGACTGTAAGTGCCTCTGCAACTATCACTGCTGTAAAATGTATGTGTGTGGAGAGAAGGGACAAAAACAACAGGCCAAATGACTTACGATTTTTCGTTCGCATGGTAAATCAGTTGAAGTTAATTTGATATTGTAAATTAAAATCTGCTTCTTAGCAATTCTACCAGTCACTGAACATCCACTAATAGTTGATGTAGAACATTTGGAGTCCAAAATGACTTTTTGGAAAAGCTGCAAAGATAATTCCTGTATTCATGCAGAACTAATAAGAGATGACTAAAGTCCAAACAACTTTTTTATAAATACCTGAGTTTTGATTTTTTGCTCATTCACCTGGTTCGTGTTTAGCTTGAATAATACTAGGCTTAAGAATCTATCATTTCAGCCAAGATGACAACCTCTGATATTGGGTTCTGTAAGCCCCAACAAGTTAAAGACTCCTCAGTAGTGAACAGACTAGACAGCATAAATGAAGCCTGGAAGTTTTGGAGAAAGACATTGAGAGATTGAGGGCTGCATAGCAGCTGGCTCTTAAGAATATGTATCTGAAGAGGAAGAAAATAAAATATACCAGATGGCAGTGGAGGCTCCACAGCAAGAGAGACAGAAAATGAATTTTGATGAGACAAGGGTTTATCATTACTCAGTTCTCTCTGTGACTGAAATAGAAACAATGTTTGTTTTCAGACAAATTCAAGATTCATAACTCAGCTTTTATGCAATCTGTAACTCTTTACAGGAAACGTTAGTTACTGCAGACCCATATAATTTTCACAGTAGCTGATACATATTAAGTACAGTCTCTGCAAAGTAAGACCTATGACTCTAAAAGGAGTCATGCGAGTATACATATACATGCAAGTATATTTCATCTTCATCTTGATAATATGTCCCCCAGAAAAGTATCAATGACCCCAACTCAGTTTCCTTAAGTCTCATTTTTGCAGAGTGTGGTGTGGTGCTGTGTTGGGTCACAAAGCACACTGAAATCCTCTGCAAGACACACCTCAAATGAAGAAGACACATGAGGAAAGAAGCAGATTTAAGTTTTAAGTTCAGCAAAGAATCTACAAATCTGCATATGACCACAAACATTAAACAAGTTGAGAGAAAACCAAAGGAAAAAAAATAAAGGAAGCAAAGGATAAAAATCCTTAAGATTGTACCTATTTACACAGAATCACAGAATCACTAGGTTGGAAGAGACCTACAAGACCGTTGAGTAGAACCCATGCTCTAACACCTCAACTAAACCATGGCACCAAGTGCCACATCCAATCTTATTTGAACACATTCAGGGATGGTGACTCCAACACCTCCCTGGGCAGACAATGCTTTATTACTCCGAAAAAAACTTTTTCCTGATATCCAACCTATATTTCCCTTGGCACAGCTTGAGACTGTGTCCTCTCGTTCTGTCAGTTGCTGCCTGGAGAAAAAGACCAAACCCACCTGAGTACAGCCACCCTCCAGGGAGTTATACAGAGTGATGATGTCACCTCTGAGTGTCCTTTTCTCCAGGCTAACCAACCCCAGCTCCCTCAGCTGTTCCTCACAGGGTTTGTGTTCCAAGCCCCTCACCAGCCTTGTTCCCTCCTCTGGATACGCTCAAGCATCTCAATGTCCTTCCCAAACTGAGGGGACAGAACTGGACACAGCACTCAAGGTGTGACCTCACCAGTGCTGAGCACAGGGGAAGAATGACCTCCCTGCTCCTGCTGGCCACACTATTCCTGATCCAGGCCAGGATGCCATTGGCCTTCTTGGCCACCAGGGCACAGTGCTGGCTCATGTTCAGTCAGCTGTCGACCAGAACCCCCAGGTCCCTTTCAGCCTGGGCACTGTCCAGCCACACCGTCCCCAGCCTATAGCACTGCAGGGGTTATTGTGGCCAAAATGCAGGACTTGGCACTTGGACTTCTTAAACTTCACCTATTGGACTCTGCCCATCCATCCAGCTGTTCCAGGTCTCTGCAGAGCCCTCCTACCTTCCAACAGATGGACACACGCTCCCAGCTTAGTGTCATCTGCAAATTTACTAATGAAAGACTCAGTACCCTCATCCATGTCGTCAATAAAAACATTGAACAGGACTGGCCCCAGCGCAGACCCCTGGGGGACACCACTGGTGACTGGTCCCCAGCTGGATGCAGCACTGTTCACCACCACTCTGCGTGCCCGGCCATCCACCCAGTTCTTAACCCAGCACAGAGTGCTCCTGTCCAAGCCACGGGCTGACAGCTTTTCCGGGAGGGTGCTGTGGGAGACAGCAACAAAGGCCTTGCTGAAGTCCAGGTACACAACATCCAAGGCCTTTCCTGCATCCACCAGGCGGGTCACCTGGTCATGAAAGGAGATCAGGTTGGTCAAACACAACCTACCATTCCTAAACCCATGCTGGCTGGGTTTGATACCCTGGCCATTCTGTAAGTGCTGTGTGATGACACTCAATATAAACTCTTCCATTACCTTACCATATAATTAATAGGTAAGGCGATAAAACAATTTTGCTGTTTATATTTTATGTTGCGTGTTATGAAAAAGTAAACTTCACGTGGTGGATTTCTATGAAGACATCGCAGAAGTACTCAGGGATCTTGTCTAAAGAATTTTGGCAGTTGGACACATAAAGATTAAATCTTGCCTCTCTCTTACCACTAGCAAAGATCCTATTTCATTTAAAAGAAACTACATTTCATCTTGAATGCAAGATACTCCCTTAATTATCCAAAATTTAACTTGGTAATTCAGCCCCATGTTTCTAAATCAATCTAACATTTTTCAATGAGCACCTTTTCAGTTACATAAAAAAAACTATCAGCTGAATAATTAGAAGTTTTGTTTGCTACTTTTGCTATAAAAGCAGACCTTCTAAAAGTAAGTGTTATGTTTTTCAGTCAGTAACAGACACAGACTTCATTTTATTGACAGTAACTGAAAAACGACAGTAACATAAGATGTAATCAAAATTTTTTCTTTCTCCTAATCTCCTGGAAGGTGTGCACTTATCACAGAAATGTCAAAAACACACTTGCAAAATGTATCCAGAACTCTAAGGCAATGGGATCAATTCAGTGTTTTTCACATTCATAATACATCAGATAAACCCATGTTAAATGTTTTTGGGTCAAAACATTTAAAAACTGACAACATTCCTTGTTGTTATTATTGTTCTAATTCTTTTTTAAAGAGAGCTGGCTCAGTAAAAGATATTGAAAAAAAGCCAGATCCATATGGTTGTGTTTTTGTGAAAGAAGTTTATAAAAATTTATATTCGGCCGGTGCAAGCTGCTTTATGTATTTAGAAATGTTTTAATTTTAAGAAATTCCAAATATGGCAGATAAGCTAAGAAATTAATGTTTGGATCTACATATTTTGTGTATTTACCCCAACTTTTGAAATATCAAGTGCCAGGACTTATCTTATTAACCCTTTCAGAGTGCAAAATACACAGGCTTTGATATTTTTGCTTTTGAGTCTTCTTTCCTTATTATATATAGAATAAACCTATCTAAATCTTCTAATCAGAAAAATGTACCAAACTAAGTTCTTAGAAACCTCCCAAACATGAGCGAGAGAGACTTAATTTGGTTTACAAGACATTCACAGACCATCCCTAGAGTCAGGTTGCCTGTGTTAAGAATACACCACTGAGTCTGGACTGCACTCATATGGCTGCAGAACTCATGTTGACAAAAGGGATCATGGGATCCTATTTTCAGGTCAGCTTCTACTTGTGAGGTAGAATCCATCTCTATTTTTGCCAATGTCATGTCCAGTCTCATTAGGAAGGCTTTGTAGGAATACTGGATGGCAGGGGAAGCGTAACCAGCAGTTCTTTGAAAGAGTGACAAACAGGATCATGGAATCATGAAGCAGCAGTTGCAAAGGATAAATATCCTAAAATATTTTCTATTCCAACCTTTAATGAAAAAGGAAGTCTAGATGAGAATATCTAGCACTTTATCCAGTTGGTTCTTGAAAATCCCAAATAATGGGGACTGTCCAGCCTTCCTATGAAGGCTGTTCACTGAATGACTGTTCTCACTGTAAAATAAATTCTTTCTTATACTAAGATGAACAAAGGGTACAGGGGAATATGTCAAGAAGGGATAACAAAATCAATGAATGGTGTTTAAATGAGGTCACCTCTTGGCCCAGTAAGGACAACAAAATAAAAAGAAGTAGCCAGAATGGATGAAGTCATGCTTGACCACCTTAACAAACATCTACACTGAAATGCCTAGATTGGTAGAACAGGGAAGAACAGCGGATATTGTGTGCCCAGAATTCAGGAAGGCCTTTGACACTGCCTCCTCCTATGACATCAACACAGATGAATTGTTATATATGGCTTGCATGATAATACACTGAGGTAGATTGAAAACTGCTTGCATGGTCAGACCCAGAGTGCTGACCAGCAGTGCAAAGTGTAGTTAGAGGCCATTAATTAGTGATGTAGCTCAGGGGTCTCTACTGAGCTTAGTCCTGCTCCAGATCTTTAATCATCTAGGTAATGGGGAAGTGTGTATTCTCAGCAAGACTTCATAATGCACCAAACTGAGAGGAGTGACTTTTAGGCCAGAGGGTCATGCTGACATCCAGAGGGATCAATTTTCTATTAATCTGAATGAAGAATGTTATTTCATTTCAGTTTGTACTCATAGGAAAGTCTTTCCCTTTATTGCCTGATCTTAAAAATCCAGTTTGTGATTTTATACCAAATTAGACTAGCTGAGTATCCTCAGAATGGAAACCATCAGCTTAATAGATCTGTGCTCACCAGACTTTTTTTCCTAATAAATCTCAGAGCTTCCTTAATGATTATCAGAGTTTCTTCCCAGTTTCCCCTGTCCTAGTTAGCAGTCTATGAAGTTGTCTGCTGGCACAGGGAAGTGTATAGATTCCAAGCATTAGAGGGAACATCTGTTGTTTCAGGACTAAAAATCTGCCTTGAATTTAATTTCTCTGAATCATATTTCACAGAATTTTCCCCCATGTTTCTGCTTTTATTTTTCTACATTTTAACTCATATTGGCAAATCAATAGAGAAAACATTTTTTTTCAGGAGTGGGCATTCTTATTTCAATGTTTTGAGCTTTTCTGTAAATACAACTGAAAAAAAAAGGGAAAATAAATTATTTGAAAGACATTCTATGAGAAGAAATCACTAAAATTCAGATTCTCTAAAAAACTTAAATATGTTCTTACAATGGGAAGCTTGGAGTTGAATTATTTTTAAGGTTAAATCCTTCTGGGAGCAGCACTAAGCCATACCAAGCTAGAAATAATCTACCTTTGTATACTTTAGCGTGTGTTTCTAAAGAAAAAGTTTATTTGATCACATTGCCTGTATCTGTCACTCTTCTTCTACCAGCCCTGAAATCATCAGCTGGCTTTCAAGAACATTGAAAATAACAGATGAGATCTTACAGAGACAAGGTTTTTTTTCAGGTTTCATGAATACCATAAATAATAAATTGCCATTTTTCTTTCCCATCAGCACTATCTGTCAAAAGGAGAAAAGCAGTTATAACTGCTTGTCTCACCTGCTCCAAGAGCAAGAAGCCACCTGGCCAATCTAAGAGAGTACTTATTGTGAACCTTTAAACCAGCCAGGGCACATGCTCTCCCTGACCCAGGAAAATAAACAGAGGATTGGAGAAAGCAACAGGTGATTAGAGAATGAAGACATAGAAGGGGGCTGAGAATGGATGGGTGGGGATGAACGCAGAGGCAAACTGGAGTAGTCCCAGGTTCTTAGAAACAGTTCTGTGGACAGCTAGGGGCCATTAATTCTAATTATTTCAGGATCAGCATGATTTTGTGGGGGTTTTAACTGCCTGTAATTCTTAATCATCATTAAATAAATATGCACTATTTCATTGTTTTTCTCTGTGCTTATTTTAAGACACTTTTATGATTTAGTGACAAGTCCACTAGTTGCAAAGAATTTTATGTAAATATTACTGAAACCATAACTAACTAGAACTAGAACTAGAACTAAATTATAACTATGACTTACTAAACTACATAGGGTGTGATGAGAATAAAAACAGCAATTCAGAAATCTGTTTCTTTGCTCTTGTGTAGGAGATGAAAAGGAGGGAAAATAAAAAAAAAAAAAGAAAATGCCTGATACTTTTAAACTATGCTTAGCAGATGTATGTCTAAATCACTTAACCTTATTAAGTGCCTTGTTATCCTCATTTTTTCCCCAAATAAAAATCAGTGTCAGGGCACCTCTGGTGCAAACCAGCTACATATCAAAGACTAACTGCTGAGCTGTGACTGCTGGGCTTTCATGAACAAAGCAGGGCTCTGTTTTCATTCCTTCTAAATGGAAAAAGGATGAATAACATTCATTTTAGTTTCTTTTTGCTGTTGGTTACTTCTGAGTTTACACTATGCATGGTACACACAAGCTAAGGCTTCTAAGAGAAACCTCATAAACCTCAGTTGTGTGGTAGAAAACATTCTTATTTAATCTTGCAATATCTGAGGGGACAAAATCTCAGTTAGTATAAATGCAAGGGATCCACTTGGGAAAAAAAGTCTTCATTTATTACATAGGAAGAAATTCATGGGTGTAAGTCTTTTGCCCTATGGGGGATTTATATAATTAAAAACTTTAAGATTTCCTTCAGCAAGAGGAGAGTTAAACCAATGTTAAGTCCACCAATTTAATATATTTCTCAGTTTGGCTTTTAAGACCTCATATAATTGCTGACATTCACAGAATATTTCTGTGCAGTGACTGCTCTTCCTATCTGTGCCATAACTTTGTTTTGCTGTTCATCAGTGTGCTGTATGAGGTCTTTACTGTAGTAACAGTAAAATCCTTAATAGGTGACAAGGTCTCGTGGAAGGAAGTGCATCCAATATTGCATTGGCCAGTACAGTTTTACAGCTTTCTGTGCATCAACATGGTTTCTGCCCATCAAACAAGATGGGTCGGTGCATCCACCACATAGAGGATTACCTCTGAATCTGAATAAAGGAGTGGGTTGCTATTTCAAGATCATAATTTCATATTGATGGGATAGGGAAATGATGGGGGGATACGTGTTGGAATTTATCTGTTTGCCATTCTGTGCTACGAAATGGTGAAGGAGGCAAAAGTGCTCTCCTGCTCCTTTTCTTGAGCTGTAGAACCAAAAGAAGAAATTATGAAGGAGAATTTATCTAGTGGGCAATTAATCTACAGCCATTTTCATCAAAATCTTGATGTGAACATATTCAACTTCATTTTATTTCAAAACCTGTTTGTCCAACAACAACAAAATGTAGGACATCATGAGTGACTTTGCTGTTGTTGTCAGGCCAGTATCTTTCTCAATGGTTTTAATGGAAGGAAGAATCAGTAGCGCTTTTTTCAACTCTACTTATTTGCCAGGCATTACTGTCTGTTTCTTACAGAAGGGAGATGGGCAATTCCCACCTCAGAACTTTGTATTATTGCATTTAATAAAGATCAAATGTCAAGGGTTTTCTTCCTTGTGATATAAAGAATATCTGTGATTTTGGAGCATAACACTGTAATGTGATCCCACCTCTGATTCTTTATTAGTTGTATTTCCAGTAAATATGAAGGTTATAGTAATCAGACTCCTTCAGCTTATCACCTGCTGCACTTCTTTAATATTTTCAGTATATTTCTTGTCCATAAATACAGCAAGACAAAAAAAAAAAACCCAAAACAAACAAACAAAAAAAACCAAAACAAACAAAACAAAAAAAAAAAAAAAAAAAAAAACAAAAGAAACTTCAGTGCTCTCATCAGGGTTTTTTCAAATAAATGTTAGCATGTATTTGTACACACTAATGCACTAATGGAGGTTGTGTCCTTACATCTCTTACAAGTGCAATGTTGTGTCAAACATTTTAAATTCTTTTGATTAGTGATAGCAGATTGCAACATGATTGTTAAGAATATAGCAAATAATAAGAAAAGCAACAATAGCAACAATAGCAATAGCTGGGTTTTTTATTATTACTATTGCAAATATTAAAATATCCCAAACTGTAAAGATGCTTGCTTTTGTATTGTACTTATGATCTATTCCAGCAACATTGTCACTTCACTCACCAGTATTATATCAACACAAGGAGAAGGAAGAATAAGAGTCAGTAGTGCATACAAGTACGGCACATATCAGAAATTTACAGGACTGACTTGTGGGCTGGATCAACTACTAAGTGTCCCAGGTTATTAATATCTTAACACCTTTAGAGGCCTTTGATCTTAGCTGTTAGATCCTTGAGAACTTGTATGTATGACTGGTTTCAATCCTCTGGGTCCTACACATGCATTTGAAAACCTCGGCTTCAAAGAACTTACCAAGAATCCATTGTGAGAAGATCTACCATGTCTGGCAATATGCCAAAGACTGTGGCATGTCTTGCTGCTGGCTTTGGTGTTCTTATGGGTGAACTCTACAGTAGGCACAAGCAGTTCCCACTGTTACCTGTGGTTTGCTTGAAATTCAAGCATCTTAGGGTTTGGTTTAATTTAGATCAATCTTTCCAAGAAACAAAGTGCATATCTACATTGCTAAATGCATCTGTGACACTGAGCAGTCTTTGGCCCTCAGTGAACACAAGCAGTGGCACACTCAAAACAGTTCATAGAGCCAGATGCCCCTGTGGCAGATGAACCACAGCCATACAACACTTGGCCCCAGATCTGTGTCGTGCAGTGCCCCCACAATTTCTTTTTAGTCTGAGTGGGTCTCTGATGTAATTAGAAATCTGTGTTTAGTCCCGTGTGAGAGGACTTTACAGCAGGACGATCAGGATGTCTATTCCTTGCCCGAAGGCAAAGAACATGAAGTTGTGCTAATTGTGAAGAATCAGTACTCACCAGGTATTGTTGGAGAATGTTACAAAGTAGAAAACACTAATTGACTGCAGCCTTCATCCACTCTCTTAATTAAAAACAATTTCTATGGAAAACTCACTCCTTAAGAACAGATGGATTTTGCGTCATGGAGAACTGATTGATAGTACTCCAAAAGAGAGTTCAGTAACAAATTAACATTTATGCAGTGTTGAAGACCAAGGCATCAGGGCTTGGGTTTGAACTTAGAAACTAGATTATTTGACAAGCCTGACAGATCTCATTTTTCCCACAAGCTAGAACACTGTTTTTCAGCCAGGTTTATTTGTCAGACCAATATGTGCTCTTGCCTGGATTTTGGATATTCACTCCAAAATTCACTAAATTCATACAAAGGAAAATTGAAAAATATTCTACTTTGGCCACTGCACGTATTCTGTTTGCACATGGAAGATCTCTAGGAGAGTTTTTATGCTTCTTAGAAGTTTTTTCTTTTACCACTTTTCTTTCTTTATAAATATCTCTATTATCTGTGGATAAGAAGCATTGCATGTATTTTAGGTATTATAATAACTATTCACATGAAAGATGTCTGTAGAATTTATGTCTTCAGATAATGATGTTTTTGATGGATTTTGGGTTTTTTGTTTATTGTTTTTGTGAGGTTTTTTGTTTGTTTGTTGTTTTTTTTTTAATTAAGACATGAGATTACATAGGGTGGAATAGTGGAGGGATGTGAGGGCAAGCCAATGTGAATATATTTTCCAGACAAATATATTTCAGCAAATCTTTAATCAGCTTAACAACGTGATCAATTACTGAAGAATATTGATTAGGTAAATCAATACAGTTCTTGTTTAACAGTCCAATCAATTTTTTTCTCTGGTTATCCCTGGGTGCTACTGCTTTTAACAGGCTACTGATATCTGGTTTTCTTACAGAATTTGCATTTTCTAAATTAAATTAAGAGAAAATATGTGTTAGCATTTTTAGTGACTTACATTCAATTTTTTTTTGTTTCTGACTCATTCAGATATAGAAAAATGCTAGTCTCAATCTTTCTCTCAACCACCTTTTGCATAATTTGCTTAGTTATAGATTAACATATTTATTAGATGCTTGAATAAGGTTGTTAGGTTTCTAGAGTGCATGTTTTATTTCTGTTCTGCTGGATTTTAAGGACACAACTACAATTTTTACACCACAAACAATGACAGGTATTCATCTATATGGATGTGGAAAATAGTCAATAACAAATAAATAATGTTATTATCACCTTTGTGTTATATAAGATTTCAGATGTTCACCATATAAAATACAAACACATTTTTAAATATTACCCTAGGATCTTTCTGCTGGCATAATTACTTTCTTGCAAGGTCTTTTTTTTTTTTTTTCTATTCCTTCCTCCCCTCCCACAAAACAGAGGATTTCATTTTTGGGGATTTTTTCTATTCATGCATTAATGAGAAAATATCTTTTCAAACCAAAGTTAATGTTATTTTTAGATGTCTGTTTTTATTGTTTGGAACAGGGATTTTTAATGTATTTTCTATCTTCAGCATTATTTGAAGCTTAAATATCAGATGGGTCTTTCATCAATGTACCATTTTATTATACATCCTAGACTGTCAAAGAGAGTAAGTTTTGTCTTTCACTTCAGAGAGGGCAAAACACCATGTAAATTTATTAATGAAAATGTTAAAATAGACCTCATCAAACAAGGATCATCAAGACTAGAAATACTGTTATTCATCATTACTATGTTTTACAGCCCTGCAGTTAGATCCTGTCAATATGAAAGAATAATTTTCCATTTGATTTTAATTCATGTTGAGAGTAAGATCATTTTCTACCTTTGTAATAACATCAAAAAGCAATCAGACTTGTCTGGCAAGATTTAATGCTTAAAAACCTATAGAGAATCCTCAGTCCTCCAGGTAACCTGGGCAGGCGTACTCCTCTTATTCAAAGTCAACAAACAAGACTGTTTCACCTGACATGTTGTGGGCTTTTTCTGAAGGAGCAAAAGGCTTTCTGTGCTGTGTGAGCTCAGGAGGGAAGTGATGAACACAAATCTTCAAAGGTTTTCAGCAGAGTAGCCAGGCCTTTCTTTGTGCCTCAAAAGAGGGGCAAATGAGATGGTAACGAAGCATGTTAAACCTAAACCATAAACTGCATCTCCACACAGAATCACATCACCCTGCCATGAGACAGACCGAAAATCTCAGAGACCATTTAAAAATTGTTAGTCAGGTTAAAAAAAATAACTAATATAGACTTTTTTAAAAAGACATGACACAGATATTTTAACAGGTGTTTTGAAAAAATGCTAGAAATAAGACATTTCTATAAGAAACTTCATTGTTTTAGTTAAAGGCAAGGTGATTGCAAGTGCTCATGGATTAATTTTTGTTTCCTATGTTCAACAAGATAGAAACACAAGGCTTTTTTTCAACTGTGCATGCAAAACAACTTATTCCCATTATTTCAGTCAGAGCTAAGAATCCAAAAGCCTTTGAGGATCTGTGCTATAACAAATTTAAAAGACTTATCTCCTAAGCCAAACACAGGCATGAACAAAATTCAGTGGGAAGAAAGAAAATCAAAACCAACAAAGCTGATGGAAACCATGAATGATTGGTAAATGTTTAAAAATTATTCCCCATTTTTGTAGACAGGGATCACATCTAGCAATTTTTTTCTTTTTGACCTCCCAGAGTACCCTTCTCCTTTTGCGTACAGGTGATAAGAGTTGTTGTGTAAAAGGAAACCTAGTTCTCAGAGTTTGGATTTCTGGTTTTATTTTCTCTTTATGGGTGATTTTTTTCTTCTTCTTTTTCATTCCATTTCTTCAGTAAAAGTAATGGTATTCTTCATTATTCCAGTGATTTCTGACATCCAGTCTTGGGTTTGTATTTGACCACCTCTCCTGAATAGTTTCTGCTACCGGAAGAGTTACACTTTCTGCTACCAGAAGAAATTCACTGAAGGATTTGAGTACTGCAATATCTTAATCAATGGATCCTGAACTCCTAGGAGAAAATTCTGAATAAGGTGACTGGGGGTCGTTAAGGTAATAAAAAAATCATGAGAGCCTGTGCAATGAGTGGAAAGCATAGATCACCCAAGTAATAAAGAATGGTGATGACAAAATATGTATTAGATTCTAGCTTTCCCTGAGTCTCAAAATCAAACTTCAGGCTATGGAAAGTCACCTGATACCTTTGATTGGAATTTGCCAGTCAAAGCCATGCAATTAAATAGTTGAATCTTTCTTTAAGAAATGGAAACAAAGATCGTGCTTCTCTTTTAACACACTGGAATGACTAGAGGAGAAAAACAGATCTATGTTTTTAACTCAATATTTCCCTCACTGTAAATGTGAGAGACCTCAGTTCATCTCTCTGTGAGGGCTTTAACTCACCTTTCTTTCCACATGCCAAGTAGACAATGGCAATTCAAAGCTGTACACATGTGTAATAGCAGCTTTAGAATTAAAAAGAAAATGTATTTCTCTTTCTCCAACTGTAATATTTTGTAGGACATGTTAAAAGATTCATAGGGTCAAAACCAAAAAAGAACAAGATTGACTTGATCGGCATGCATCAAAAAGGACGGAAGTGGGGAAGTAAGTAGTAGAAAGATAGAACTGGATACCAAGATCTCATTCCAAAACTGTTTATTTATTTCATCAAATATGTTAGAGAAGCATTTAATAATTTCCTACAGGATTGAAAGTGGACTATGTACTGTAGATATGGTTAAATCTAACAGAGGATAAATATGATCATGCACATCAGTAAAGATTATGTTGCTCCTGAAATCAATAGAAACAAATGAAAAAGAAAATAAAAAAAACTCAAACCAAATGTCATGTTGCAAAATAATTCCTCTCCTTTTAAAAGTAATAAATCTCTTTGTATCAAATTCAATAAGTACTTAAGAGGGTGTCTCTTCTGGAACATCACTGAAAACATGGAAATTGTGTGGAAAGTGTTTTTGAAAGCTTTTGGTCTACATGATTGCATCCTCACTGTTCTGTCACCAAACTGATTGTATAATAATCCATTCTTAGAGTGACTGAACTCTTTCTATGCCAGGGCTGAACATGTTGTCTCTCTTAAGATTTCTCTTTCCTTTTTAAAACTCTATGATC
Source organism: Cinclus cinclus (assembly GCF_963662255.1). NCBI lineage: Eukaryota > Metazoa > Chordata > Aves > Passeriformes > Cinclidae > Cinclus > Cinclus cinclus. The sequence goes on from NC_085047.1 coordinate 41,354,359, forward strand.
TTTAGCAAACATCAAAATCACTCTCAACAAGAGACCTCCCTCCTGAGCTCTTGGCACTGCCTCAGCCTGATAATCAGAGTGCGAAAAAACCCAAGAACAGCAACTAGGAGTTAGGCAGGAAAGCTATGGGCAAAAAATGAGATGGAAAGAAGGCAAACTACTCTAGGCAAAAATCTTCACAAAGACATTATGCGAAAAAAAGGAATTCCTAAAGTGTTACTTATGTTTGTCAGCTGCTGGTGTTAATGAATAGCACAGTCATAAACAAAAAAGACTGATGGCCAAGAGGAGGTTGTCTGCTGTAGACTCAGATCAATATAACGCAAGACAAACACAAGATGTACATCTAGGAGAAATACATCTGAGTCAAATAAAATTCAACCTCTGAACTCTGAAAATTTCAACATATTTTCAGTTGGAAAACTGGCACCAACACCCTGGAAACTTTACATAGATACCTTGGAAGAATTTGGCCTTTTATAAATAGAAAAAAACATTTGTAAGGAAGCCTGCTTGGAGGAAAGGCTTTATCTCCTTTAGGAATGAATGTAATGTTTTATGCCTTGTGACAAGTGCAAAATCACATCCACTGCATACAGGCCTCTTATTTAAATAAAAGATGTTAAAGTTAGCACTGTGCATTTAATGAAAAGTGTTAAACAAAAAGGTTAACTAATCCTGAGTAGGTCAGACAGTTAATAACCAAAGAATACTCATTGAATTAGCTTTCCAAATTTATCATGTCATCCCCTGAGTAACATTTCAAAGTGAAGATAATGAGGCAGTGGGGAAGAACAACAGATGTGGAGTATTAGAAGCTAGTAAATTGTATTTCATGTGCTCATAAAGGGAATATACCATCACACTTACTGACTTTTGCATAGCTTCTTATACAGCAATATCTTGAGCTAGACTAACAATCATGAAATATTTTTTAAAAAAAAATCCTGTTTTCTACCTTAAAAGATGCATATGTTCTTGAGGCAACTTAGATTATAAACAAGTTTACAAAGTGGTCAACATCAAGTAGAGACCTAATTTTCTTTTTCTCTCCTCAGAAATCAAGTCTTTCCTCATAAAAAAGTACGTTAAAAATTCTGTGGGCCTATCTGCTAAGTTTTGAATTTCTGAGCTAATACCTATATACTGACAAGCTATGTACAAAAATCCTGTTTCTGAATTCCATCTTACTCTGTGTTTCTTCTGCATATGTTTCTACAGATACTTATGGATGAAAAACCTCTGGTACTCAAAGCTTGCAACCAAGGGAGGCTCTTCTACAGTTTTGGAAACTGGCAAATCTTTCATGACAATAAATGAAATTAGAAGATGTAAATGAATGTAGAACAGAATTAAAAATGCTAGCATTTATCATACCATGATTATAAGATTATACCAGATTGCAAAGAATAAAAACTTTAGGAAGAGAACTGGAAGAAGGAAATATTTGATTGACACAAAATGTCAAGAGTGAAACCCCAAAAACGACCAATATTTTGGATGTCAGTGTGGTTTGCCATAGAATTCTGAACTCAGCATTAAAGATCTAGTCACAATTGCTGAGCTCATTTTATTCTTTTAATTTTAATGCCACCAAAATGGGGGGAAAAGATTCATTCATTTAGGTCCCAGTGATAATCTTTGGCATGGAAGTCAAACATGCTTTCCCATTAAGTGTTAACAAAAATTTAAGGGCAATCTGTGAAAGCATGGTAACTTACTGCTTCCATTTTTAACCCCCAGGAGATGCAAGGTCACTCACTGCAGATCAACAGTTTCTACTGTAAGCATAGCTGAGTGAATTCCCTGATATTTGCAAAAGATAGGAGCATACAAAAGGAGAATCATGGCAGCCCATCAGCTAAGCAGTAAATTGACAGATTTACAGTAACTTGCTTGTGTTCTTTAAGTTGGTGTATGATTTGAATGCAGACAGGTACTTTGTGGCACTGAATTGCGAGGTGGGAAGGTGTAGAGACTAGAGTAAGAGAAGCACACGCCAAGTATCTTGGGGCACAAAGAAATATAGAAAAGATATGCAGGTTCAAGAAGGCAAAGACAAATACTGCAGTTCAGATTTGATGTGAAAAACAGGTGTCAGGGACAGAACAAGAGGAGCAGGTAAAAACACATCCCCAGTGACAAAGGGGAAAGATGTTACAAGTCGGTTGATATTTCTTAAAAAAGAAAGTTTTGTTTGCCTCTTCTGTTAACTTTGTATCATGTGGGGGTTTTTACCTCTGTTTTAAATCAACTTTAAATCTGTTTTCTTTTTTTGTTTTGAAACAAACTCATCCGCTGTAGAAATATATTCCCTGAACTGCCATGTCAAAAGTATGACTTCTCTGAGAAAATATTCCAGTAACAAAACTGGAGCATGAAAAATAAACAAATATTACATTTATCTAATTTAAAGATTTAAAGATTAAAGATTTTTTTTTTGCTGTTAGCAAATATCTTGCAGTTATAGCAGTGCTTGCATTATGCTCATTTTTCTTATCTATCTCTTTGTCAAGGAAATTAATTTTTTACATTGATTACTCTGAAATCTAAGATTATTTGAATACACTTCAAATCTTTTTAATATTACTAGAATATATCTTGTAACCCTAAAAGCTTTAATTGAAATTCCTAACTGCTACTATCTACGTTCTGTCTCTACTCTGCTGTTTCAACATGTATCTGATTTCTGCTTTTTTTATTACATACTAAAACCTGAGCTCTCTGTACAGCCTGTTTCATTCAGAATGTTAAGAGGTGATTATCTCAGGCAGAATTATGCTTAGCAGTAAAAAAGTAGAATCTCAGGTAAATTTGTGAACTATACTGTTTAGTAATTTTGTCCTGTTCTGACTGGAAGATGGACATAAATTTTGATCTGTTTATTCTAAATTTTGAGCTACTAGGCTAAAAATGTTGATGCTGGAGATATTAAGAGAAGCCTGTCATAACTTCTAATTTACTCTGAAAATTTCAGAGCTGGATTTTGCTCTAACTTTTCAGTCATTTTATGGTTTCTAAGACTATCCTTGACACCTAGATTCTCAAAAATTGAAAGAAGTGATAAACTGTGAGCAACAAATGGAATGGAAACAGTCATAAGCATAGGAATTAAAGTCAAATCAGTATTCAGGAGAGTGTCTCTGCCCATAATATGTAGGCCATTTCCCTAAAATATTTTCCTAACCTACATGTTCCAATCACTTTTCTGGTTGTCTCCGGTCACAAGAATTAGAAATTTTTCCCTGGAGTTCAGTATTAATTGTTTTTTTTTAGTACATGATTTCACATTGTATTCACACCAAAAAGAGTAGAATGAAAAATAACTCCTTTCATGTTTTCTGTGGATTTGAAGACTGCAACTGTATCTTTCTTCACTATCTTCTGCCTAGATGAAATGCCCTTTATTTTTCAACCTTACTATATCTTCTAAACATAACATTCTTACAAAGCTATGGACTTCTTCCAACTTACCCATATCTTTCTTGGCATCCTAAAGAAATAACTCATTTTATGGGGAATTTGCATGGTATTTGGCCAATATATGGGAAATTAGTATCTTGCCATACTTTCATTGAAACCATTGGAGTAGAAATTACCATGCATTCTAGGACAAAGAATAAATGCTAGCTGGTAAAATAGGCTTTCCATACTGGACTACATACTGTCAGTAAGGAAATAGTTATTGGAAAGCTATAAAACACACCAGAAAATTGGCATAGACAAATGAAATCTGTATCACAACACAACACAAAATCCTGTATCAGTGGCACAAGGTCCAGATGAAGATGGGTCACTAGTAGTGTACCCAGGAGGTTAATGCTGCAGCTGATAGGGTTTAACATTTTCCTTGATGACCTGTAAAATGGGATGGAGTGCACCTTAGGCAAATTTGTGGATGGAACAAAACCAAGAGCCCTTATTTGTAGACTAGGTGAGTGGAGCTAGAAAAGTGAGCACAGAATTATCTCATGAAGTGTAGTGGAGGGAAATGCCAGTTCCAGCCTGTGAGAAAAAAAAATAAAAATCATAGACTTGGTGGTAGGGACATTTGAAGGACCTTTTTAGTGAGATCTCCAAGCACCTGAACATGCTTGGCTTTACCAGACAGAGAAGGATGAGGTGGACAGCAACCACCAGCAATGTGTTTTGTGGCAAAGAATGCCAACAACTCTCTGGGATGCTTAGGCAGAATTGTCATCGCTTCAAGTGAGGGGACCCTGTGTCTCTCCTGAGTTCAGGTGAGACATGTCTGAAGAGCTGTGTGCAGTGATGGACTGTCCAGTATAAGACAGATATGGACCTACTGGAGCAAGTCTAGCATATGATTGCTAGGGGCTTGGAGTTCTTTCATGTGATGACAGATAAGAGACGTAAGACAGTGGGGAATGTTCGGTGTTGAGAAGAGATGATTTAGGGATCTCATCCATGTGTTGAAGAATCTGATAGGAGCAGTGTAAAAGACAGACTTAGCAGCATCTATTCACAGGAGAATAGGCAGAGAGAGCACATTAAAAAAAATAAATCCCATCTGAACTCTTGTTTTTTTTCATATGAGGGTGGTTGAACACTGACACAGGGAGGCTGTGAAGTATTTAATAATGAAATATTTAAAACTTGAATGGTCATTGCTAATTCTCTGTTCGTGACACTGGTAGAAAAAATCTTAAGAGGCTCCTTGTAACATTATTCTGTATTTCTGTGAAATAGGATTCAAAAGGATGAACATATTCTTCTCCAAGACGTCTGATAAAGGGAAAGTAGTCTAGTGAAGGAAACAAGACAAGCATTTAAAAAAGTAGCAAAGGAGAAGGGTGGAAAGGGTAAATGAGCCCAAGAGCAAGACTGCTGTCCAGCCGAAGCTTCTTGGAGATTTAGATTTGGCTTGAGACATTTTATTTTTAAATCATCTTCTCCTACAATCTAATGCCCCAAAGCAGCAACTATCACCAATGACAATATTGCAAATAACAGTAGCATAGAAGATAAATATAAACTTGATAATTTTTTGCTGCTTACAGCACTTTGTCCTCTTCCCCTCCCCGATTATATCAGTAAGATAAGATTAAATGCCTCTAAATATTTTTTCAGGTCTTATCAGTATTTTTAAACTGGAATTATTTCTTTCTATTCAAGATCCAAAGTGAGGCTGGTAAGATACACACATTTATTCATATTTTTTAAAGGAAATAAGAAAAAAAAAAAGTACAAGGTAAACACATAGTAAAACCTGTAATTTGAAGAAGAAAACACAATTGCAGAAGTAAATATCATATCAAGCCCCATGTTGCCCATGTTGCCAACTGTCCTCACTTCATTCTCTACAGCAAATGGAGTGTGAATGGAGAAGAACAAATCTTTGGACAGCCACAACTACATCAAAAACTGATGAGTTTCTACGAAGTAAATGTTCCACAGCAGATTAGAAATGGATAATATGCACCTCAAATCTACATGGTGAAAGAAAAAAAAGAGAGAGGAGAAAGGAAAAAATACTTGAGAGAGCATTCACACTCATGAAATAAATCTCTTTGAAACTGAACAAAAGCTTTAAGTGAATGGCCTGCATTTCTGATTTAAAAATGCAGGCATACTAACCCTTTTCTAACAGTGATGAAAACCACAGTTGATGTGGCCTAAAACACAATGAACCTTATTTTCATTTTGCTTTGTTCACTCCCTATATTTTTCACTTCCTCGCCTTTAAGTAAAACCCTGCAGTACCTTCTTTGAAATGATAAAGTTGAAGAATGCTGCTCTGTCAGACACAGATTCTCTTAAAAATTAAAAATTAAAGAATTAATATTGGTGGTTGGATTTATTCTTCATAACCTGGCATAATGCCCACTTTCCCCTAGTTTCTAAATTAAACTCCTCAAATTGCCATTGTTATAATGCACATTGTTTGGCCTCTTGTTTGGAACCTAGGCAGTCAAAACAATGAAATCCAAATACAGCTCCAAATAATAAATGTGAACTGCTGCAAATGCCATGCACACTGATAGATAAATTTGAGTAAATCATGGCAAGGCAGTTTAAAATGTTGTTTTCCTTAGATGTCCTCTGTTTACCTCTATCCAATACAGACACTGTCCTGAAGTGGAGCCACAACAGAAGGAAAATGAGTGCTCTAATTAGTGATTAAGTGTATTGCCTTCTGCTACCACTAATAAAAGGAGCTTTCTTTGAGTGTTGAAAATTTCCTGCAACAAATCTGTTAGACTATTAACCATTTAATCAAACTTGTCTACCATATCCACACAGAAATCCACAGTTTCAACTTTGTACCTTCATCACTGATCATAAGATTACTAACCAAGCTCTGTGCTGCTTAGAGTCTTTCAGAGACCAGAAGAAAAGCTCATGACTACTCAAGAATCCTCTACAGAGAACATCAGACACGTGAGACTGAAAAGAGTTATCTTATGCCTCTCTATTAAACATTGGGAGTGAAAGTCTAAGAAAGAAAACATCTTACAGAAATCCATTAAGAAAATAATTGCAAACAAATATTTAATTTTCTCTTTGGAAACAAAACAATCTACTTTCTTGTAGTGGAGGTATACGTGTCTGTTGATAACAAAAGCTGTTTGCACATGTTAGTATACAAAGGAATCCCTACACTGACCTTGTCATCCCTCTAGCCATTCTGTCCAGAGGTTTCAGAAACAAAATAATATGGAATGGTTCGTGGAGAACAAATGCTTGCAGTCTGCATATAAGCACAGAAGGAAAAAAATATTGTCAAAACTAGAAATTTTGTTGTTGTTGTTTTTTCTTTTTTTTTTTTTTTTTTTAGTTAGTGCATTATTTATTCAAGATAGTTAATCAATATTTTTCTTTAAGAAAAAGCTGGATAAATTGAAACTCTAAAAGAAGGAAAGTATACTACAGTTCACATTGTGAACACCAGAAGACATTCAAAAGGGAATTTCCTGGAGCTTATAGGACATTATGGATACAGATGAAAAGAATTGCAAAGATTACAAGCAGAAACCTGAACTTCATGGAGGGAGACCTAAAGATGACCTGAAAATGGGAGAGCAAGAGCCAGACCACCAGGGGAGGAGACAGCATTTCCTGAGGACCAGAGGTAACTGAGAAGATGTTTCTGACACCCAGTAAATTCTGGGTGAATTGCAAGAAAATGCCACAAGCAAGAATTTGCCTTCAGTGATATAGTGAGGAAAAGGTAAATGTCCAGTTACTTATTTTCAAGTATTTTTGGTTTGTACTCAAATAAAATCTGGTTCAGAATTGTTTCGAGGTGGGCATATTTAAAACACTTTCTGTTTTTTGGTGAATAAAGAGAAGTTCTAGAAACCTGTCTGAAAGCTCTCCTGCTGACTCAGAGTCCTATGAAAACAAATGAGGGTTTTTTCTCTACTCATGACAATCTGGAAGATATTAATGATGGCATATGGTCCATTGTTCAGCACTATGACAGATTCTTTCCAGATTATGACTTTGCATCAGAGCATGACTTACATGCTGAGTAGAGTACTTGTTATTAATTCATTAATTTGTATGGGTCTGAAAGTATCTAGTGCTTTTTATAGCTGTTTAGAAAATCCAGAAATAGAATGGCCTTGCATAAAACCATTTATATTTCTTTATTCTGATTTCCAAATCACAAGGTAACAATTTCAATGTCTGACTCAAAAGAGCAAAATGAATTTTGAGAAAAATATTGTCCTTTATATTAGCTTTTCCTTTTTCCCCCCGATTAAGTCTTACATGAAAAATTTCATGATTCACCATGGAATAACTCTGTTAAACATCTGAATTAATTGTCATTTCTGCAACACTCATCTGCACATGAGGAGACACTAGAACTTGTGTCTCTCTGACTATTATTTTTTGCACAAAATTTCTTATTCCAGCAATTTTGGAATTTTTGGGGAAAAAACCCAGCAAGATTGACAGGTGAGAAAGTTTGAAGAAATATAATAAAAATATATTCCCAAAGATTGAGCGAAGTTTAAAGAAATTTTATTTCAGTGTTTCTGCAATTGTGAAAACAATCATGCAGAGTAATACACGTTTTATTTTACAGGAGGTACCAACAAGTATTCTAGGATTGGCAAAACATGATTATTTTGTTTTAGAGATAAAAAAATTGGTTTTCACTCTTTTTTTTTTTCTTTTTTGTCTCATATATGAGAATTTCCCTCCAGAAACCCACTGAGTGCCACACATTTATGTCAGGGTTTCTTCTAGAAGACAGATATCCTAATTCCATCTGCTTCACTGAAAAGTTGGAGACCAAATACAAAAGCCACCACACTTCAATATATGATTGTATATGATAATTTTTATAGTTACAATTTTGACAAGTGTTTTTATTTTCATTTAGGCTTTCCACAAGGATAGAAATTAATGATGTGAACATTAAAGTCTTTGAAACAAATATGTCTGGAAACAGATGTATTACTGATGAATACTAATAAAATTATTTTTCATAGGACTTCCCATCTGGTGAATACAATTATTGCATGTTCTATATTATATCAATATCTACCATAGGCAGAATTTGCAACAAGTTAGAGACACTATTATCTCTCATAATTTCTTAGAGTCTGAGTGCATTATGATTTAAGAACCAGTTATGTCCCAATCCAGAACTTATATTACAGCTGCAGAGGGTTACATGGGAATCTATGAACACCATAAAAATCACTCTCAAAACTGAGTCTTAATCTCTGTCTCTGGACTTGTGAAATTCAAATAACAATTCAGAACATAAAGCAGCTGTATTTTCTAAAGACCTGAGTAGTTTATCTTGTTCATGTTACTAAGCTACAACAGACTCAGTAAAAGCATTCTCCTCTAGCAGGCAAAACAAACCAAACTGAGGTACTGCAGAGGATTGAGCAGAGAAGGCTTACCATTCCTTAGTTTTATGACCACTGGAAAGAAGACCAGGTATAAAGTTCTGTATTTCCAGGACTGGTAAATTGCCCTTCACTATAACATAAACTTTTGTTTGTTTTGAATTTTTAATTTATTTTTTTTTTATTTTAAAGTTCCTGCAAAGACACAGAAGAAAGATTTCTTATTATTGGTGCTAATTTCTTATGGAGATGTTGTCATATTGATGTCAAATTATTGGCGATGGACTGCTACACATTGCTGAATTATGTTTTCTAACTCAGATCAGTGGACTGAATACTCAGGTGATTTAAATCCCTGTAGTTTTAGTAAAGCTAATGGCCCAAAGCCTATTTGAAATAGTTAAGAATGCTTCCTGAATTTTGCATTCTCCTTCCCTTGAAAACCACCATAAGATCCCCCTTAGTCACCTCAGGATTTGGATCCATGTGTTTTCAGGACGTAAGGGATAGATCTGATATAACCCCATCATTTAGCCTCAGCTGTTGACAAAGTGTCTAACCCATAACACAATGTGATGTGATCAATAAAGTCTGTAGAAAGATATATAATGTAAAATTACAGAGAGACAAAGACAGGCTGACACAAGTATTGCTGGTAGCTCTGGATTCAAGATGGGAAAAATCAAAACTAAAATGTTTAAAATCCTAAGAGGAAAGAAAGGAGTCTAATGAGGATTTGTAGGACCATCACGTTGAGTTGATATTTCAGCGTTAATGGGGATGAGAAGATGGCTGAGAAATAAGTATAGAAACCTATGGAAGTTGAACTGTTCTTTGCACAAGAAAGGCCAGCCAAAGTCTTTGGGATGGTGACCACATGGAGCTCATTAAATCCCAGTTACCATGTCTTTGTGTTAGGCAGTGTATAGCTGCTATATGCATTTAAATGGAACATGTCCAGCTGGCTGGTTCTGCTTACACAAATCTAGAGATTTCCAAATAAATTCTCTTGTAAGAATAACAGCAAAAGATTTTAACATCTTGGGAAATTATTCCATTCTGGGTAATTCTGGAATCAAGCTTCTTTCCTTCCCTCCCTCCCTCCCCCCCTCCTTCCCTCCCTCCCTCCATCCCTCCCTCCCTCCCTCCTTTACTATTTCCTCCCTTCTCCTTCCTTCTCCTTCCTTCTCTTTATTCCCTTTCTTTCTGTCTTTTGTAGAACACCATATTATCAATGTGGTGTTAATTCTGATGTTATTTCAGTGGAATTATGCCATAGTTATTGTATTGTAAAATCCTTGTTTTGTGATTTTCCCACATTTTATACCTCCTTGATATCTTTTACTTTGTTGTCCCAGTCAAAGGCTCTGCATCATTTACTTCATTGTTTGGTGTTTGGGTAAATATTGTGTCATGTCCCAGTCAATAGAAAATTATTTTCTTGTTCCTTACTAATGAAGTGTTTTGTATGTGAAGTTTTGACTTTGAGCCTTCAAATTCAGAATGTAATCAGAGGCCAAGGTCACTCTGATTATTATAAAACACAGAGCTGCATTAATGGATTAACTCTCTTATTTTGCAGTTGCAAATACTCCAAAACTGAGATAGACTATATCTTTATTTCTAGCAGAAATAAAGAGCTAACCAAAAAATTCCTGATAAAGAAATAGCAGTGCTGTCTTAGGAAATGTCTTCTGGCCAATGGCACAACGATGAGCATATTGAAATGGCACACTGGGTGTATGCAGGGTGAAATAATGGTGGGCTCACTAATTTATCTTAATAATTCCCAGTTTATAGTTTAACTCTGCATTTAATGAACCTGGATAGTCACCATGAAGATTTCAATGAGAGATGAGGGACAAATGTTACATAATTAGAAAACCTATCTCAAATTTTATTCACAGATCGGAAAGTGCAGATTTAAAAAAAAAATTGCTTTTCTTTTTGAAATATAAAGAAGTAATAGAAACCATTATCTGTTCCACAGCCAGCAAAAAGCTACTCAATTAAAAGAGGTGAGAAGATCATTGGAGGAGGAACTCAATAGCTACCAAATGAGAATAATAAACTAAAAATCTACTGGAACTGCCTGTTTCTACACATTAGCAATTTTGCCTTTTAAAGTTATTATATTTTATTTTATTTTATTTTATGAAGTCACAGCCTTTTCTCTCATGAAAGGGGTGAAAAACATGCAGCTGGAGGGAAAATATTTAATTTGGCTTTGGTTTCCTTTGCAGGTTGTAACCTCCTAGGTTACAGCATCTGAGTTAAGACTTAAATCAGAGAAAACATATCAGAAAACTTTACATATAGCTTAAGGACAGCTTCCATAGCAACTACGTCTTCTTGAGATCTGTTAAATTTGGAAGGTACTTACTTTTTGGACTCTAGTTAAAGTGTGCTTGGATAATGATCTAACTGGTAAACTTGGAAATAAGGAGCATTTAAACACAACCAAAATTTTCTGTGGTGTTCTCACAATTTATTCAGGCGTATTCCTTTCATTTTTTTCTGAAGTTTGTTCTTCCTCTCTGCCATTTCTTTGTCCTCTTCTCCAAGGCATGTAGTGTCCTTCTGATAAAGTATACAAGCCTCCCATTTTTTCCATCAAGTTGGAATCTTCACTATCACTTTCCAGTACTCATCTACTTTCCTAGTTTTCTCAACCACTCCCAAAATTTTCATTCCATTTCTTTTCTCTCCCACTGTAGATACAGCAGTAATTATTACTTATCTTGAACTCTGATTTTTGCTGCCCCTTAATTTAATCAAATAATGTTTTTCCTTCTTTCATGTTGCACAGGTCTGTGCCCAAGGTTCTCCTTAAACCATGTTTTGAACATCTAATGGACAAATCATATTAACTCACCCACTGCTTGTGATTATGCTTACCTGGTACTTGCATCAGATGATTGTGTTTATCCATAGAGGGCAAAGTGTGTATGGCAGAACGTCAATTTGACAAATTGCTTCTATTCACTTCCACTCTGTCTTCTGCTACAACCCTGTTCTATATTGATTTTCTGCTCACAGGTCAATTTCTTCACATGCTTCTTATATGCCAGTGGTTTAAAGCCACATCTCTCTACCTTGAGGTCTCACTGCCTCACAGTCATTCTTTCAAATATTAAGACCTTTTAAAAAATGTGGAAGCAAAACAATAGCAAAAGAAGGCACAACAAAATCTGTTAGAGCAGACTATCATAAGGAGATAGTGAATTTTTAAATGCCATTCTGGCTGATGACTTAATTTCTTTGTTTTGGCTCATATACTGAATACTCCCATTACTAATACTTCCATCAAAGTATAGACAAGAACAGCAAACACTCCTGACTTTAAATTAATAGGATGGATATTCTTCTGGATGGAAGCAATATTATCACCTTTTGAAAGAGATAATGAGCATGTAGATAGCCAAAAGACAGTACTTGGATTTTTCAGAAGTTTTAACAAGGCATTCACCCAGACCTTCACCTGAGGCTCCTAGAAAGGCCATGAATGACTGAAGGTAGGTATTTTGTAGGTCAGTGAGTGGCTAAAAATATCAGAAATAAAGAATTGAAGTTTATGCCCAATTTTCACAGCAGATGAAGGCTTCTGGTAGAATACCCTAGGCTCTGGAACATAAGGCATTTAATAGATTCTCAGTAAATGATCTGGAAAAGGAGGTAAATAATGATGTGCTACATTTTGCAGATTATTTAAATTTAGGTATTTTTTCTACTAACCATAGGGGGAATTTTTAGGAAGCATTTTCCACTGTCATAAGTTATTTTAATTTGGGCAAAATGCAAAGAGGTTTACTGAGAAGATGAACCTGGCAAGAACAGTCAGTTCTTTAGATAAACATAAACCAATTTTAACTTCTAAATATGTGGGTTTGAAGAACAAATTGTACCTGACACTGGTACAGTAAACTTAAAGATTAAGGAAAAATATGTTCTTTCCAAACTCCTTGCAAAAAAAGATCATTTGAAAATGTACTGGAATTGAGTCTAGCAAAGTTTCAAAAATGGTGCAATGTCATTAAATGCCCTGTATCTCCCATCCACTTTTGGTTTCAACTTTCTTTAGGACTCTTGTCATATTTTTTTTAAAAAAGAACAGTATTAAATTACTATAGTTTCTTACTATTCATAAATTCTATAATGCACAACAAAACCCATAGTTAGGTTTACTTTGTTAAAAAATGTCAAAGGCAGCTTTCTGCAGAGCTGCACTTTGCCAAAACAGTTCTGCTTAGAGTTTCAATTGTTATTCTCTAAATGCCAACACATTAACATTGTTACTGTGATTTGAGGGAACACAGACCAGTGTTGCCCTGTCTCACATAGCTGCATATTTCAGCTAGCTCAAAGGCAAATTGAGGATTTCTCATGTGATGTAACACTGTGCTAAATAAAAATGTTTCTAGAATATTGAAGTCAAACTGAGGAATTTAATAGAAAGTCACTGGGTATGACTGAAAACTAAATAATTAAGATACTTGCAATTAGGTGGCAGTTAAAACTCGTCTATATGATTTTCTGGGTTTTGGTGGTTTTTGGTTCAATTAAGTCATACTAATGGAAATGAGGACTTCAATGATACAAGGACTTAGTGCTGTCCCTCTGCCTGAGAGTGACATGAATGCAGAAAACACCAACTGGAGTGGCCCCCACCCTCCCCACTGGAGAGAAAGCTTCATTAGGCTGATGCTGGACACGGGACCAGATGGCAGGTCGTGAGCACAAGATTACAGGTCCCTAGAATTGAATGACAGGTTTTATTCCCAGTGCCGCTGTACTTATAGAGAGATTTCAAAGTTCAATAAGCAGAAGTCACATAACTTGTGACCTAATATTGCCAATTAGGAAAGAAAACCTTTAAGGGTAGTAAGTTTGGCCAGAAAAATACAGACTTCAAGGGCTAATGAGGATCATATTGTATAAATTGACAGCATTGCCTTCTTTTACTTCAAAAAAGAATAAACATATGGTTTGTTTTGTTCCCATTTTTTTATGAGACACTTCAACAATATGACATACCAGCTTATGATAGAAGATGAAGGAAAAAGCAAAGTTCTTCATTGAGTCTTTCTGGTGTCTGTCAATGCTCTGTAGCTACAAAGTCATCCACAAAACCAATACCTGCATCACACAAAACATTTTTCATATAATCAGAAAAAAAAATCAGAAGTGGCCATATTTTTTTTTTATGTTTATGAAAGACAAGGAAAATCAGGTGTATGCTGTTTTATTGACAGATCAGTAGCATGTTAAAGGCCTGGAAGGGTATCTTCATATACATAGATTTATATACTTAGTGATAAAAGAAATAATCACAGCAGCAATTAAAGTTTATATAATGTTAGCTGTTTATTTTACAGATTTATCATGTGCATTTAAAAGAAGACATTTGTTAAATATTAATGAATCTTTAACAAACAATGAATTTCATGCATGATATATATATACAGAAAATATATGCATGACATATATAGAGAGAAAATATATGTTGTCTTCACAATTTGTACCATTAACTTTAAAGAAAAGATCTTTGTAATGTAAAGCAAGATGTAATCAAAGTAACCTGAAGTCCTGACTCTTCTTCATAGATAAATTTTTACATTCCTCCAAGTTCAATGCAATTTTCAGAATTTTCCTGGTAGCATGTCAATGTTTATCTTAATTGAAAATATAGTTATCAATGAATAAAAACATTGTCTTCAGTCTTCTGTCTTCAATTTTAGTGATCCATAACTCTTCTGATTTATTGATTTAGAAATAAAGCTATAATCCAAATTTCAGAAAAGTGATGAAATCCAAGTTAAGAAGACAAAGACTCATACAGGAAAGTTTATTAAATTGTCTCAATAAATGTATGATTACATCATTTCAGTATATAAACACTATCTTTGAAGGCAACAAGAAACCACCCTGGCAATCTCTAGGAGGAAAATAAAAGGAAAATCATAAGAGGGCAAGACTGAATGCCAATAAGACCCATAAGCATTAGAGGGAAAACTGACAACTGTTTTCCTACATTATTATACAATAATTATAAGAATAAATTTATTATACTACAGATAGCAAACCAATAAAAAAAAAAAGAGGGAAAAGGAAGGGAAAGGCAGGGCAGCAAAATGGTTCAGAGGCTAAGATTTTTCATACTTCATGAAAATGCTATGAAAAATTACTAAAACAAATTACTTGAATAGTTCAAGCTGTCACAAGATGACAAAACTAGGCACAGATGCAGAAAACTGAGCACCAAACTGACATTGCAGAGGAATCAGCAAAATGCCAATTCCAAGCCTTCCTTGGAATTTTACAGAAAAAATTGAGAAATGGCAATGCAGTATGATAGATTCATCTTAACACCACTTGAGAAATCTAATGTACAGCCCAAATTCCAGAGACCAGAGCATGGAAAACAGGAAGTATGTAAAACTAAGCCCCTACCTTTGCCTAAAATTAGTGAATACAAGAATAATGGATCTATTATCCAGAACAAATACCCACAAGAAAGTATACCTGGAGCAGGTGATTCACCTTTGTTGAAGCCTGTAGAAAATTCTTGAGATTCCTTGAATATCTGAATATGTGGATTCTTTTCTCATACTAAATGGGTGAAAAAATAAAGCAATTCACCCTGTGCAACATCTGCCTCATGAAGTGCTCCAATTATTACTCCTGTGCATGTTTAAACCCTTAGCTACTCTCACAGTTTTATTCCACTTGTTCTGTCAGGATTATTATTTCTCTTGTTAAATCTCACACTGAGAATTTTTATGGTTTGCTTATTATCCTTCTTTTGTTTTTTCTTCTTTTTCCTTCAAAAGGCAAATAATTAGTCTACCCTTTTCACTATAATCATATGTTTTACCTATTGATATTGTTGCCATATCACAGTTGTTTATTTTATCTGGATGTTTGTAGACTTCTCACAATTCCTTATTAGATTTTGCTTTTCTTTTCCTGGTCCTATAATCTGTCACAGTATTTTATTTTCAGAAGTATTTATCTCTCTATCTCACTTTTCAGTAATAAGATCCCAGAGCTCACATCTATATGAAAAATAACAGGTATAATGACCTGAAATGTAGACTTAAAACACATCCTTCCCACTGAGGAATTCCTGCAGAAGATAAGCCAGTATTTCTATGTACTGTCAGCTTGGCTTTGTATTAGACAGAAGTAAATGTTATAACTTTTTAATAATAATTTCCTGACTCCTGCAAATAAGAAGAATTCTATATTTCTCTCAATTTTTTTCCTGTTTTCTCTATTTGTACTAGATGCAATTGTTCACCATTATGAATTTTTTTCTTTAAACATGGCAAGTTGCTGTCTAAGAGCTAAGACAGCCACTGCAAATAGCCTTCATGTCAGCTTGTTCTGTCTCCACCCAAGTCCCCAGTTCCTTCTTGAAGCTGGTGAGAGATTGCTCCCAGGTAAACAAAGTAAGTATGGAAATACATTCAAATCTGCTTGGTGACCAAATATATTGTTCATATTTATTGGTTTATCATTGTGAATTTTCAGTACAATATTTCCTGTTACTAACTCCATTTCTCTGACCATCTTTATAACTCTCTGTTCAGTCCTTTCAATAATAAGACAAATAATGTAATTTCTCCCTCAGTTAAATAACTAAATCCTGTCGATTATTAATTTTTTTTGCTTTAATCCTTTATTTACATCATAAACATGAGAAATTTTACTCTGTGTTCATATTAGACTTTGTGAATACAAATACAACATTGAATCAGTGCAAAGATTCAAAGAGATAATTCTGGCATAGAGATATTATACTATAATGAGCATTCTTGTAAACTGCATCCTGTACATGCAAGCTATTTCCTAAAATCTGTAAAAATTTAAGGGTATAAATGAAGCGTTTTCCACAATAAGTGTATTATGTTATTTTTTTAACCAAAAAGGTGATTTTCTCTCCTTATACTCTCATCATAAATAACAATATTTATGTAATAAATATTCTATATTATAAGTTGTAATAACAGAACATGCCACATTGTCCATTATGATTTATTTTTCAAATGGGGTATGTGATTTTTGCATTTTGTTGTGTTGTTTTAATTCTCCCTACAAAGAAATTTTGTACAGTGTCTAAATTAATTGTGCATTCTTTACTAATTCACCAGTACAATATTTCATGTTTTATTGCTTTGATTTTTCTTCCTGAATCTTTTCAATATTTGCATATCCAGACATTTTATGTGGCTGAAAATTGCATACTTGGACTATGGTACTTCCTGTCCATTTAATATCATATAATTTCAGAAAGGAAGGGGGTGGGGCTGTGTGGAAAATAGAAGTCTGTTGAGAAGAATTGAATTGAAGGCTACCTATGACTGGGAGAAAGAGAAATAGGAATATGGTTGTGAAGAAGAAGGGAAAACACAAAAACCAGCTCAATCTTCACAGCTCCAGGAACTGGAGATGCAAGGAGAGAGAGAAGAGTGAAGAGATTGCTGCACTGATGTCCAAAACCCATTGCAACTTTGGTAAATAGTTTAATCAAACCAGCCTTGATTTCTTGTTTATCCAACTCAGTGTTATAATGGAGTTTTAAAATCACTATTTAAAATTATTGTTCTTTCTTTTTATTCATTATCACATTGTTTTTTATCCTGTCATAAAACTCACAGAATAATAATTGCACTGCCTGGATACAGGTTTTCTAACAACAGTATTTTGCCGAAGGCTGGGCTATGCTTTTGACTTTATCATGCTTTTCACCACAGAATGTTTAAAAGTTCTTATTCTTAGCTCTTAAATGTTCAAATCATTCCATATTTTTGGTCACTTTATCAAAAATATGACTGTATAATCATTCTTATCTTCCCAAAATTTATTTGCAAGTTTTAATAATAATGTTATTTGTATATTTTTATCACAGAATCATCATCTTTAAGGGACACCTGGTCACTGTTCTTCAAATTCTCTTAACTGTGAGATCCAGCAGTCTGCTACCTTAACTTCCAAAATCAGGAAAGCTCACAGCTCATCTCATGTGCTGAAATCATTACTCTCACATACTGTTCCTGCATCATTGATTAAAAAATAATAGAAAGAAAGCAAATGAAAAGTGAAGACATTGCTTGTTATTTCATTGAACTCTTTGATTGAATAAAAAGGTTGATTGTAGTTGAAATGCATTAAAATCTTCTCCAGTTCCTGGTGTCAATTCTCCTCATGCGTTATTAAAAAAAAAAAAAAAAAAAAAACAACAAACAAACAAACAAAACCTACTCTGTAAAAAATTGTCAAATAAAGAGAAATTAACTGACATAGTAAGAGAGAAATTGAATGGGATGCCAAAAAAAAAATGTAAAAGGAAAGTAAAGTACCTCCCCACATCTGGCCCACCAGCACGTAGGTGTAGCTTAAAAATGTTAGTAGGGAACAAAGATGCAGCAGAAAAAGCAGTGGCAAAGCATACTAGCAGACTCTCAGGTTTCGGTGTAAGTCTGGTGTGTGGATGCAGGCACAGCATTGTCAGTGCTTATTTCTCTTCTAGAACAGAGCCAGGAGACAAAGAGGAGATCCTATGAGTCTATGACTGATGCAAGATCAGACAGGGTGTGCTGGCAGGTCACCCAAAAGTTACAGGCTGACTATTAGAATTTAAAGCTGTACATACCATGCTTGTATCTATGTCTTCTAAATAATAAAAAGCCTTATGAAGCTTCTGTTCATTTCTGATGGTGCACTGCCACTGTGTAAAAAGCCATGGAGACAGATAGAAATTACCTTAGCTCTTTTAACATGCTATCTTCATCACCTGTCACCTTCAAATTATTAGGAATGGATAAAGATTCATACGAAATAGTGGGAAAAAAGAAGACTTATGCATCTCCATCAGAAAGGATAAAAAGAAATAACTTCAGTCATGGTAATTGTTGCCATTAGAAAAAAAATGCCTATACAGAAAATAAGCGTTTGTCATAGTGCTTACATTTATAAACTTTTTTTAGCATGGCTAAATTCACAGAGCTGTTGTGGAGGACAGTGCCTTTAGAAATACTCTGTATACAATTCAAAAATGCCTTCATTGAATTGGCACTGCTACTGTTTTGATGTATATACCAAGAAAGGGATAGAGATAAACATATTTGACTTGTCCAAACATAACATAAAAATGACAACTGCACAAAAAAGAGAACTTCAACCCAATGGTAGCATAGAGCGTAAGACCCTCAATTGACTCACTTATGTTCAGTTTTCAAAGAAAGGACCACAAAGGGCCTGAGAAACAACCAAGTAAAAAAAATTTCCACTTCTCATATTCATCATCTTGTCAGTACTTCCAGACACCAGAGGAGAAGCTGTACATGTCTCTTAAGAACACAGCAATAGCAACTGGAACTTTAAAAGAGCCAAAAATAATGTCAATAAAATAAAAAAACCTCCTAAAAAGTCATTTTGAGGTAATTTATTTTAGCCAGAACATCAGAGCTGCATGAATGTCATGGTTTAACCATGGTGGGCAGCTCAGGCCCGCACAGCTGAATCTATCCGGATTCCCCCAAATCTGGATAGAGGGAAGAATTGGATGAACAATAGTAAAAAGACTCATGGGCTGAGGTAAAAGCAGTTTAATAGGCAAAGTAAAAGCTGTGCACACAAGCAAAGCAAAACAAGGAATTCACTGACCACTTCTCAGAGGCCATACATATGGCACATATTTAGCCATCTACAGGGCTTCATTAACAGTGAAAATAAAGGTCATCACTTCAAGTGTCCCAACTTTGTCTTTCTTCCCTCTGTTTTTAATGCTGAGCCTTATGTCACATTGTATGTGACATTCCTGGAGTCAGTCGGGCTCAGGTGTTCTGAACGTGCTCCCCCCCAACTCCTTGTACACCCCCAGCCTCCTCTCTGCGGAGGTAAGAGAAAAGGCCTTGACTTTGTGCAAGCCCTGCTTAGCAGTAACTAAAACTTCCCTTTGCTATCCACACTCTTTCCAGCCCAAATCCAAAATACCAGCTACTATGAAGACAATTAACTCTATCCCAGAAAAAAACAGGTCAGTGGGTGTGGATAAATACAAAAAAATTTGGTAAGCCAATGTCACATGAAAGACAACATGCAGACCACACAGCAAAAGATAATGAAGATACTCAGCATCATTTACAGATGTTGAAACAGATTTTTTTAAAAAGTGCAGTTCATAGACTGTATTTATACGAACTACAGTTAATATATATTCATACAATCACTACAGAAAGAGAATACTGTGTTCCATCAGATATGCTGCTGTTTGCTGGGATAGTTGTATCACTGATCCTTACTTTATATCTTTAAGGTTTTCCATGTGTTTCATCCTGGACACAGCAGAGCAGTTTCATCATTTCTCATCTTATTACATCCTCCATAGCAACATGTAGATGCTAACAACCTTATTTAAGCTAGAACCCTTAACATCCTATTGGAACTTGCACTGTTTCTCTTTCTTCATTAAATATCTCTTTCTTCATTAAATATTTATATGCAGAGCACATTCAGTGAGCCAAAAGAAATTGTTGTGATATGCTTTGATCGGGTGATAAAACAACTTGATAAAAGCAATTACACACTTCAAATAAATCAAAGTTGTTGACATGATGCTATATAATACCATATTCTGGGAAGGCATGCAGTGTGTATAAGTTGGTCACATGCGTTAGTTGGTATTTAGAGGTAGAAAATGCATATAAGGGTGAAGAAAGTAATGCTAGAGTCCATGAGATTTGGGAGCACTGAGGATTCTTCAGGATCTGATTCTACTCAATATTTTAATCAGTAATGATATTGTGTGTATCTGGACGACCCAAGTAAGATCCTTGTTAGTATGTTGTGCAGCTCAATTGAAGCATTAAACAATAAGAGGGTGCTTTTACACAGATCCCAGGTACAAGGTCATAACTGAGCAGAATAAATTTCAGTGCAGCATCGAGACTGTAAGTTGTTACATGTGGGAAACATGGCAGGCTTCAGAAACAGAATGAGAGATCACTTCCTGGAAAGCAGCAACTTAACAAAAAATGTTAACAGAGAGAACAAGGTGAGAGTGGAAGGTCAGTATAAAGTTCAGTGAATGTTGTCACTGAATTTCTAAAAGAATATCAGGAAGGGAGCCAGATAAAATCTGTGTGCAGCATTTGAATGAATTTGAAGATTTCTTCATCCAGTTTGAAGTCTGCATTTCATGGAAGTTATGAATTCAATGAAGAGAATACAGAGGACTCAATAAATAACTCAGTTGTACCTAAACGAATCCCTGAAGTGGGATGCTTATAGAATCCAATATACTAGATTACTGAAGAGAAAAAGTTACTTGATCGTACTACATATAGACTCAACCACAGAATTTATATTAGATAGGAAAATGTGTCAAAATCTTGCAGAAGAAAGCATAAGAAGATGCACTGCATGGGAACTAAAATTAGACTTATTCAGCCTTGAAATAACATGCAATAATATGCATTGGTGAAGCTATTTAACTATTTGAACAACTTACCAGAAGCAGCCCGTGGACTTACTAGTGTTTGGAGTCTTTAGAAACTGATTATATAGTTCTCTGAGTGACATATTTTAATCCAGTTTCTGGAAGAAATTCTGCAACTTATAGAGGCAGAGCATAGGGCCAGATGGTCCCTTCAAAAGGAAATGCTGGTCCCTTCTGTTCTCTGTGTCCTTGAGCGAGAAAAATGTATCTTTTATTGCTGTCGTTTTCAGAGAAGAACTCCAAGTAAGCATTTCTAGGATTAGTGAGCTGGAGGATACTCCCATGGCAGAGCTGCGTCTCCAGTCTCATGCACTGTGCAACCAGCAGGCAATAAAGTTGTCTGGTTGCTCCCTGAAGACCATGATTTGACTACAGAACCTACATTTTGGGGAATGATGAAAAAAAAAATAAAAAGAAAGATGCGATTTTGTTGCTAAGTCAAGACCTATGTTGGGAGAAAAACTAACAACTTCTACTTTAAAAAAATAAACTGAAACCCTTTTAATTGGCAAATACTTTATTTAGAACACATCAAGTCTTTGCATTGTGGAAGTCTAACAAAACCATTTTTCCAAGTATAAAAGTATTTTGATGCGTTATGTCTATGTGTTTCAATTTCCAGATGTTTGTATTTACAATTTATAGTATACCAAAGAAGGCTGAGCAAATACAGAGGTTACAAAGCTCAACTACACAATGCTCCAACAGTCTATCAAGTATCCTTCAATTATTAATTAATATTAATTGGATATTTGATTTTCTGTTAAAATCCTACATTGAAATTCCTTTTTTTTCTTTCTTTCTTTTTTTTATTTATTATTGAATTGCCATAAGCTAAAAGGAACTCCAGCAGTGCTTCTTCCATGATTGTGTGCTTTTTATCAGACTTTGTTCATCAGCACTGGCAGCATGTTAATTAACTCAGCTGTGAATGACCCCCTGCTATTTTTCTGGGTGTGCTATTGTAAAATAAAAGAAGGACCAGAAGAATAGAGAAAACACTGCTTTTGTAGCCAACAGGGAATGGGAAAGTTCTTTTCTCATGGTATTCTTTTCAGTTTTGGTCTCTCTGTGGATAGTCCCCATACTATAATTTGTTGGTTGTTTTTTTTTTTTTATGTCAAGCAGTGGCATTGATTGGAAGGGGATAATATAAAGCAATGTCATTTCGTACAGACATAAAACCTCCTTAATATTGGAAAGCAACCCATTGGTCTGTGATTACTTCCTTTTCTGTACTCCTCAAGTTAAAATTCCTTTCTGAAGAAGCCTGAACAATTTTTAATGGAAGTGTAGTAGAAACTCTGTTGCTATACAATCCCACCTTACAATTATCATACTGCTGATTTTGCCCATGTTGCTACACTGAAGCATTGTGCAAAATGAAATCAAAACCTTGTCATTGTGGACTAAGGATACACACAGAAAGATCAACACCCTATCAATATCTAGGGAAAAAAAATTCAAGGAAGTTTTTTTAGAAGGTTTTAGAAAGCATCTTCCTCTCTGCAATGCATAATGTCACATGCAGTGAATTCTTTCACATGTAGGTAAATTCTAAGCATTATCATCATAATGTGTTACATTCTGTGATGCTACATTTCTCTCATTATTCTACTGAAACCCACCCTAAGATCTCTTAAGTGATCTAGTTTGTTTTTTGGGATGGTTTTGTTTTGTTTTTTTTTTTTCCTGTTTGCTTTGTTTGTTTGCTTCATTTTGTCTGTGCATGTTTAGAAACATGCTCTTGGAACTCCCCACTGAACACCTTATGAATCCACATGTTTTTCATACTATGACAAGCTAAAATATTTATGATTCAAAGATGCTAATATAAGTTGATATAAAAAGGAACCAGAAAAGCTTTATATCAAGAGAAGCTACATTGCTGTTTCTTAATTTTAGCATGAATTGATACTCTTGAAAGACCGTACAGCCCACAGGAAAAATTCCAGCACCAGAGAGTTAATAGCCATCTTCCCTTCCTGGTTTGAATCGCTTAAGGAAGAATTACCTGAAAAGCAAATTAATCTCTCATTTACTCTACTTTTAAACTGATGCAGAAATGTTCTTGGCAATGCTAGTAATCTATCCTAAAGGGACTTGAAGTAATTCTTTCAGGTTTTCCTCCCTTCCCCCCCACAGTCTTGAGGAGTACCAAAGCAGCTCATCTCACTTGTTTTTTCATTCACAAGTCCTTCACACAGCAAAAAATAGCAAAAAAAGCTGAATGTGAAAAGTAGCGACTAATTCTCACATTGTTATTCTGAAAACCTGCTAATTGCCTCACAAAGCTCAGTTGTCTCACTAGTTTTCAGTGAAGACTTGACAAAAGATAACAGGTTTCAGTAAAATAATTGTATTGTATTAATTGGGATACTAAGGCTAATTAAACTCTGCTTTTGCATTGTTTAACAGTAAAAGAAAAAGAAATTCAGTATCATAGTTCATACATGGCAAGCAGAGACAAAGAACTATGTTTTTAATATAATTATTTAGAGTCCATTGTACAATGGGAAGATTTAAAGAGCACAAATTCTCCAAACACTATCAAGGAAGGATCTTCCTATAAGATAAGCCACCACAACAGAAACTTGACATAAGCATTGTAAAGGCAAACAGGAAGGTATCAATTCCAGGCTTAGTGGAGGAGAAGATTTGGAATTAGGATACCAGACAAAAATTCCACAGTGAAGTGTATGGGAAAGGAAACAACTGCTTACACTCATGACATCCCAAGTTGTGGGAACATCTGGGACCAACCAGTGAATACCTAAAACTTGGGCTGTATAAAGGTGGTATCTGCAGAAGAATGACTCTGGATCCCTCACCACTAAGAACATCAGGGTGAAGAAGGACCAGCAGGGTACCACAGGATCCACTGGGTGGTGATATCTTTCTACTTTATCTGTCTGTCTTTCTCTCTTTCTGCCCCTTCTTCCCTGTTTCTTTCCATATCTTTACCTCGCATTTACTGTTAAATAAAAGCCATGCTATTGACTTTGGCATATGGCTTTGTTTGCATCTTAATTTGGGCAGAAGCATCTCTTAACAATCAGATCTAAACAAAAGCTTAAGGACAATGTAATCTTCTCGAACTGTTGCACAAGTACGATAGTGAATAATGACATCTTATATAGTCAGTGTCTTGTAGGTAGTACTGTATGGTGACTAACTTGAGGAGTGGCCTTCTAACCCTAAAAATGTGACTTAGAGCTTGTCTATGCAGCAATAGGAGAGAGAGTGCATTTGGTTGAAAAGTATTCAGAAATAAGACATACCTCTTAACTAATCAACTATAACTTGGTTGTTCACAATCATGATGACCATTAGGCAGTGGGCTTTTTCACAAATTTAAGATTTTTGTATAAACTACTTACATTAAATAAGTCACATTTTTTTTTTCTCAGTGTATCTCCACAGATAATTGTCAAACTAGTGGGAAATTATTTAATTAAATAGAGATTGAAATTAATTTTTCCTGTATTTCTATATTTTCAGGAATCAGAAAAAGCCTAATTCCTTGAAATAAAACCTTCCACCTCTCCCTCTCACCAAGGCTTTGATTTAGCTAAGATTTTGATTTGGCATTAAGAGTAGGACATACTTGATGAAGTTATTTTCTTTTCTGTAATCTCACTTGCTGAGCCTGATGCAGTCAGTGTGCATTCAGACTACCTCAGCCTATACAGAACAAGAATGGTATATGATCAGTTCATTCTCAAAGTATGGAGGGAGAAAAGACTCATCATCTCCCTGAGACTGAATTTCTTTCTAACAAAGGCTCATTTCTCATTTGCCTGAGACTATTTGAACTGCTTTGTAGTGAACAAACTTAAATTGCTGCTCTATGCAGCATTCTGCCATGGACTGATGAGATACCTCTTGATCCCTCCTGAAGCAGACGATCAATTTCACATAAAAAGTTTCAGAATACTTACTTCTGTGAGACTTGGAAAAGCCATCACTTAAGGCCTTCAGTTTCAAAAAATCAGAGAATAAATGTGCCTTCCATCACCAGCTCAGAAAAATATAACACTGTCAAATGCAAAACAGAATTTCTTTCATGTTGAAGAGAGACTGAAGACTATCATGACCTGACTATCATGATCCTTATGTTTCTAGTTTTGAAGAAATAAGTTTAAATGTGCACAAATAAAGGAGAAATTTGAACAAAATTTAATCAGCCATTGAGTAAACACTACTACCATACTACTCCCTTTCCCCATTTTAAAATACGTATTTTCTTTCAATCTCACAGAAGAAAAACTGTTTTTTCTTAACTTCAGAATACTGGTTTATCTTTTGCCATTTATCTTACTGAGAGGCTGAAGCTTAGATCCACCCTCTTAAGAAACTATTTTACAATTGTCTCAGTGGAACTGAGTTTCCTGTGAGCCTCAACTCCCAACCTGTAACCATGAGAAATCACTTTCCTTTTCCAAGTTAAAGTTTTAGTTTTTTCTAAACAGGAATAGAGATAATTTCACAAATTTTAGAGTAAGTGGGCGGTTGTGCATATATGAAACAATAATACTTCTGCTCATGGTTTCTTAAAAATGTGGAAAAACTAGGAGTTTTAGGGTAGCTCACATTAATTTTGATAATTTTACTTTAAGTCACTGGTGAAGTTTACCGATGAAGTCTAGGCATGTCTTTCTGAGAAGTGTCTTGTGTGAGCTGACTGCCAAAGGAAAAATTTCACATACTGCAAAAAGAATTCCTGAGCTGAATCACATCCATATTTTAATGAACCATAACATTTTCAGAATATTTTTGAAGAAGGAACCTGATGTGCAAAACATCAGTGAGATTCTAAGAAGTATGTACATTGAGGGACAGGAAGGAATCACACACATATATATATAGATGTGTGTGTGTGTGTGAGTGTGTGTGTGTCTTTATTTCCATTTTATTCCTCTTTGACATGAAATAAGCAATTTTAAAAAATACTAATTTTCATGGGAAAAGAAAAGATCCAAATATAGGCAATCTATGATTCCCACTACTTTACAGTATTGAGAAACAGGATATGCTGAGGATATTACATATATCTAACATCACTGTTGGCATTTCCATTTGGCATTTCTTTCAGAGCCCATGGATGTATTTCATCTAACCCATATGCATCACAGTCCTTGTTGTGTTTATTTGTTCACTTGTATCACACAGATATGTTGCACAAACTTGCAGTAGAAATTCTATAAACGTTATGAAAACAAATGAGAAGAAGCCCTATTTTTAGACCTGCAATAATTTTGCTGTGGAACTGTGTGTCATCCACCAAACTGGGTGCAGTTAATAACTGAAATTTATGTGGCACAGGGCTGTCACTAATTAGGTTAGTTTTCATGAAGTACAAGGGTTTTTTAAATGCTTTTTAAAAAATTGTGTTTGCTTAGTATATATAAATTTTAGGATGGGCTCTTTGTTACAATGAAAGTTTTGTTTCCAGGAAGATAATCTGAATAAAATTAAGCTTTAAAAAAGGGATACTTTCTGCAATGAAACACATAACTGAGAATCAATGATAAATAATCTGTAGTCAAGTCCTGAAGAGGACACCGTCTTGATTCTTCCTGGGTTAATATTTTAATCAACAACTGAAAAGATATCAAATAGTCACAGATGAAGTTTCTAGAGGGCATCAAAACAGAAGGAAAAAAAACCAGTAATAGAAAAGTCAGGTCTGAATAGGTTCATAATATGTTGGATGCATGTTTTGTTACAGAGAAATATAGATATGCATACCTGAGTAAGTAGGGCAAAGACATGAGACTTTGAGAAACAGTTGTCAAGGGAATGGAGGAAGCACAGGGAGAGTTATGAAGTAGCACAGCTGGTAAATAACTGAACATGATATTCCAAGTGGATATTTTGAACAGCTGGATTAATATGCCATTGGAATATGCAAAGAGCTAAACACTGAGTATCTTTAAACCCTCCTTTTTTTTTTTCCTTATTTGATCATACTGCAACACTCCAGAAATCCATAACCAGTCTTTGCATACATTTTGAAAGGTTACTGAAAAACTGAAGGCTCAAAGGAGAACTAAAATACAAGAAGGATTATAAAATACATTCCAGTGAATGTATTTCAGGTAGTTCAGTCTATTATATTATCAGAGAAATGGTTATGACTGTTATGGTCTATGAGTGCTTACACTTGTTAATAGGGAAAAAATAGGCACTTGCTAATAAAAAGCCATTAAATTTAGAACTAATGCATTGCAGTCATGGCGAAAAATTGCAGCTAACTTCAAAATTAAGTAAGTCACTAATTTCTTTTAAAAGTTAACTTACTTGACTACTTAAATACCTTATAAAGAGTTGTGATGACTCTCTCTTTTCAAATCAAGAAAGGATTTTTTTAAGGCAAATTAACCATAGATTTTGAACATCTGTCAGGATTTAACTCAGGGAATACAGTATGTCAGAAAACAGACTAGCATCAAAATCCATCCTATGTTACACTTTCCCAACTGGAAAGATAAACTTTAACAATGTATAGTTCTTCAGTTTCCTCAGTCTAGAAACAACTTCAATCTCATGATCTCCAGATATCATGCAATAACTAGTACATTGTCTTCGCTGATTCGCAGAAATGTGGGCTCCTGATAGATTAGAACGTTATAAGTTTGCTTAAGTCTAATAATATCCCACCCTAGTTTTAAAGTGTTACACTTGTAAGTAAACTACACCACTAAAAAGGTTTCCTAATTTTTAGATATTATGTATAGTATATATATATACGTATATATATGCATACAATATATATTTTATATGTATATATATAGTAGAATAAATGTAAATCACTTTTAAAAACCTTACAACAAGTAAATAGTATTAATTCCCAGAAGATTTCTGTCTTAACCAGGGTAATTCAGCATGTGGTGTCAGAGCTAAATAAAAATTCTGAACCTTAGGGGATAAAATCCATCATTCTCCCTACTGGGAACTATTTTGTCTCCAAAACTTTTGGACACATTGTATAGACATTCTCAACTGAAAGTTTGTTCTTTTTAACATGCACTGATTCTGAAAAAAACAGGGGTTTATATGATAATATTTTCTGTGCATCAGTCAATAAATTTTCTTGATGTTTAACAAAGGTTTTACAGTGTACCCACTCTCATCATATTTGAGGGTTTTTCTTTTGGTATTCATTCTTATGGTACTGGAGCATTTTTGTTTTGGCATTTTTAGTTTCCTAAATATGAGTAATAAACTGTGATTAGAGGTTATCTCTAAAGATTTTAGTGAAGATATTTTAGTGGGCAAATATAATACACTTTACTCAAATATACAGTCAAACTTTGGAAAGACTGAAAAGATTTTAATCTAATGTGTTTCAGAAAAATCCATTCAACAAAAAATCATATTCCAATTTACCTGATTGTCTGTCATTTTGTTTAATTTTGTATCTATACAAAGAATCACATTGGTTTTATACAAAATCATTCACCCATCTCAAAATTTCCCTTAGCGCTATGTAAATGAGAAAAAATAAAATTGTTGTTTCAAGACAGCTGAAACAAACATACTTGATATCCTTCAATATTTTGTGTTTCACATATTAATTTCCTTTTCTACATTTTCAATGTATCTGTCCTGTTCTGTTTCAATATCTAAAAAAAATCCCCTCCAACTGGACAATTCAATTCAGGAACATCTGTTGTAGGTGTTATTTTTATTATACTGCCACCCTTCACCCATTTTCTATCTTCTTCTAATTTTTCTTTTGTGAAATTCAAACATATCTACTCATACTAAGTATCTGCATTCTTTCACCAGCCATCTGTTAATTCACCATCAAACATTAAAAAACCCATCTCACTTGTTTTTTAAATTTTACATATTTTCATACCGCTTTGACTTTTCAGAGAGCTGACAATCTTGAAAATAGCCTTGTAAAATGGTGAAATTATCAGAACAAGTTGTGTTTCTTAAAATATTTCAAGTTTTCAAAATTTTATAAGGACATAAAAAGTAGGGTTTTTTGTGACAACTTCAAATAATGATGGAGTTATACAATGTTAGATTCACAGAAACATGTTTAAAGTCCAACTACCATGGACAAGAATATCTTTCACTACAACAGGTTGCTCAGTCTTGTCCAACCTCACCTTGAACACTTCCAAAGATGAGACATCCACAAGTTTTCTGGGAAACCTCTTCCTGTGTCATCATAAAAGAAAAAAAAAATTCTTGTATCCAACCTAAAGCTACTTTCTCTTAGTTTAAAACCATTGCCCTTTGCCCCATCATTGCAGGTCCTGATAAAAAAGTTTCCTTCATATTTCTTATAAGTCCCCTTTAAGTATCATTTGGTTGCAGTAAAGTCTCTTCAGAGCCTTCTCTAATCCAGGCTGAACAGAGCCAAGTCTGTCTCAGCCTGACTTCACAGAAAAGGTGATCTTCCCTTTGGTCATTCCTGTAGCCCTCCTCTGGACCTACTCCAATGAATCCATGTCTTTCTTGTGTGGAAACCTCAGAACTAGGTTCAGCACTTCAGGCGGGGTCTCCAAGGGTGATCTAGAGGGGGAGTATCACATCTCTCATCATGCTGGACACACTTCTCTCATGCAACCCAGGATATGGCTACAAGCACACATTGCCCGCTCATTTCACCACTGCTACCCTCAAGGCTCTTTACAGAGCTGCTCCAGTCATCTATCCCCCAGTCTGTACCAGTACTGGAGACTGACCCATGTGCAGAATTTTGCACTTGGCTTTATTGAACTTAATGAGGCTCACACAAGTTCACTCCTCAATCCTCTCAAGGGTGCTCTGAGTGACTGCCCACCCATCTAGCAAATCAGCTGCACTACTCATCTTGGTGTCATCTGCAAACTTGGTCGGGGTGCACTAGATCGCCCTGTCTGTGCCACTGATGAAGATATTAAATAGTGTTTGTACCTGAACAGACCCTGGGCGGACAGCACTTGTTAGTGATTTCCCCCTATATATGAGGTTGTTATCTGTAACTCTTTGGAGCAGGACATAGCCATGCAGACAATTCCTGGCCCAGCTAAGAGTTCATACATGTTTTGGTTTAGCCAGAGCTGGGAATTTAACCCCACACAGTCACACACTATCTCCTCCACCATTGGGATGTGGGAGACAGCTGGAACTGTAAAAGTGAGAAAACTCATAGACTGAGGTAAAGACAGTTCAGTAGATAAGCAAAAGCCATACACACAAGGAAAGCAAAACAAGAAATTAATTCACCACTTCCCACGGGCAGGCACGTGTTCAGTCATCTCCAGTACATCAGAGCTCCATCACACACAGTGCTGGCTTGGGAAGACAAACACCCCCACTCTGAACACCTCTCGCTCCTTCTTCTCCCTAGCTTTATGGACTAAGCTTGATGTCACATGGTTTGAAATATCTCTGTGGTCATTTGGGATCAGCTGTCTCCCCTCACAACATCTTGAGCACCCCAACCTCCTTGCTGGTGAGGCAGTATAAGTAGACATGTCCGTGATGCTGTGCAAGTGTTTCTCAGCACTAACAAAATTATTTCAATATTCTCAACACTGTTTTCAGCCCAAATCCAAAACATTGATCCATACTAGCTACTATAAAGAATAATCAACCAGCACATTCCATCAAAACCATAAGTCTCTAATTTGAAGGTAGGTACATTGTGATGGACTGCATCAAAGTTCTTACGGAAATACAGGTAGATGGCATCCATAGCTGTTCCCCACTCAAGGGAAGCAGAGACTTCATCATAGGCCACTAGATTAGTCAGGCACAATTTGCCCTTGGTGAAGCCATTAGGGTAGTCTCTAATCACATCCCTGTCTTCCATATGTTTTGACAAATCTGAGGAGGGATTTGTTCCATGGTCTTTCCAATCAGTGAGGTAAGGCTGATGGTCATTAATTTTCTAGGTATCTCTTTTTACCCTTTTTAAGAATGGGGGCAATAGTCTCCCTTCTCCAGTACTGGGGACTTTATTTGAATGCCACAGCTTTTGAAAGGTGATGGAAATTGTTTCAGCAACTACACCATCCCATTCCCTCAGGATCCTGGGATGTATCTCAGCTAGACCCATGGATTAATCTATGTTCAGGTCCCTTAGGTGATCTCAAACCTAACTTTCATTCATGATAGGAGGACCATTTCTAATGGCACATTAGGCTGGGCATATAAAAATATGTTGCTAATATTATTGACTACTCTATTTTTCTCATCAGAAAAGCATATTAATAATTATATAAAATAATTTAAATAATTGTTTTTATTTTCACCCAAATTGTTTAAGATGGTTGCATAAACAGAAAGAATAAAAGTAGCTATTTATGATAAACTCAACATTTGATAGATAATCTATTATCTAATATTTAGATTACCTGAGATAATCTAAAAACTTTAAATATTTTAATACATATGATTGAGAGTTTTGATTCAGTTTCATATTGCTTTAAACAAAAAAATAAAAAGAAAATAAAGATAAAACAAATACTTTGACTATAAATAATTTCTGAATACTACATGATAAATGCAACTTAATAACAGAGAACATGACCAACATGACTTATCCTAAGTAAGAGCACACATTGGGTAATCTGCAGTAAAGATCCATAATAAATAAGTAAATAAATAAATAAATATTTGTGCTCCTAGTTCATGACAAACACAGGATAATTGAATTCAGAGTATTCTTTTCCTATTAGTAGTCATGTTATCTTGAATTACATCATATTTGCTCTGGGATGAGTTGCATCTACTTAATAAGTTACCACAAATCAGCAGATGAATGTCAGCTTTCTGCTCACCAGCATGTGATTAAAATTCAATGTCCTTCATGTCTTACTAGTTCTAGCTATTGAACAGCTTTTAATTGAAATTGCAATTCTCACAGAAAATCAGCGTTTTCAATATATTCATGCTTTTAGTAACTATTGCTGTGTTTTGTGAGGTACAGTCAATATTTAATTTTATCTTTTCTCTTTTTTATCTTTCTACTACATACTTATTTATGTTTCAAAATTCCATCATGCTAATTTACTAATTATTTTCTGGGTGGTCCTCCACTACATCAATTGCCTGCTATGCTAATCAAACTTCAGGGAATATCTTTCTTTCTAGTCTTTGCCAATGTCAAAGTATTCTAGAGGGGCGATGATTAGTGATGTAGCTTCATTGGATTTGAAATGTACTGAGGTCTGATCTCCCATTCAGGCACTAAACCTCAGAAATTTTGCTTCATGTCAGAACAGTGCACCTGCTCCTGCTCAGGGGCATGGATTGAATGAAGGATTTACAAACCCCCAGAGAAGTTCATCTACTTTATCAAGCAATTCTGTCAGTTTTTCTGCAGAGCCCAACTTCTAGTTATACAGTTCCTGTTTCATCCCTCTGGTTCACCAGTGGGTAAACTAATTTCCTACCTAATGGAAGGATTTGTGACAGCTTAAATGTGACATGCAGGTAATGAATTGAACTAGGCTGATTTCAAAACTCATTTCAACAAGAAAGGCTTTATGACCCACGAATTCTTTTCACAGTTACAATTCATTTTTAAAAGTGTATTTAGCTTAGCTCAGAAAAAGTCTTTGAATTACCATATCCAAGTCTGAAGTGACTATTTTTATTTTTTATTCTCTCCCCATCCCTCCATCCTCACTCCCACTGATATCTGGACTGCCTTTCCCTGGTTTCCTTTCACACTTTGCAAATATTGTCTTCTGCTCTACTCCAGCTGGCAGGAATTCAACAGCTCCCAGTGTTCACATTTGGAATCCATCCTGAGATGATGACGGATTGAAGGCAAAGAAAGGAGAATTGGACTATTTTTCCTACATGCTTCTACAGCTGATCCCACACTTCTCAAACTAATTCAGTTACTGGTTTCTGAAAGTGTCATTGCTAGTTTTATGAGTATAGACATGCAAAGACAGACCATGTGAACATGTTTCACAGTTCGAAGAGGAAATGTTTGCATGGAGAAAAATAGCTACTAGGAAGAACTTTGTATTTGCTCTTACCAAGGTGAGAGTTACTTTGCTGGGCTTAAGGATAGTGCAATAAAACCTGACTGTGATATCATAATTAGCTAATAAAAATAACTGTATTAAATATTTCTTGACAGCTGCTCAGCTAAAGTCATGTATGCTTTTTCTGTAAAATCACTTTCTGTTGAGAACAGACTAAAAAAAATATAATCACTGTTCCTGATAGAAGCCAAACTAAGGATTGGATGAGAAATTGTCTAGATGAATGCAGCCAGATAGTTGTAGTCAGTGGCTCTATGGTGGAGGCCAGTGATCAGTGGTATCCCTCGGGGCTCTGTCTTGGAATCAGTGCTTTTTAATATTCCTTGATATATCCTTGATTAATATCAATGTCACAGACAACTGGGCCAAGTACACAGCCTTGCAGTGCAGCCTAGCAAGTTTTCAGATTACACCAAGCTGAGCAGTGCAGCTGACACTCCTGAAGGATAGGATCCCACCCAGAGGAACCTGGACAGACTTGAGAAGTGGGCCCATGGGAACCTCATGAAGTTCAACAAGGCCAAGTGCCAGGTCCTGCACATGGGGTGGGAAAATCCCAGATGTGAGTACAGACTGGGTGATGAACTCACTGAGAGCAGCCCTGAAAAGAAGGACTTGAGGGTTCTGATCAATTAAAGGTTGGATATGAGCCAACAGTGTGTGCTCATAGCCCAGAAAGTCAGATCTATAGTGGGCTACTTCAATATAGGAGTGGCCAACAAGGTGAAAGAGGTGATTCTCACAGTTCTGCCCTTGTGAGAGCCCACCTGGAGCACAGTATCCAAGTCTGGGATCCTAAGAACAGGAAAGACCTGTTGGAGTGAGTTCAGAGGAGGTTGAGACAATCAGAGATGAACTATCTCATGTGGAGACAGGCTGAGAGAGCTGAGATTGTTCTGCCTGGAGAAGAGAAGGTTCTGGGCACACCTTATTGCAACCTAAACACTTCATTTTAGTACCTAAAGACGCCTTAAAAAAAAGGTGGAAAAAAATTTTTACACAGGCTGATAGTGATAGGACAAGCAAGGATGGTTTTAAACTAGAGGAAGCATTTAGATTGGATATTAGGAAGAAATTCTTTACTGTGATTATGGTGAGTCACTGGAACAAGTTGTGCAGGGAAGCTGTTGGATGCCTCACCCCTGGAAGTGTTCAGCACTACACTGGATGGGGCTCTGAGAAAACTGATCTTGGGGGGGTTATTTATGTCCATGGCAGGGGGGATTGAATATACATGATCTTTAAGGTCCCTTTCAACCCAAACTATTCTATGACTATGACAAGAAGTCTCAAACTGTAATGAGTTGACCCTGTCAGCAGCCAAGCATCCACACAGACTCTAGTTTCGTTCGCTCTTCTGAAGGAGAGTGAGAAAATAGAGCAAAGGCAAGAGAACTCATGGACTGAGATAAAGACAATTTAATAGGTGAAGAAAAGTTTTGTTCACAGTAAAGAAAAAAAAAAAAGAACAAATTTACTACTTCATGTCAATATATAATATGTAATATATAATATGTAATATATAATATGTAATATATAATATATAATATATAATATATAATATATAATATATAATATATAATATATAATATATAAAATATAATATATAATATATATTATATAATATATAATATATAATATATAATATATAATGTATAATATATAATATATAATATATAATATATAATATATGATATATGATATATAATATATAATATATAACATATAACATATTATATATTACATATTACATATTATATATTATAATATGTAATGTAATATGTAATAATATGTAATATGTAATGTAATAATGTAATATGTAATAATTTAATAATTATATATATATATATATATATATATATATATATATATATAACTGGCACAAATACAGCCATTTCCTGGTGAGACTTTGGCACAAATGACAATGGTTGGAAAGGCCACACCACAACCATAAATGTCCCCCATACCTCTTCGTCTCCCAAATCACTTATTGCTGAGCTCAGTGTCACACCACATAGGAAATTCCTTTGGTCCGCTCAAGTCAGCTGTTTTGGCCATGCCTCCTTAAAATTTTTTGCTCACTCCCAGCTGACCCATCAGGGAGAAGCAGGAGGAAAGGTGAAGTGAGGAATAATAATAAAAAAAAAATCCGTGATGTTGTGCAAGCACTACAACATCATCCAGAACACTGTTGAGTTCTTTACACTGTTTTAGTCATAAGTTGAAAGCACAGGACAATTGAGGCTGCTATGCAGAAAGTTAACTTCATCCCAGTCAGACCCTGTACTCAAAATACCTTTGTTAAATAACAGATACAAAAAAAAAATACATTCTCCTGCTCTACTTAAATTCCCCTTGTGATATTAGCAAACTAATCCATTTATTACATACATTTCTGACAGGTGTAACCATATAAAACTCTGTCACACATTACAAGCTCAGTTCTACTCTTTTGGCTGCAATCTGAAAAAAAAATCACATGCTTTACAGAAGATTAGGATATTTCCTCTGAGGTGAAATTCTGGCACAGTTCCCACTCAGTATCTATGTCTGTATTATTTTTGTGTAAGGACTTGAGCACTGTTTATTGAGCCCATGAGTGCATCTTGGACAACACCTAAACTACTAAAACCAAAGGCTGCCTCAGACCTTGTGCATTCCTATTGTGTCCACTTTGACATGGAAGATACCTCATTCTTCACACTGTGAATGTACAACACCACAGGGATGGGATTCAGGCCTAGGTTGAGAAATGTGAAGTAAAATATGCTTGTGTGCTATGTGTCTTAATTGTCAATATAGGCAGTAGAGATCCAGGTATTAATTAACTTGCCCTAGTGTCATACTGGAGAACTACATGTATCTGAAAGGCCCTAGTGGGACCCAGAACATATGACACCTGCAACTTTTATGACTGGCAGATGGAGGTCAGCATGAAGCATCCAGAATGCTACTGGATGCTATATTTAAGCCACTGAATCAAGTTACTACAATCAATGGAGACAGGACAGCTATTCTGTGGTCTGGGAACTGAGTTATTTTCTAAAATTCATGGCTGGAATGCCGTTTTTGGTACTCTGGGGTATCTGAAATATCTGAAGTAGGCTGATACATTTGACCTACAGATTGGCAGATGCAGCAGATGGAATCAAATCTATGAGGAACACAGGTGCTTCTTCAAGTACCAAAGACCAGATAAAATACCTAATCTCAGGCTGTGGCAGACTGATGTGCCTACCCAAGAATTAAATCTAAACCACACTATTTATTCATTACATTCAAATCCCTGCAACGTAAGAATAAAAACAAGCCTGATTGTTTATACAGGACACTGTCAGGGAATACCTGCAGGTGCCCAGGGTAATGGTCAGGGGCTTGGTGGCTCAGGTGATTTTTATCTCGGTTGTGCTTGTGAGGTTTAAGATGTTTGAGGGTTTAAAATGGAGTAGATGGATTGTGATGGTCAACATTAATAGTAAAACAGGCATCAAACCCAAAGATTTGGTTCTTGCAGTCACAGGACTTTCTTTGAAGACTGAGGGTTGCCAGGTAGCAATAAGATTCTCTTGATCAGGCGGAACAAATTCTTCTTTGCAATCAGGGAGGTCAAACTTGTAAAAAGAACTTTAAAATAAGAGCAGTAGAGGAGGGAGATTATGACATACAGTCAAGTAAAGTGGGGAAGTGGTGACCCAAGTTGGAAAGGACCCGATACTGGGAGGTGTGGACAGAAGAAAACTTGTAATCAATGAAACAAGATCCATTTCAAGTACATGCCCAAATATAGAAATGCTAAAAAGTATGGTGGTGCTGAGTCTTGTGGTTTTTATTCTTGGAAATGTGCACAGGACTAAGTATCCCCTCGCGAAGTGTGTGTGTCCTAACACACAGAGTGTGAGGTCAGTCAGGAGGAATTAGATATTTGTGTACATGGAATGTGTGGAGTTCTGCTTGGGATGAATGCAGGGCCAAAACAGATTTCATAGGTTAAGATTAGCGTGACATGGTGACACTAAGGTTGGTTTCCACTACAGCTCACATGATCAGGAAGAAGAATCAAATTACATTTACTTCAGGTTAATAAAAGAAGTTTTATGTTCACAGGGACTGGGTTAAATGTTCTCCAGAGGTCCATTCTAATGATTACATTTCTGTGATTCTGTGATTCTATGAAGACAAGAATTTATTGTTAATAAACTGTCTTTGCAACTAATCAAAATGTAAAAAT
This sequence comes from Cinclus cinclus, assembly GCF_963662255.1. Classification (NCBI taxonomy): domain Eukaryota; kingdom Metazoa; phylum Chordata; class Aves; order Passeriformes; family Cinclidae; genus Cinclus; species Cinclus cinclus. The sequence goes on from NC_085047.1 coordinate 41,391,934, forward strand.
CACCAATATTCTAAGTACTAAAAGTCATACTAACAGTACTACTCAAGACTATTTAATTTAAGAATGAGAATAGGGACTGGTATTATGAAGAGTCATCAACACCACCAGTTTTTGCTAGAAGACTGACAATACTCATGGTACGTTGTCTTTTCTTCTCAGTTTACTTGGGGATATCGCTGTCATGCCATGAATAAAAGAGAATTATGTGAGAACCTAAATCAATCCTAGAATTCCTGCAATGCTATATATGCATGGAGTCTAAGACTAGTATGTGTACTACTGAGGGGAAAAAAAAAAAAAGCACATTTGAGTGTATAAAGAGCAGAAATGCATCTGTCTTGATGACTGCTTAGAAGTGTTGCTCACACTGCCAAAATAGTGGAGATGTGCTTACTACACGACAGAACAGTAGCTAAAATATATCTTTCCCTGTCCTATCTAGCAGCACAGGTACAAAAAAAATAATCTCTCTTATTGTAGAAAAGGTTGTCTTACTTTGAATGGCTTATCTCACTGGTCAGACAGTTGTATCTTCACTACATCTCTCTCTGCTCCAAACCTTGAACTCCCTGAGGAATCCTGCACATTGTAGGGAGCTGCTCTTCACCTATATTCTGTATTCAAACAGATCAGTCCCATTTCTTCCTTAGATTGAGCCAGTGCAAAGAAACTGTCATCCCATGGTGGAAGATTTAATAAAAGTTGCACAGAGCAGCATAAACGTTTTGATATTTCTCCTTGTCGTGATATAGACAGAAATTCCATTGACTGAAGAAGGAGGGAAACATCTATCTCTAAGCACCTTTTCATTTACCACAGAAAATGGTAGGAATAAAAAGGCTATGTAGCCATTTTTAAACTTGGGTGGAGCAATAGAAATACAGAAGTTAACCAGAACTCAAGACACAGGTCTACTACTGAAGCCATTTCCTTGCTTCAGAGCTATGGCATTTAGCAGGGTTTTTTTAATCTACATGAAAGAATCACATTTTTCCCAAGATATAGAAACATTCCCAATCATTTTTATTTTAGAATATTTCACCTCCCACATACAGCTACTCTTATCTCATTAGTTAAAAGTTTGCAATATGTTCTTCTCTTCACTGTGTAGCAAAGTACTTCTACACCTAAATATGCAAGCTCTTTAGCTTACTTCAACATTAACTTGTAATTTTTTCTATGAGTTACCTTACAAAGAACCAGTCATTATGCAGTATTCAATGTTGGCCCTAGTTCTATCCCCTAAAGCTTTGCGATCCTATAAATTCCATAAAAACTTAGGGTATAATTTCTGACAACAATTTTACCAAAAGCTATCATCAATCCTTTTCTTCCCCCACAAATGTAACTATACATCACGTTAATCAAATACCTCTTAGCTCCTGTTTTGGTTTTTAAGATTGTGGGGTTTTGTGTTTTTTCTTGATTTGGTTTGGGTTTTGCTAGTTAGGTTCTGCTTTGTGCCTATTCTGGCACAAGTTAAAAATAAAAGGGCTGTGGTAACTGACTTTTACACAAAGAAGACCATTTCTTGCTCTATCAATATTTCAATGTATTTTGTTTTTCTGTTTTGACAGAGCTGACATATTCTCCTTCAGAGGAGAAGTTAGGTCTTTGGATTCATGTGATGAAACTCTGGGTAATTGTCAAGGCATATCACAGTGCAGATTAAACCTTCTGTTTGATAAAAGTAAACCTAAAGGTCTTGCCTGCTCAGTTCACTTTGCTCGTGGTGCTTTCCTTCATTTTATACTGCCAGGAGGGATGTGTTATGCTTCCTCAGTTAAGGTTTTGATCAAGGGGCCATTTATAGGGTTCATGCAATCTTATAAAATATGTCTTATAAATTATTTGTGATCCCCTTTATTTATCTGATGTCCTTTAAGAATGAAAGATTTCAAATAAAAGTATGAGTGAGGAAGGAAAATTTTGAGTATATTTTGAAAGCTTCATTCCTGCATCAATTCTCAGAAAAGCCAGCTGGAATATTGAAGATGCAAACATAAATGCAGACACGTGATTTCTTTAAAAAAACCCAATACAACTGAAGTCCATTAGCCTTTGACTTTTCCAATCTGGTTCCTGAAATATTTTCTTGCTTTATAAAATGAAAGACATGCTAATTTCTTTATTTTATAAACTTTCATTTCTGTTGGTTGAACAAAACATAGCAGTCACACAGATTTTGAAGTACCATAGAAGGAACATGTGGAACAAACAAGAATTGGATGAACAAACACTAGTTTGTACAGGAGTTTAATTCTCTCCAGTATCTACAGGAATGTGCCAGTTTTGCCCACGTACCATGAAAGTCAATACTTTTATGAAAAATAATAATAATTGCAGCTAATGAATAGCCACCATAATTATACAGAACAATCATTCACAATAATTATTCTCACTGCTGTAGCAAAACTACTATCAATGTAGAAAGCATTTTCAGAAGGCTTTAGGAAAGTGAAATCCACAAAAACAAATGGGAAGATCAAGCACCACTGAAATAAAAACATAGAACACCATTGAGGGAAATTCTTTTAGAAGTTAAATTGTTAATTGTTAAATTTATTTGTCAGACATCAATAAGCTATCCTGTGTTCCTACACAACATTAATGTCTTAGAAACTAATTGATTACTATCCAAACTTCAGTATGGTGTAGGAAACAGTGAGGCCATAGAGACACATGAAGAATCTATCTTGTCATGTCTTTATGTCCTGTCCCACAAAAATCGTCAAAAATCTGTCCAATGCAGAAATCTGTCCATCTCTTGAGATTGCCTGGGTGAAACAGATCACATTGCTTTGAAGACAACATTTGCAATATTGTCATCCTCTCATTATTAGATAGGTATAAAATTTTGCTAATTCACAGGAAGCTTAAAGGGTTTTTTTCAAGAGGTTTCTCCAATCTCCCATTCTGAGCTCATTTCTTATTCAGTTACTGCAGCTAATTACCATGAATTCCTTTGGTATTCATTACAATAGCACTAATTATAACTGAATTGTTTGGTGTTCATTTTAATAGCACTGATCATAAAGAATTCATTTGACGTTTATAAGGATGTCACATATATTCTCTCAGCATACAATCATAATTTAGATTCTGGAAAGTTAAACTTCAGCTATATATGTTCCAACTATAACTGAAGAGATGGAGGATTCAATCCAGTTGTTTAGGATTTAATTTTTTTCACAGTCGGTCATATTAAAAAAGTGAAACCACTTTTGATGAGTGTGTTGGTATCTGGTATACGTTTTTAGTACAACACTAAACAGATTTTCATTTTTCCTTAGTGATAAACACTCTGTACTTGCACATAGAGCTCTATCTTTAGATGTATAAGTTTCACATAGGAATTTTAATGAAGAGTCAGCTTTATGCTATTCACTAAGAATTCAGATTCAGGCAATGAAATAAGCCTTTCTAAATCTTTCCTGCTGAAAGTTAATTATGTATACAATAATAAAACATTCACAGCTTTTATTTAACTAATATTTAGTAGTTTCAGTGTAGTTCTAATGCTTTCAGCAGGTTGAAAATTTAATAACTGAAACTACCAGACTAACACCTCATCACTTTTCCAGGGTGGTTAACTGGCATGCATCAGCTTAGTTACATTAATATATATGGTAAAATGGCAATACAAGGAAAATATGTAGTAATCAATATAATTATATTATATGTTGTGATGTGATATATTAACGGTGGAAATTGCACTTAAATATCAGAAAATCTTCTTGACTGTGAGAGTAGTTAAACACTGGAGCAAGTTTCCCAGAAATATGGTGGTATCTCCATCCTTAGTGATACTCAAAATCTCACTGGACTTGGTCTTGAACAGACAGCTTCACTTGAAGAAATTCTGGGCAGCCAGGTGGAACTAAAGATTACTGGGTTCCCTAGCATCCCCAATGATTTTTTTTTAATTTAATATGTAGGGAATTGACACCTTCTCCTTCAAAAAATCAATTTATTTTTACATGAAAGTCAAAAGAAACAGGCCATCTTCCAAACCAACTAGCTAAATGGAACATGCCACATGTTAAGTAATCAGTCACTATTTTCCTTTTCATGAAAGTTCCTGTTGCAAATTTACAATCAAGCTGCTCAACCCAACACCACCCCCCCTCCCCCCCCAGGTTTATTTACAGAAAGCAATATTTTGAAGAGTACACTTAGAAACAGGTCGTAAGGCATGTTTTGGAGTGCTTAATTGATCTTGGAGTGTTTCAGAGGTACTCAACTAAGACTGAAGAGGAAAAGAGAATAACATTTTACCAAAGGCTCACGTGAACATCCTCTAATCATTTCTTTATTGGATATCATAACCAAATGTAATACCAGTAATCAGTAGCTCTTAAGAGACCTCAATGCAATATTTTTGCATGTGTAAACAAGGAAATGGCTCAATACTGATGATATTTATGATGCTGATAATACTGAAAACATACTACAATAACATTTTATAGAAAAGCTGATAAGAAGATATTGACCTACTGGATGAACTGAATGTTAATCTGAATTTGTTTTGAAAATGAGGGGACTTTAATGAGTATAATCACATGTCCGTTTAAAGAAAAAAGGGGGAAAAGTTAAATTAACCACTTTGTATATTATATTTTTCTGATGATCTAACCCCAGCAAGAAAGGATGGAATCTATCTTGTATCCCTAATAACATCCCTAAAGACCTGTTATGCTAAATATCAAATGAGACTCCAAAATGAGTTCTTCACCTGTTCTCTTTACCTTCCCCTAGGGTATAGAAACATCTGGATTTTTAAAATCACCTGCATCAAACCTGACTCATTTAAAGCACTCAACTAGTCAATAGTGACAGTGTTGGGACTGTTATTAAATAGCTGTTCTCTCTTAATAGTCAGCATATTATTACACACAGTGTGATATCCATGTTTTTTCATGAAACTATAAACAAGGATTTTCAATTCTGTCTTTTCAACATTCAGCTGCACTACTGATGTCATAGGTGAATCACCAGGCTAAACACAACTCCTGTTTATGAATTTTGAATGTCATAAACTCAAACATAACCCATGATTCTAGAAAAAAATGTCATTGACACACACATACTTGAACATTAGTTATAATTATTCCTTTTTCGTGCATAAAGATCCTTGTGTTTAGAACATATGAAATTTATTATGTACATAAAGATCAGATTTGAATATACAGAGGTTTTGAGAAAACACCAGACCATTCTTACATTTTTAGAAATAATTTCAGGTGTGTCTCAAAATTAACTTTGTTATTCCTGATGCATATGACGCGGCTTATAGTTTCAATAGTTCAACTATTACAATGATCACAAGACCATAAGGGAGCCACAGTACATGCAAATTTCAATTATTTTTAACTGACTGAGTTTTTCTAATACTGAATTTTCTTTCTACGTACTCTGTTCTTTTCATGATTGTGGGTGGACTTGGTTGGACACCGGCATCCACCAAGCTACTCTATCACTCCTCAGCAGGACAGGGAAGGGAGAAAATAAGATGGAAAAAAACCCCTCATGCCACCCTCATGGGGCAAGATAAAGGCAGTGTAATCAAGGAAAGAGAAAGGTCACACATAAAAGCAAACGGAAACAAAATATTTTATGTGCTACTTCCAAACAGCAGGCAATGTTTGGCCACTTCCCAGGAAGCAGAACTTTAGGACATGTAGAAGTTACCCTAAAAGAAAAACAATGTAATTACAAACACCCTGGCTTTCTCCTTTCTTGTAGCTTTTATTGCTGAGCAGATGTCATACAGTATGGAATATCTCTTTGGTCAGTTTGGGTCAACTATCTTGTCTTTGTCCTTGCTCAACATCTTACCCACTCCCAGTCCCCAGCCTACTGGTGAGGGAATGTTGGAGAAACATCCCTGATACTTTACCAGCACTGCTCAGCAGGGCCAAATCAGTGGGGTGTTACCAGCTCCTTTCAAAGCAAAGCACAGCATTATGGGGGCTACTGTGGGGAAAATGAACTCCATCTCAGCCTGACCCAATACAATTCTCTCTGTTATTGATTTCCCCTAGTGTTAGTGAGAAAGTGAAATAATCAAAATGTAGGAAAGCATTGCAGTCAGCTATATAATGCTAAAAACAGCACAGGGAAAACAGGGTGTAATTAAAACACAGAATTCCCTTTGCACCAGCAAGTGATTAAGAGCTGTGGTGTGGAAAGAACAAAGATAAAGGTATTTCTAAGAAAGAGAGCAAAAGATGGTTCTGCTTATTACACTAGAGAATTTTTTATCCGTAAGTAAAAACTATCCTACTAGTAATGCCATGCTGACAGGGTTGCCTGGATTTTTTTAAGCAGTCTCTTTAAATGAATGCTAGATGTGTGAAAATATAAAAATATTGATCCACCTGTCCAAGTTTTTGTACTAAAATTTCAAGGTGGTATTATTTCCTCTTGGAAGGCTTCTGGATGTTGTCTTAAGTTGCAATGCAAAATGTAATGGAAAGTACATATTCTATTACCTGCTGTTAAAACCAAGTGGGACAGGGATCTTTATCTCTTCTATGACCTATCCCTCATAACCTGCGGGGTAATATCCTGTGTTAATGGGCAAGCTGTTAAAACCAGGTGGGGCAGTGTTCTTGATCTTTTCCAGGACTAATCCTTCCTCTAGGGAGGGATATCTTCTGCTAATGGGCCATTGAGTCCCACTGCATGACTGATAAAATTGCACCATCCCGTTGTAAAATACTCCACCCTGGGGGAGGAGCCAAGCATTCCTACCTGGATATAATCTGAAATTTGGAATGCTGCAGTCAACCTTTTTCCACTGGATTCCCAGAGGAAGACCAGAGTCATCTACACCACAAGAGACCTTCAGAAGAAAACTACACCCTTCTACAGAATCGCTGCTTCAACTGAACCACATCTGTCATTCCAGGAGGACTGCAGCCACCATTTAATTGGACTTCTACCAACACCCGGACTGATGGGGTGTCAGGTTATATTCTTACTCTGTTAGTGTCTTGGTACTACTCAATTTTTTTTATTTTTTAAATTTTCCTATTAAGTTGTAGGGTTTTTTTTATTTACACATGTTAGTAAGGAACTGTTATTCCTATTCTCATATCTTTACCTAAGAGCCCCTTAATTTCAAAATTATAATAATTCAGAGGAAGGAGGGTTTACATTTTCCATTCCAAGGAAAGCGGCTACCTTCCTTAGCAGACACCCGTCTTTCAAACCAAGAGAGATGGCTAGTAAGAAATCAGTATCCTTCATTGAAAAGATAAAGTTTTTCATTCAGGGTGTAATCACTGGGATTTGGTCTTAGTGCCTGAAATTCAAGTCTGACATTTCAATAAAGAAATCTAAAAAGTTAGATGTCCAAATACACTCAAATATTCTGATCTAAATATAGAATACAATAACTGGCTGTATAGACTTCCCTCTTGGATTTTGTTAAGGTAAAATTCTAGCTTCAAGTTTCCCTTTATCCATTACTATGCATTGGAGTCTTACTGAAAGTACTGGTAAGGTGATTGAGGTTTCTAATTACATCTGCCTAACACTGCTCTGAAATAGAATGTTATCCACCTTCTATGTTTATGATCTTTACTAAATAAAAACCTAAAATTTATACCAGTTAGTGAAATATTCTAATTTTTGCTACTAACTCAACCTAAAGTCCTCCATTATTTAGATTATAAGGAAATTTACAAATCTTCACAGGAAAATTCAGGGACCCACAGTCAACATATCAGCTAATTACTTTGTTAAAGTACAAAGATAAAACCAAATAAATACTTATATTGGACCACAGAGTATTTAACATTAAAATCAGCACTTGAATTTGTGGGAGAAAACTAAATGGAAGCCACTGTGTATCACGACTGTGGGTGAAATCTATGCTTAATCCTTAAATTCCACTAAGTCAGCACAATGATAGCTACTGTGCATTTGTTAAATAATATGATGTGTTAATTGATGTTACATACATTTCAGGAGCACATTCTGAAGTTTCCAAAAGAGAGGATTGCTTTCATAAAGTCCACACTTTAAAGAAAGGTCATTTGGATTAGGTCATTTTGTTTCATTTAATGGTAGTTTTGAGGATCTCAGCCTCATATTTCATACCTTTATTTTTCATTCCTGTTGAAGGCTCTGACATACTTTCTAAAACAACAAGCTTCCTAAACATGAAGTTGCAAAATAAAAGTAAATAAAAATAATTTTTAAAAGGATACTAGGAAAGAAACAAAGTACTGAGAGAGGGCAATGCTTCTGAAAGAGTAATTACCATTTTTCCTCACTGCCTTTTCCTGCATCCAAAGCTTTTTCCTCCAGTTGCAGGTTGATTACAGTCAGTGTTACTCCAGGAAAATGAAAACATTGCTTCACAAATTAGGTGCACAATGCAATTTTAGGATATTCCAATGAACTGCAGTGACGAAAAGCAGGCACCATCATACTTCCGAGGTACTATTTTTAACTGGATTCACACATGGAAGCTCTTGACAAAAGCCTAAGACTTTTGGCCTGAGTGGTTCCAGTAGGCAATCAGAAAACCATACAGTATTGCCACCAGGTCACTTCTCAGCGTAAGAACAAGGTTAATTGCATGTGGGTTTATGTGTTTAAACCACAAAACCCCCCAAAGTATATAAACCTCTGTAATTTCAGTTTGGATTGACCTTGTAAAACATGTCCCTTTAATCATCTTCCATTAAAAGAAAAAGGCTTCCAGTATGGGCTAATTTCAGCTTTCTGGGACCTCTAACACTCAAATTGGATAAGAAAAAAGATGTTATGTCTGTACCTGTCACTTTGCTAATTTTTTTTTTTTAAACACATTTAATTTCCTTCAACTTATTCTTAGGAGCCTTCTAGTATCTAGTATCCAGTGTCCCTTATTATGTTAAATAATTTTTCTTTTTGACTCAGTTGCCTAAACCTGAGTAGTTTAATGCCTTTCACATGTATCTGGACCTACATCTTCTTTAATTTCTGTGACCAGTTCAAAAAGTTGTAGGTCTCCAGAAGATTGGTCATAACTTCTATGCCCTTATAGATATTTCTGCTTAATCAAATATTTCAAATGACAGTATGTGCTTAAATTTAAGTAACTGAAGATTACCCCAGGAATCAGCTCTGAATTCTAACACAGTTTACAGATCTAATGCAAACCCTGTAACCTATTTATGTTCTGTTTTGAGAACCTTCTAAATAAATGTGAAGAATAGAAAAATATTTTTTTAAATCCTAGAGGATACGTGAAAATTTAAAACTACACTTCTGACTGTAAAGTTCAGTGGTTAAAACACTGTAAACACCTAGGTAGGATTCTTTTGATGTCACAGACCAGATCCATAAAATAAGTACATCATTTTCTTCACTCACATGTACATGAGACAGAGTTTTCCCCTCATATGAATATCTTCAAAAATGGAATTAAAAACACAAATGTATTTATAACAGAATATAGCAAAGGTAAACCAGAGGGAATCATGTTTCATTTAATACTGCAAGAAAATAAGACTTTTTATTAGTATTTGGAATTTCCAGTGGCTTTCTGCAATAGTTAATGTATAAGATATCATGGTCAGATATTGTATTCGTGAGCTTTCATGTCCATGCTTAACATCAGTGGAATATACAGAGGGATATCAGGAGATGAATTTAGCTCATTCATTCCTGAAAGAGGGGACATATGATTAATAATACTTGTTAATATTAAAACTACTGGAAAGGGCACTGAGGGAAATTAGGAAGGTAGATGACAATCATATTTATTATTGAAGGAAAAAGTGCAATCTGTGTGGCAAATAAATACAAGAACCATTCTCAAAGAAAAATGGCACATTTCCAGGTTCAGTGATATCTTCAGCTTCTGTCTGTGTCTTTTTGAGTATCCTTCCAAGTAACATGTCTGGCACCTGCATGTCTTGGAATGGTATCATATGTTCCATTCCATTTGTAGTAAGAGTTTTATATTTGTAAAACGTCTCTAAAAATTAGTTTCTTCAGCCGTTTGGGTTTGAAACACCTGGAAACTCCAAACAGTATGAAAAGGTACAGTCATGGTGATTTAAAACTTTTTTTTCCCCTTAAATTGTATGTATTTACTACTAGAGATAAATACTGAAATAATATCTACAAAATTGGTATGAATCATTCAGGCATTTTATTTGAGCATTATATTTTATAATTTTTTTAAAATAAACAAATAAATAAAATATGTACTTTCTGGATATGATCTATTTTATTTCAGTATCTGTAGTTAGATGAGCAGTTTCTCACATACTCAACTTTGCACTGCCATAAGGTCCCTGATGAGAGTTCCAGACTGCTGGGAAAACAGCTACACTCCACTTCTTTGCAATTATTAGCTTATATTACCCTTGTCAATCTTTTCTTTTACCTGATTGTATCAGCTTTCTGGCTTTTCAGAGAAGAAAACAAGCAAACATCCACACACAAAAAAAAAAAAACAAAACAATAGCATATAGAGATTAAAAATAAAAGCCACATGCAAGATAAAGTCCTAAAATTAGCTGACTTTGATTCAAAGCACCTCACAGATTTGTATATGCCAAATAAAGAGATGTACACAGTGAAAATAACTATACCAGGACTATATAGCCATTAAAAGCAAAACTGGGAAGTTTGTTATAATTGACCTCACAAATATTCTTAATGAAATCAGAGTCTTACGGGAGCAGAATTAATAAAAATTAATAAATGAATGTGCAAGAATGAACAATAAAGTTAATCTCGTCATGAAAATTAAAAAAAATCCACCCCCTCATATGGATTTTGAAAGGAATTATTTAAGACTTCTAGATAATAAATATTTCTTACAACCAGGCTATTTATTCAGGATGTTATTTAGAAATTACCTTTCGTACTAATTCCATTTCTAAACAGTTCCTCAAACATTCATATTTGCTATCATTGTCATAACATTTATAAGTTACTCTGCTTTTTACAACTCTGTGCCTGATGAGCATAAGCAACAGCATCATCAAAATCTCTGATGACCTCCATTTCTCTGCTCTCATAATGGTACAACTGTATGCAGATCCAAATTTATTTGTTTTGTGCTCATATTGTTGTTAAGACTTCCTTAAAGAGGTTACAATTCACAAATATATTTTCATCTAGATGTAAATAAAGATTTTTTTTTTTTTTTGGAGGTGGTATTTTCAAATGCTTTCCATAAAAATGAAAATTGTTGAAATGTTATTCATATTTTAAAAGTTAGCTACAGAACAACTCCATAAATTAGGACACTTAGGTTCTGGACTTCCTGTTGTAAATTTAATGCTCTTTCTGAAAGGAAGAGTCGCAGTAATCCAACCACAGGTTCCTTGTCCTCAAAACTTCAAACTTTCAGGTTTACACTGTCATAAATGCACCTGAATGGAGCCTGGAACTTCACAGAAATCAGAAAGAATTTAAGCATATCTGACAGCCCTTTCCTTAGAGATGTTGTTGTCCTACTGCAATTTCCTGTATATTGAAACTAGTACATACACAGAAAAAATACATTAAAGATTTAGTAAATATCTGTTTTCCAACTCAGCATATTCTGTGATTTGGTGATTCTGTGATCCAGACTTTATGCTAGATGTTTTTCAGTGTCATGAGCACTGCCTCTGATCTTATTATGAAATCACAAAAGCCTTATTAAGGAAAAAAACAAAATGCAAATTTAAAAATCTTAATCTGAATCTTTTTAATATTTCTAAGGTATCTTGGATTCTGAGGTTTTCTTAAACACATTTAACAGAAAAAATATTGTCACTTATACCACTTAAGATTCAAACTAAGATTCAGTCAACATGTATACTGACAGGGAAAAGTGATGTTTCTAACAATATACTGAACTTAGAAAAAAGCATAGAATTCAAATGTTTTGGGCCCCATTGTAGAATATATCTTTTTCTGAAGAAACACAAAAATTATGCTTAATGATCTGGAGTCACATTACACTATCTGCACAGACAATATTTATGCAGTATAAAGAAAGGGTGGGAAAGCAAAACCTCTAAGAGTTGTTTCTCCTAATATTCATGTATATATAGTACAAACCAAATTCTATTTTTTTTAAAATTTAACAATCCAGGAATAACCCTTAATTTTGACCTGACTTTGCCAAATTTATACAAATAAAGGATTTACTGTGTGGAAGCATTGTCTCTTGCTCTCTGTCATGTAGAAACTAAGGGTCATTTTGATGCTGACAACTTGGTATTATTTTGAATATCCCTCATCTACAGCACAAATCCATTATACACTACAGAAGAGAATTAACTAGATCTCAGAGGAGATAAACAAAAAAGCCAGGTTTTTCTACAAATATCATACAGGTTTGAAGCATTCACTGCTTCAGATTATTCAATAGGATATTTTGAAGAATAGTGAATTTGAATGCAGTGAGAATATTTAATGTACCCTTTCAACACAGGTTTTTAGCTTTAGATACTGTTCACACAGCCTCAACTTTTCCAGAAATTGGTCTTGCTAACTATTTTAACTGGCAATAAAATAGACGATGAAAATTTCTACGACAAAACAAAAATAACCCTTTCTCTTTTTTCTTTTTAATTCAAGAACAGAGTCAATTCCTAGACCAATTGTGTTTCCAAACCCGGTCTCTTTTTCTTCTCTTCCTTTTATTTTTTTCACTTTGTAGTTACCGTTTTTGAACAAGAACCATGGGAAGTTGTGTGCAATAACTGATGCTCAGTTCTGCATTTCTTCAATGGAGATAACTGAAACAGTTAGGTCAAACATTTTCTGAGGACTTCTGGGATAAATGAGCAATGTAACACAAAAATTGCCACAGTGTGAAGTCTTCCTGACTTCTCCTACTAATAAGGGCATTTTGCTATGACATTGTTATATACAAAACATATTTCTAAGTAAACTTTTTTCTGTTTCTTATAAACCAAGGTGTAAAAGTTCATCACAGGACTGTTTATTCAAAGTTCTGAGTGAAAGATTTTGGCTATGTGTGAGTAGATGTTGTTGAAGTTTCAGAAGGCACTACAAGTTCTGTTTTATGGAGGGAACCACTTTTCAAGAAAATGAAGCTGCAGTCCAGAACAGACAGAAAAAAATCTGGGTTCTTTAAGTTCAAGTGTCTGGGAAACAAAAGATATATGCAGACCTCCTTAAAAATATGTAATTTATTTTTAAATAAATTATCATATTTTTAAAAGTATATCTCCCATGTACTGAAATTTACTTTAAAATAAGCTTTACAAAATTGCTCTAAATGACAAAAATTTAATAAAGAGAAGACTTGGACAATTAATTTGTCTGCCTTGAAGATGAGATTTCAACATTTTTAATGATGAATTTTACAGCTTTTTTCCTTTTTGGACTGGAAAAATGTCTTCTAATCCTAACTCTAGACTATAATACCAGTAACACTGAATAAAATAATATTCTATAAATTTAAACACTACATATTGTAGATATGGCTAACATGATTAAATGTTCCTATTATTAAAAAGTAGCTATTATTGTTTCAGGGTCTTGTCAATGTCAAAGGATTATTCTGAACAATTATGTCCTCAATAGAATAATGCAGGCAACAAAAATATTGGATAAAAGATTCTAATATGACAGGTACATAGCAAATAAATATTGTATTCTTAAAACAATTTTACATCTGAATGATATTCATAGGTGTTTTTCGGTTTGATGTTGGGTTTTTCTTCTTTTTTAAGTAAACCACAGTTATCATCTTCATGTCCATGATTGAGTGAAAGAAGCATGTCTCACTCTTGGATCTAAAATTTCAAGTAGACAACCTCCAGCAAAAGTCAGAGGATTTATTCTCTGAATCCTCTTCCATTCAATCTCAGTTAGGACTTAAATATCTGGGAATGTGTAGGCTGTACATGAAGCAAAGCTCCAGAGTTCAGATTTAGATCGAGTTCTAAATCAATCTCTACTGATATTTGTAGGTTTTTTTTTTTTTTTGAGATCATTTGATGGAGAAAGCAATATAGTTTCAGTGGAAGTGTAGAATTCTACCCAAGCTAAAAAAATGTGTTTCACCCCTTTGCATAAGATGAAAATACAAGTCTGTAATATTAATGTAAGAAATTGCCATGCCTTCTTCCTATCTGAAAAAAAGAGAGGTACAGAAAAAATTGTGACTTCCCCAGTATGGAGCCTGCAAATTTAATTTTAGCAAATATACACCTTTAAATCAGGAATGTAAAGAAAGTTCACCTCAGACTCAAATTTGATGCACATGAAGGTTGGTACCATGTAAATTGAAGTTTCCTATGGATGTTTGCAGTTGCCATGTACATCACGAGGATATTTTCAGTTCCCTTCTGAAGACAAATGGTCTCCAAAATCTTTTCAGTTGGCATCTAGTAGAGCTGTTACTCTAACTGTTTATAAGTGCTACAAGTCATCTATTTTTAGAGTTGACAGTATTTAACCTTCCTCTGGTTGTCTATGGATCCTGTCAACCACAGTGTTTGTATGTCTGCCTTAAGAAGTTATTTTAATGCAAAAATATAGATCATCTGGCAGGTATTAAATTTTAATAAACCACTTTGTTCTAATTTTTTGTGTGTTTCTACTTCAGCACAATTCATACTTGAATAAGGTAAAAAGGGGAAGAAATTAAACTCTAAAAGAAATTTAAAAAACCCAAAAACCAAAAACATAAACCACAACCCCCCAAAAGACCAACAACAAAATAACCCACAGCAACCACTAAACCATAACTAGGGGAAACAGTGCATTAAGGAAGAACTTTTGGTGGATTTCTGTTCTTTATCTATTTGCTATGATATATATCAAAAAGCATATTGCTTTCCTAAAGTTATTTGCTTTCTAGCTTCCATTTCCTATAAAGGCCATTAAAGAAAGATAAATAATTTGTCTAAATAAAGAGTCCCAGTTCTATACTCTACAGGAATAGGAAGTCATAAGCCATTTCAGGAATTACAAGAAAAGGTCAGAGCATTTTCTTGGAAACTCAGTCATAAAGAAGTAGTCTTAATAAGAGTCACACATAAATTACTGCAGAATTATGCCAATGCTAAAATGTATTTGTAAAAGTGCATGCAATAAGTACTGCATATCTAATGAAATAAATGTTATTGCCTGCAAGCTCTCTGCTTATGACCATATATTTATTACTTTGCTGAAGAAAGCTAAGTGTTCTGGGCATTGATTACTGCAGTACTTCATTGTCTTGAACAGCTTTCCCTTAGAAACAATTCTGTTTTTTTCAAATGTAAGCATTAATGACAAATGTTAAATGGATAAGTAGTCAATAACTGAGTAAGACAGCATTGCAGACTTGAGAGAGAAATGTTGGTGCAGCTTCTGACTTACCAGTGCAAGGTATTAAGAAATATCCTTTCAAGACTGTTGCTGAAGAGTCTTGTGAAAAAAAATTCGGTGGCAAAACTAAGCTCACCTGGGAAAAATATGTTCTCACTTGAGGAAAGAAATGGTATTGAACATAACACTGGTTTGACACAATTCTGTCAGACCGTACATCTTTATAAAGAATTGTTTGGGTTGGAAGGGACTTTAATGATCCTCTAGTTCCATACTGCAGGAGCTACTAATAATCAGAGTATTAGTGGAAAATTATTAGAACTTGGCAAAACTTCTATCAGGAATTGCAGTTCCATTAATTATAAGCAATAGGGAAGCCATTTAATGATCAGTTGCATGCATATATTTTTGCAGCATAAATCTCATAAATATTCCTTTCTGTTTAACTTGTTTTATTAAAATCAATGTTGTTTTACACCTATGTCAGTGAATTTGAACAATTCCCAGAACAAGAGGCATGACCAATTTTCAGATGAAGACAGTAAAATCTAGGTCTATGGCCAAAAGGATTTAGTCAACATAATCACTGGTGCCTCCTTGGCTATTCAACTGACAATGTACCAGGAAGAAAATTTAATTTCTTGTGAATTAGTTGAGTAGAGCCATAGGATCTGGAAGATCTGCTCATGATCAGTGAATTCAGAGCAGAAATTATACCTTACACATTAGACATCTATGGTTAGGTAACTTAATTCTTTCCTGGAAAAAGTCTTGATTCAGCTGGCTAAAAACAACCTTTAGAGACATTTTAATTTCTGTGGGGCATCCTATATGGTCTTAAGCTTGTAGTCTGGAATGGCACAGGGCCTTTCAAATTTCTTGTGTGGTATTTAAAATTAAAAATACCTTTGCAAATTCTCCATACAGGCACTGGACTTGTATGTCAATAAGTGAATATATTTCTAATAATGTGCTTTACCATGAGTCAAATCATTTCATATCTCCAGTCTAGCTCCACCTCAGAATTAGCTTCCTCTTCACTGCCTACACTATGGGAACTTAGACTCCTGTTTAGATACGTTGACACTGATATACATATATTTCTTAGTCTAGAAGTAAGTCCCACTTGAAAAATAAAATATAATTTAAACCTGATCTTCTATTTTTTCCCTATTCTGTGATAATTTATATGCTAAGTTATTTATGATGCATACTCAAAATCCAATGAACTCCTGTAACAGTCTATAAATAAGACAGGCATAAATTCTCAACTTTTTTTTGTTGTTTTTTTTTAATAGCCCACATGAAAGACACAGAACTGTGAAGAAGTTCTTCCTGTCCAAAGGAATCACTATATTTGGAACTTCAGTATGGCAACACATGATCACAAATAGTAAAATGGTTGCCCAAAATCACTCTCTCTCCTTTTGTTACCAGCTAATTTTGCTTTCAGGGTTAATAAAGCTATCTCAGTTCAAATTAAGTCCTTCCCATTAAAGGAAATTTATGAACTTCAGTAATTTGCACAAGCATAAGTAGTCATCCTTTAAGTCCAAAATGAGTAACACCTAATTTCAATATTTCTGCAGTATGTTATGCTAGATTGAGAATATTCTTCACAAACTTTTTTTCCAAGAAGTATGACTAATCAAAAAGATTTAATGTCACTTGAGATGAAGAATGATCTTAAACATCGTTGGGTTTTGTTTTCACATTATAATGAGAATATAAAATTTGCTCAAAAAGCTGCTCTTGTGCATAATCAACTCTGTTCTTTCACAACTGAGTTAGTAATCTCTCTAATCAGAATCAATCAAAGTTCCATGTTCAGAAGTAGACATAAACATCCTGTTTTTCACACGTGTTGGTATTCCTGAATTCAGCGGATGTTGTGAGTGTGCGATGCCTCTATGAATCAGACCTTGAAACACATACTTAAGTACCTAACGAAAGGTGACCTGACTCTCATGGCAGGCTGAGCACCCATACTGAAGCTAATGAAGCAGCAGTACTTACTACATCTGAAAATTAGATTAAATTTAGCTGCATAACTTTAAACTTAAAAGCAAACTATTTTCAGATTAAAACAGAGAATCTTTATCTTCTTACCCTGTCATTACTCTCCTAACTGTCATCTCACTGTTTCTTTCTTTCCTGGGTGTGGATCACAAGGGAGGGTGTGTGTGTCTGTGTGGATTTTGCTTGCATGGGTTTTTTGGTTTTTTTTTTTGTCTTTTAAACGTTTCCAGCCTTCACAATATTGTGACAGCTTGACTTTTAACAATATTTTTGTTGAGTAATTTAGAAGGATAAGCTTATTACTGGCTCCCTTAAATGACCTGGCATTAGTCTTAAAGTGAAAGTCAGAAAAAGATGGAACATATCTCCTCTGGCGAATGCCTTGTCAAACTCTCTTTTCAAAGTCGAATCATCTAGAGTAGGTTACTTGAAACCCAGGTTTTGAGTCCCTGCAAGGATGGAGGATCCACAACCCCTCTGGGCAAACTCTTTCATTTTTCAATCCCTTTAAAACTATTTTTTTCTGCTTAAGTTTAAATGGAATTTCCTGTATTTCAGTTTGTGCCAACTGCCTCTTATTGTGTTACTATATATTTAATGTAAGTGTGCTTAAAAATCGGAGAATCAAGGATTCCATGGAGTATGTTACACAATGGGTCAAACAATAAAAGCAGGTAAAGAAAATCCTGGAAATATTTCTTAAACAAATGCTTCCAGACAGTCCATACAAAGGAAAAAAGGTACATTGATTTTGGGCTGCTGCTGTGCCTAAATACATGAAGTCTCACACTGTGTGGCAGTGTACAAGTTTAAAAAGAATTCTTTGATCCTTACCTAATAACGTATACTCCTTTTCCTTTTGATCCTTTCCTATGTGATGATCTTAAGAAATTGTATTTAAAACTCCACAGTTGTCAAAAAACAGTGTCTTACCTAAATCTGTAGCTAGATCTCCTTCATGCACTATAGATAGCTCAATGCTCTCTGGATGGAGCTTTCCATAAACATCTAACAGATTTCTGCAGACATTTGCTGTTCTATTATATCCACATTTTGTATTTTTAGTGTACTGGGACACTGTCAAGCACCTAGAGTGTTGGAATCTAAAGACTCTTTTCACATGAGATAAAAGATAGCTCTGAGTTCATGCTGATATACAATCTTAAGAAAATCCATTTTGGGGGAAAAACATTTTTCTTTCCCTGTAGCTGTGAAGTTTCCATCTGAAACTGAAAAAAAGTTCAGTTTTCATATTTATTGTTCCATGTTCCCCTCTCGAACATCAAAAAGACCATCAAATTCTAATTCACCTTTTATAATTAAGAGTCTAACATAAAATAATGGCTTATTAGCAAAATGGTGCAGAAAATCTCAGTCTATTCATACAGAACCTGGTAATGAAACTTAGTGTTACAACTGATGTCATTATTTAAATGGAAATATATTATAAAATGATGTCATACAGCAAAATGATGTCATACAGCAAAATGATGCCATACACAGTGACTATAGAGAAATTAAATTATTTGTATGGTGTTCGTGCACAGTTTTGATTTTGGATGGCACCTATCACAGGAGTTTGGTCTAAGAGCCTCTCTAGACAATCTCTATGAATTATTTGCATAAGAATACACAAGTTGGTTAAGTTTGAAAATTACTAACATTAGGATTTCTTTTTCCTCTTCTATAATGCAGAAGAAATAAATTTCTGTTTGTTCTCTTATAAAGTCTTTGAGACACAGCTCCTAAGGCACTGTTAGAGAAGTCAGGAAAAAAGCAAACAACCAACAATAACACAAGCAAAAACCAAATCAAACAAAACCAAAAATAAACAAAAAAACCCAAACTGTAAACAAAGACCACGAAGGCATCAAAACCCCCCAAAATAAATAAACTCCAAACAATTTGTCTTCAAGTTCTTAAACACACTCCACCCCTGCAGCCCTCACACTACCAAAATCTTGGTGCATAACACAATATATTCAATTTTTTTATCTCTGTGAATCACATATTCAAGACTTATCATTACAGCCCACACTTATTACACAATCAACACAATTTTCACAAACTTCACTCACATTAAAGAAAAGAAACAAAAACAAAAACAAATTCCCACCCCAAAATCAAAACAGCATTATCCATTGATTGAAAGTGGAAAATTTATGCACAATCCACTCCTTTATTCACCGCAATTACAACAACCAAAGTTTCCCATCATCATTCCACCATTCACTCGCTAGCTGTGTCCCGTCCGTGTGACCCACTGCCTCTCCCAATTTCTATGCTTATCTCAAGCTCCTCATGCCCTGAATTGTGCACCATAAAGAGCTGTGGTGTGCTGACCTTGGCCAGACACCAGGTGCCCATCAAGCTGCTCCATCAGCTTCCCCTCCTCAGCTGAAGAGAGGGGTAGAATATAAGGGGAAAAGAACCTCGTGGGTGAAGGCAAAGGCAGCTTAATAATGCAGAAGCAAAGGCTGTGCACAGTCTGGATGTTGACTGTAAAAGTTAAAAAAGCTCTGTTGCAATCCTTTCCTATAGAATATTGGAATTATTGTTTCAATTTAATTGTGGATACACCTTCTAGCAATCTAAGTGCTTTGTTTCCCTAGGCCAAAGGGACTATATAAGTTAAAGAGTACTAGAGTATCTGAACCAAATATGATTCTTTGGTCTATTTTACATCCAAAGAAAATACTCATCTCTTGACCTTGCTCACGCAGGCCTGAGAAATTTACCTGCAAATACATTTCTCTGAATGTACAATTATCTATTTTCAACTGCAGAGTATAGTGAGTCCCATTTTAAATTATGCAAGTCTAAATTGCAAGGGGCATTAAAAGGTCATACCCTGTCCCTCAAGATAAGATAATTAACAATGTTCTATACTTGTGGTACAGTCAAAGAAGCATGTTATGCCTCAGTATTGTGATTCCACATTTGAGCATTTGCAAGTCAGTTTCCAAATTGACCCATATGGCTTTTCCAGCATTGAATACATTGAAAACAAGTGTGATTTATATGATATAACAGCAGTTCAAGTTCTCTGAGCATATCTGGTTCAATAATTGTTTTTTTTTTCTGGTGCAAAAGTCTGGCATCACTCACAAGCAACAGTATTTTCACCTTTTCTGCTTTAATCTTCCTTTGTGACAGCACTGGAACAGGTTTCCCAGAGATGTTGTGGAGTCTAAATATTCAAAATCTGCCTGGACACAGTTCTGGGCAGCCTACTGTAAGTTACACTGCTCAGTCAGTGGCATTGGACTAAAGGACCTCCACAGGTCCATTGCAACATCAAACATTCAGTGGTACTGTGGTTCTCTACTACTTTTGTGTTCCACTTCTGTTTACTCTTTCAGTCAAGGCCATTGAGAATACAGAGGGCGTGTTCATCGGCTTGGTTTGGGGGGTTGTCCTTGGGCTGAAATGTGAATATTTGCTCAGACATGGTCTTCCAGGGGCTGACAGACAACCTCATCACCACAGATTTCCCCACAGGCTACAGAAGACATGCTGCTTTTGCACCCAGAGCACCTCCTCCTTTCCTTCTTTATAGACCTTGAGATCTGCAGGACTGTTTTCCATAATTTTTCTTACTCCTTTCTCAGCTCCTGCACAGCAATTTCTCAAATATGTTGTCACAGAGGGACCACCAGCATCACTGATGGTCTCATCTTTGGCCAGCAGTGGGTCTGGTTTGGAACTATCTGGAAGGTGGGGCACAGAGCAGTCCCTGGTCCTCTCTACAGAACTCATCCCTGCACCCTCCTGGCTACAAAAACCTTGCCACAAAAAAACAAATAAGAGGGAATTGTTTTAAGCCTACATATAGTCTTCACGGTACAATTAGTGAGCTTATTTACCTGGACGTCACAAAGACTATCCTGGTTTCTGGCCTGCTTCTGGATATATTAAAGAATGTATAATGATGTTTTTCCCACCTGATTTCGGCTCGCGCTATTAGAAAAGCATCTAGAGTCTCGTTGCCTCAGGTCACACAGATTTTATTCTTTTTGTTATTTAACCTCTAGTTTATGCACTAACTGAAAACTATTTTCCACTGGATGGCATTTGACCTTCAGTTGTCTCCTTTCTTGTGGAGCCTGGGGTAGTAGACATTCATGCTTTTGTGTATAGCTAATCTGTTTCTTCAGTTTTGTTTTCATTATGATGTCACTTAATTATTCTGTGTCTTCAAATCCTATGTGGTTTTGTGGGTTTTTTTCCAAAACAATTAGGCTCAATGGTGATTTTTTTCTCTTTTGCTTGATCCAGGTATTTTAAGTGAATACCTTGAAAGAATTTTTGTACAATACAAATATTTGGAAAGCATACAACACAAAAATGTAGATTTTTTTTTTTAATATAGAAAGTTTCTACTACATTTCAAATACAACCATTAAAAAAAATCGATATATAAAGATCTATATACTGTCACACTAGTAAGGTGATAGAGCAAATAAATTTGGAAATTTTTTCCAGACATACTAAGGTCAAGATGGTAGCTGGCCTGGATTCATAAAAGAGAAATTCGACCATCCTGACGGGCTTCTATAATAAAATAACCAGCTTGGTGGAGACCAATGCCTTTAGTTATACTTCCATAACATTTCCACAGCCAAAATTATGAACTACAAACAAGATAAACAGACAGTAAAGACCTGGAAGTAGGTTGGGCATCTAAGGGTAGAAAAATGTTCACTCTAAGGGTTGTGATCAAACACAAGGTCCAGCTGGGGGCCCGTTATTAATACTTTGTCCCAAGGCAGCAGTACTTAACACCTTCATTGATCACCTGGATGCTGGGACAGATTGCACCCTCAGCATGTTTGTAGATGATACAGAAGCATGAGGAGTGTCTGATTTATCAGAGCAGTGTGCTGACATTTACTGGAACCTCCAGAGGTTACATGCAGGAATCTCATTAAATTCAACAAAGGGAAATACATCAGAAGAAGCACAATTCCAAGCACCAGGATGCTGGGGTCAATCAGCTGAAAAGCAGCTCGGCAGGGGAGGACCTGGAAGTCAGGGCTGCCAGCAAACTGACCATAAGCCAGCAATGTGTCCTTGGAGCAAAAAAAGGCTGACAGCCTCCAGAGCTGCATCAGGCAGAGTGCTGCCATCAGGTTGAGGGAGGTGAACTTTCCCTGCCCTGTTGCTTTACTCTGCCCTGATGAGAAACATCTGCAGGGAGAAACATCTGCACTGCTGCATCCAGTTTTGGATGCAATATGTGATGCAGTAAGGCACAGAATTCTGTGATTCTGTTCCTTACTGGAGCAAGTAGAACAGCACCAAAAAGATGACTGATATCTTGAAACACCTAACACACAAGGATGGGCTGAGAGAGCTGGGAGTGTTCAGCCTGGAAAAGAGAAAGCTCAGGGGGACCTTAACATTGCGCTCAAATACTCGATGGCAGTGGGGAGTAACGAACATGGAATAAGGCATGTTTTATGATGCACAGTGGCAGGACCAGAGACAAAGACAAAGGGCATAAACTAAAACACAGGAAACTGCATTTAAGCATGAAGAAAAACTTTCTCTTTTTTTCATGAGAGGCTGATTGAGTACTGGATAAGGTTTCTCAGGGCACTTGGTGACAATGAAAACTTGATTTGATATGGCCCTAAACAACCTTTGGTAGGTGACCCTGATTGACCAAGGTGGTTGAACTAGATGATTTCCTCAGGTACCTGACAACCTCAACCACCCTGTGATTTTATACACAAATACTTCGAGTTGCCTAATACTTAGGGTATTAAAAACACTGTGACTGGAGGGAATTTCCTGTTCACTTTAAAAAGTCATAGTTTCCAGTGTCTTTTATACAGGATGACTGTTTTTTTTATGCTATGCTTTATACTCTAGTTTATACTATTGCAAGACAAGCTTGCCTTACAGACCAGTGAATTAGTTGGAAGATTCACTTATATGCCACTATTATGCTATAACTTCTTTGATGTTTTGTTAGCAAAAATGCCCAAAGAATGTTATTTTTTCACTTAAGTCCCATGTAAGACTTCATACTCTGGAGGCAGTTGCTGCAATAGAAGGATCTCTCATAAGCAAATAAAATGGAAGACAAAGAAAGAAATAATGATAATAATCAGACCCAAGGACAGCTAGAAAAAAAAAAAAATATTTGAAGCTTTGATTTAGGTTGAAGCTCCCCACTCAGCAAACTATGCAACCACTCACAACTGATGTCACTATTTTTTTTCTACAAAGATCCAATAATTTAATTGTTATTCTTCTCAGCTCCTTGTTATTAATAATTTCACCCAACTACTTCAGGCCTAATATCTTCACCCTAATGCTGCAGATGTTGTTGATTCTCAGTCATCTTTCAAGTTTATCTACTTGTACAACTCATTTGCACAGAAGCAGCAAATTAGTAATGCTCCACTACAGTAGTTTATTGGAGTTTAATGTACTAGTTCCTCTACATTGGCTTAGTGAAATTATCTCAGATAGTATTTAGCGATAGCTTTACTTTTGCAAGTATCAGTCACTTTGCATTTGTTGTACTGTTCTGTGTGGTGTTTCAATAGATGCTATTTACTGAAGTTTCATAATGTTCGATTTAAAATCTACTGAAGTGACATTAATTTTCTTCTTCTTTTTTTCTTTTTTTAAACTGTGAGAATCAAAGTGCTAAAGTTGAGGGCAGCAGCAGTTCTGTTTTTTCTTACAGACTGATAGAATTTCTGCTGATTAGTCCTGCACGAGAGCTCACAAGGGATGTTGTGATGCCTAATGGTTAGAGAAGGACTGTGAATCAAAATTAAATATATGGATTTAAACTGCTGAATATTCAGATAGCGTTTTGTCTTGTCCTGCTTTTCATGTCCGCATAATTCAAATTATCAGAAGCAACTTCATCTAGACTTAGGCTGAGATTAAACCATGACATCTTGATTGCAATCATGACCTGATCAGCAATATTCCTTCAAACTCAGTTTTTCATTCCCATTTCTTTGAAAACATGACAAGCTTTTGCAGTCATGCATGCTGTCAGTGTTGCTTGTTAGGAAATATATCAAGTTCTGGATTAATCACATGAACACTAGAAATTTATCACAGAAACATCTTTATCTATGGTTTTTCCTCTAGGCTTTCTTTATAATCAATGGGAAAAGAGCAGCATTTTTCAGTGTATGTCTCATTTGACCTATTTTAGCTGTCTATTTTAAGTCAAAATGAATCACGATCTAGAAGTGCTTATTTCTCATCACTGACCAAACTGAAAATGGAGATATGGATGGGACCAAATGAGTCCTTGAAATGTGTTTGATTTAAATTTATCTGGGATTACTTCATTGCATAAAGGCAGGACAGTACAGATTAAAATATTTTTTTAGCTAAATGGGGAAAACTGTTCACACTGGTCATACAATTCCATGCACAAAATCTGTATAGAAACCTGAAATTCCAGTTGAATGCTCAGGATGTACCAAAGTTCCAAATTTCATAGCTTTATTGTGTTAAACAAATGCATCTTAAATTTTAAGATGGTGGATAATTACAGATTTAAGGAAAGTTATGAGTTTGATTTTCTAACCATGAACACTAGACTAAAAAGGTGCAATCTTTCTACTATATCAGGAAGATGATACAAGAAGTAGATATTATCAAACTGGCAGATTCAGAAGAAGTTAGCAGAAAGGAGAACATGTAGTTTTATTCAAGATGAGAAACTGACTGAGAATAACATCAGAGAAAAACTGTGAAGAAACATTATATCTTAAAAAATATCTTCATTAATTAAAATACTTTCAAGTATTCAATAATTTTTTCACACGTTTTTTCTGCTCTATGTCTTTGAAAAACATACAGCTTCTTTTTATTTGAACAAAGCCTTTCCCCTCATAATGTGTTTTTTCTTCTTAATGATGTGTTTGGATACAAGAGAACACACACTTGCCCTTCTACAAGATACATGGAATTTTAAAAACACTCTCATATATTTCTAACGTATAATTGAACTAGAATTTATTTTGCTTTCTTTTTCTGTACTTTTCTTTGACAGCTTAACTGGCTGCCTGACATAGTCTAGCTACCTCCAAAGTAGTAATCCAGTGTTTTACAATTCAAATATCTTTGAGTTCCTGGTATTTACAAAAATATGTGTGCCTGCTTATTTGTCCATATTTGTCCACATGCACACACACAGACACACATACAGCTGAACTATCCCAAAGAGGACTCTAGGAGCAATATTTTAGTTTATTTGTTTTTCTGTAGAACCTGAACTTCCCACAGATAATGCAATAAAAATATTTGTTAGCCAAAAAAAGCTGCTCTGAAATAAAATAGTCTGAGATGTGTTAAGAAATAGAAGAAATTTTTCCTATTGAGGGCATTTAATCAGGATTAAGAGACATATTCAGTCCCTTTCAAGAAGAAAGAGAATTTTTAAGTAGTGTCTTGACTGTTGCAGCAGGGATATAATGACAAAGGTGGTCCTTCTCCATTGCTATAAACACTGATCCACCTTAGCCCCAAAAATCTACTTAAATAATGACATATTGATGAACATGTTGAAATATTGTCAAAAGGAATATAACTGTATAAAATCTAAAAGGTTTTGAAAGCAATTTAGGTAAAAAAATCCCTAATGCCTGTGATGTGGGATGGAGACCATTCTTGTAAAGAGGAAAAAAGAAGAAAAGATTATCACAACTAATACAACTAAAGATGATCTCAATTCTTGTGGTAAGAGCTACCATCTGGGAAATTAAATGTTTGCAATCCATTCTCCTACATATGGACATTTTTCCAATGAATTTAAGAAAAGTAGGGTGCTTGGATAGGCATGTCAGAAGATGGCTTTTGAAACCAGAATGAGTGTGCTTTTCCTCACTGAACTTTCTCTTTCAAGTCTTGAACTTCAGCGTGGTATCTCATGTAGGTGGAGACTATAATTTAAAGTAAAAGTAAAAATTGTCACAAGGACTTGGATAAGTTAGATAATGAAATTTTACCTTTTTTTTTTTTTTCTGAGAGAAAATTTCCCTTCTCAGTCTACACCGTACAGTAGAAGATCTTTGTAAATTACATTAAACATTTTCTCTGTAATTGAATCTCACTCCTAATCCACCCACTATTTCCTAATTGTTTTATGTAAGATCTTTATCTTGCAATCATTTTTTTTTTTTTTTTTGAGAGATTTTTGGTTTTTGTACAGGTCTTTTTTCCTCATACTCCTTTGATTTTTCCTGAGGAGCAGATTGCTTCAGTCTTACTGTATTCAAAAATTCATTTGTCTTTTACATTGTGTTTAATTCTTTGGTCACTTTTAGTTCACTCTACATGGCTATATCATTCTAAACATGATTGTATCCCAAATTATGTGGAATTTTGATTATTTCATTTTAGTAGTCCCTACTCTCAGTACTCCTGTGTATTTTGAATTAGATATTACATGTGTGATTAAAAAACCTCTTTGTATAGGTTGTAATTTCCTTACTGTGTTCTAGATAAGTTTCAAGATTGAGGAAAGCAGAGAGAACTTGGATCTTTAGGAGAAATATTCAATGTTTTCTCAGTGTCACAGGTGGAGTCATGCATTTCACTCCTAAAAGAGAAGAAACAATATTATTATAACAAAGCTCAGCAGTAAATGCAATGGTGGTATAATGAAATTTGATGACAAGTTACCCAAGTATTTACTGCACAGAGGACAAGGTGAGACAAAACTGTGAGAGGGATCCTCCTGTCAAGTCATGAGGTTCACAAAGGACCCCCTTGCATTCGAAACTCCTTCTCAGAGTGCAGCTGGATTCACTCCAAGTCCTGGACTTGCAATGTTTTTTTGTGTAAAGAATCATATATGCCCAATCTCTCCTTTACATAATTTAGCAAAGATTACAGAATTTAAACTCACTTATTCCCAATTCACTTACTGAGTATGTGCTGCAATAAGGAATCTATCACATTGGGGAATAACCTTGAGAGTTGTCCCTGCTCCAGGGGAGATCCTGGCATGCAGCCCACAGCCGTGAAGGAGAGTGAAACAGGCCCTGGGCCCTTACTATCTATGGAGTAAGATGATTGTCTAATATTTGCATGCAAGCCACATTTTATTTGGCACACGTTCAAATTGGCGCTTGGCTGTTGCATTTCCCGTCTCCACCGAATCCACTTCAAGAGGGATCCATCATGGCGAGTCACATCCATTGGGACTGCCACTGCTGCTTAGCAGGGTTATGGGAAATAAAGGTCTGGCTGGGGCACCGTCACACTTAACAGGTGCAGACTGTGTGGTACAAAGGCTTTCCAGATTCTGAATCTGTGCACTGAAAAGTGACACCAGGAAGTGCAAAATAAGATATGCTGAAGCTTATTTAATAGCTGCTGTAATATTTCAGTTTACAAAATCTACTGTCACAGCACAACTACTGAAGAAAAACAAGAAAAATTAATTTCACAAGCAATTTCAAAGAAAGAAGTAATCATGATAGTTTTACCAAGAGTCTGCATTTCTAAATCAAAAAAAGATATTTGTATTACAAGGAGGAGAGAAAAAAAAATGTCAGTTTCTTCAGATATAATGTATTAAAATATGGAAAACAATAGTATTTTTTCTACTAAAATAAACTAAAGCAGATCATTAGTTAAATATGAAAACATTTTTTTCTGTAATACTCAACCCCCTTAATTTTCTCATGGAGCTGTAATATTTCATGTAATGCAGATTTGTTAAATCATTGATGTCTATAAAATTCTCAACAGGAACAAAAAAAACCAACCAACCAACCAAAGAAACAAAACACAAAATAAAATAAAACAAAACCCCAAACCCCAAGGCAGAAAGAAACAATTTTCTTAAAAGTTTGCATCTTTCCCATGTGAGAAGGGCTGAAGAGAAATGTAGAAATGGGAGAGAGAGATTTATTGGTTCCTCCTCTTCTCAACCTTGAGCCTGGAAGCAGAGAGCATCATATCTTGATGACTCTAGTTTTGAACTACTGTGATTTTTGTTTTGCTTTTATCTTGAAATTCTCAGTCAGTTTTGGAGAAAGGGTTACAGAAAGGTTTGCTTTGTCTTCTCCCTTTCTGGATCTAGACAGACTGTCTCCATCTTCACCCAAAGACTCTATACATTATCTTTTATGTAGATTTAAAAATTCTTAAAAATGACCTAAATTCTTTTTACTTTTCTATTTTTATTCCCTGTATTTTGCCCTCCAATCTCCTCAAAATCACCCACAGGAGAACAAAAGGGACCTAAAGAGCAATAGATTTGTAGAAAAAAATTATTTTTCATAGGCTAAAAGTATCAATTTTGAAACCAAGACCAATTCATAAATAATCTTTATTTTAACATGTTGCTAGATTCTAATGGAAAATTATTTTCATGCTCTTCTTGAAATGAAGCTTTCAATTTTCACACTGAAGGGAATTTAAAACCAGCAAGTCTATTTCTTTTCAGAACTCTGAAACCATGTATCAAGCAACACAGGGAATGAAAATGAAAGGCAAATTAAAGACTAATTTCCTGATTTTTAAATTTAACTAGAAAACTGATTCAGCAAGAAAGAACTGGAGTTACATTAATAAAATATGAAGGAGGAAAAGCAAGGAGGAAGTATTAAAATGTTTTTTTTTCCTGATACAGGCTTGAAAAATAAGTGATTCTAAAGATCTTAAAGTTTTGTAGTCATTCTGACTACATATTGCTACAGAAGAATATACAGCAAAATTTAAACGTGTAAACTCCAATTTTGAGTGAATTGAGTGGCCTCAAATATATGATATATCTCAGTTCATTGTCATTGTTTCAGGGCCCCATTGGTAAAGCTTACATGGACTGATGACTGCTGTTAATGCAGGTAGATATCTATTACTGTTTGAGGTAGATATCTATTACTGTTTGAGAACGTAGGTTCTACACAGGCACATACTATCCTCATGAAATTAAAAATATGAAAAGCAGTGAGAAAGAAATAAAGAAGGTAATTTTTGCTAAATCTGAGCAATTTATTCTTAATTACTTGTGATTTATTTCTGGACTAGTTAACCTACACATAATGTTTCAGGAATAAAATAAAATAAAAACAATAATAAAAAAAGGTTAATATGGCATCTATGCATTATTTGATCTCAGAATAAGACACCGAAGGTTTTACGAGATTCCTGGAAACAACATTCATCAAAGGCAATTAAAAATAAAGATGTCATTGCTGGTTCAGATAGTCCATAGGTGCATCTTACCTGGTGTTTGAGGAGGGAAGAAGGAGGGAGCACTTCTGTTTGCTTATCATCTCCATATTTTTTCTCCAGGACATGTGTTAAGTGTTATTGGCAGCTATTGGGCCAAGTGAACCTTTAATTTGACCTGTTACAGCCATTCTTATGTTCCTATGTCTTCAGAAGCCTATAAGAAGGAGAAGGTACCAGAAGCCAGGAAGGTGTTAATTAAAATTTATAATTAAAGAGCTTGAGAAAAGGGATGTAAAGAAGTGATAAAACCCTCAAAATTATCATGGTACAGCCCTGGATGATGATGCAATATTCCATTGCAAAGAAATAACACTTGGTAGGAAGCAAAGGAGGGATGTTTTGTATAGCAGAATTTAGAGCCTTTACTCAATCTCTTATGCAACATCAGAAGAAGGGGAAAGAAGGAGAAAAAGAATCCATTAGAAAATAAAATAGAAAGGGGAATAAAAGGAAAAAAAAAAGTGTTACTTTCAAGTTAGGACTGAAATATTTTCAAAGAGAATAAAAATAACTGTGATTTGGGGCCTAATCTTAACAAGGTATTTAATTTTTTTCTCTCATTTGTAACTTCATCCAAATGCTGAATAAGTTATTTTTTGTTACTAACTGAATTTGATGTAAAATAAAAATATACTTAAATAAAATGTAACAGTAAAACTGGCTCCTTGAATGTTGATCTAGAGATTCAGCCTTTATCTTCTACAGGTGTGACCAGTAAAATCAAACATACTGAGATGTTCTAGTGGGGATATTTCCTGACTAGTTGAACTAATTTCTACTTATGGTTCTGTATCAGAATTAGGGGCATGAGATCCTGAAAGGGACTAAAAAAAGAGAAATGTTTTATTTGTACAAATGATAACTACATAACTTCCATAGAATAAACCAAACAAATTTTGAAGGACAAATCAGAATGCAGCATGGAAAATGCTTCAGAGGGGGTGAAAAGGGAAAACAAAACAAAGGGATGCTGATGGCCAAGAATATCATAATTAAGTTGTTTGCTTTTTCCTTTTTCCACTTACTTCACTTCTGCAAGTTTAACTTCAAAATTTAGTTTAAAGGCTTATTTACTTCTTTTTAGCATTGATTACTCTGACTTCATTGTTCCTAATTTTTTCCTTGGTTCATAAATGGAAGCTTAAGTTCTGTGCTTGCTAAGCCCTTGTTTTTGACCATATTGCCATCCTGTTAATTGTAAGAAAATGTGAAGAGACAGGTATACCAGAAGCTTTTATTAAGGCATCAAAAATCAGCAAGCTATCCTCACAAGCCAATTAAATGGCGCTGCATGTCCCCAAAGTAGAAAGCACACAGTGTTACACATAAGTTGATATTTTATTCAGCAAATAAATCAACCCTTACACAACACACTCAATAAAACTAATCAAGCACAATATACTCCATATGGATTAGCCATCCCTTCACCCCAGGTATATTAAAAAGCCTGTGGAAAGCTGCTTTAGCACTCTATAAGCTAACACTGAAAGATGTTCCTTGGTATTTCACAATCCAATAAACCGTGTGTGCACTAGTAATCCACCACTCACTGAAACTACAGGATGTGTAATGCATTCAAGCACTTCATACTTTCCAGGCCTCCCTTGACCATGGATTCATGTGATTTCACAGAACACTTTCCATCTGTATGAACACTTTCACAAAACACTTTCCATCGCAAAAAAGTCCGTGAATGTGTAAGAAACTGGTGAATCAAATACTTCAACTATATAGAACAGTGAATAGCACACACATATTCCATTTACATATAGAGCTGACAAAAATACAGTTTGTTACACAGGATATAATTTTTAATTCAGTTTTTGCCCACTAAGTATTATTTTTTTATCCAGAATCCTGTTTGTGATTTAAAAAAAAAAAAAGCCAAATGGCTTTAGGGTGCCAGATGCACAGGCTCCAGAGAGTCCTCAGGCATTCAGGCTGAGTCCTGCCCTGTTGTGGGCTTGGAAAAGCTCTTGAAACATGAGGTGCTTTGAACGATATATATTGGATATAAAAAGCTAGCATTTTCTTTATTGGACTGTGGCATTCAAGTATTTTGTTCTGTCTTATTATAACAAAAGCTATTTTGGATGCAACTCCAATTTCAGCTGTCTAAATAAGCATTCCGCCATCACTCTGCAGCTGGAGAGAGGAGCAAACAATTCTCACTGGAGACTTTTATATATTTATATTCTATATTAGACAAAGAGAGGAAGGATTCTTCTGTATAAAGAGAAAAAGCAATGGTTAGAGTACAATACTGAAAAGAAAAAAGACCAAGCAGAACATGCGCACGCTAACTCTCAGAGCATTGTGATGATGTGATGATGAGTATTGTCAGCAGCTTTCACATTATCATAAAAAAGGGGGTCTACTGCCCCTTCAAATGAAGGCAGATGGATAAATAAACTATTTCTTCAGAGGCAGGATGATGCAGACAGATGATGATTAATACAATGGCTCTAGCCCAGCTTGGAAATCCCTCCCTTCAGGATAAAACTGTCAGGATTCTGAGAGCATCAAGGACCCTGACTGTCCTACCCTGCCCTCTCACCACCCTGTCCACTTCAGCCCTGTCCTTGTCCCAGCTGCAGTGTGGAATGTTGGTCCCCAGGTCCTCCCAGCCCTGCTCTGCCCGGCCAGCCACCGGTCCCACCAAGCCCATCATCATCCCCAGGGAGATGGCTGATGCCCAGGGCTGCAGCTGCCTCTGGCACCCTCCTGGCTGCCCTGCTCTTGGCTGAGGCAATGAAGCAAATCCTGGCTGCCGGGCCCTGCCATTATGGGGACATTCTCACCCTCCCAGGGAGCCCCCAGCCCATAAGGAGTCACTGTCTCTCTCTTTTCCCTGTCAAAAATAATATTCCTCATATATGACCACAAGGACATGTATGATCACAAGGACCACAAGGTAAAAAATTCTCAGCAGACCATGACAGTCCTCCAGTACTGCCAGGCAGAGTTGATTTTCCAATGTCAGAATTATTATCCCGTGTTTGTGACAATGAGGGGTGGCCAGTTTCCATGGAAGGAGTGTAGCTTCTTAATTTGTGTGTGCTGGCATCCTACTCACACTGGAGGCCCGAGGGTCAAGGAAGCCAAGACTGCATGGAAGTATCAGCTCATGCAGAAGTTCTGGAGCACTGCTTGTCATTGCAAATTTGGGAAATAATATGATTGCATATTAATTATTCTGTTTCAGAAACCCTGGAGGTTTTGTCATATAAATTTATTTGATATACATCTTTGCATGCAGTATCCTTCGATATTGCAATGACCAGAGGACTTTCTTTTGCAAAGGTCCACAGATCTCTTCCTGCTCCCTTAGCAGCAATGTTGTAGTTCAATGTATCTGACTACTTCCATAAACAAAAAAGTGAACCACAACAGGGGTTAGACAAGCCTCCTGCACTGGCAGGAGCTGAATATTGAATCTGAGACTCTTTGCTAAGTGTTCTTAGTTTTGTGGGACATTAAGGAAGCCAATTTGCCTCCCTGTATTGTAGCATTAGGGCTTGAATACCAGTAAGGTCTGTGCAGGCACAGGTCAGCCACACTTGGAAGGTTTAACAGGTAATTTTCCTGCTGTGATTTGATGGGCTGAACTCCAGAGCTTAAAGCTCCTTAATGGTACAGAAAATTACTGCCCCCACCAAAACCAGAACACCACCTTTTACAGAACATCCTGCTGCAATGCCAAGAACTTGCCAAATGCCCCAGCAGTGGAAACAAAGCAGCTTCAGGATACCATTTCAGGTACTGACTCTGCTTTTTTTCCAAGATTTGGATCTTCCATGTTTTTGCACAAAAAACTGTTTGAAAGACTACAGAATCTTTCCAGAGACAGAGGCAGGTAAAGTCAATGTAACAGTCAATAAAAATTAGTGCTCTTGCATTTTTTTATTAGCTCCCCCCATGCTTTGTTTTCTCCTATTTTTCTAAGTAATACACCTGTAGCCTCACCTGACTGAAGCAGGTGATCCATTAACAGTTGTATTCATTTATTTAAACGCAATGCCAAGAGGATGCAGAGCACACAAGGCAGCAGAAGATCACTAGGCTGGCAGCTTTTGCAAATCATTCTGTCCAGAGCAATAAACAGGCTTTGTTTCTTCCAGCCTTTAAGATCGCAGCTTTTGACTTCACAAAGAAAAAAAGCTGGTCCTTCAGTTTGTGAATAGCTACCATCCTTTCACAGAGAACAGCCACATCCTACTGGAACATGGAGTTTTACAGCAGGATTTACTTGTGCACTTGGCAATCACAGGAACACTAGAAAAGAGCTGCTGGGATTAAAGCTATGAATGCAGAAGTAGCAGATGTGAAGAAAATAGCATGTAAATGTATGATGGGTCAAGATATAAGAACATGCTGCCAGCAATGAAAAGATGCTGTAGGAGAAGAGAAATAGTTTACCCTCTGCATATATTATACAGACAGTGGTGAATTAATCATTCTGTGAGAGAAATGATGCTTAAAGAAACTTGCTTGGCTCTGAAATTTGGATTCCATTCTGGCACAGAAGTTTGATATGAATATTTGCAAGGTAATTTATATGGACAAGAGTGAGTGACTTTCACGTAAAAAAAAAAGGCAGCACCTGCTATGTACAGGTTTTACTGTCTGAAAACATGAATAGGAATGAAAATAATACAAAACTGCATGTTTTTCAAGTTGTAGATAGTTTGGGTACCTCGTATGTAACTTGATAAACAAGCAATGGTCACGCTACTTTATTCACTGAAGGACAATTAACTTTGCTGAAGTGTGTGTGCTTCTGGGTTAATGATGTATTCAACATCATAGCTAAAGACAGCTCTTGCCCAGCTGCTTGGTGTTCAAAACACTCGAATGGCTGAACATGCTCAGTTTAATCTATTTCTAGTAGTTTGCAATCTGAGCTGAGCACTACAAATGCTGAGCTTTCTTAAACTCCCCAACCTCCTGGATGAAAAATTGCTGCCTTTACTCTCTGTGCCATCTCTCCCCATCTTTAAAAAAAGGGACAACTCTCTTGTAGCTAGAAATAAAAGGCTCTGTTATATTTTATTATTAACAGAAATTAGCAGCACCCCACAAGGACAAAAGTGAAATGCTTCTTGAAGTTACAGGGTCTATATTTTATTTTTTCTATGGCTGGTCAGTACCCTCTTATTTATACTGCTATATAAATGCTGCTTTAAAAGTTGTGAATGTAAGTGTTGATTTAGCTTACCTAATCCAATATACTTTTCAGTGTATTGATAATGTCATTAATGAATGTTTTGCAGCTCAGTGCTAATGCTTAACGTGACATCTTTCTAGTTTTTATTAACTCTCTGAAGACTGTATGAAAAAAAGAATTGGCTTTACCAGTAAAAATGAAAAAAAAAAAAATCATGGATATTCTTCTTAGCCGGATATTTATATATTTTAACTTCTCAAGTTAGAACTCTGCAGTATATTTTTTCCCTAGATCCCAAAAATGTAGCAGAATTGGATACAATTGCAAATATTTACACTGGAATTATTGAATGCGAAGACCAGCAAAATGGCAACACAGACCAAAGAAAAATTCCAAAAAGCATGCCTTTGGAGAAATGAAAATTTGGATTTGGAAACAAGGAATGGGATTGTAGCTAAGACGTGGACAAATGCAGCCACTTACTCCACTGATCTACCAGTGGTATTCTCCCCTGAGCTGGAGGTTACACTTATTAAATCCACTGAGAAAACCATCCTCACCTGAGCTTAATGTCTGACATTTGCACTGTAGCAAGGTATTTGGAAGTCAATTATCAATGTAACTTCTCCTGTTTGGTCTTGTTGAACAAGGCATGTTAGCCTCTAAACAGCACCTCGTGCAAAGTGATATCTGCTTGGTGAAAAACTGAGGTTGTTAAATGTGTTTTCTACTATGCAGACCATGATCTCAAGTACTGTGAACACTGTTCCTTCTGCCATCAACAGTTTTGTTTCACTATCACCATTAATTTAATTAGAGATTTCCAAATTTACAACAGTGTGAGTGTGCAATAGTGTGAAATTCAATTAGAAGTGGAAGTTCATCACTAAATTAATGATATTTATTGAATTAATTTATTAATCCTGAGTTGATGTGCTACAAAGACCTTTTTCTAAAATCACTTTTAAATCTACAGCTTTTATTGAATTGCCACCTTCACAGTTATGAAACATCAAGGAGAGGCTTCTGTAGTACAGGTGGATTGAATGGATTGCAGCATGGTTTTCACATGTCTATCAGCCATGACAAGAATACAAGAAAAGGGCTTGTAGAATCCAGACCAATAATCCAGGGGAAACTGTTGAGGAAACAAATAAAATATAAATGTATGATGGATCATACTAAGAAAATATGCTGTTTTCAAAAAAACAAGGCATAATAAGGTTCTCTGAGGGGAATCAAAACCAATAAACCAAACAAAATCAATAAAAACAACAAAGAAAACTCACTCGCTGCTATTATTTCTTCAAATTACACTGACACATGGATAGCTTTATTATGGGAGAGAGAGCAAGATCAAAGGTTTTTTTAAAATATACTGGATGGGATTGGTTGTCATACAGCAAAAGGAGATCAAGCCTGGAATTTGAAAACAAAAGAAATAAGGAAGGGAAAAGCACATACAATTTTTTAAAATAATCTTTTAGTAGCTGCACTATGCTAAACAATCATCAGAAGTCCATGTTTTTTTTGAGCTAGCTCTCAAAGAGGAGTTAAGCAGAAAGTCTTATTAAGTTTTCTTCCCAGAATTTTCACATCTGACTTTGTTACTGCAGAAGAGCATAGTGGTTGACCAGCTGAAAATACTGTAGTTTACAGAAATCTATATTGTAGAAGCTTATGAGAGTAACAGTCCAGGTAAAGTGAAACAATCTTGCACATATTTGTTTATATTTAGCTCATATGTAAAATTAGTTGCATTCAGAATAAGAGTCTTTACTTACATAACCATTTTGGTAACAACAAGCTAATTTTATATTGTCAATATGAATAATTTTTCTATTTTATTTTCACTATTAAATGAATATATTTATATTTATAAATATATATTTATATTCTGTATAAATATAATATATATAAATATGATATGTATATTCATACATAATTATTTTAAACCCATTTATTTTATATTTGTGGAATAAGAAATATTTTTTTTCCAGTTCAGGTTAATGTTTATTCAACTCTTACAGCATAGAAATCCATACACTTATATGTTAACACTAGCAGTTACTCCATATTTCTGAGTTGGTAGTGTTCATACCTTCTCAACAGACTAACTGTTTACTGTGGTTGCTTATTTATAGAAGAGATTTTATGGATTTTTTTTTTTTCATTGTCATACTTAGTTTTGGTTGAAATACAGAACCTAAAAGAAAGGAGGAACAATTAATATCTCTTTCTGCTACCCCTGTTCTTTTCAAGTAGTGTTAAATAAATTATATTATACCCCAAGATTTAAAGCCCAGCAAGAATCCAAAGCCTTCTACAGTCCTTGTAATGTTGTCGTTTAAAGGCAAACAGCTCCGTCTCCATAGGCAGCACTTTTGAAGCTTTTCATCTCAAAGAGAATTTAGCCTTTTAATTGAAAAGGCAAGTTTTATTAAAATATTTTTGATCAAACTGAAGTAAAAGCAGAGCTTTACAAACTGGCCTCTTGTAAGTGGACACATATCTGTGTGTATGGTTATGCTTGAGTAACTGGAAATAAAAAAGAAACAGTTTTATAAAAGGCAACCATTATATTTGAAGCATATAAAAAGAAATCCTATGACATATGTTTTGAAGCTGTTCTGAAGATTTTCTCTAATTGGGTAAATCTCTGACTGCTGCATACACCGTCTAAGTGTATCCACACATAAGTATTCAAAAAATGTGTGGATGTTGGCACCTGGGGACATGGCTTAGTGGTAACATGGCAGTGCTGGGGTAACAGTTGGACTTGATCTTGAAAGCCCTTAATGATTCTATGCTTCTCACTCCATATCTATAATTTAAAGGGAAATTTTCTCTGTTGCACTTTGTAATATATAGTTATAGTTACGATTCAGAACTGCCACTGGTTTCAGAGAACAAGCTTATCAGTCAACAAATATTTAAATATGTCTAAGGTATTTTAAATGAATCATATTCTGAAGGAAATCTAAAAAAGTAGCTTTTGCATCAAGGAATAGTGCTTTAACCACAGACTTTTCTTGGCTGGGGTCAACATTAGAGATTATTGTATTTTCCAGAGGAAACTTTCAACTTTTGGCAAAAAGAAGTAAACAGGAAATGATTTGATGGCAGTATGTCAACCTTACTCAGTTTGGTACACAGCTGTAGAATGGCTGAGCTTGGCAAGCACCACTGGAGATCAGGGTCTAACCACCTTGTTCAAGCAGAGTTACCCACAGAAGTTTGTTCAGGGTTGTATCTGATGAAGTTTTTTATTTCTTCATGTTTGGAGACTCTACAACCTCTCTGTGAAACCTCATAAAACTAAAAGATGTTTTTCTTTAATTGCATTTAAATGGAATTCCCTGTTTTTCAGTTTGTGCACACTACCTTCTCTTTCATCATTGGGCACCACTGAGAGTAGTCTGGCTTTATCTTTTCTTCCTTCTGTCATAAAGAATTAAAAAACTTTTATTTATAAGATCACTCTGAGCTTTCTATTCTCCAGCTGAATAGTCCCAGCTCTCCCAGCCTCTCCACATACAGGCAGATGCTCCAAGCTCTTAATCATCTTCATGTATGCCCATGTTTCTTTTTTACTGAAGACCCCAGATCTGGACACAGTACTTGAAATTTTTCTCACCACGGTTGAGCAGAGGGTGAGAATAATCTCCCAGTGATCCATAAAGTTGCCATCTTGGGTTTTTAAGACTCTTCTTGACCAGGTCGTACCATCTGTATGATGCTCCCATGATCTTAAATGTCTCTGCCAGCCAAAACCATTCTATAATTCCTTTATAAAGCACAGTAAATGCAACTGTACTTAAAGTATAGAACTATTGCTTGTCCAATTTCTAAACCCATGGCATCAGGTATTTACATTGAGGTGGGTTGATTTAGGCAGGTTCCCCTTTCTTATTCTGTTTTAATTCACAAAACATCTTGGAAAACATTCATGGAAAGAAATGAATTGAAGAAGAAATAGAAAATAAATTAAGGGCAGAATCATAGATGATTGAAAGTCTAATAATATAAAGGAGATTAAACATTGAAAAGATCATGAATAGGGAGTAATATGAATAGAAGCAAAATCAGAGTTCAGTGAATCATCTTTACTATATACCTAAGTTAATTTCAGAATTTTATTGCAATTTTACATGTAGGAGAGAACATAGGGAATTACTACAGAAATCACCCACTTCCAGAGCAGCTGCAGATTCCGTCTTGCATTATTTATTAATCCCCAAAAAATGTGTTTTTATGTTTTTTTTTTTTTTGTTTCAGTGATTCTTTTCTCCACATGCTTCAGAAGTCTGTAAAATAAATTCAATTTCTTCTTCTCCATGGGAGTGACATCAGTTGTGTAAGATTTCCTGAGACTAGAAAAATTGTAAAGAAGGTTTATCTCAATAATATCTTTTTAACTCAGGTAGAACAGAGTCAAAATGGTTCCAAGAGAGCCATAAGCATTTTTATTATCATACAAAATGTATGACTGGAATTGTCAGTGGGGAAAATGAGAACAATATTATGCACGGGACTCAGTGTTTAAGGAGAGATAATTACTTGTGAAGTCACTAATTCGATCTATGAGTCTTCTTTCAATCCCAATTTAGGCAACCCTTTGACTCTAACATATACTGGATGAAAATGCCCTTTCTGCAATCCAGTGACTCTGAGAACAATTATTTTGTGAATAGTCTTCTTTATAATTTCTAATATGCCTTTTTCTTCATGTCACTTGTACAAGGATTTATGGAAAAGGACATTATCAGAGAAGTATTTCTCCTTTCTCTTGATATTTTCCTCTGTTGAAGAGTCTGTACCTGAGGAGTTCAAAATCAATTCTGCTTTCTTATAGGAAAATATAGAGTCAGATGGATAGATCTTTCATGTTTGTGACAAGAGTAAAACATTGTATGGGTTATGTGTGGCAACAATGGAATGGAGATTATAATTTCCAAGTATTCACCCAGGTCTTATGTCCTTACATGACCGCTACTTGATTACTGGCATACAGTTCTTAGTTTAGAACCTCCCAAGTGAATCTTTTGATGATTCAGAATGAACTTGCTGAATTTCTCAGGGTGTAGTGTCTCAAGGCCCATTCAGTCTTATTTTGATATAGCTAAAATGAGCAGCATTCCAATATTTTTTAATGGTACACACCTATCTCCATTTTGGTCCTTGGTTCAGTTTATGTGACAGCAGAGACTTACCATGAAATGCTGCAAAGATAACTCACTAACTTGCCCAAGATTCTAAGCATGTAAAAACCTGAACAAAAAACATTTTGTATGTACCTGTCACCCTGGCAAGTTCCATTCAGCTCATAGATATTCTGTTTAGGACACTTAACCTCTGGTGTTTTATAACTTAATCCACTGTATTCTTACTGACACTTAGAGCAATATCAGATCCTTAACATCCTCTTTTATTCCAAACCTGAGTTTTAAGAGCAATGACTTATGCCATAGAAGAGGGAGTTGGACAGGTTTGCCTCTCCCATGTTGATGGTCAAGTCTCTTTGGTCAGCCTTGCATTTAACAGTTGGTCACATTCCCCTTTAAAAGGTACACCCTGATTTAATTTTGGAAATCAATCATTTTAAAATAAGGCAACTTTGAAGTGTTTATAAAGGAAAGAAAATTGGACAGGGGAAAGTGACAAGAATCAACTTCAGAAATAATAATATTTCATCTTGGGTTACTAATGCTATGAGGACCTAGCTCAGCTTTCTCTGTGAATGTGTCAGGTTTATGATATGTGAAATTCACTACTTAACTACTAAACTGATGGATATTAACTTACTAATACTGATTACCTAATAGATATTAGAATGATTTATTTTCTAACTGAGGTACAGTGTGTTTAAAGTATATCTCTACAGGTTCTAGTACAGCGAATAACAACTGTGATTGAAATCACAATTTTAATATCACTAATAATGATGCAGATACATTTAATGGACTGTCAAATGGGGATGAGCCTCTTATTTCTGTGGGATGTTATTATCACATTAATGTCTACACCTGAAAAAATTTAAATGGTATGTTAACCCTGAAGATCTTTTTCACTATTAAACACAGATTTAAAAATCCTAATTACAGTTCTAAATAATGGGCTTCATAAGATATAACTTCACTTTTATAAAGTGCAATCATTCTGGGTTCACTAAAGATAGACAACGATCAGAGAGAATACAGAGCATGTTGGAGTACTCCACTCCAGCACCTCACAAAATAAATCCTTGGCAATTTAATCTCAAGAAAGAGAGGAGGTTGGTGATAAGTTCAAAGGGGATCATTTTGACCTCATGAGAAACAGACCCACAATTTATGAACTAGATGGAAACTCTTTACTGCAAAATGTAGTGTAAATGAATTACTTGAGCCAACCCATTTGCAGACTTGCACCTCTGTACCTCTGTGGAATAAAATTCTGCCACTACAAATGGCTGTGAAAGTGGGGTAGCCACACTCTTAATGCTTTATCATATCACCTCATTTGCAATAATGTCAAGCAGTTTTTTACTAGTAAATAAGAAAATATGTGTATTATTAAGAATCATGTATTAAGTTGAGCAAGCCTTTAAGTGTGTAATTTCAAATTTATATTTTACTTTTTGGATATTTCTTTGTTTTTCCAAAGGGCTTTCAGGTTTTTGTTTCTGGGGGGGAGGGGGGGAGGCAGGGAGGGAGGGAGACTTTTTCATTTGCTTGTTTTTATTGTTTTGGTTTGTTTTGTTTTAATTTGTATTAAAAAGTAGCTCTTTGGTGAAAAAAAACTCCAAGATTTTCTGAAAAACAACAACTCAAGTTTTCAATAAACATCCTTATATTTGTGATGAGAATTTTAGCTTTTGTTACAAGTTTCCATTGAAAAGGAAAAGAAGTACACAGAAATCATAAAAACATCTGAAAGCGGTAATAGAAAAGGTAGAATTATCTTTTGATTATGATGGCAAAAATGCTCAATATAAATGTTTCCAGAAACAAATGTAGTTAAAATCATTCCACAGCTGAAATTACTCACTACACTCTAATTCTCTTCTAAATCACTACTCACTATTTCCAGATACTTAGTGGAATTCCTGGGAAAGCTTGACTCTGGGAGCTCCTGTTTTCTACAACCATGTGACATCACTCAGTCCTTGTCAGGGACACACTTGCTCCTGAGACAGAAATATATCAAGCAGGAGAGTGTGATGCACTGTCATATGTGGTAACTTTCAGGTATAAGGTTATCATAATGTAACTTGTGGCATAAATTTTTAGAAGCAGGACAGAAGCATTCCTAATTTAACTGCATATGACTAGTGCGATAAACAATGATATTTTTATTTTGTGACAGCTTAAAAAGAAAGACTTTAAAGGCCATTTTGGGGATTTGTTGGGGTTTTATTTTCTGACTCTTAACAAATCTGTCACTACTTCAAATTTAGGTTGGAAAAGACCTCTGAGACCATAGAACCAAACCATTAGCCTAACACTGTCGACCACCACTGAACCACATCTCTAAGCACCACATCTACAAATTATTTAAATGCTTCCAGGGACAGTGACTTCACCATTTCCCTAGGCAGCCTGTTCTAATGTTTGATAACCCTTTTAGGGAAGAAATTTTTTCTAATATACAATGTAAAGTTCCCCTGGCACAATTTGAGACCATTTCTTGTCCTGTTGCTTGGTACATGGGAGAAAAGACTGACCCACATGTGACTGCAACTTCCTTCAAGTAGTTGTAGAGAGAGAGAAGGTTCCCCCTAAGTGTCCTTTTCTCCAGAATGAACAAACTCAGCTCCCTCAGCTGCTCCTCATAAAGCAGGTGCTCCAGACCCTTCCCCAGCTTCTTTGTTCTTTTCTGGACAGGCAGTTATGATCCCACTTTTTAAATAATGTTAGGGTCTTATTATTAAAATATGCCTCTGTCTGAATTAGGTTCAAAGGATACCATAAGTCATTAGTCAATTTAATTTAAGTAAGGAGAGAGAGAGATAACTAGGAAGAGATGAGGGGAAGAAAGAGAAGGATAGAAGGAGAAAGAGGCTGTAGTCATCATTCACATGGATTCCTGCAGCATCCATCTGGCCCTTTTCCTTCTGGTCTGCTCAGTCATGGGGGTCCACAGAATGTTCATCTGAAGGTACCACTTACAGACCAAGTCCTGGGTATCCAGACATATGTGTTGTTCCCACAACTTGGGATGCTATGTGTACAAAGACTTGCTTCCTTTCTTACAATTTATCATGGTTTGGATTTTTTTTTTCTTCTGAATAGGTTACCCAGATCTGCCTCACCAGGCCTGGCATCTTCCTATTGTTACCACCTGTGCTTTACCCACTCTCTGCGCAGTGGTATTATATCCAGTGTGTTTATTCCAAACCTTTTACATTGCTTCGGCCTGAAATTAGCACCTTCCATTTTTCCATACGTGCCTGTTGTGGTGCCTTACTTTACTTAACCTTCCCTCTTTGACAGTGTTTCAAGACATTTTAATTGTGTTCTTTAAGTCATGACACTTGCTCCAGCCCCTCAATGTCTCTCTTGTAGTGAGAGTCCCAGAACTGAACACAG
Source organism: Cinclus cinclus (assembly GCF_963662255.1). NCBI lineage: Eukaryota > Metazoa > Chordata > Aves > Passeriformes > Cinclidae > Cinclus > Cinclus cinclus. The sequence continues at coordinate 41,435,221 of NC_085047.1, forward strand.
GACACAAGAGTGTGGCCTCACCTTGTGCTGAAGTGCAGGGGGATGTTCACTGCCCTGGTCCTGATGGTCACACTATTGCTGATCCAGGTCGGGATGTCATCAGCCTTCCATTCTGACTCATATTCAGCCCCATCAAACTGCACCTCCAGGACCTTTTCCACTGGGCAGCTTTACAGCTATTCTTTCTCCAGCCTTTAGCATTACATGGGGTTGTTGTGACTGAAGAGGTGAAGCCAACACGTTATTTGGTTGAACAACACTCAGGTGGCCTCAGTCCTTTGATCCAGCTTGTTCAGATCTCTCTGCAGAACCTTCCTCCCTCCAGCAGATTAACTCTCCTGCCCAGTTTGATGTTGTTTGCAAACTGTCTGAAGGAGCACTCAATCTCCTCGTGCAAATCATAGATAAAAATATTAGGCAGGACTAGCCCAATACTGATCCTGGGGAACACTGCTATATGTTCTATAGCAATGGAAGACTTGCCCTACCTAGCCTTATAGGTGCATCACTTACCTCTTTTCTTCTGTCTGAGGAAGCGAAAATGTTCCTCTCCTTTCCTTTCAGCAGCTACCATCCAGCAATATTGGACCAGAGAGATCAAACTGGAGGTCAGCTAATTTCAGATATTTTACTTTGACATCCGTATTTACTCAAGTAAATAATGCCCGAGTCCCGATCTGTTTCTTCTTTTACAAAGTAGACTAGCAGAACTGACAGAAGAGTGTGCCTTAAAAAGCTACAGTATGTTAGTTTGAGAGATTTTTTTGGTTTAGTTTGGTTTGGCTTGTTTTGAGTCTTTTTGGTCTTATTCTTAAAGCACGATTCTTCCCATGGTATAGAGGTATTGTGCCAAACATAGACATTAATCTATCTCTGTCAACATACCCATATTATAATACACAGGGGTGGATATCTGAGTTTACCCTATCATTTAATTCTCAACAAACCATCAAGTAGGAAGAACATAAGCCAGTTCAACTATAGCAAAGAAAGTGTTGAAAGCTATTAGCAGAGATTTACTTTTTTGCCAAGTGAAAGCATAAAGTAATGACTCTGCCTTTAAATGTCATTTTTGTGTCTGAAAGGATAAAAATAAATTAACATTGTTTGTCTTTTTCATTCTAAATATTAATTTTAGACCATTGGGTTATTGCAGAATTTTGTTGCTCTTAGATTGCTCTGTGTTCTCATGCTAAGAAAAATATCTGACTGAGAAAATATCTCAGACTGAGGATTGCTGAGAAAATATTTCCTGTACACTTATAATGAAAAGGCTCAAATTGCCCTGTAATGTAACACATCATTGTTTCCCCCTTTACCAACTGAAAGTGGGAACATTAATACATTTAAGGTAGGCTGAGGAGTCCTACTGGCAACTCAAATGCCTTTAGATCAAACCCTTCCCCCACACTTCCCGACATCAAATATTACTGTAGCTGAGTAAAATAAAGAACTATTCTTGCTCTTATTACATGGCTATCTAGTGGTATTGAGTTCAAGGCCCACTGTGCTACCCCTGTGAGATTTACAGACTAGGAAAGAAACACATCTCCATAAACAGTGACTGAAGCTAGATCGATTCAAGCTGGAAATGAGACATTTATTTTTAATCAAAAGCTATCAGAGAAGACAGACTTCATGTCTTATCGTCTTCCAAGAAAGCTCAGGCTTTTTTTTTTTTTTTGTAAGAGGCTACTATTTATTCAAATGTCAATTATTAGGCTAACTTCAAGAATAATTAATGAATTTTTTTGCATACAAAAATATCAGATATGCTGAACTTTTTGAGCCTCTGGACTTAAAATCTCTAATCGGGTATTTCACTCTGTAGATTGTGGGTGACAGGGTGAAATTATCATTCCTATTTTACAGATTAGGAAAATAGACTGAGGAAGCAATGCATTACAGATTTATATTTTGGTCCAATAAACTAATTTTTTTTTCTACATAACATCATTTCAGTTCACCCTTGAAAAATACATAAAAATTTAAAATTTTATTTTAAATAGGGTATTGGGTGTACAGAAGTCTCCTGAATGCATACTCGTACAGATTTTTATCTCTCTGGTGTTTGAACATGTAATACACATGACATGTAATGTATAAGAAAGGATGTTGAACCACCACATCTGTGATTTTACCTTTATTTCCTTTCCTTTATTTCCCAGATATCTTGGAACTGGTGCTTACTGTCACATCATTACCATCTGACTTCTTCTTCCTGTAGTGGTAGAATCTCATTTGTTTATGGCTTCCACCTGCACTGTAGTCAGCAGACTCCCTGTGCTCATTCTTTTTTTAGACGAATTAGCGTCAACATTCCTTCTGAAAAAAGAAGCATAATATTCATGTATAATTGTTCCTGCTGCGTTGAAGGTACGTGTGCAACATTTGTTGGAATGTTCATCTTAGGAATTTAACAACCACATGTGTGAATCCTGGCCTAATTCCCCACAGTCCCTGCCAATACAGCAACTGCAAGTCAGCATTTGCAGGCATACAGCTGTCCAGCAGATAAGATGATACCCTCTGGGTAGCTGTTGTAGAGATATTGCAAGTTGAAATCAGCATTTCCTCATAGGCCAGGAAGCTGAAGTCTTAGATTCATGCATGCATTTTTCTTCCCCTGTATTTTTCTTAATTTATACAAAGACCCAAGGCAGTTCTATTGTTCCTGCTACCATACTCTCTCCTGCTTTTCTGAATCATTTAGTATTTGGCTACCCCTACTCCCTGCAGGCATAAAACTGATCTACATTGACCCTAATTGGCTTAGAAAGTCTGCCAGGATCACAGCACAATATCACCTAGCTATTTGCTTACACTGTGTTATTATATTAGATTGTAGCACAGAGCAAAAACTAATCTAGTGTAAGAATTTTCTCTTCAGGTAATGTAAAAAAAGAATTAAAAAAATAAAAAGAGCAGCAATGCTAAATCCAATTTAAGAAAAAGTCCCAGATGGATCCTGATTGACCCAATTAACTGAGGACCTAATTTGGGACTCTGATTGCTGTAGGCACTGGCTGTTGTCAGAGGACAAAGACAAGCCTCTATAGTGGGTTGAGACTGTCTTAATTCTGAATTATCTCCACCTCTGTGGAGGTGCCTTTCTCTCTCCTTAGCTGTTAAGTATGCTTACATTTCCAAGTATAGTGCCTCTACCAGGTACATAAACACAGGCCAGACTAATCAGGGCTTAAACAGAGGTGAAAAATTGAGTGGAAGTAACTGTGTAAAGAACAAGAACAACAGCAGTATGACTGGATTCTGTTTCATGTGTAACTGATCCTGAAGTTTTTGATGATGCCTACCAGAGACAAGAATTCCACTGACCTCTTCACTGTGTCCTCACAGAGCTTGATGTAACCATCCATGCTACTGACTTCCAGGTATTTCAGCAAAACTGAGTTTTTAGTTAGACAGAGATTTTTGAACAATTTGATTTTTCTTTCTTTGTCAGAGAATGTGAGAGATGAGATGTTAAACGTTGATGACTCAAATAATCAGCCATTTGCAAAAACAGTAGGGTACTTTGCAGAGGTCAGGTTTGTGTCTCCTGTGACTGAAAGGGATGAAGAGAATTTCTGGTTGTCTGGTGATGAAACCTCTAATCTGCATAAGAACAGCTCAGGCACATAAGGGTGCTCTCCCACCACTGGAAGATGACCAAGATAAACTGACCTTTACTTTGCAACAATCTGGGTTTTGAGCCAGACAAGGGAAAAGGACAATAAGAAGTGCGTCTTTTAAGGTGGGGTGATGCTTTTCATTATGCTGATATCCTCCCAGTAAGGCTTCGGTGCAAAATTCATCTCTGGAGGAAATATCAGGATATTCACATGTAGGCCTGAAGGTGTTTATCCCTTCTGATGGGGCAGAGCTGGTTCCACTGCACTGGTATAAGAGGCAGCTGTCATGTCTCAGAAGGACTCATAAACTACCAAAGGCCACTCAAGTGTCCCCAAACTCACTTTTCTGGGGCCTTCCTTTAGAGGACTGTGGGTGATCCACAGTGTTACATCAGACAGTGTAAAACTCCATTGCCTGGAGGTATCAGGTTCCCACCTGAACCTGAGCGTGTGTAACCTATCAAACTTTGTATTTTGTGGTCTTCCTCCATCCCCAGGGCATCACCTCAACCAACAGACATTGAAATTGCAACAATCAAGCCTTGTCACTGGATCCCCAGATGGTGATATCTTCCCACTATGTGCTCTTATCTTTTCTTTTTCCTTCTTTCTTTCCCTGATATTCTTAATATTTCATACTTTTATATTATTCTATTTGTATAGAGAATAATCAAAATGGCTACATAGCTCATATCAATTTTAACTGAATTATTCTGAAATAATCCTGCCATACATGTATAGATGATATAGCTATAAAAACACCAGTCCTTCAATGTCATTTCACTTTAATCTGCCCCAACAGATCTATTAGAAAGAACCTGAGTTACACCATTTCTGGAGCAAATCATAACAGAGAATGTTCCTCCATGAACATCTGTTAGAACTGAAAATGCTGGGCTAAAGGTTATTTTTGTTATATGGGTCAGTCCTCTGGTTACCCACACTGGGAAAACACAGACAGGAATAGGTCTCAAATTTTCACTTATGTAGGTTTTCAGGCCTCAGAATTTGTGTGTGAGACAGAAACATTGCAAGTGTAAGTGTTTGCTTCGGTTTAGGAAATCAGACATGATTTGAACCAGAGGCCACATCATACACCAGAAACTCAGGTGTTAACAGTAGCTAACCCATGCAGAGACAATCTTCCAACAGACTATTAATCAAGGTGCAGATTCATAGAGAAGTCAACTGAAGGTCATACTTCACTTGACCCCTCCATTTGAGGCCAAATAAGGATCCTGTTAAATAGGAAGGCAAGACATTTGATTCAAAGAAAAGAGAATAAAGTTTCTAAGTGAGTGGGAAGACTGAAGCTATTTGAAGGGTAGATTTCTGTTGTGTAATATTGATTTTCCACTGGTTGTTCTACTAACCTGGCTTCTATATGCTGTCCTCTCACATTAGATTTATAAATTGAGGAATTGTGCTAAGGTGGCTTTTGATCCAAAGATGTGCTGCTTATGTTCCTGCCTGTGAAAACTGCCTTCATTTAATTACAGACTTATGTTACTTAAACACTTTAATTTTAAGGTCGTTTGAACACTTTGAGGATTGGTTTCATTTTACTGGAAATTACTTTGCACCTCTAGAAGTTCAAATGGGATAAAAGGCAGCATCTTAAAATGCCTGGAAATTGATTCATTGGAAAGCGTATTTTCCTGATCCATCAGCTAACTAGTGAGAAGTTGAAGTGACTTATTGTGAGCTACCATGCTAAGAGCTGCTTTATGAGCTGCCAACATCTTTCAGGGAAAAAGTCTTTTTTTTAACTCCATACTGGGGTAAGATGCAAGATAACTTTATCTCACATTCTTTTTTTCTGTGGAAGAAAAACCCAGAATTGTGGGGTAGACCAGAAGAATTAGGATGCATTTGAAAGCTTCTGCATAGGTATTAGGGCAGGTTATTCTGGGAGTCTTCCCTAACTATAGGGAGAACTTCATCACTGTTCTAAGTGCAAGATGGTTCTGGATCTCTACTCACTGAATGGACAGTGCTTAGAAGCAGCCTCCTCAGAACGTGTGATATGAGAAATGTGTGTGCATAGGTGTTGTAATCACTCAAAGCATCATAGTAGATGTGGATCCCTTTGACCTCTCACACTACAGTTTTCTTTTTTGAGATTTTAATTTGTTGGCAAAAATAAGAAATTATTTTTTTTGAGCTTTTTGGCTTCTATTACCTATAATCATCATTTTCTTTCACTCCATTACAAGGAAACAAATATTTTTCAACAGTTTGAATGTGGTTTGTCTATTTATCTGTCATATAAGAGCAGCTTCAAGAACACGCTCAAGAGCGGGAGAATATTATGAGACTGTGTGATCAGACACATCCAAATGATGCTCGTTTAGCAAATAAGGTAAACAAACAAAAAAAAAAAACCAAAAAACCAAAAACAACAACAACTACAACCAAACCAAACTCACAAAAACCCAAAAAACCTCCAGCCCACAGAATTTCAGTGCTCCATAATTTCCAGAATTGAAATATTTGACTTCACAACTTGAAAGTTCTTTTAATGTGTTCATGTGTGTGTGGTAGGAAGGATGTTACATAAGTATAGATTACTCTATAAACACACTGAATACACTAAAACTAATGCAAGTTTATGCAAAACTATCTTTTACAGAATGCTTTTGCAGTTCACACAAAACATAAAACTCTATATTTGGACACAAAGCGTCTTCTGCTGCAAGTTACACTATAATTTAGGAAGAACATAATTTTGTGGCTTAGAATTGGGAAATTTATTATAGCCTCAAGTAGTGAATCTCAGAAATAAATATTCAGCAATGAAATGAGAGTGATTTAACACCATTGATCATGTGGTACAAAATGCAATCAGTTGGCTTTTAATAGGCAAAAATATAATTAAAGGAAATTATATACAATCTTTCTGTTTAGTTCATCTATACATACACACACACAATAGGCAGACTGATAAGTTTTTAACTTATAGCTGTCTCTAGAAAATTATGACACAAATAACTTCTTATTTGTCACATAATGAGAAAACTTTGTGCTTATACAGTGATTTCAGTCGAAAACCTTTCTGAACTGTGCCAGGCAATGCCTCTATTTTGTATCCTTTAGATGTCAAGGATTTTATAAGACACAGAAAGGCTCGAGGTAAGAAGCAAGCAAATGCACACCCCAAAGTAATATCAGAAGCTGCAACAGAGGAGAAACAAAGTAGTGAAAACATCATCAAGACACAAGGAGCATCAAACAACTGTCTAGTCACATCCATCCACTGAACTTAAGAAAACCTATCCCCAGCACACGATAGTCCAACTCACTCTTAAATGCCTCTAATGACAAAGACTCAACAAACTCCCTAGAAAGCTTTTCTTGTGCTACCAATTAATTAATTATTCATTCTATTAATTATGCTAGTACCAACTTCTGGTAGTCATTTTCTAATTGGTTTTACATTGTTTTAAATAATATTGGTTAATTTTACTGGAAAATTCTCTCAATCTGATGTTCTCCATCAGGCAGTGACAGAGTTCAACTTTTCAAACTGTTTTGCACCCTCCATGTGACAATTTCCACTGGGCTGTGTTTCTCTGGAATTTGTGTATGACAGTGCCAAATGGGACTGTGTGAAAATGCTTACTAACGTCAAGATATATCAAATCTTTAGCTTCTCCCTTGTCCACTAGGCAATTATCTTGCCACAAGAAGAACTTGGATTGATTTGATATGACTTTTCTTTTTTTTCCTTGACAAATCCATGTCAGCTATTCCCTATCACCTTGCCCACAGGGTGCATCCAAACTAATTAACAAGTTGTTCCAGAATATTTCTGGTATCAAGGCTAAGCTGATGAACCTAGGTCCTACCATCTACCTGATTTTTAAAAATAGGTACAATGTCTGTCCTTCCTCATTCCTTAGGGAATTCACCTCTTTTTCATGTGTTTTTTAATCACCAAGGTCTCCTAGATTTTGCCTGCTTCTTTGCAGACATAATAATAATGAATATGCAATAATATTCATTAATCTAACTTACTTTAATATTGACTGATATAAGTCTATATCTATAACTAACATTTCCAAAACTAGATGTCGAAAACAATCTGAGTTTAGATTTAAAAATACACTTCTAAATTTTAGTATAACATTAACAGACAGAGCATATATTATCTTTCATAAAATATTGAATACTCTAAACATAGTATTTAAGTGGCATTCAGTTTTCTAATTGTTAAAGGAAGTTGAATTTGGAGGACTCCTTTCTTGTCTGTTTGCTCCTGCTTCTGCATGTGTGTGTGCCAGCACAGGGCTAAGTGTATACTGTACAGATGCAGATAGACAAACAGTGCACAAATGCACATGCATCCAGCCACACCAATCAACAGAGAGAGCAGCGCCTTTACTGGAAACCATAAATGCAGCAGCATCCATCTCATCACTGTGAACAGCACTCAGGGCTGACACTGAGGCTCCTCTTCAGGTGATATGGGCTGGAGCTTGCTTGCAAACGTCCAGATGCCTTCACTTTCACAGCTCATGGGCATATTTGAGAGTACCTTGGGCTCTGGCTCTGTGGGCACGTCCAGGAAACACACTGGAGAAGTTTCATAGAGGGTTGTGTCTTGTGGGAGGGACCACAGAGGAAGAGTGTGAGAGTTCCTCTGAGGAGGAAGGAGTGGCAGAGACAGCATATGCTGAACCGACCACAACATCCATTCCATGTCTCCCTGTTCCATTGAGGCAAAGGAGATAAAGAAATTGGTAATGAAGTTGAGCCTGGAAAGAAGGGAGGACTGGGGGGGGAAGTGTATTTCCCATTATCTTACTCTGATTTTAGTGGCAGTAAAATGAATATATTTCCTCAAGTTGAGTCTGTTATGTCCATGACAGTAGCTGGTGAGTGACCCCTCCCTGTCCTTTATCTCAGCTCATGAGCCACTTGTTGCATTTTCTGTCTCCTGGCCAGCTGGGGAGGGAAGCAACAGAGCAGGTTTTGTTAGCACTTGGCATCAATCCAGGGTCAAACCACTACAACCAAATTTACATATGTGCCAAGATCCTGCTTTAACAAAACTGGCCTCTTTTATCTTCTCCTATCCATTATTCCACACCCACTTTGGATAGATTTTCCTATCCACTTTGATCTTTTTATTTCCCTACCTTTACCCCCTCTCCTAATCCTGGAAAGATTCATGTTCTCTCAGTTTCCTCTGAATATTCCACATTTTCATCTTGCTTGTGAGACCTGTGATGATCTTGCTTCCACAGTGTTATCAACCTCTAAGGCTATGCTCCAGTCATCTCTTTACTGATTTGTGGGCCCTGGAATTTGGTATTGTCTCTCTTATGTCCCATTTCTTAAAGTTTCTGCATCTAGGTATTTAATTTAGTATTTTTCTTCTCTCTGCTGGGGGAGTTTATTTGTTTTTTTGGTTTTTTATATGAAATTGTTGTTAATGAACACCCTCACAAGCCAGATATCCCTCAATTCCAGGTATCCAGAAATTTTTTGCCCTATAACTCTATATTAATGTAATGCCAGAGCTCTATTTCTTCAGGATTTTAGTTTTTGATTCTTTGCACTGTGATGGTTGTATGAGTGACTTTCTTTCTACAAGGGCATAATTAGCTCTAGCAATTAAATCTTTTTATAACTTTAATGTGATTAGATTAAATATTAGGGATCAGAAATAAATAAAATAACATATTTGGAAGATCTGATATAAGATAACCTGTCTTTTTCATTAAATCTACCTAATTACTTAATTTTCTAAATTTATTTACAGTTTTTTCTGAAGTTGTCAGAGGTAATTGGTTAGCTACTGCCTTCAAGTTTCAAAACATCTTGGTGAACTTGATGTGAGCAGCCATTTTATTTCCTTTCTATTTACATCACACTAAGAGGAATTTTTTTCAGAAGATACCAGATCTCCATTTTGACTAACTTTACCATTTAAATGCAAAATTTTCAAGCATATGAGATGAATAGAATAAATAGAGACAGCAGCATGTCAGAGCCTATCTGTGAGAAATGTGATTTCTCACTAGGATATTGTTTCTCAGACTAAAGGCACACTAATGATCAGCTCATGAGTGTGTAACTTCAGCCATCACAGTCAACTAAACAAACTTGATGCATCTCTTCAGCACTCTGTCTTCTGAGATATGTCAAAATGTGATTCCATTATATTAGTTCTAATTGCAGCATATTTTTTTGGTAATAAAGGCATTTCGTGAAGAAATTTTAAGTCCCCACGAAGCCCTGCATAGAGAGAAGAATGTGTATATGAGAGTTTAGCACAGCCTTCTTCTCATAGACAGACCGGGTCTGTAGTTGGGATGCAGCCCACACTGAACAGAGTCAATGAGGTATCAGATCTATAATTCCTTCCTAGGTATCTTCTTTATCATCTCAATAGTCACCTTTGACTCACCATCTCTGGAGGTATCTAGGGAAATGGACTGGTTTGGACTTGGCAGAGTTAGGTTAATGGTTGGACTCCATGAACTTAAGGGTCTTTTCCAACCAATTTTTTTCTGTGATTCTATTCCTCCACTCAGTAAATCCTTTTGAAGCATAGTAGCTTTCTTTTAGATGAAAAATAACTTTTCTGTCAAAAACCTATAGGCAATGAGGATTCACTACAAAGAAAGCATTAACAGATTTATGATTTCTGGTGTCTACAGCTGTTGTGATTCATTATATACTAAATGCATGAGAAGGCCTGAAATAAGAGTCTTACAAATACAGGAATGTTAGGAAGTTCTCATGTCATGTTAGCTATCCTTTATAAAATTACACTAATTATTTTTATATATCCATAGTGAGTGATTCACCCTTCCAATCCAACAGAACTCTGTGTTTAGAGTGAGCATGAAACCTCCACAGTCCCTCATAGCTCAAGACCCTTTGAAGATCTTAGGGCAGGATACAACTTACCTAACATTAAACATTTACAAAACAGGTATCACACCTAACAGATGTGATAGGCTTTCTCAATTGCTGAGTTATGTCCTCAGGATATCTTGTCCTGGGTATCTCAGACACAATCTTAGCAGTTGATAAATTACTTTCTAGGGGTGTCTCTCTCCCTGCATAGGCTACAGATGGAGTCTTGCCAACTAGCCTGGACAAGTTGCTTAATTTTCATAAGGTTAAATTTAAGGAAAATCAATCCAGTTTTGTGACCATAAATCCAACATTTTTTTTATTTGTTGGATTACTTCATTCATTGTGAAGTTTTAGGGAGCAGTGAAGTTAATTAAAAAAAAAAAAAAGTGGTCAAGCAAATTATTTTGTTAGACTTTTAATAGGAATATTATCCAATTCAGATTTTTGAGATCTAATAATTACTTTTCTAATCTGACAAAATATAAGTCGTTAATATATGGAATCTCTTTTACTCCGGTTTACGTTGTTTTCCAAGTTTGGGTACATCATAATGTTAATTTTAGTGGTGCTTCTGAGAATGTAAATGAGAGCATAACTAATCATAATTTCAGTATCAGAGGCATCCAAAATAATTTTTTTCTTACTCCTTTTGCTCTCAGCTTTGACATCTGTTTCCTTATCCTCACTCCTCCCTGCTCTTTGGGTTGTCATTCTCATTTGAAGAACCTTATATTTTTTCTATTCCATCATAAAAAGGAGAAGCAAAGAAGGTTGATGGAAAAGATGTTAATAGCTTTCTGCTAAGATTTACTTGGTTGTAGTAAATATGACCTCATCGTTTACTCCATGACCTTCCTGATGGCAAACTTGCTTCAACCTCGCACTCTGGTGTTACCATGTCATCAGCATTGGCATTTACTGAAGAAGCACCTGGCAGTTTAAAGTTACATTCCTCTGCCTGTGGGGGCTTGTTGAAAGTGAGAAAGGCATTGCCAATATTAATTTAATTTTCATCTCTTTCTCAGCAATCATGAGTTGATTTGAACACATAGAAATGACAGATTGGAACACTTATTAAAAAGTTTTGTTGATTCATATCCTTGCAAATATTTGATATAAGCATAATTTCTATGTGTCTATTGCTTTTAAAAGATGCAGAATTAAATTGACAAGAATTGTATGAATTTACTAGATAAAAATCCCCTAACATATCGCTAGATTATAAATTCATCTAATTTGATAACTCATTGTGGGGTTAGGTTTGGAAATGCCTCCCAGCTATCATTCTTATCCTTTTGAGAGTATGCTGTCTGTTACCACTGTCATTTTTCCATACAACTTTCCATTCCACATCACCTGAATTTGCAAATAATGAACCAAATCATCTTACACTGTAAATGAGAGCAGCTCCACTGAAGTAGAAACATCATTTGTAATATTTAATAAGCTTTTAAAGAGAGTTTATGAACTTACAGGCTGAAGTGTAGTCTTAGAGTTGACAAGGTGACTTTAAAAATCTGCTAGTTTTCTGTTTCAAGATGGTACAATGCATGATTTTGATGTCATTAAAGGATGGTGAAAGGGGATATTATGTATGGACAGTGGATACATCCATTGATGGGCACAGGGACATGACTCAGACCTAAACATTACAAACTGTTGAATATTTATTATCAAATGGTCCTTTGGGAGTCCTCGTGGGGCCGTCTCAGAGCAGTGGTCGCTCTCATCAAAATGAATTTTTAATGATTTACCTGCTAAAAAAGCCTGCATGACTGGTAGCCTTGTGAATCGTTTCTTTAGGAAGAAAATCAGCCATGAATTACAGGCATAGGAAGAAGTATAGGAGATCCTAATCAAGGTGGGGGGGGGAGGAAAACCTGTACTGATTGATTATCTTGCATAATAGCGTGCAATAAGGTGTTGAACTAGATGTCTATTTGTTACTGCAGATGCTCAGAGGATGTTTACTCCTAAAAAAAGCAGCTCCTCACCTGACTGACATGGTAAACCTAAGAAATTCCAGTTCTAATTCATGTTTTTGTCATGTCCCAGTTAATAATCTAAATTTCTGCCTATATCACCATCAGGGCTGGTTTCTGTTTGCTTTCTCAGAGAATACTCAGCATAGTTTGATTCCAGAAAAAACAAAGCTGGAAAAATCCTATCCCTTACTTGGTCAGCTTTTAGAGACACATGGAAAAAAGTGTGTGTTATGTGACTTAGCTGTTTTGGTCCTGGAATACATGTATCCTGTGGAGGTGTGTTCCCTAATGGCCACACAGAAATGAAGTCTAGGGAAAGGAAGTGCTTTTGCCTTTTTTTCTTTTTTTAATTTATTTGTTATTTTATTTTCCCTTAAGCTCAAATCATTCCACTTTACATGGGATCGATGCACATTCATTTGGCACAGAAGACATAATGAGTGTGATTATAATGTTTGATGGATTCATCTGGGAGAGAAAAATGACCAGGTGCTCATTTGTGAATACTTTAATATTCAGTATTGATTAGAATAATGAAGGGATTTCACGTCTACATTCTCCTTCCCAAAGGCTTTAAATACCAGGCTCTAGAGTGAGGTTCAGGCTTCCAGTCTATAAGTGAAAAAAAGAAAGCACATTAACCACATGGAATAAGATGACATCTGTTTCATCCTTCGAAAATCAAAAGTCTCGTCAATGACACACACTGGTCTTCCAACTATTTTTAGCTAATTACTCATACACTGAATGAAATGAAGAATCTTTATTTTGTTTATCTATTCTGAGGTATAAATGTGAATCTCAACTGAAGACAAAGTCCTGCTTCCAGATGAAGACGTAGTACTTGCGTTTGTAGGTGGGATTGAGGACATGCTGCTGTTTCCAGTGTTAGCTGTGATCTAGGTGATGAACCAGTTGGCTTCCCCAGCATTCAGATGAGTAACTCACAGTATGAGTTCTCTCTGAGCTGCAGAGGTACCCAAAACACTTCAAACTAAGCTGTCACTAAACACTTAGCTTTAAAATTAAGCACAGCAGCAATCAGAACTGGCCTTTAGTTGATCCACTCCAATTTGAATTTTGTGAAAAGGGGAGAGGGAACAGTCTTCTGTATTTGATTTTTTTCTGCTTTTTTTTTTTAAATATTACAGAACTTCATTTATAAAAAATACCCTGAAGCCTGCTTTCTGATCATCCATCATGTTTTTAAAGTGCTCTTAGCTGAAACCTCCAGAAAAAGAGTCACAAAGAAAATAGTATCTGACATGATATGGAAAGCTCTAAGCATGTTGTAACCCACAGTTATCCTTTCCTGGAAAATACAGAAAAAGTTATTCCACTAAAATAAATTTATCAAGTATAAATTTCATCTTTAAAAGCTAGCAGATAGATAACTGAATAGAAAAGGATAGCATCCTTAAATATTTTGTTTATGCACAGGGAAACAACAACATCCAGCTTGAGCCCTGAAATAATTGATTGCAACGATACAAAACAACCACAAGGTGGAGAGAGACAGATCAGAATTGCAAAGATGAGTCCTGATACAGAAGCAAATTTAAAATTATTCAGCATTCCCACTGGATTTTTCTTCTGAAGGAGAAGGCATTGGCTTAGTCAACAATTGTTACATGATGGTTATTGATTTGAATGGATGATTTTGTCTTAAGGCCAACCTCTGTCAAAAACAAATGCATGTTCTGCTTAAAGAAAGTGCTCTGAGCGTGCAATGGCAGCTAGAAATATGCTAACAGGCAGATTTAGCTAAAGAAATGATTAATGGAGACTGCAAAGACCTTGTAAGAAAATAACTTTTAGTTTTAGAAATACAACAGCTCTTCAAAGAACACACCAAGAGCCTGTCCTTTACTCTTCACTGTATTTATTTCTATTTCTCATAGTTTTCAGCACAGAAAATATGTCAGAGGCCCTTTATTATTAGAGAAAGACCAAAAGGTACAAGTTGTATAGCTGACTCAGGACAATCTAGATCTACCTTCATTCTGGAAGTCTCAAATTCTGTGTGAAAAATAATCATCATTCATGTGCAAAGATGTTTTAATGTAAGTACACCAAAGGATTTTCTGTATTCAGTCCTAACATATAAAAAAAAGTGCCTAGGGAAATGTTTCAAATCCTCCAAAGAGTATGCTTACTTGTTGTATATTTGTGTATAATTTTCCATATTTCTGCTATGACAATTAATTTGGGATGTAGGATATGTATTTATGTGTACTTATTTTGCAGCATACTGTGTATTCAGATGGTTGCCAAAATCCATGTATTATTTAGTCCATGAACAGGATGAATGCTCCAAGTAAAAGCAGAATCATATAATCTATATTTTAACAAAATTAGTTAGCAGATCCATAGATCCATGACCTACATGCATTTTAATTTCTAACACATAAAATGTTGTATCTTCCAGAGACAGTTGCTGAATAAGGATCATATATGATCATGCTGCTTCAGTATGTGTAGGTGCTAAGTCTGTAAGTTCTCAGCAATTCTCAAACTCATTATCAATTTCAGATACACTAGCATTCAAACATGTTGGTACCTACAAACCTCATGAAAATGGGTACCCAAATGCTCAAGTTTCCATTTGGGAAAATAAAAAAAATCTGACATGAGCACTTGCCATGCAAGACATTGGAGAATCAATATGCGACAGCTCTATTACAAATGACCTAACTTTAGAGAAAAATTTAGGTTAACCTCACACCTTATTAAAAGAGAGAATCTATTCCTCAGTCTAGGTTCTTCTGTCAAGTGCAGTCTTTGCTGAAAAAAAAAAAAAGTCTCCTACCTTTCAGTACTCCTGAAATTTTATAAAGTCATTGCTTCCCTCCCTGCCCCACCATTTTCTGGTGCCTAAGAATACGTGGATTCCAGTGGAATCTTTAATTTCATTCATTTATGAATGGAGTCAGCCAGAAGATACAGGTTCATAGAATGTAAGGCTTCTTTAGCTGATGACAGAACTTTCTGTTTAGAGCATGAGCTTGGTTTTCAGTGCATATAACTTTGTCAGGCTATTTCAGTAGCAGCTAACACCTAAGAAGAATTTATCAAGACTATGGTAAAAATGTCATAGATTTTGCTAAAAGCAGTAAAAGCAGGTAGAATCAGCAGAATGCTACAAGCAACTCACAGATCAGCTAAGAAGAGGGGATATTTCAAAGACTATTTTAACATTGAAATAAAGGAATATACAGAACACCCTAAACATCATCAGATCATATTTTTACATGGTCTGTAGAAGGACAGCCATGCTGTATCCTGCACTGACTTTGTTATCCTTCCCACTAAGAAGCTCTTTCTCAGCCATTGTTACAATAAAAATTCCTTCCGATGATTTTCATGCATCTAAAACTCAGAGGAATGGTCTTTCAGTTAGATCTTTGGAAGGACCTAGATCTTAGATTATCTTTTCTCCTAATAAGAAATTCACTCTCAATAACTTTCTTACTTCAAAAATAAGACCTTAAATATTATTTATATTTGGCAGAAATCTTAAAGAAATTTAGAAAAAAGTATTTATGAACCCATTTATTCTGAGACTAGGATATTTTTTTGCATTTTTTCCAGACAGTATTTATTATTTGGTGAGTGTTTTATAGGTTTCATTGAATTGTATGTTTTAGAATATATCACCTTTCAGCTGACCCTATGACAAGTGGATTATCAGTAAATTTCACTCACTCCCCTTCAGATTACTTTATACATTTCAAGTTTTCAAATTAGACAGTCTTTGTTTGAAATGTAGTACAGTGTTCATTATTTCTAATTGCCAGTCCATTTAATATTCCTGGAATATATTTCTCTGTCTAATCACATGCTGCTTAGTATCAGTTTCTTCCCAAAAGATTTTTACAATCATTCCTTTAAAAACACAGTAATATTTGAGCACAGGTGGAATAATGAAAATCTCTAGGACAGATATTCTCATACGTTTCAGTCCCTCTGTCCTTTCTTTTCTCTGCTGATTTCCAGGACCTTCCCACCACTCCTCTGAGCTCTTTCCTCCCTTCTCCCATGTGTGCAAAGAAATTTCAGGAAAATTACCTGTGACCTAAGCTTTTAAGAGCCAACCTTGTCCCAGAAAGTGAACCTGGTCTGCCCCAGAGAGAGAAAATGCTGTTGTTGCAGTTGTTTCCCTACATCCATCTGAATTAGCTCTATACACCTTTCTGCAGGGTGGAACTCAAGGGAGAAGACAAGAAGCAAATTCCTGCCTAACATGAGGGGCAAGCACAAACCAAGTGGATAAACAGGCTTTCATATTGTCAAAAAATATTGTGCTCTTCACATTATTGTCCAAGAAAAAAAGACAGAAGGAAGTAAGTAGACAGGCAAGAAAGAGAGAGAGAGAGAGAAATAAAGAGAGAAGAAAAATACAAGGGACCAATAACATTTTTATGTGGTTTCTTTCCTGTAACAAAGTATCTGCCCTGAGTCCAGCACCAAATGAGGGCTGGGAGAACTAAATTTGCTGAGAAAAAGAGAGAACTAGTAACTAAGGAAAAATCCCACTACTTTTGTTCTATGCAAGTCTAGGCTTAGCCTTTTTGTTGTGGGAATTGACTCTTAAAAATGCTATGGACTTGTTAAATATTTCCCTATAGGCCAGATTCCTGTTTTTCATGTAAACCAGATGCCTTTTTCCTAAACAAATGGAAATAAACTTCAATGTCTACAGATGTGTTTTCATTCACTCTCCTTGCCAAATTAAGTTTCAAATAAGCATTCCTTTTGCTGAGACTTAAAAAGTAAAGAGTTACTACTGAAGTTCAATGTATTTCCTAGGTATGTTCATGTTTAGCCAGTCACATTTGGAGGTATTTATTGCATTTTTTATTTGTGTATTGTATGTGTTCATGTCATTATACCCTTGGTGTATGATCCACAGAAACTATAATAATGTTCTGCCCTACAAACAGAGCAAGAGGTTTTGCACCAGAGAGGAGACACGGTGCAGAAAAACAATTGCATAAAACCACTTGCAGGTATATAAATGTGTTACTGTAGCATTTTTATACATTCAGCACATTTTGAAGCTAGATAGCTTGGGTCCTGGCAGCAACAGCAGATCAAAGCAGGTTTCAAATTATTTCAAGGTAGCACAGATTATTTCACTCTAATCTTTCAATGGCTGCATCTGACTGTCAAGTCTTATGATTCTGTAAATCTTCTTGGTGAATTCATTGTCCTTTACCCCATTTTAGATCACAAATCTTCAGGATTTATTGTGTAAGCCTGCCTAAAATGAAGGCTGTGAAAATTACAACAAAAATGAAACTGGTTAGATTTTATTATTATAATTTTAGTGGTTTGAGAATGAAAACAATCATGTGGGATGCATGTTTGCATCTCTTTTTACCATCATGAAAAGGTGAAATTGCAACAACATTAAAGATAGGCTGTTGTAGATTCTGTCTTTTTAAAACTTATTTTTTAGATGTTAAGATAAACAATACTGACATTTAAGGAAGATGTTATTAAGACATTTATTAATCTGGATTGCAGGAAAATTCAATTTCCAATGGCCTTTCTCTTGTGTAGCCTTTGCAGACACTAAAGTCCATAAAGAAGAAATTATAGAGCAATTTGGGAATTCAGCAGCAATAGCCCAGCAGATCTGGATGATATTTACCAAAGAGATCAGAAGAAATGCAGTGAAGTTGGCACTAACACAAAACCTTATAGATCAGAAGTATTCCTAGCTGTAGAAAAGTCTTTCTGAGCTATCTCTTTTCTAGCAAAGACAGTCCATTGAGAATGGAGAAGCAGAACCTCGGCATTTTAGTGTTGTATTTTTTAGTTCTCTTGTCTCTGTATCTACTATGGGTTGAGTTGTAGCTTGCATTTGAAAAACCCATGTTCCAGCCACTTTTTCAATCCATGTTGTGTAATGTTTTCTCTAAAGTTGGAGCAAAATCCAAAGTTAATCAGACACAACTAGACATTGAAGTGAAAAAGATAACACGATAGTTCTCTTCTTGGGTCATGTATTGTACCATGGTGGTGTTCTGCACCATCTAATTAGTGGTTTGTCTGAAGTGTCTTCTGTCTTCACTCAGAGCCAGGATTAAAAAACACACGAAGGAATTGAATTTTCTCATGTTTGGGCTTGGTGATATATTAAATCTTACCTAAAGTACAGAAAATTCAACAACACTTCTAGCACCAGCTAGAGCAAAATTGAGAGATCCAGCTAGCTACGAAGTCTCTTAAACAATCCAATAGAGAAATAACACCTATATTATTTATACTTTTAACCCAATAACCAAATTCCTGTGACCCTCAGTGCAACACTGACTGACCAAGCAGAAACTACTACCTGAAACCACAAAGAAGGAAGATGAGCACTGAAAGAGCCACCACCCAAAATCCTCCATCTTGTCCCATACCTATTACTATATTAGAAAAACTTAAAATTTAAAACCCTTCACCATGTGAAAGCACACAATTCTATTTAACTACACACCTGTGACTTTTACTTCATCACTCAAATTTGGAAGCCTTCTTCATGGCATCAGGTCAAAAGCAATGTTCTCTGGGTGGTCAGAAAGTACAGAAAGCTCAATAAACCCAGGTTTCTGCGATCCAACAATGTATCTGTAATTCTATAAAATTAGATGATTGGATATGAAGTGGAGGTCAGTGAATAGGGTATATTTACTCCTTTGCTCTGAGCAGGCCAGGTGTACATAGACCTATGAAAAGCATGCAACTGAAGTCCCAAGAGTATTTTGCAAAATGTGGACAAATTTAAGGGTAAGTGCATGGCCACAATAGCAGAAACAAACAGAAAGGCTGTTCCACATTCCTGATTCATGGTTTATGGAGGTTTATCTGACTGTTTCTGAGAGTGCTTCTGGAAATATTGGAGTGTCCCAGAGTGGAGCAGGCTTACCTGCTGTAGGTACATCATATCTGCCCCATGAAAAAGGCAGGATACTCAGTATCATCAGGGAAAAGAGAGAGTTTGGGATTTGCATTTTTATCAAAATTTTTTTTCCAGTTTTCATATAATTTCAGTGGCAAATAGTTGGTAATATTGAATGAAGTTCAAGTTGGACAAAATTTTAGAGGTTTTCAATGTACTCTCCTACAGTTTGTGAAACAGTTCTACTCCTAATTAACATTATTATTGGCACAACTCATCAGTGGAGAAGCCAGAGACAAAGAGTGATTTGTACAGGAGACTGCTTTAACAGAGCATTTACATATATGCTTAATTTTAATCACCATAATTTTAACCCAATATATAAGTCAACAACTATACAAGAAGTTTCCTGAATCAAAAAAAGATTACTAATATCCTGAAGAACCTGGAAAATTTAGAGATTTCAGAGGCTTCTCTCTCAAAAAAGAACTATATTTGCATCCTAATAAGCCATATACACCAGCAGAAAAACTTAAACATCATGGCTATGATCTTATTCTTTTAATTATTATTTGCAATTAGGGTGGATACAGACCTTAACATCTCTGCTTTCTCGACTGTAATGGTATCTGGCTTATTTTCTTAAAATTGGTATACATATTCCAAAAAAAATCTGATCCATACTGCCACAAGTTTACAGAACTTCTAGAGTAAAAGGAATTTTTCTCTCCACCTCCTTGCCATTTAGACCACACAGCATGGTACTTCTGCATTACATTTTATGGTTGCTACTGATCTACTCAGACATTCCTGTGTCTGCCATTGCTGTGTAAACTAGGGGCAGAATTGAAATTTCTGGTTGTTTATTGAAAATTTGTTTGCCCTGTCAAAGGTGAGATTTAAAAATGTAAATTCTTTTTTGTTCTATTCAGGAATGTGTGAGTGAAGGTGCTTTCTAAATATAACAACACTAAAAACTTTCAAAAAAGTTTGATATTGAGAAGTCTAATATTAAAGATAGTCTATGACCTCTAAGCTCATCTAAATTTTATATTGTCTAGGAAGAAATATGTCTACAATCACAGCCACAATTTTAACCCCATTAAATCTAAACTGAAAATCTCATGCCAGGTAATTCTAATTCTTAAACTAAATTCTAGTTTAAATCTAATTCAGACTTTCCTGATTCATCCATTCTGTCATAACCTCTAGAAAGCAAAGAAACAATAAACATTAGAGGATTAATATTGAAAGCCTATTAAGAGAGCTGGCTCACACTTAAAAAACAATTTAGTGTTTCATAACTGGAATTGGATTTAGTAATATTTGCCATTGGGAATGAGCTTTTGCTTCTGCAAATCTAATTCCAGCATACAAAATGTGCATCTCTTTTTATCTCAAATGCAAATAAATTGCACAATTTAAGTTCTGAATTTAATGAAAAAGATGTTTTGAAGTCTTAATCATAATTACATTCCAGAACTCCAAATAAAGCTTTACGTGTGCAACTTTGTGGAGAACTTGACTTAGAGACTGATTGAAATTTGTTTCTGGTCATCAACAGTTTTTCATGGGGGAAGACTTGGCTGGTTGGTTGGTTGGTTGGCTGGTTGGGTTTTTTCCTGCAGTGTGAAAGTCAACCAAGATTTGACTTTTGGGGTGGGGTCAAGTAATTTGAAACCGACACTTCCTCTGGCTCCCTTCAAATCAGTCTCACTTTATGACCTCGCCCTTCTTCCACATGGAACAATTTTGGAAACAAAAGGCAGGTAGTGCTACAAATGCCTAGCTAGATACAGAGATTAGTAAGCAGTTCACAACTTTTCTAAAACATTTTTGCTACGGTAACCCCATGACCTCACACATCTCTGGGGCTGCTTGGTAGAGTTTGTATCAGCAAGGTTAAAGCTTTTTTCAGGCACCAAAGAGAGCCCTAGATATGCGATAGCAAATCAACCAGGTAATAACTTTTTCTGGTAATTCTGTCCAGAGATTTGTCTAAAAACAAAGTCCTGGAGATAAAATCTTGCTGTTTTGTGGAGCTTTTTGTTCATTTTATTTTATGGTTCTGTCTATTTTTATTCTTCTCTGATCCTATTTAATTTGAAACTAACTCTGCAGAGCCATGCATGGGGACTACTCATTTCCACCTGCAAACACTGGCCATTAGGATTTTAGTGAGAGTTTCACTCATTCTTTATCATTTTTTTTCTACATGTTATGCACTATATTGGGTTCAAGACAAAAGGAAAATTAGTCCTTGTATGATTTATGCTTGTACAGGGACAGATTGTCCTCTGGTGTAGCTCTATGGTTACTGACAGAGAGATGCCAATTTAGCCTGCTGAGGATGTGACTTCCTGCAGTCAGCACGGAGGTAACTGTAAGCAAGATGACTTTCAGGAAGAATTGTAAGCATTCATCATTTAAGAATGTCTTTGTGAGATTAAAACAGGAAGAATGTATCATTTTAATGTTTATGTTTTCTTCAGGCTCTAATATCTGTACTTCTCAAGATTGTCTCTCTGCATATAAACATATATCCATGCATACATATCCAAATACACTTATAAACAAATATCTTGTCTGCAGTGATCTAAAAATACTGTCACGAGTGACAACCCCAGAGGGAAAATAATAAAGAGACTGAAGAAGTCTGTACCCTGAATCACTATATAATCTCATTATAGCAAAATAGAAAACACTGAAGGAGAATTCTCTCTGGAGAATAACAGCAGAGTAGGCAATGGGCAGGCTATGCAATGAGTTTTTCACTTCTTTAATGTGCTACACTCTCTTAGCATCTGTGAACTATTTTTCTTGTGTGTTTCCTCAAGCAGGTGATTATTAAAAGAATGTATTTATAAATGACAACAAATGTTTCAGATGATTATGGAACAATAACAAAAAGGAACTCATAATTTTATGTTTCCTTTTACATATGTGAGAAAACCAGGATGACCTAATTGTGATTTTAGTTTTCCTTTTATGTTACACAAGTAATAGATGCAATAGGTGGAGAGAAGCCAAAGCAATTAACCAGAAAACTGTCTGATAGCAAAAGAAAGATCAATCACTAGAGAAAGGTACAAAACCAAAAAGTGTTTGATGAAGAGAGGCCAAGTCTTCATTGTTTTCTTTTTATTCTCAATGTGAAACAGAAAAACGAATATTTTTTGTTTAAGGTTTAAAGAAATCACTTAGCAACCAAATGGTATAATTATAGAAAGTCTTAAAGTAAATTATATTAATTATAAAGTGTTAAACAGTCATTCTTTTGCCTGGTAAGAAAAAAAAATAATAATAAAATTAATTCTTCAAGGTACATATGCAAAATCCCATGCTCAGATTTAAATACAGGACCATTTGTAAAAGCATTCAATTGTTTTAAGCAAGTTTGGTAGTCATATACCCTTTTTACAGAAGGCACACAATAGCTGGCATCCCTTGGTGATTCCTGCTCTGCTAAGAATGAGAACAGATTGAATGCAGATGAAGATCAAACCAGCCTCACATCTCTGGAAGTGGTGGGTGAAGGTTAGAAAATGTAGACAGAGCAGTGCAGGAGAGCAACAAAGCTGTTGTACGTGCTGCCAGGCAAAGGTTTTATAAGCTCGGCGTGAGACTTATTGGTATTTACTTCACAAGCAGAGTTGTGAATTGCAAAACAAAGCATGCCCCAGAGAAGCTCTAGAGGAAAACTTTCAAACTTGAGTATGCCTGGGAAAGAAAAAGAAGAACGATTCAATAGGGAAAGCACTAAGTTTGATACATCTGATCACAGTTCTGTGCTCAGTCATAGGCTTTCTGCTTCATCAGGTCAAATATAAGGATTAGATTCTTGAGACAGGCATGCAGGTACAAAAATATGGAGTCTGCATGTAAAACTTGCAGTATCTACATTTCTCTTATTGGATGTGCATAATGTTGCCTAAATCCTTAGTTCTGCATGTCTTTGTAGCAGCAAATTTTCAAAACTTTTGCCCAGCTGGCCTTCATATGTATGAACACCAACAATTATCATGGCTGCACTTCTTGTCACCTTCCTCCTCTACCTCCACGCACTCCAAAACACCACCACAGGACATGTCACCTTCATTGTCTCCCTGGAGGTCAGAAGTCCAATTTTATTCTTCTCCCCTTCACAAAAGGATGTTTTTCTGACTGTCAGCAGAGTGCCGTAGCTAACAACCTTCTTATTACACCAGTGACAAGCCAACATTTATTATGCAGATGATTCCAGAAGTTAAAATCTTGTTTTACTCATTTGTTTTAAAAAGGAGATGGAGGGAAGATATGCAGTTCTGGATGTGAGAGAGATAGACTTGGGGTTAGGCTTTCCCTTTGCCTCCTGATTCTTTTCCACATTTCACACACCTCCATAGAACCAGACAAAAACTTAAAATATATTACATTCATATGTTGAGCCTAATCACCTCTGGAAGTATCACTTAGATCCCATCATGCTTGCAATTCAGTTTTATCACATTTTCACTCTGAGGGCCTTTAAATCTAATGTCTTCTATATATTTTTCCTTTGCTGTACCCAGTAGAAATATGGGTGTACAATAAAATAAATTTTGTGGTTTTTTTTTCCTGTCCCTTTCCACTAGGTTTACTGCTGAGATCTATGGGAAAATAGCTACTGCTTTTTATTATATTAATTACTGGATTTACATCATTTTCTGTCTCACTTCCTGAAATTTATGTGTATTCATCACCAAGAGTTTTTGTGATCTCAATTGACAGTGATTATCTTGGCGAATTTCTGGAAACTTCAAAAGCAAGGAACATCTTAAAATGACTGTGATATGGCAATATTATACATTAAATCTACACCTACCTCTGCATAGCTTTTGGTTTTTCACAATATAAAGAAGTTGTGATGTTTTATTTCTGTTTCATTTTTGTGCTGTTTTCCCAATCTCAGGATTTTGTTCAGTGTGTCAATCTGTCAGTTCATATATAAAGATGTATTTTGTGAACCTGTAAAATTGCAAACTAAGCCTCTGAAGTTTTTTAATAATTACAGGCACTGTCTCTTTTCTCTTCTTTCTATTATATCAGTTCTGGTTTTCATTTGACACTTCTTATTTTAGTATTAGGACCCATAATGTTCCAACATACATTCCAGATTTTACTCTGCAGTAAAAAAAATCAGTTTCCATATCACAAAAGCTTCAAGCATCCAAAGTGATGTAGTAATTTTCCAAAGACAGTATGCTTTATTAAATGTTTTTATACAATATGGAACTCTTTGAAATCTAGAGCACAGTATTTTCTATTCCCAAAAAGGGTCTCCAAATTTGTTTGTTAGAAAAAGTACCACTTTTCATAAGATACCTACATCCAGTTTCAGTCTAGGTAATTCTAGATAAAGTTTTCATTTTTAGCACATTTCAGAATTTACATGTGCTGAGAAAAATTTAGTGATAACTCTCAGAATATTCTGGCATAACAGGATGGTCTAGCCAGGGGAATATAACCATGTAAGCAACTAGCCAGGCTGAATGCAGATAAGCAGTTGCTCTTGACACTAAGCAGATTAAAATAATTATGGTATATGTTTATCTCAGTCAAAGAATTTAATTCTGACTGTTTACAAAAATGCCTGTTGTAATTGCTTACATAGCTTTGACCTCCCGTTCAGTATCTGGATATACTCTATGTTGTGTGATTGACTTGTTCCATTTGGTCTGTGTCGCAAAGAGAAAGCGTGGTGCTTCACAACTGGGAGAAACCTTCCCAGAAAAAAGCATACCAAGAACTACTTTTTCTGGTATAGTCACCTGTGAGGGAACACCATAATGACCTTGCTATGACTGGGATCCAAATTCCAAATGAAGACTCTTTGCAAAGAAAGGCAGAAAGTGTTCTGCAAAGGAAAGACAGCACAGCCAGCAGGAGACTGGGTCTGGTGTGGTGCTTTTATGGAAGTATCCAGCATGAGATGGAGAGGACCCAGCTAGACATGTGGGATGAGGCCATCAGTGCATGGTTACAGCACTATTCCAGTTTGTGAAGAGCTGCTCAAATAAAAACTTTTACGATAGCTATTTCATGTTAAGGTTCATCTTACAAAACTTACTTAACATTGAGGTAAGATGGACAAAGAAAACAAGCCATCCTCTTCAGTTCTAAGTGATTTTCAATAACAGAAATTTGTTTATTTCTTTGGGCAAATCTCTACGTTTTTTTGTGCTGTCTCACAAGAAAATGACTGATTTTCTCAGTCTTTGACCAGGTCTTGGATTTTTAAAATTTTCTTGCTTTACAGTGTTCAAATAATTAAACTTGGAATCATTATCTACACCCACCTGGGATTCTGGGAGGCAATTAATGAAAAATTGAGCAGTCTTGGGAGTGTCTCCATTGAGCTTGGTCTCCAAAACAATTGGTCTCTTGTCCAAAGCTTTTGGGTCCAAGATAATATGAGAGCTTCCTATGCCAAAAGAAAAGATATTGTTACGAGGTTGGCAGTTCCAAAAATGTGATCCACTTAAGCTGTCACAAAGGGGTATTGTTCAGTAATAATTTCTGCAGTAAATAATGAAGTCTTACTCCTTTACTTCCACTCATTGTTTTAGAGTTTTTCTAATTCTTTTTTCTTTCAGTATTTGAGACATCCAAACATACTAATCAAAACATCTACTGTATTTCTGAACAGAAATAGCAAGATTTCTAGTTGAAAATAATTAGTTGGGAAAATTTCTGCATAGATCCCTATTTTGGAGTAATTATGTCTAGCAGATCACTCAGGAAAATAGGTGTAAACTTGCATTGGTAGGGGATATTTCAGTTTTCTTTTTTGTTAATGAAGCAAAAGCCATCAAACATATTTTAAAGGTTTTTCATGATCTAAGTGGAAAAATCCTTGTGATGAGAGTCTATCTAAATTACATGTAATTCTTCTCTTTTTGTGATTAATTAATAAAACAGTATCAGATTACAGATTTAATTAAGAGAAATGTGCTGTTCTTTTTTTTAACAGAAACAAACCAGTAAGACCTTAGAATATTTCATCTTCTTGGAAGCTCTAACAATATACAGTTACAACAAGTTCAGGAGTTGTAAGGTTCAGTAGCTAAGCTGAGAGTAAAATGTGTTTTATGGGCTCTGAAAATAGTGTCCTAATGACCAGCGTCGGTTTTAAAATACTGATATTTATTTTTGGATGTCAAAGCTTTTAAAAGACACAACAAAACAACATTCTTGAAAACAATTTTCAGAATGCTGCCTCCCGCATAAAGCACAAGAAACAAATCATTTTGTAGGCATACAATTATATTTATGACCACCTGTTAACAGACAAGCCCTGCTTTAAGTTTTCAGGTGTTTTAAAGGAACTAATGTTTGCTGTGCATGTTGGTAAATGCTTTGCAATAGTTTTTGTGATTATTCTGCATCTGTTATACCTAGTGGCACCACGGTACCTTGTACTCCTAAGTAGCTGTCATGAAAAGATCAGTTCAAACACTTCCCAGCTGCTTTGTACTCTGCCTGCCTGGACAGGGAGCACAGCAGAGCTGAAATGAATTAGTCTGCATTAGTCTTGCATTAGTTTGACTTGACTACATCACAAAGCATGGATCTCTTTATTATTTTAGCTATGGGAAAAGGTAAAAAATATTGATTTTTGGTGCCATGTGGATATCAAAAAACCTTAAACAACATAGAAAATTGTTTATTCTAAAATGCTGCTTTCGATATGAATTTGTTGTCCGTTTGGATTATACTGGTTGTTGGGATTTCCTTTCCTAAAGACATGACTAGTTTTAGCAAGTATTTAAAAGCACAGACAAAAACCAATTGTCTCAAAACCCCAAATTTGTTGGGTTGTTTTTCAAGCTGCTAAACAGTAAGTACACAGTTTTCTTAGCGTTTTCTTTCAAAAAGGTAGAATTTACATTGTAGACTGTTTAATGAACAAAAAAAAAAAATAGATGAAATAGACTGGTTTTGAAGAAGAAAAAATCTGTATACATATCGTCTGTCAAACTATTGCAATTGCCACTTGTTTTCCTTGGTGCAAATTACCCATTACTGAATATAAATAATGCCCTTGCAGAGTTATTCTGACCATGGTAGCAATCTTCATGCTGAATGCCAGATCGAGAGGAAATCATTAGATTAATGTTAATGTAAAAATGATGTAACATGAAATTGAACTCACAGTCCCACTGTTTACATTTCACACATTCATGAGGGTAAAAAACCTCTTTTCTTACTATATCTGCCAAGTCTATCTCTTACTGTGCTAAAAGGAAGAAAAAGAACAACCCTAGTTTTTTACAATTTATTTTTATATTGCAGGTTGAAATATCAGCTTTTCTGAACAATAACAACAAAAATTATAAAATGTTGAGAATCTCACCACTCAAGTGTTTTCCATGAACCTAAATTTTACATTATTCCCTTTAATTTTTTTTTTTGTGGCATAGCTTAGAGTAAGCATGAAATCAAACAATGAGGACTGCATAACTTCAGGAAACACTAGATGATTCAAACAATATATTTCTTTCATGCATTATTACAGGTAAAACCATATTTTGTGAGACAATAACTGTCCTCAAGTCATGATAACTTCCAGAATACACCTAATTGCAATGCAAAGATCAAATAGAAAGCAAAATCCAACCCGTAGTGTATATATTTATGTTATTTTTCACTTTGGGAGACAATATTTCCCTCTCTTTAAGTTTCTGCTTCGTGAATTTAAAGCGCGGCAAAAAATACCTATTGTTTTTGAAAAATAATTTTCAAACACAGAGACCCTGATATGACAGAAAAGCCAGGAAATAAGTTGGAAAATTTTGAAGATATGACTTTAAAATTTTAAATCCGTGATTCTGCTGAAAATAAATATTATTTTAGGTTGTCTAGAGAACACTGGCCATAACTGCATTCCCTTGTCCTCATATTTTTATGTAGAAGAGAGTTTTTAAAGTGGCTTAGATGAGGACCAAGAGGATTATGACAGAGATATAAACTAAATATGTTAAATTTCATTTCAAAGCAAACAAACACATGACAAAAACAAACCAACAAAAACAATTTTTTTAAAAGAAACTTTGGCCACAAGTTTGGGATTTTCCATTAAAGTTTTTGAGGGCATGGTGCCAATATGTTCAGTTTTGGGTGCCAGTATAGGAAAAACATTGATGAACTGGAGGGAGCTCAGGGGACACCATGGAGACTGTGGGGGCTGGAGCAATTTTCGAGTGAGGAGAGGGTAGGGAAGCTGGGCTGTGTCAGCCAGGAGCAGGATGGCTTTAGACAACACAACAACAACAACAACAACCCCCAGTAACGTATTGTGAGTAACCAAGATGTCAGATCCATGCTCTTTGTAAAAGACAATGGATACAAGTGTACCACACGAGTGTTTCAGAGTGGCTGTGCAGAGAAGATTGCTCCCTATGAGAAGTGCCAAGCCATGGCATAGATTGCCAAGGGAGGTAGGTAGTGCTGAGTCTCCATCGTTCAAGATTTTTGGGATACAACTGAATTCCAGCTGGTCCAAGCCCATAGCAAACCCTGCTGTGAGCAGGAACTTCCTGAGAACCCTTCCAGTCTCAGCTATACAGTGAGTTTACTGAGAAAACTGGTCTCTTTTCAAAGTATAGAGTATAAAGAAGTGGAGGAAAAATACTATAAATTAAATCAGTCAGGACAATTCTGGAAACAAAATGCAAATAAATTATGTAGGTATTTCCTGCCTGTCTTTATTAAGTCCACAGCCTCTGAAAGAATTTTATCTTAACAGATTTCAAGGCTTGTTTCCATATTCAATAAGAGAAAAGGTGGCTCCTTTCAAAGGTGTATGCAATAGCCCTGGGTGTGACCCTTATTCTATTCACATTAACAGCTCTCTGGAGCTATTCCTTTGCACAAGCATCTCCTGCTCTCATTAACCATTATGTCTGTGGAACTAATTGAACAAGAAGACTTATGGCCTTGTTCAAAGCTGAATTTATTTTTTTCTCACAAAATGGTGTAGTATCAACATCAAGAGTAATGTAATGTCAGTTGATTGATCTTTTCTGCAGAAGAAAGAATTGTGTGGGAATCTAAGGGAAAAAAAACAAACCCTCTCTCCTATTCTTATTCAATAAAGCTTGAAATGGAGCCTGAGGTAGAGCAGATGAATTTATGCTGCTGTTATCTGAAAGCAATGATTTCTATAAAGCTTACCATGAATAACAGGTGTTATTTGGAAGAGGGAACAGGAGGTGAAGTTTGATACAAGAATGCTAATTACTTTCAACAGTGTTCAACTATAAATATTTTTAGTCTCCCTCTTTATCATGAATAGAAAGGATTTGATAAATGTCATAAACATGTTACTCCGATAAATTGTCTATTTAGAACTCCAATCTCCACATTTTTTTTTCCACTCATCTTTTCTGTTTAGTTCAGAAAAAACTTCATCATAACATTGAATGTGCTGGGACCAACCACAATCATGGGATTGAATTCTTGATTCCACTTAGGACAACCTAAAAGTTAAGCTACATATCTAATTGTGTTGTCCAAATTCTTCTCAAACAATGATAGGTAGGGACAAGGTCATGGACCACTTCCCTGGGGAATTTTTTCCTGTGCTAAACCACCTTCTCAGTGAAGATATTTTCCAAATACTCAATCTGGATTTCCCCTGACACAGATTTAAGACATCTCTCACCTCCTATCACAGGGCAGCAGAGGAACACCTCCCTCATTAGCAAGTTGCAGGCAGCAGAGAGGTGACTCCTCAGTTTCCTCTAAGCTAAACAAACTTGTATCCTCAGCCTCTAATCCTAAATTACACCTTCTAGTCCTTTCTCCATCTTTCTTGATCTCTTTTGGATACAAATATTTTTGTCCCTGCATCATGGGGCCCAAAAGAGCACACATACTAGAGGTGAGGCTGTGCCAGCGCTGAGTGTAGTGGGGCAATGACTCCTTTGCAGCAGGGAGCTGTGCTGTGCCTAAAGCACCCCAGGATACTGACAGCTCCATTGGGTGCCAGGGCACGCTGTTTACTCGTGTTGAACTCACCATCAAACACATCCCCCAATTCTCTTCCTGCAGGACTGCACTCCAGCCACTTGTCCCCCAGTCTACATCCAGGATTATACTTTGCCAGGAGTAGAATCTCATATTTGTCCTTAATTAATGCCACTGAAAGTGTAGGCATGCTCACGTATAACCTCAAACACCTGTGTAAACACTTTGTGGTGCCATGTGCCAAAGAACTTTTTATCTGTTCCATCAAAAGGGTTTTTTTAGAAAACAGATCTCACCCAGCATCTTTTACAACAGTTCACCCCGCTGATTTTACTTTTCCTCATTTTACAGATCTAGCTTGTGTTAGCAGCTGAAAGACAAACAAAACACTTTAATGAAATGAAATGGAATACGGTTAGGAAATTATACCAAAAATATTGTATTTTATATGAAAGAATGATACATGAGGATTACCATTTTCTGTTATGCCATTCTACTTCAAACAGAGGAATGTGAGAAAAGCATTAGAGCTTCTGCAGGGAGGAGTTTTGGACTATTTTATTCAAGGAAGGCAAAAATGCAGGAGGATATGATGTACACATGAAAAGCTACAGGTAGGCTAGCAAAAGTGGTACAAATATTTCTAATTACCGTTTCAGATGATGAAAAAGAAA